>NC_092719.1:185085793-185685793 GCF_047496885.1 Scyliorhinus torazame
GGGAGGCACTGAAAGACAAACAAAAATCTGGGGAGGACAGTCATTTTCACGGTCTGTACCCTCCCTGCCAATGACAGCGGGAGCATGTCCCACCTTTTAAAGTCCCCTTTTATTTGCTCAACCAACCGGGTCAGATTGAGCCTGTGCAGGGAATCCCATTTTCTGGCCACCTGTATACCCAGGTAACAAAAATGTTTCTCTGTCATCCTGAGCGGCAGCTCTTTCAGTCTCTTCTCCTTGGCCTGGATCACAAACAACTCGCTCTTTCCCATGTTCAGTTTGTACCCTGAAAAACTACCAAAATTCCTCACAATCCGCAGAACCTACCCCATCCCCTCCACAGGGTCCGAAATGGACAGGAGCAAATCATCAGCGTATAGCGAGACCCGATGTTCCCCCCCCCCCCCCCCCCCCCCCCCCCTCCCGAACCAGTCCCCGCCAGTTCCTCGAGGCTCTCAGCGCCATAGCTAGCGGTTCTTTAGCTAGGGAAAATTGTAATGGAGAGAGGGGACACCCTGCCTCGTTCCCCGGTAAAGCTTGAAGTACCCTGACCTCAGCCGGTTTGTACATACACTTGCTACAGGCGCCTGGTACAGCAATTTCACCCAGCCAATGAAGCCCTCACAAAACCCAAAACCTCTCAAGCGTTTCCCACAGGTACTCCCACTCCACCCGGTCAAAGGCTTTCTCTGCGTCCATCGGTTACCACCTGCGCCTCCCCTCCTTCTGAGGGCATCATAATATTCAAAAGTCTCCAAACATTGGTATTAAGTTGCCTGCCTTTAACAAACCCAGTCTGGTCTTCCTCTATCACCCCATGGACTCAATTCTTGTAGCCAGAATCTTAGCTAGCAATTTGCATCCACGTTTAAGAACAAAATCGGCCTGTATGACCCGCATTGTTCCGGTCCTTCTCTCGTTTAAGAATGAGTGAGATCAAGGCATGTGACATTGTTGGGCGGAGGGTTCCTTTCTCTCTAGCCTCGTTGAAGGTCCTCATCAGGAATGGGCTCAGTATTTACCCAAAATGTCTTGTAAAATTCTACTGGTAACCGTCCGGCATCGCGGCTTTATCCGATTGCACGCCCTCTAGACCCTTGATGATCTCCAATTCAATCGGGGCCCCCCATCACCAGGTCCTCTTCATCTAGGAGCTTGGTAACGGCACCTCTGCCGTTCTCGCCGGCCCTGATACTCCACAAGTCCGGTGGATCTGGGGGCAGTGGAGGGAGCATCGATTTGGACCCCGATTTATAACAACCACAGGTTTGTACCGGGTAGGCTAGATGGCGGGTTCCGAAGTTGGCAGAGGGCAGGAATTAGAAGGATGGGGGATCTATTTATAGATGGGAGCTTTCCCAGCTTGAAAGCTTTGGAGGATAAATTTAAATTGCCAGCAGGAGATGGTTTTAGGTATTTGCAGGTGCGCAACCTCCTGAGAAAACAGGTGCCGGCCTTTCCGCTGCTGCTGTCGCCACGGGGGATACAGGATAGAGTAGTCTCCAGTGCCTGGTTGGGAGAGGGGAAGGTATTGGATATTTACCAGGAGCTTTCAGAGGCGGAGGAAACTCCGGTGGAGGAGCTTAAGGGCAAGTGGGAGGACGAGCTAGATAGAGGCGGGTCTATGTGCAGATGCCCTAAACAGGTTTAATACCTCCTCATCGTGCGCCAGGGCTTAGCCTGATACAATTTAAGGTAGTCCACCGGGCACACATGACAGTGGCTAGGATGAGCAAGTTTTTCGAGGTGGAGGATGGGTCTGCGAGGTGCGCGGAAAGCCCAGCAAATCATGTCCACATGTTTTGGGCATGCCCGAAGCTTAGGGGGTTTTGGCATTGCTAAGGCAATGTCCACAGTGCTAAAAACACGGGTGGTGCCAAGTCCGGAGGTAGCGATCTTTGGAGTGTCAGAAGATACGGGAGTTCAGGGGGTGAAAGAGGTTGACGTCCTGGCCTTTGGTTCCTTGGTAGCCCGGAAACGGATCTTATTAATGTGGAAGGACTCGAAGTCCCCGAGTGTAGAGACCTGGGTTAGTGACATGGCTGGGTGTCTTAGTCTTGAGAAAATAAAGTTTTCCTTAAGAGGGTCAATATTTGGCGTCGGAAGGTGGCCGTTCGATATGGGGGCCTGGAGCAACAAGAGTTCCTGCGGTGCTGTGTGGAAGAGCTGAAGAAGGAGGTGTTGGCCCCGATGCCACTGGCGATTGAAGGGCTAAAGGAGGCGCAGAGGACCCAGGAGCTGGAGCTTCGGGTCGTGAAGGCAAAGGCTGCTGAAAATGAAGATGAAATTCAGGGCCTGGTGGTGAAGACAGAGACGCACGAGGCGCAGCACAAGAGGTGTGTGGAGAGGTTGGAAGCCCTGGAGAATAATTCGAGGAGGAAGAACCTAAGAGTCTTAGGTCTTCCCGAGGGGGCGGACGTCGGGGCATATGTGAGCACGATGCTTCACTCGCTAATGGGATCGGAGGCCCCGACGGGCCCTTTGGAGGTGGAGGGAGCTTAGAGTTATGGCGAGAAGACCAAGGGCAGGAGAAATACCTCGAGCCATAGTGGTGAGGTTTCACCGCTATAATGACAGAGAGATGGTCCTAAGATGGGCGAAGAAAACTCGGAGCTGCAGGTGGGAGAACGCGGTGATTCGCGTATACCAGGATTGGAGTGCGGAGGTGGCGGGAAGAAGGGCAAGTTTCAATCTGCCTAAGGCGGTGCTTCACAAAAAGGTAAAATTTGGAAAACTGCAACCGGCGAGACTGTGGGTCACATACCAAGAGAAGCACCACTACTTTGAGACGGCAGAAGAGGCGTGGACATTCATAGTGGACGAGAAGCTGGAATAGTCTGGCGAGAGAAAGAGCTTCTGGGACAGTGGTGGAGTGACTGTGGGACGAGGAAGGGGGGGGGATGATTTTTCAAATTGTTAACTCTTTAATCCTGTAAAGTTTCTCTCTTCCCCTCGTTTGGTGGGGGTGGGGGGTGGGGGGGGGGGAGAGAGTGTATGAGGAACTGTGGGCGCCGGTGGGTAGGAAAGCGGGGCTGAGTGGGAAACGCGGGCCTCGTTCCCGCGCTATGGTAATTATGGCGGGAACAGGGATGCAGGGAGGTGGGGGCCTCGCACAGTGAGAGGCCGAGGGCAAACGGGGAAGCCGAGGTCAGCCAGAGTTCGCTGACTTCTGGGAGCAACATGGGGGGTGTAATTACGCTAGAGGGGGATCTAGCGGTGGGGGGGGGGGGGGGAGCTAACTGGGTTGTTGCTGCTAAGGGGAAGGGGGAGCTGTTATGGGGCGGGGTGGTCGAGGCGGGAGGGCACCGCCGGTGGGATATACGGGTACGTGGGAACCGGGTGAGGAGCTGGGTTAAAAAAGGGGATGGCTAGTTGACAAGGGGGGGTGGTGGGGAGCCCCCCAACCCGGTTGATCACGTGGAACGTGAGAGGGCTGAATGGGCCGATTAAAGGGCGCGGGTACTCGCACACCTAAAGAAATTAAAGGCAGATGTGGTTATGTTGCAGGAGACGCACCTGAAATTGACAGATCAGGTCAGACTACGTAAAGGATGGGTGGGACAGGTGTTCCATTCGGGTTTGGATGTGAAGAATAGGGGGGTGGCTATTTTAGTGGGGAAACGGGTACTGTTTGAGGTAAAGACCATAGTGGCGGACAGTGGGGGTAGATACGTGGCAGACTGCAAGGGGAGGCGGTGGTTCTGGTGAACGTATACGCCCCGAACTGGGATGATGCAAACTTCATGGGGCGTATCCCGGACCTGGAGGCGGGAAAGTTGGTAATGGGGGGGGAGATTTCAATACAGTGCTTGATCCAGGGCTGGACCGGTCGAGGTCCAGGACCGGGAGGAGGCCGGCAGCGGCCAAGGTGCTTAAGGACTTCATGGAGCAGATGGGAGGAGTAGACCCTTGGAGATTTATCAGACCTAGGAGTAAGGAGTTCTCATTCTTCTCCCATGTTCACAAGGTATATTCACGGATAGACTTTTTTGTCCTGGGAAGGGCACTGATTCCGAAGGTGACAGGGACGGAGTACACGGCCATAGCCATCTCGGACCACGCTCCACACTGGGTAGATCTGGAGGTAGGAGAGGAAAAGGAACAGCGCCCACTCTGGAGAATGGATATGGGCCTGTTGGCAGATGAGGGGATATGTCTAAGGGTGAGGGGGTGTATCGAAAGGTGCTTGGAGCTTAATGACAATGGAGAGGTTCAGGTGGGAGTGGTCTGGGAGGCGTTGAAGGCGGTGGTCAGAGGGGAACTGATATCCATAAGGGCACATAAAGGGAAGCAAGAGAGTAAAGAAAGGGAGCGATTGCTGAGAGAACTTCTGAGGGTGGACAGGCAATATGCAGAGGCACCGGAGGAGGGACTGTACATGGAAAGACAAAGGTTACATATGGAATTTGACCTGCTGACCACGGGTAAGGCAGAGGCACAGTGGAGGAGGGCACAGGGAGTGCAGTATGAGTATGGAGAGAAGGCGAGTCGGTTACTGGCCCAACAATTGAGGAAGAGGGGAGCGGCGAGGGAGATAGGTGGGGTGAGGGATGAGGGAGAGATGGAACGGGGAGCAGAGAGAGTGAATGGGGTGTTTAAGACATTCTATGAGAGGTTGTATAAGGCTCAGCCCCCGGAAGGGAAGGGGGGAATGATACATTTCCTGGATCAGCTGGAATTCCCGAAGGTGGAGGAGCAGGAGAGGGCGGGACTGGGAGCACAGATTGATGTGGAGGAGGTGGTAAAGGGGATTGGGAGCATTCAGGCGGGGAAGGCCCCGGGACCGGATGGGTTCCCGGTGGAATTTTATAGGAAATATATAGACCTACTGGCCCCGCTTTTGACGAGAACCTTTAATGAGGTCAGGGAAAGGGGGAAGTTGCCCCCGACTATGTCGGAGGCGACAATATCGTTACTTTTGAAGAAGGATAAAGACCCGCTGCAGTGTGGGTCCTACAGGCCCATTTCCCTTTTGAATGTAGATGCTAAGCTCCTGGCCAAGGTAATGGCGACGAGGATAGAGGATTGTGTCCCGGGGGTGGTCCATGAGGACCAAACTGGGTTCGTTAAGGGGAGACAGCTGAACACGAACATACGGAGGCTGCTAGGGGTGATGATGATGCCCCCACCAGAGGGGGAGGCGGAGATAGTGGTGGCGATGGATGCCGAGAAAGCATTTGACAGGGTGGAGTGGGACTACCTGTGGGAAGTGTTGAGGAGATTTGGTTTCGGTGAAGGGTTCATTGGATGGGTACAGCTGCTATATAGGGCCCCGGTGGCAAGTGTGATCACGAACAGGCAGAGGTCTGACTACTTCCGTCTTTATAGAGGGACGAGGCAGGGGTGTCCCCTGTCTCCGTTACCGTTTGCATTGGTAATTGAGCCCCTGGCCATAGCACTGAGGGGCTCCAGGAAGTGGAGGGGAGTACTCAGGGGAGGAGAAGAACACCGGGTATCATTGTATGCAGATGATTTACTGCTGTATGTTGCGGACCCGGTGGAGGTGTTGCCTGACATAATGCAGACGCTCGGGGAGTTTGGGGAATTCTCGGGGTACAAATTGAACATGGGGAAGAGTGAGTTGTTTGTGGTACATCCGGGGGAGCAGAGCAGGGGAATAGAGAATTTACCGCTGAGGAGGGTAACAAGGGATTTCCGGTACTTGGGGATCCAGATAGCCAGGAGTTGGGGAACCTTACATAGGCTTAATTTAACATGATTGGTGGAACAGATGGAGGAGGATTTTAAGAGATGGGACATGGTGCCGCTGTCACTGGTGGGGAGGGTGCAGGCGGTCAAAATGGTAGTCCTCCCGAGATTCCTTTTTGTGTTTCAGTGCCTCCCGGTGATGATTACAAAGGCCTTTTTCAAGAAAGTGGATAAGAGCATTATGAGTTTTGTGTGGGCTGGGAAGACCCCGAGGGTGAGGAGGGGGTTCTTGCAGCGTAGCAGGGAGAGGGGGGGACTGGCACTACCGAGCTTAAGTGAGTACTATTGGGCCGCCAATATTTCAATGGTGTGTAAGTGGATGGGAGAAGGGGAGGGAGTGGCGTGGAAGAGATTGGAGATGGCGTCCTGCAAAGGAACCAGCCTACAAGCACTGGTGACGGCACCGCTGCCGTTCTCCCCGAAGAAATACACCGCAAGTCCAGTGGTGGTGGCAACACTGAAAATTTGGGGGCAGTGGAGAAGGCATAGGGGAATGACGGGAGCCTCGGTGTGGTCCCCGATAAGAAATAATCATAGGTTTGTTCCGGGGAGAATAGATGGGGGATTTGGAGCATGGCAGAGAGCTGGGATTGTGCAACTGAGGGATCTGTTCTTGGACGGGACGTTTGCGAGTCTGGGAGCGCTGACGGAAAAATATGGGTTGCCCCAAGGGAATGAATTTCGATACATGCAACTGAGGGCTTTTGCGAGGCAACAGGTGAGGGAATTCCCGCAGCTCCCGACGCATGAGATTCAGGATAGAGTGATCTCAGGGACATGGGTGGGGAATGGTAGGGTGTCAGATATATACAGGGAAATGAGAGACGAGGGGGAGAACATGGTGGATGAGCTGAAGGGAAAATGGGAGGAAGAGCTGGGGGATGAGATTGAAGAGGGGCTGTGGGCAGATGCCCTATGTAGGGTAAACTCTTCGTTCTCATGCGCCAGGCTTAGCCTGATACAATTTAAGGTTTTGCACAGGGCACATATGACCGGAGCAAGGCTCAGTAAAGTTTTTGGGATAGAGGATAGGTGTGGGAGATGCTAGAGAAGCCCAGCAAACCACACCCACATGTTTTGGTCATGCCCGGCACTGCAGGGGTTCTGGGTGGGGGTGGCAAAGGTGCTTTCAAAGGTGGTGGGGGTCCGGGTCGAGCCAGGCTGGGGGCTGGCTATATTCGGGGTTGCAGAAGAGCCGGGAGTGCAGGAGGCGAGAGAGGCTGATGTTTTGGCCTTTGCGTCCCTAGTAGCCCGGCGAAGAATACTGCTTATGTGGAAGGAAGCCAAGCCTCCGGGCGTGGAGACCTGGATAAACGACATGGCAGGGTTTATAAAACTGGAACGGATAAAGTTTGCACTAAGGGGTTCGGCTCAGGGGTTCACCAGGTGGTGGCAACCGTTCATTAACTACCTCGCAGAACGATAAAGGAAATGGGAAGGTAGCAGCAGCAACCCGGGGGAGGGGGTGGTGGTGGGAGGAGGGCTCAGGTGGGTCCTCAGGGGTGTTTTTGTAAAGATATTGGTGCTTGGTTATGTATATTGAATTTCTGATTTTATTATTTGGGAGAGCTATTATTTTTGTTATGGCAGTTGCCATTTAGTTTATATATTATTTATTTATTTGTTAAAATACGGTCACGGTTATTTATATTGTTTTGCTGTTGTAAAAAGGGGAAAAACCTTTGTACTGTTTTGTTTGGCTGAAAAAGGTGAATAAATTATATATTTTTTTAAAAAGAGGGTCAATATTAGGGTTCTCCCGGATTCCGGGTGGCAGCCGTTCGTCGACTTTCTCGGTGAAAATTAAAAATGTCAGCAGATGCAGTATTCCAAGGAGGGGGGGGGGCGGATTGTTGTTGTATGGTTGAGGTATGTGAAGATTGGGCTGGGGGGGGGGGAAATGTTTATTTTACCATGTTGATGTCATTGTTTTTGTTACTGTTATAAAAAATTTCAAATACTTTCATAAAATATATATATTTTTTAAATGTTGGTACATCTCACAATCTGGTATTGATGAACACTTAAGTCTTGCTTATGGGGGAAGAAATATTACATTTATGTAGCGCATTTCCCGATCACAGCACATCCCAAAGTGCTTGCAGCCAATGATGTACTTTGAAAACATGGGTTATAATGCAGCATGTGCAGGAGTTGCTTTACGTACAGCAAAATCCCACCGATAAAAGTGCAGCAATGACTAGGTAATCTGTTTTTGGGATGTTTGCTGAGGGGTAAATATTGATCCGGGAAAACATCGCTGCTCTTCCATAAAATAGGGATCTTTCACGTCCGCCTGAAATGGCTGATGGAACCTGGGTTTGATGTCTCATCTGGAGGACAGCACCTCCGATTGTACAACACCCCGTTAGTACTGTTCAAATCCTGGAGTGGAACACAAACCCATAACCACCTAGGTGAGAGTGCTAACAGCTGAGCCACAGCACATGTTTGTGGTTTCAAATCACCTCACATCTGCACATAACAAACCCCTCCCCATCTAACCTTAAATTTTTAAGTGTTATCCTTTATGTATGTAATAAAGAAACTTGCTCTGATAGAAAATGTCAATATGGCATTTCAGTAGCATTTGAAAACATCAGTTTTGAGGAGCAAACAGCACTAAACAATGAAATAACCCAGATAATAGAAAGCCAGCTAGCTCAGTCTTGAATCAACAGTTACATCGATGTTTCATCATCCTTTATCAAGATGTGCAGGATGTAACTGAGTCTCAATTTCACCCTGCAGCCAAACCAACCACAGAACCAGTGTTGAGCAGTGATGTCTCTTGTTTCCTGTTTTTCATTATTCTTCATATGTTTTCCTATTGCAGTTGCAGATATGGGACACAGCCGGACAAGAACGATTTAGGACAATTACACAGAGTTATTATCGAAGTGCTAATGGTGCGATTATTGCTTATGACATTAGCAAAAGGGGATCTTTTGAATCTGTGCCACGGTGGATAGAAGATGTGAAGAAGTATGCAGGTTCAAACATTGTGCAATTATTAATTGGTAGGTCTTCTTCCAGAAAGTTTACTTTGAAGTGCATAGGTACAGAATCATGCAAGGACTCATAATCTTGCCTAGGCAAAAATATTGTCATCAATAGCCACAGTATTTTCCATGAATACAGCAGCATTCTCCACAACTACTTGTTATGTTTAGATGTTGGCCCTTTCTGAAAGTGCAGAAGCATCAGTCTTCTACTTTTAAAATAGTTCCTCATTCTAAATGATGCTCTGTGCAAGGAGTATACGAGGAGACAGCCTACTCAGTGTCATTATCTCCCAGGTTGTACTGTGCTGCCTTGTTTGTGGAAATACAGCCACCATGGGGGTTGCTGTATTGGCTGGCTGGGCCTACACATTTTGTGCACATGAGTTGGGGTAGTCTATTCTTACTTTGCCAATTTCAGGATGGAAATGAAAAGCAGCGGATAATACTACTCATGATTCTGGGGGAACCGACACACTCCCCCTCCCTTACTTCCACTGATTTTCTCCATGCCACAAATCTCCAATAACCTATGCCCTTTTGCAGTTAAAAGCAATAGCTGCTGGCTATTGGCAATTTTTTGAAACACTTAGCGACAGAAATATATATTGTTTAAAAGCGATGGAAAGTCAGGTACTCCAGTGCCCATGATAAATGTGTGAATCTTACAGCAGGTATGGTGTTTTTTATCAAGATAAAAAGGACCTTGCTGAGTACCTGAAGGAAAATGGGTGGGCTGTGTGCATTTGGAAAGTGCGTAAGCAGTTGACAGAATGCTGCTAATTGTCCCTAAGAGCCACAGGTACAAGTTTACACTGATGTGCTATTAAGATATGTTTCGAGGCAATGTTTTGTAAGAAAGCAAAATGTCAGGGACATTTAACTTAGCAACCTGCCCGAGACCAACAGATTTTCTCTTGACCTGTCCCAGGTTTGTGAACACATGACATTTGCATTCCACTCTTCCAGTTGCTTCCGGTCTTGCGGTTTAGGCACTGAGCTACACTCTGCTCCAATAGGAATCTCCAATCCTTGCAGTCCCTTGGTAGCAGCATCTTGAAATGTGCTTCACTAAATTGCTTGTGGTGTTAACACCATCACAATCCCTTGTGATTCTTGATTGAATGGTGGTCTTGTAATCACTCCGAGATACTCTTTAATCTCCTGGTCTGTTTTTGATGTGTTTTCCAATGACATTAAATTCTATAATTGTAATGGTTGAAAGTTGAGTAATCTGCAGTTGTAATTTCCTGAAGTGTATTTTATGCGAGCTATTTGAGCAGGGAATAGGCCCTGTGGTGAGAAGGCAGTTAGATGAAGATTTATCTATGTCACAGGCAAGCTTGGTCAGCCTAAGGGACTTTCTCCGTTTCTTAATGTCCATTTGGTCGATTTTCTTCCTTGTTGCATCCGAGGAATGTTCTGTTCCCAAGTAGTGCACAGAAGTATGGAGCGAGGACACCTGTTGTATCAAGGCGTCATACCTGATGGACTGCCCAAAGAGTTTCAAGACTTTCCAAAGTTATCAAGGATATTTGCACCTGGAGCACGCTCGGACCCAATGCAGATGGGGTAGGAAGGGGTACTTCCACCTTCCACCCCTCCAACTTTACTTTCCTCTTCCCGCAGTCATGCGACAGCCAAACAGAGGCAGGCCCAAGGTAGCTAGCTGTGATTTTGTCCTACGGTTCGCAATAGCAAACCAAGAATCAATTGTGGACTAAGGTAGATTATTTCCCTCTCCAAGAGCCTCTGGCTGCTGATTTACAGGAAGATCCCCAAGGCATGATTCTGGTACACTGCATCTCTCTGATGTCCAGTGTGATCTTCTTGCCTTTAAATCTGGACTAATCTATTAATTTTGTTTTAGGGACTTTGAGTTGTTTAAATGCATACTTTTGGAAACATTCTCTTTATTTATTCATTGTCCTTTACTTGGACAGGCTAGGAGAGTGGGCAAATAAGTGGCAGATGGAATACAATGTGGAAAAGTGTGAGCTTATGTACTTTAGAAGGAGGAATGGAGGCATAGACTATTTTCTAAATGGGGAAATGCTTAGTAAATCAGAAGCACAAAGGGACTTGGGATTCCTTGTTCAAGATTCTCTTACAGTTAATATGCAGGTTCAGTCGGCAGTTAGGAAGGCAAATGCAATGTTAGCATTCATGTCGAGAGGACTAGAATACAAGAGCAGGTATGTACTGCTGAGGCTGCATAAGGCTTTGGTCAGACCCCATTTGGAGTATTGTGAGCAGTTTTGGGCCCCGTATCTAAGGAAGGATGTGCTGGCCTTGGAAAGGGTCCAGAGGAGGTTCACAAGAATGATCCCTGGAATGAAGAGCGTGTCATATGACGAACGGTTGAGGACTCTGCGTCTGTACTCTTTGGAATTTAGAAGGATGAAGGGGGATCTTATTGAAACGTACAGGATACTGCGAGGCCTGAATAGAGTGGATGTGGAGAGGATGTTTCCACTTGTATGAAAAACTAGAACCTTAGGACACAATCTCAGACTAAAGGGACGATCCTTCAAAAGGAGGAATTTCTTCAGTCAGAGGGTACTGAATCTGTGGAACTCTTGGCCGCAGAAGAATAAAGGTATTAAGGGTTATGGTGTTCGGGCCGGAAAGTGGAGCTGAGTCCACAAAAGATCACAAAATATCAGCCATGATCTCATTGAATGGTGGAGCAGGCTCGAGGGGCCAGATGGCCTACTCCTGCTCCTAGCTCTTATGTAAGGCTGTGGAGTCCAAATCACGGCGTGTCCTTAAGACCAAGATAGATGGGGACTTCCGGGGGCGGCAGGCGGCCGCACAATGGAGGGCTCCCGTTCGGCAACGGCATTTTCGGGGCTTTAAGCCCTGTCCCAGGCTCCACGGAGGCGGCAGAAGCAGGGAGAAGGCACGGAGGAGGCACAGTGAAGAGACAGGAGGAAAAAAAGAACAAAGAAAAATGTCGAGGGTGAGCAAGAAAACGGCTGGAAAAAAAACAGCTGAAGGTCCGTCGGGGAGTGGAAAGGTCACCGCGGGGTCACCAAGGAAAATGGAGGCTGGAGCACCAGGGAAGGCCGCACTGCTTACGGCTGAAGAAATAACTAAGGTGATGGCTGCCGAATTTGAAAAGCAGTTGGCGCAGATTGTGAAATGCATGGAGACGGTGAGGAAGGAGATGAGGGAGGGAGGTTTTGTGTGCTGGTGGAGGAGGCGGTTTCCCTGGTGAGGACGGAGGTGGCGAACGCAGTGGCGGAGGTGCGAGAGCAAGGGGAGGCGCTGAAGGAAGTGGAGGAGACGTTATTGCAGCACGGTGATCAACTTGCCTCGATGGGGAAAGAGATGCGGAAGGTGATGGATACTAACAAGGATCTGCGAGGAAAAATGGAAGACCTGGAAAACAGATCCAGGCGACAGAATTTGAGGATTGTGGGGCTGCCCGAAGGAGTTGAAGGACCAAAGCCAATGCTGGCAAAACTATTGGGGGAGGGGGAGGATCCCTCCCGCTATGAACTGGATCGGGCTCATCGGTCGTGGAGGCCTGTACCAAAGGCGAGTGAGCCGCCAAGGGCAGTGACTCTGTGCTTCCGTAGGCAAAGTGTTGGAGAAGGTCCTGAGCTGGGCCAAGCAGAAGCGTGTGGTGCAGTGGGCTGGAGCTGGTATACGTGTATACCAGGACTTTACGATGGAGCTGGCGAGGAGGCGGGCTGCCTTCAACCGAGTGAAGAGGGCACTGTACATTTAGCAAGGTGCAGTGCGGCATTGTATATCCAGCGAAGCTGAGGGTGACTTACAAGCTCAGGGACTTTTATTTTGGAACGGCGGAAGCAGCGGAGGAGTTTGCGAAAGCAGAAGGACTGGCAGAACTGACAAATTGAGGAATGGCCATGTGCCGATGTAACCTCATGACTGTATTTTCTTCTTTTTTGTATCACTGCGCGTGGGTGTAGAGATTAAGGAGCCAATGTGGTATATATTTGGACAAGGGAAAGGGCGGGACTTTCACTCAAAATGAGGGTTCTTTGGGGTGCAGGTGGATATGCGGGGTTTGTGTGCTAAAAGGGGATATTTGGGCTTTCCTAGGGCTGGGCAAGTGGGAAAGGGAACCGGGCGGGGGCCTCCACGCTGGCCGGTTTAAGCCGGCCAGTGAACGGGAGTGAGGTGGGGGGAGGGGCTGCGGCCATCGGAGCCTGGCAGAACAGGGTCCGAGTGGTCTAGCCGGGGTGAAAAGTTGGGGGGAAGGAACCGAGGTTGGGAGGAGGAGTTTTACAAGAGGCAGTGGACTGGGGGGGGGTAGCTGTGTAAGATTAAGGGTGACTACGAGTAATCCCTGATTCCTTTTTGTCATTTGTTTATGTAAACATGCGGGTTGAGGTTTGGGGGTTGGTGGGTAGATGGGATCATTGTTATTATGGGGACTGACATATCTTGCTGATTATTGTTTATTGTTAATGGATGTAAATGTGGGAGAAAATGTGAAAAAGGAGAATACATTTTTTTTTTTTAAAAAGACAGATCGATAGGTTCTTGATCAATAAGGGGTTCTGGGGAGACGGCACGGGAATGGGGATGAGAAAAATATCAACCATGATTGAATGGTGGAGCAGACTTGATGGGCCGAGTGGCCTAATTCTGCTCCTATGTCTTATGGTCTTCACAGACTCGTGATAAGAAAAACAGTGGAATACTCCTCAAAATCTATTTTTATTGTTAGACAATGCATGAAAGGAACTGCACGCAAGTGTTGGAGTGACATTGTCGACTGAAAACAAGACTCTTTTATAGATCATTCATAGCTTTATGATCACCAAAAAGACACCTACCGTCTTGCTAATAAAATATATTTCTACCTACCTCACTGTATAGCTGAACAATGTGTTTGTTGGATGCAGCTGACAACTTAAGGGGAGCTGTATGGTGTGAAGTTGCCAGGGACTCCTCGTAGAGCTTAGCTGTTAAATCACTGACATATCAGATTGTACTGGTGAATGTCCACCTTAAATTACAGCCATAGATCCTAAAAGAACTCACGAAGGCTGAGGAAACTGAACTTTAAGATAGTACTGTCTACTTGAGTTCCTGGCAAGTTTCTGGCAATGTTTTCGAAACCGGGTGTTCAGTTAATTGTGTTGTAAGCTACCCAAGCTGGTCCATTGACATTGAGCATGTGAGAGCTAATGTTTAATGCAACCGAAACTCAACTCTGAACTCTTGGACAGGTTAGAAAACATCAGGTGAAAGTTGCATAGAACTCTTCTCATTGACATTAAATTTTTTTTAAATTTAGAGTATGCAATCAATTTTTTCCAATTAAGGGCCAATTTAGCATGGCCAATCACCTACCCTGCACATCTTTTGGGTTGTGGGGGTGAGACCCACGCAAATACTGAGAGAATGTGCAAACTCCAGATGGACAGTGACCCAGGATCGAACCCATTCCTCGGCGCCATGAGGCAGCATGGCTAATCACTGGGCCACCATTCTGCCATCTGATTGTTATTGAAAAGGCAGTGATGAAGGTATTGAATAACTAAGAGTTAACATGAACATAAAAAAGGTGTTCCAATGTGCTGCCTGTGAAATATTTTCCCTTAAAATTAAACTGTCCAGTTTGTAAGTGTGGTTATACTGCAAGATCTGAAGTTGTCTCAAAAGTGCAACTTTTCTAAAGCTGGTCTCACCTACTGCTGAGCCCAAACCGTTCATGATTGACTTTAGTAATGCCGGTACTAAACTTTTTATCATACAGTTGAAGACACTTTGCATAAGTCCAGACATACAGGAGGTCTCCATTTTAAGTTTCCTCCAGCTCTATTTCACTTTAACATTGCAGATATAATAAGGCCAATATGTGCACTTAGTGTCAGGACAGTAGCTTTAACATCATTAACCCACTGCTCACTTTCACTGCGACTCATCCCTCCAAGGGGGGGGAGCGATGGGCAGGGTGGGCTCGCAAGGTAAACAATGGGTGGGGTGGGACTTGCAGGGGAGGCCATGTGCGGGGTATTGCACAGGGTAAACGGAAGGTCAGCCAGCGAGAGCAAAGTAAGCAATTTCTTTGTTTTATATTTTTAATTGTTATTTTAAAAGTTAATATGAGAATTTAGGAGTATTTCAATTTTCTGAGCATAATGTTTTATTTTTTTCTGATGAGAAATGTTCTACAGAATGTAATACTAGCTTTTAACATTGGTTGTAATGGGAACATCTGATTTGCTGAAAAGTTGTTTCCCTTAAAAGTTGCACTTTCAGGAATGCAACCACAATGTTTAAGTGAAGACTCCCTATACAAAACAGCTTGCTTATAGAACATAGAATAGTACAGCACAGTACAGGCCCTTCAGCCCACGATGTTGTGCCGACTATTTATCCTAATCTAACCTACACCCCTTCAATTTACTGCTGTCCATGTATCTGTCTAAGAGTCGCTTAAATGTCCCTAATGACTGACTCCTCCACCTCTTATGGCAGTGCATTCCACATACCCACCACTCTGTGTAAAGAACCTATCTCTGACATCTACCCGATACCTTCCTCCAATCATCTTAAAATGATGTCCCCTCGTGACAGCCATTTCCACCCTGGGGAAAAGTCTCTGGCTATCCACTCTATCCATGCCTCTCATCACCTTGTACACCTCTGTCAAGTCACCTCTCTGCCTTCTTCGCGCCAGTGGGAAAAACCCTAGCTCCCTCAACCTTTCTTCATAAGACATGCCCTCCAGCCCAGGCAGCATCCAGGTAAATCTCCTCTGTACCCTGTCCAAAGCATCCACATCCTTCCTATAATGAGGCGACCAGAACTGGACACAATATTCCAAGTGTGGTCTAACTGGAGTTTTATAAAGTTGCAGCAAAACCTCACTGCTCTTCATCTCAATCCCCCTGTTAATGAAAGCAAACACACCACACACCTTCTTAACAACCCTATCAACCTGGGTGGCAACTTTGAGGGATCTATGTACGTGGACCCCAAGATCCCTCTGTTCCTCTACACTTCCAAGAATCCTGCCTTTAACCCTGTATTCAGCATTCAAATTCGACCTTCCAAAATGAATCACTTCACATTTATCAAGGTTGAACTCCATCTGCCACTTCTCAGCCCAGCTCTGCGTCCTGTCAATGTCCTGCTGTAACCTGCAACAACCCTCAACACTATCTACAATTCCCCCAACCTTCATGTCATCGGCAAACTTACTAACCCACCCTTCTACTTCCTCATCCAAGTCATTTATAAAAACCACAAAGAGCAGAGGTCCTAGAACAGATCCTTGCGGACACCACTGGTCACCGACCTCCAGGTGGAATACTTTCCATCCACTACCACTCACTGTCTTCTTCCAGCCAGCCAATTCTCTATCCAGACAGCCAAATTTCCCTATATCCCATGCCCCCTAACTTTCTGAATGAGCCTACCATGGGGAGAACCTTATCAAATGCCTGACTGAAATCCACATCCACTGCCCGACCTTCATCAATGTGTCTCATCACATCCTCAAAGAATTCAATGAGGCTTGTGAGGCATGACCTGACCCTCACAAAGCCATGCTGACTATCTTTAATCAAACTATGTTCTTCTAAATCCTATCTCTCAGAAATCTTTCCAATATTTTGCTCACCACAGACGTAAGACTGATGGGTCTGTAATCCCAAGGATTTCCCTATTCCCTTTCTTGAACAGGGGAACAACATTTGCCTCCCTCCAATCATCTGGTACTACTCCAGTGGAGAGTGAGGACGCAAAGATAATCGCCAACGGCACAGCAGTCTCCTCCATCGCTTCCTGTGGTAACCTTGGGTATATCCCATCAGACCAGGGGACTTATCTATCCTGATGCTTTTCAAAATTTCCAGCACATCCTCCTTCTTAATAGCAACCTGTTTGAGTCTATTAACCTGGTTCACACTGATCTCATGAGCAATAAGGTCCCTCTGTCTAGTGACTACTGAAGCAAAGTATTCATTTAGGGCCTCCCCCATCTCCTCCGACTCTAGGCACAAGTTCCCTCCACTATCCCTGATCGGCCCTACTCTCACTCTGATCATCCTTTTATTTCTCACCAAGTGTAGAACGCCTTGGGGTTTTCCCTAACCCTTCCCGCCAGGGCTTTTAGATGCCCCCTTCTAGCTCTCCTCAGTCCATTTTTGAGTTCCTTCCTGGCTACCTTGTAACCCTCTAGAGCCGAGTCAGATCCTTGCTTCCTCAACCTTACGTAAGCTTCCTTCTTCCTCCTGACTAGAAGCTCCACTTCTCTCGTCATCCAAGGCTCCTTCACCTTACCATTCCTTCCTTGTCTCAGTGGGACAAAACTATTCACTCACAGCAAGTGCTCCTTGAACAATCCCCACATTACTGTTGTGCATTTCCCCAAGAACAATTGTTCCCACTTTACGCTCCTCAGCTCCTGTCTAATAGCAGTATAATTTCCCCTCCCCCAATTAAATACCTTCCCAGACTGTGTTCCTATTCCTCTCCATGACTATGGTGAAGGTCAAGGAGTTGTGGCCACTGCCACCGAATGCTCTCCCACCGAGACATCTGACACCTGCCCTGGTCCATTGCTGAGCACCAAGTCCAATATGGCCTCTCCCCTGGTCGACCTATCTACATGAGTCAGGAATTCTTCCTGTACACACACAATCTGCTCCATCCAAACCATTTGCACTAAGGAGGTTCCAGTCAATATTAGGAAAGTTGAAGTCACCCATGACAACAACTCTGTTACTTCTGCACTTTACTAAGATTTGCCACCCAATCTGTTCCTCCACCTCTCTGCTGCTATTGGAGGGTCCATAGAAAACTCCCAATAAAGTGACTGCTCCTTTCTTGTTTCTAACTTCCACCCATATTGACTCAGTAGACAAACCCTCCTCAACTACCTCCTTTTCTGCAGCTGTGGTGCACTCCCTAATTAACAGTGCCACTCCCCCTCCTCTTTTACCTCCTCCCTATTCTTCTGAAAACATCTAAACCCCGGAAAATCTAACACCCATTCCTGCCCCTGTGAAATCCATGTCTCCGTAATGGTCACAACATCGTAGTTCCAAGCACTGATCCATGTTCTAAGTTCATCTCCCTTATTCCTGACACTCATTGAAACAGACACACTTTAACCCATTCCACTGAGTGCAACTTTGCCCTATCAACTGTCTATCCTTCCTCACAGACTTGCTGCATACTATTTCTGCCTGTTCAACAGCTACCCTATCCTCTGATCCATAGCTCTGGTTCCCATCCCCCTGCCAAACTAGTTTAAACCCACCCGAAGAGCTCTATCATACCTCCCACCTAGGATATTGGTGCCCCTCCAGTTTAGGTGAAATCCATCATTCATGTACAGGTCCCACCTTCCCCAGAAGATATCCCAATGATCCACATATCTGAAGCCTTCCCACCTGTACGAGCCCTGTAGCCACGTGTTCAGCTGCACTCGCTCTCTGTTTCTAGCACACTTGCACATGGCACCGGTAGCAATCCTGAGATCATTACTCTGCTTGTCCTGCTCTTTAGCTTCCAACCTAACTCCCTAAAATCACTTTTTAGATCCTCATCCCTTTTCTTAGCTATGTCGTTAGTGCCTATTTGCACCACAACTTCTGGTTGCTCCCCCTTAAGAGTCCTGTAGACTCGATCCGAGACATCCCTGGCACCCGGGAGGCAACATACGTTCCGGTAGTCTCGCTCGCGATCACAGAGCTAGACTCCGTGCCAGAGACCTGGCCACTATGGCCTTCCCCGGTAGGTCATCCCCCCCCCCAACAGCATCCAAAACGGTATACTTGTTTTGAAGGGGAACGGACACGAGGGATACCTGCACTGTCTGCCCATTTGTTTTCCTTCCCCTGACTGTAACCCAGCTACTCTTGTCCTGTACCTTGGGTGTGGCTACCTCCCTGTAACTCCTCTCTATCACCCCCTCTGCCTCCCGGATGATCCGAAGTTCATCCGAAGTTCCCTAACGCGGTCTCTGAGGAGCTGGAGTTTGGTGCACTTCCCGCAGGCATAATCAGTGGGGACACCCTCACCACCCACATGCTACAGGAGCATGCAACTGCCCTATCCTCCATCCCCTCTGATCTGAATTCACAAAGAGATTTAAAGGGGGGGGGGGGGGGGAAAGAAGAAAGATTAAACACCCGTTAGGCTCTTATACAGTTGCTCCTCTCCCAAGTGAACCCTCGAAAATTGGTGATTCTGCAAAATGAAAGAATGATCGCCTGCTGCGCCCCCCCCCCCCCCCCCAAAAAAAAAATGGAGCCATTGCAGGGGCATTTAATGTTACAATATAAAAATTACAAGAGGTTAGTGGCTTGAGATAAATGAAAATATAATTTATTGCTCTTATCACAAAGACTGCTTTGAATCTGGAAGTGTTCTTTTTAAATATGCTGATGCGGGCCAAAGAGGCCAGATTGCTGTTTTAGCTTGAAGCTGAATGGGGAGTAGTGATGGCGTCCCTTATTGGGAACGGAATACCGATTTTCTTTGAATGTTTTTCTGGGCCCAACAAGGAAATTATGGACCTTTTCTGTCCCGTGATTTCCCCCTCCAAACTTTGTGGTCTTGAGTTCCTGATAACTTGACATATATTTCCTGGTCTTTTTGGCTAGGAGTGGATAGGTCGCATGCTCAAAAAGCCCAACCATCAAAATTAGGACAGAGTTGAGGGGGAACCTTTACTCTGAGGGTTGTGAGACTTTGGAATTCTCTTCCAAAAAGGTGGCGGAGGCAGAGTCCTTGAATATCTTTACGG
This sequence comes from Scyliorhinus torazame, assembly GCF_047496885.1. Classification (NCBI taxonomy): domain Eukaryota; kingdom Metazoa; phylum Chordata; class Chondrichthyes; order Carcharhiniformes; family Scyliorhinidae; genus Scyliorhinus; species Scyliorhinus torazame. Next base: position 185,105,252 of record NC_092719.1, read on the forward strand.
TAGAATTAGCTAGATTCTTGATAAGCAAGGGGGTGAAAGGTTATTGGGCAAGAACATGAAGTTTTTAAAATCAGATTATCTGTGATCTTATTGAATAGTGAAGTACGCTACTCCTAAATTGTGTTTGTAAAATTGACTAAATCTCCCTAGTGGTGCTCATGGACTGGCCGTCCACTTGTGAAGCCAGGTCGCTGCCTCGAGTGTAAAAACGACTCTCAATGTTTCACTTTGTTTCTCCTTTCAAAATTCTTTTTAATTTTGAAAACCATCCTGCACTAAGGAGGATGTGGTCGATGGTTCGGGTAAATTGCAGTTAAATATAGATTTAAGTGAAACTTTGCGGAAATGGCTACTGAAATGGGGTCTAAATTGGATTGTGTACTGATAAACCACTTCCCTAATGCAAAATCACTACAAAACCATTCTAAAGAGTAAATTCAACTTGGTTCTTTAAATTAAAGAACAGGAATGAGTGGGGAAGAAAATTAGCTAACTGGCTTCTGTTTATTGATTGAATTATTTAGAACGAAGAATGACTATTTATGCATAATTCAAGAATTATGAAAACATTACCAAAATGAAATAATTTAAGGATTTTCAAAGATGTCCTTGCTGATTAGAATAAAAAGTGTATAGAGGCATAAAATCATAGAACAACCTTGGCTGGCCAAATGGATTCAAATGTTATTTCCAGCCCAATTATATAACTAGATTTGAGTTCCATATGTGTTTAATGTGTTTTATTGAAAAATAATCACTTTGTAATGTAGACCACATGTAGCTTGTGTATGCAGTGGTTACTGCTGAAAAGGCTTCCTTGACTGAGTTATTGGACTTAAAGCGGGCTTACATTCCTGTATTTTACCCCTTGAGTTAATTCCATCTTTCCAAAAAGATGTTAAACTAAGGTCTGGTATGCCCTCTCAGGATCCCGTAGCATAAAATTGTAAGGAGAGCTGGTGAGTTTTCTTTAGTGTTCTGGTCAATATGACAAAAACAGATTACCTGGTCATTATCGCTTTGCTGTTTGTGGGGGCTTGCTGCATGCAAATTGACTGCTACGTTCCCTGCATCACAGTAGTGTCTGCACTTCGGATACGAGCTTCATTGGCTGTTCAGGGCTTTGGGGTGTTGGGTGGATGTGGAAGACACTATATGAATAAATGCAAATTTTATTTTTCCCCTTTTTGAAGAATTATGTACACCTTTTTTGTCCTTTTTGATTATGTGCAGTGCCATGTTTAAAACGGGATACACAAAGTTACACCCAAAAATCACATGTATTGAGCAAAACTTGCTGTCACTTTCATAGAATTTACAGTGCAGAAGGAGGCCATTCGGCCCATCGCGTCTGCACCGGCTCTTAGAAAGAGCACCCTACCCAAGGGCAACACCTCCACCCTATCCCCATAACCCAGTAACCCCAAGCAACACGAAGGACAATTTTGGACACTAAGGGCAATTTAACATGACCAATCCACCTAACCACATCTTTGGACTGTGGGAGGAAACCGGAGCTCCCGGAGGAAACCCACGCGCACACGGGGAGAACATGCAGACTCCGCACAGACAGCGACCCTAGCCGGAATCTAACCTGGGACCCAGGAGCTGTGAAGCAATTGTGCTATCCACTATGCTACCATGCTGCCCAATGCAATATGCATTTTAATTCCTAGATTTAACATATTTTCACCTTAAGACCCCATGCAACATTACCATAGTGAGTTAGAAAACAGTCAAAACAACCTGCTTTGGCCCTGTGCCCTGCTACATTTAGTTAGAATCATAGAATTTACATTGCAGAAGGACGCCATTCAGCTCATCAAGCCGACACCGACCCTGAAAGAGCACCCTACCTAAGCCCACACCTCCACCCTAGCCCCGTAACCCAGTAACCTCACAAATCTTTGGACACTGCAGGGAAATTAAAGTGACCAATCCACCTAACCTGCACATCTTTGGACTGTGGGAGGAAACCAGAACACCCGGAGGAAACCCCCGCAGACACGGGGAGAACTTGCAGACTCCGCATAGACAGTGACCCAAGACAGGAATCAAACCCAGGTCCTTGGTGCTGTGAAGCAACAGTGCTAACCACTGACGCCCACGTTAGTCATTTAGAAATGCGTGCCAGCGGCCTAGTTTCACTGGCCATTTCTGTCTACTCCCTCTTTATGGGGAGTGTGTCCTCTGAAAAACCCATGTAACGCTAAATGAACGAATACATGTTAACTTCAGATTTTAAAAAATGTTAAGACAGTTTAGCAGATTAATAAATCTTTTCAGAGTTTGTTTGACTCCTGTTAATGGTTTAATGTAACAAATGCATGTGGGTGTCAAAAAAGTGACATGCAAATTTCCCCTCCATTACATTTAGTTCAGTCACTCGGTGCTGTTTAACTTTACCAGTTATGATGATTCTGCTATAAACTTGTAGCATTGAAGAAAATTGCAGTGCAAATTCCAAATGTTTTAATTAAGAAATTCAGTATATGTATACTCAATTTATATGACTCCATGGTAGATTGAGTGTGCTTGAAGTCACGGTCATAGATTAGACTCATTGAATGTTACAGCACAGAAGGAGGACGTTGAACCCATTGTGTCTTCGCCAGCTCTTTCAAAGAGCTTTCTAATTGGTCCCGGGTTCAATTCTGGCCCCAGGTCACTGTCCGTGTAGAGTTTGCACATTCTCCCCATGTCTACGTGGGTCTCACCCCACAACTCAAAACGATGTCCAGGGTAGGTGAATTGGCCATGCTGAATTGCCCCTTAATAGGAAAAAAAAAGAATTGGATACTCTAAATTTTTTTTTTTTTTTAAAGCTTTCTAATTAGTCCCACTCCTCTGCTCTTTCCTCATACCCCTGTATTTTGTTCTGCATTAAAATATTTATGTAGTTGCTTTTTTGAAAATCCTCCACCACCTTTTCAGGCAGAACATTCCATAACACAGCAACTCACTAAATAAATTTAAAAATTCCACATGCCGCCTTTGATTCTTTTACCAATCAGCTTAAAGCTGTGTCCTTTGGTTGCTGACCCTTCCTTCGTGATGAGCAGTTTACGTACATACAAATGTAAAAATAGGAACAGGAGTAGGCCATTGCGCCCCTCGAGCCTGCTCCGTCATTCAGTAAAATCACAGCAGATCTGTTTGTGTTTCGGATTCCACATTCCCATCTGCCCCCTATAACCTTTGGTTCCCTTGCATAACAAGAATCTATCTACATCTGCCTTAAAATATTAAGTGAATTCCATCTAGCCAGGGGGAACGAGCTAAGGTATCTGCAGCTCAAAACCTTCCTACGAAAGGAGACATGGACGTACCCACAACCGCCACGACAGACACTACTGGAAGAACTACTGGACGCAAGCATACTAGACAAAAGAAACTGTAGTGACATGTATGCCTGACTGATAGAAAGGGCCGACACCGTACTGGACGCAACAAGATAGAAATGGGAGGAGTACCTGGGGATTGAGATAGGGTGGGGACTCTGGAGCGAAGCACTGCATAGGGTCAACTCCACCTCCACGTGCGCAAGGCTCAGCCTGACGCAACTAAAAGTGGTACATAGAGCCCATTTAACAAGAACCCATATGAGTAGGTTCTTCCAGGTGGAAGATAAATGTGAACGGTGCCAAGGAGGCCTGGCCAACCACGCCCACATGTTCTAGTCTTGCCCCAGACTTGCAGGTTACTGGACAGTCTTCTTCGAGGCAATGTCCCAAGTGGTGGGGATGAGGGTGGAGCCATGCCCGAAGGTGGCGGTCTTCGGGGTTTCGGACCAGCCAGATCTATTCCTGGGGAGGAGGGCGGATGCCCTTGCCTTTGCCTCCCTGATTGCCCGCCTTAGAATCCTGTTCGGCTGGCGGTCAGCAGCACCGTCCAAAGCTGCAGACTGGCTGTCCGACCTTTCGGAATCTCTCCAAATGGAGAAAATCAAATTCGCCATCTGAGGGTTAGACGACGGCTTCCACAGAATGTGGGAGCCATTCACGCAATTGTTCCGGCCAACGAACGAGAGGAAAAATAGCCAGGTAGCCAAGAATCAGGGGGGAGTAGCCAGGGCATGGGGGGGGATGGACCAGGAGAGGGGGGGGTTGGGGGGGGGGGGGGGGGAGAGACAGCTAAGCCTACGAGGAAAGAAAGGCGAACCGTGGGGGGGGGAGAGAGAAGAGACAGGGAACAAGAGAGGAGAATCAGGGAGGTGGGGGGGAGCCGGAAGGAAGGCACGGGATACAATACCGAACAGGGCATCTCCAGGAGTAGGGAACGAGGAGAATGAAGACGAAAGATGGGAGGAACGGATGAAGTGGCGGTGAGCGCGAGATCTGTCCGGGAGAAGCGACAACAACACCAAACCCATTCGAGTATTGCCCACTGTAATTGTCTCTCCGGCATCCAAATGTATATTTACCTCCCCGGTCTCCACCAACCCCCCCCCTCCCTCCCTCCTGCAAACAGTCGCCTACTTATGTGTTGTAAATAATTTTGCCAGTTATACAGGGTTGCTGCTGTTGAGCTGGTGCACAATACTCTACCAGTTATCCTATTTTATTTTTATTTATTTTACTATTTTCTTCTCTTTGGTATGTTTGGGTGTGCCCTTCTATCTATCTATATATATATATATCTATATCTATATGTGTGTGTGTGTGTATATATATATATATATATATTATATATATATATATATATATATATATTATATATATATATATATATATATATATAATATATATATATGTTTCTTAACCTGTGTACATAACGGTAAATATACTTCGTTCAAAAACCCAATAAAAATCATTTATTAAAAAATTTAAAAAATATTAACTGAAGTGGTGGCACAGTGATTAGCACTGTTGCCTCACAGCGCCAGGAACCCGAATTCAATTCCTGCCTTGAGTGACTGTGTGGAGTTTGCATTTTCTCCCGTGTCTGCGTGGGTTTCCTCCGGGTGCTTCGGTTTTCACCCACAGTCCAAAGATATGTTATGTGCAGATTAGGTGGATTGGCAATGCTAAATTGGTTCTTAGGCTCCAAAGATGTGCAGGTTAGGTGGGGTACAGAGAACTGGGCCTAGGTCGGGTGCTCTTTCAGAGGGTCAGTGCAAACCCGATGGGCCAAATGGCCGCCTCCTACACTGTAGGAATTCTATTCCACATCCATAGTCTTCTCAGGCAGAGTTCCAAAGTTGCACAACCTTCAGAGAAAAAGTTCTCCTAATTTCTGTCCTTTAAGGGCTACTCCTAATATTAAACTAGTGCCCCCTAGTTCTGGACTTACCAGCAAGTGGACACATCCTTGTCAAGACCATTCAGGATCTTGTGTACTTCAATCAAGTCACCTCTTATCTTTCTAAATTCCAGTGGAAACCAGCCCAGTCTGTCCAGCCTATCCTCCTATGATAACCCGTTTATTCCAAGTATTGATCTCGTAAAGCTCCTCTGAACTGCTTCTATCGACATCCTTAAGTAGGAAGACCAAAACTGCACTGAGTATTCAAGATGTGGTCTCAGTAATGCCCTGGATATCATAAGCATAACATCTTTACTTTTATGTTCAATTCCTCTGTGTACGAATTAAGTCTTTCATCCCTGGCACTATTCTAATAAACAACTTCTGCAACCGTAACGCCCTGCCTAAGGCATTGCTTAGAATTGGACACAATCCAGCTGAGGCCTAAGCAATGTTTGCATAGATTTTACATAGCTTTTGTACTCTATGCCTATATTTTTAAAGCCAACGATCCTGTATGCCTTTTTAATAACCATTTCAGCTTGGTCAGCCACCTTCAAGGATGTGTGCATGTGCATTCCAAGTTTCTATGTGCCTTTTTTCTAGATAGCTTATATTTAATGTTTATAGAAATAAAATTCAATTTATTATAATCCAATAAAATAGGCCATTATTTAGCAGGAGTCTTTGGCGGGTGATAAGGGAGGCTAGGGCATCTGCCCTTCTCCCCATAAAGAGCTCTGACTGCTCCGAACCCCCGAAGACCGCTATTAACAGGCATGGCTCCACGCTCACCTCCACAACCTCGGACAAAGCCTCCAAGAAGGCTGTCCAGTACCTGACTAGTCTGCGGCAAGACCAGAACATGTAGGTATAGCTGGCCAGGTCTCCCTGGCACTATTTACATTTGTCCCCCACCTCCAGGAAGAATCTGTTCATTCGCGTTCTGGTTATGTGCACCCCCTTTAGTTGCGTATGGCTCAGCCTGTGCATGAGGAGGTTAGAGTTCCCCCTCTGCATGGCTTCAATCCAGAGTCCTCCCCCTATCCCTATGCTTAACTCTTCCAGTTCTCCTGCGTCTCATCCAGTGGTGACCATACCTCTAGTAGCCATCCATACATATCCACGCAGTTACTGTCCTCTAGCTCGCCAGCGGTCAGAAGTCTGTCCAGTAGGGAGTGTCCTGGTAGTGGGGGAAACGTTACTGTTTCCTTTTGGAGGAAGTTCTTTATTCGTATTTATCGTAGCTCGTTCCCTTTCGGGAGCTGGAGCTTATCTGTGAGTTCCCCCAGGGTCGCTACTCTGCCATCTATGTATAAGTCCCCTACTGTCAGTACCCTTTCGTCCTGACTCCACCTTTTACAGGAGGTGTCCACAGTAGGATACCCACATGTTCGAGACATAGAGGAGCAAGTTGTTTGCATAGAGTGCGACTGTCTCCCCTCTGGATGCCTCTCCACCCTTTTGCTGATCGAGAGCAGTAGCCAATGGCTCGATTGCCAGGGCAAACAGTAGCGGGGATAAAGGGCATCTAGCCTCATGCCTCTGTGCATCCCTGGGAGGGGGGTGGGCTTGGGCCCGGCCCGTCTCCAACCTCAGATCCATGCAGTGTGGAGCTTGGTCAGAGATGACTATTGCGGAGTATTCTGTCTCTACCACCCCTGGCAGCACCAATTTTTCCCACTGCAATTTTGTGGCCCAGGGAGAAGAAGAACTCCCTCTTCCTCAGGTGTGTGAACCTCCATGGGTCCAATCCCCCATGTGCTCCATAAAGGAGCTCAGTTCTCTCGCCATAGCTGATTGTTTCCTCTGCTTTGGGGCTGGGTTTATCCAACCATGGGTCCTGTACATAGTTGAAGTCTCTCTCTCTCTCTCTCTCTCTCTTTGCCCCCCCCCCCCCCCCCCCCCCCCCCCCCATATGATGGGAGTCTAGCTGGGGAATTTCTGTCATGATCTTTTTGTTAAAGTCTGCGCCTTCCCAGTTAGGGTCATATATATTCATAACTGCCACCGGTGCCCCTTCCAGGACATCGCTGACCATTACATACTGCCCCCTCAGGTAGTCACTGTCTGTCGCAGTAAATGTCGTCCTCCTACTGAAACGGTATAGCCACCGTGCACCCCCCCCCCCCCCCCCCAAGTCCTCGTCACTCTAATTTCACACACACATTCATAAGCTGCAGATCGTGTAAGCATGCACCTCTTTGCTTTTACAACTAACCCCCCCTCCCCAGTACACCATAACATTACTTTTTCTCTTTGAGGTACCACAGAAATGCAGCCAGTGATGATTAGGATACGCTGTCAGAAATCTTCCACTTGCAGCCAGATACTAACACTACTTAAGCCCATGCCTCCACCCTATCCCCGTAACTAAGTAACCCCACCTAAACTTTTTGGACACTAAGGGCAATTTATCATGGTCAATCCACTTAACCTGCACATCTTTGGACTGTGGGAGGAAACTGGAGCACCCGGAGGAAACTCACTCAGACATGGGGAGAACGTGCAGACTCCGCACAGACAGCGACCCCAGCCGGGTATCGAACCTGGAACCCTGGAGCTGTGCGGCAACTGTGCTAACCACTGTGCTGCCCTTGAGAACTCGAGGAGTCAGGTGATGACTGGTGGGGCAGCCAATAGATGAAGGCTGGAAAGTAAGCCAACAAATGTTTGCCAATGTACAAGAGCATTTGATTAGCAGGTGCATGGGTTGTGCACCGATGTCTTGAGTGGATAGCCTATGTTGCTTCTGTAGCTTCCCTGTAGCCAGCTTTTGATTTGTGTTGATGACTCAAATGCAGCAGGTGTGGTGGATTGCTATGGAATGAAACCATCAGAACTACTGCCAAGATACTGGGCATTTAACTGTACGAACCAGTGAAAGTTTGCACAGCTGCTGGATATTGAGGGGATGCAATCCTTTTTCATTCTGGTTTCGGGCCGAGTTGACTTGAGGTGCCTGTACAGTGATATGTGCAGTTAATGGCACCCTGTACCACAGCGGAGTCTCTGGTGAAACTGAATTTGCTCTGCCTGCTTCTCTCTGGCAAAAGAATGAAATGTAGTTGGCTCTTGATGAATGGAGTGCTTCAGTGTTCACCCTTGCATAACAGTGGACAGCAAATTGTGAAATGTTATCGATATCTCCAGCTGTCTGGAAGGAGCCAGATGCATAAAAATTAATTGCTATAGGCATCTTCATAGCCACAGACAAAGCCATTTGTGAGGCTGAAGCAGGTGGCAGATTTCAATCAGGATGACTCGCTGAAGCAAACAGAACAGACAGGCGGATATGGGGCTGGATTCTCCGTTTCGCCGGCAGCCTGTGGTTTTCCAGACGGCATGGGGCTGCCCACAATGGGAAACCCATTGGTCGGCTGGCAAGATGGAGAATCCCCGGAGCCCGCCAACAGAGAATCCCACCCATAGTTCCTGCTGAAAGCCCTTCTCTCCCCTCTCTTCCACCAGCTTGTCCTGCTCTACATGGCCTCTGTTCAGGGGCCGGAGCTGGTTTAGCTAAACCAGCACTGGGCTAAATCGCTGGCTTTTAAAGCAGATCCAGGCAGGCCAGCAGCACAGTTCAATTCCCGTACCAGCCTCCCCGAACAGGCACCGGAATGTGGTGACTAGGGACTTTTCACAGTAACTTCATTGAAGCCTATTTGTGACAATAAGCGATTTTCATTCATGCTCCAAGTCATACTGTAATCCAAATGGAATGGCCACTTGTGCATCAGTGTCTGGGAACGACTTGTCTGTGCAGAAGGCATGAACTCCTTAACCTGCAATGCCATTTCCTGTAGAATTTTGCAACTTTAAATTATTGAAAGTACCAAACACTTGTACAATCGAAGCTGCAGCCAGAAGACATCAACCAGCAACTAACCTGCAAGTAGTTGATGGTCCTTTTAAATAGCACTTGGGGGTTGGGGTCCTGAATCAGTGTCTGTGCAAGTTAAAGCGAGGATCTTAGTTGGAGCCTTGAGCTCCAAAAATGATGCTACTGGTGTCAAATCTGATTGACTTCATGACCTGCCTGTTCTGCATACTTCGAGTGCTTGTTCACTGCATGCAACCAACAGATGTACAGTCGGAACGGGTCAATGCTTAATATAGAAATCCTACCTTAGGTGTACCTGCGAGCAGACTTAATAAATTCAAATGAAAACCACTTCTGATATAAGACTCTGAAATACATGTTTAATATATAAAGTTATATGGTTTGTAGGCACACGTTAAATTGTTGCTCAATGTCTTTCTTTGTTAATGTAGTTTAGATTGACTGGCAACTTTTATATACCACGTAATTTCATATTCTTCAAAAATGCAATCTATATTTTGAAATGCCATTATAAATACATTGCATTGACCTTCACTAATAATTATTTCCACATTCAGATGGCAATAGTCTCAAGTGACTTCAGAGTGCACATGATCCTTTTACAGTTGTAGTGCCGATAATTGACAAACTACAAAATGCACTTGTACTGTTTTGGTATTTTAGCCAGTACTAACCACAGTGAACTAAATTTCTGCTTTGATCCTAGAAATGTACTTCCTGTATCTGAGATGAAAAAGGAAAAGTGCTCACTGGTCATGCAACGCATTTTGGTTAAAACCTTTAACATTGTTTTGTAGTTACCTATTTGTAACCAAAGCATCTCTCGAATTGGCTTCTCTACCTGCACCGCACACTCAGCCCTAGTGTCCCCCATGGATCCACTTGTGCCCATCCTGTTCCTCATTTGCATTCTGCCCTTTGGCAACATTGTTTGCAAACATGAAGTTTATTTCCATATTTAGTATGCACTGTTCTCATCCTCGCCACCACCTGTTGCTATCAGACTGCATCTCCAATCTTGGATGAGCTGTCATTTCCTCCAGCTAAGTATTGGGAAGATTAAAGCAGTTGGCTTTCGTCCCTCCCATAATCTCTGTACGTTTACCGTTCCTATCTTCTGACCAGTGCTTTGCACTGAGCCAGACTGTTTGCAAGCTCAGTGTCCTGTTCAAACCTGAGATGAATTTTTGATCTCTATCCATTCCATCACAAACACTACCTGTTTCCACCACCATAACATCTTCCCACTCTGTTACTTGCTAAGTCCAGCTGCATTAAAACCCTGATTCATGCTGTGGCCAACTTTCCACCCTCTACTTCAAACTACAACTCATCCAAAACTCTTGCCAGTGTGCTCATGTGTAATGGGGCCGGATTGTACATCACTCTTATCCTTATTGACCAGATGGAAAAAATATCATGAGCAATGTTGACCGTTACATGCAAGAAGACATGAAAAGCCCGCCATGAAAGACCTTAAAATTGCTATTATTGCTGCAGCTACAGTCAGCCCACTATCCAAATGGAATGAATCGTGGATTGTATGCAGCATAAAGAATCAATCCCATATCATTGACCAAACATTGAGGTTCCTGACTTCCACCCACCTTGAGAACAGCAGGCAGGAAGCAATCAACTGAATATACACCAGGCACATGTGGCCCCCTGCTCTACAAGTGGAAGTGGAGGGATGACCCGAGCGTGACTGTGACCATCTCAGACCATCACGTCAACCTGCCCACTAAGATCTTTTGCAGGAGGTAATTCAATTCTTCACTTGGCATCACAGGAGGCCATTGAGTGAACGGCCAAAATAGCATTCTATACCCATCGTTGTACCCATCATTCTACTACATCAGTGACTTCAAAGTCTCAAAATGAAAATTCCTGCAGTGTCTCACTTCCATCTAATTCTCTATTTGAGCTCCGTGATTTCTGCTTTCCAGGGATTCCTTTAATGGGCCACTCTATTTTACAACTTTCAATGTCAGCTAATCGGTTTCAAGGAAAAGGACTCTTAAAGCACGCCATAATTGTTATAATTCCATATTGAGTATAATCTAGGTTTTAATGACACTTGTTAGATTCACCAGAAGTTCTGTTTTCTACAAACCCAGGTTTATGGTCATACAATAACAGTCAAATGTTTCAGTGATATTCCACATATATTTTAATGTAAATATTTAAAAAAATTAAATTCTGAAAAATATATTTTGATCAGCATTTGTTTGTTTGTCTACTGTGAGAAATAGAAATACAACAAAAACCTTAAAATATAATTTTTTCATTAAAACTAGGCAAATTAAGGAGTGATATGATGGAACTATTTTATATTATGAAAGCTGGACCATAGTAGTTAAAGCAGATAATTTCTTATAACTGATGGACTTGTATATCGCCTCTGCATCAGAAGGTTGTGGGTTTAAGTTTCATTCCAGAGACTTGAGTGCAAAAATCTGGTTGACATTCCAGTGCAGTATTGATTGTATTGTCAGATGACCCAACTTTCAGCTGAGAATAAAGTGAGACCCAGTGTACCCTCACAGGTGGACATAAAGATTCTGTGGTGATATTTCAAAGATGGGCAAAGGAACTATCCCCGGTGTCCTGCCCAATACTTACCCTCAATCAGCATTGTTAAAAATAATAATAATCTTTATTATTGTCACAAGTAGGCTTACATGAACACTGTAATGAAGTTACTGTGAAAAGCCCCTAGTCGCCACACTCTAGCGCCTGTTCGGGCACACTGAGGGAGAATTCAGAATGTCCAATTCACCTAACAGCACATCAATTGGGACTTGTGGGAGGAAACCGGAGCATCCGGAGGAAACCAACGCAGACACGGGAAGAATGTGCGGACTTCGCACAGACAGTGACCCAAGCCGGAATCGAACCTGGGACCCTGGTGCTGCGAAGCAACAGTGCTAACCACTGTGCTACTGTGCCGCCCATGATTACGTTTGTGGGCAGTTGCTGTGTATAAATCCACTGTTTCTTACATTACGACACCAGTATTCCATTGGGTGCTAAATATCCTGAGGTGAAAAAGCACTGCAGAAATGGAAACAAGGAGTCATGGTCACAAAATTAAATGTGATTTAGCACAACAGCGATAGAAACTTCTTTAACAGAAATGTATGAGGCTGTTATTCACTGCCAGGGATTGTGGTAAATGGCAGAAACAATCAAAATTAAATTGGATAGGTGAATGATGGATGAAAGGATAGTGAACTGAAATGATTAATGTGATTAGGAATTTTTGTCACAGACTGGTTAGCCATCTTCTTTATCATGTCTATGCTTTTGATCAGTTTGAAATTGAATGTGCTGCATCAATAGGACAAACTGCAGCACATTGATTCTGCAAATTAAGTTTCTGTTTACTGTTGCAGGTAACAAGTCTGATATGAATGATACCAGAGAGGTTCAATGCCAAGAAGCCCAAACTCTTGCAGTTCACTATGATATGGTGTCTGTATTAGAAACTTCTGCCAAAGATTCCAGCAACGTGGAAGAAGCTTTTATAAAAATGGCCACAGAGCTAATGCTGAGACATGCTGGGCCTATGTTCACTGAAAAAGGGACTGAAAGCATCAAATTAAACAGCAAAGATGTCGGTGAAGGATGGGGATGTAGCTGCTGACATTGCAGGTTAATTTTATTGGGTTTCACATCATCTCGTTTTAAAATGGACGGATCAATCACATACGGTTAAGTCACTTGGCTTGGATCCCGCTGTTTTAGTAGTGTGCTTGTGCACAGAATCTGTTCAAACCATTGTGAACTGAATCCATTCCTCCAATTTGAAGACTGAGAGTCGAAGCTATTCTTGCTGGTCATGAAATCTTGACATTCCAGATTCCTCGACATTCCAATAAGAACCATAATCCCATCGCCTTAACTACTGATCCTGAAGCATCCATTTTCTCTAACGGCTCTTTTTCTAATTAAATTTATATATCTGAATTGTACAGAGAAGACGTGAACTTTTTAAATATGAAAGTGTAATTAAAATTAAATTGGATAGGGTACATAGGACTGCTTTTTGGGGGAACAAAATTGACTGTTATTAGCAGTCATTTGGGGGAGTTGGGAATAATTATCTCGTTTTCCTCTGCGTATCCATTGTTGCCTTACAAATTAAAAACACCTGCATTCCAGCTATTTGTTTCTTTCAGTTCAGTATGCATTTGGAATCTTGGCAGTCCTCCGTATAGCTCTTTAAAATCTGAGTTCACATTTTACTGTGGAGTGATGTATACTTGTCTGACCTATTTTAATAAGTGGTGATTTAATTTGAAACTTGAATCAATTGCATACATGTAGTAATTAATCTTGAAGGTTATTGTGCTAATTTTGCTTGGTGTGTTGTGGCCCACACTGACCCAAATGTTTTCTTGCTCCCAAGTCAATGATGTAATTCTCACTGCTGATTGGACAAAATCAAGAGAGTGGCTGAGAGAAGACATTGGTTAGCCTAGCAACAGATAATTGTAACTCAGCCTGGGTGTTGTGCTTGGAATTGTGCGGTCCTGCATGTAACGTAACAACTAGGATTGATGCCAGCCTTATTATTGATTCAAAGTACGTAGTCTGTATTGGTGAGAACAAAGCACCGAGCAACAGACAGTACTGATGTGTCCTTTGCTTTGCATTTTCAAAATGCTGGCGGGGGTGATCTCACCTAGAAAATGCATTGTGCACTTTACTTGTTTTTTGAAAGCCAGTTCCAGAGTGGTAGCAAACATTGGTTCTGTCGTTTTATCAACAATAGTGATTTTTGGGGACGTGAGAATAGACCATGTTATCCAATATTTTCTGAGAGCTAGCTTTCATTATATTGAAAGCAACTTTCGGGCAATGTTTGTTCCAGATCAACATTAACAATTCTATTTAACAATGAATAAACCAGAGATTTGGGGGCATTCTGATTTACAAAGAGGGTTGGATGCAGTTTAGTACAAGATTATTCTATAAAGGGGATTAAAAAGCTTTTGTGCTTAGGATGAAATAATGAACATTCAGAGTACATATATTTTAATAACCAGATAAAAGGGTAGTGCCTACAGTATTTAACTATATATGAAAAAGTTTTACATGTTGCTTTACTCAAATCGAGTGTGTTAACTACAACCTTCTGTGGAAATTCTATGGTCTGGCATAAATAGTCACTGGTGTTACTCCTATTTAAATACAAGATTGAAAGGGTACTGAGATGGTGTAGTGAGTGAACAAGGTCTTTTTATCTCCGAGACTTATTTTCAATTCCAGTCCAAACTGATGGCATAGTGTCTCTGTCACCTGGGCAAAATAAATCCGGGTATTTCAATCCAGCTCCTTGCTGGGGGTGAATCAACAGACAAATTAAAGTTGTGGAAAGTGAACACACAAAAGAAATAGGGGTTGATTTTTTTTAAAGCTGTTGTTAAGTTATATTTGGGTGAAATATTACTTCATCTGGCCTGGCCAGATATTGCTGCCTACCAAGGGCAGATTTTAATTCCTGCGGAGTGTGGTCAGTATTCCTCACTCCTCATACCCAGATATTTAAGTTGGCGGAAACAGCAGGTTTTAACTCATTTGAGCCTTATTTGAATGTTGCTGATTTGCAGCTTGCTTGTTTTGGCACAGGTGAGACTGAGCAGTCTGGAGAGGTGTTCCACGGAACAGAGGATTAAAATTCCACAGGGCCCTATGGTTTGCCAAGACCCGTGGGAGCCTCGCTTGCTGCCAAAATTATTGCCCTTAAAATTAAACTTCGGTGGGAATAGATCCACTCCATTTTACCTGCTGCCCCACTCTTCGACCAATTGGGGAAGAGTTTTAAAAAATTCCTTTAGTGAGGAAAGCAGAAAAAGGGCATTTCATTCCTCCAGTGCTGACTTTCTCCAGCTCACTGCCCACAAAATATATCCAGAAAGCATAAACTTTCTCAATGAGGTTGTACAACATTGAATTGATATTGAATTCTTATAGGATTTTAATGGGACTAATAGAATCATAAAATGATAATTCAGTCATGTTGCACTCTGGCTCCATTAAAAGCCATGCTTTTGGAGTGACTTTTGTATTTTGCTGTAGACTTGATAGTGGCTGCTTTTGCTGGATATATTTTTGTTACTTTTTAAAATTTAAATAAAGGAAATCTGAGTTAATAATACTAATGTACTTAATCATTTTACACAATGTTGTCTAGACACACAAAAATAGGCTGTTAATCCATTGGTGTATTGTATAAAATTGTGCTTAGTTGCCAAATTGAGCTGATTGACATTCAGGACAATGCAATAACATCCTATTTCAAAGAACTTGTTGTTCTACATATTTAATTATTTATAAATTATCCCTCCCCTTATCTATGCAGCAATACTCTGCACGTCTATCACCATCATAAACAGTATTGTTTTCTCAATGAACCCAAGTTCACTAATTCTCAAGTTAAAGCAAAAGTTACTAAATTGTGTAAATGTTTTGTGACCAAGCTGTCAGAATGTATTCCAGATGACATTCTCACTGTAATCTTCAGCAATGTATATAAATATATATATATTGCTGATCTGCATAAGTCTTGACATTTCTTTAATTTGGATAGTCTCACTCTACTGTATTGACTGTTTAGAGATCATTGCCTGTATTTGTCCCAAAAAGATGAGGTTTATATGTTGGGTATTTTCATTGATTTAGATTCCGTGTCATAAATTGTTCATGACTTTTTCAGAATCCATTACTTTATAACCTGCCTGCATGTATCGTGTTTTTCAAACATATTTTAAATTTTCAAACTATGAAAAACCTGGATCTTTTAAAATATCAAGGTGGCAGCACCAAACATATATGCACATACAAGCAGTCCGGTCTATTCGCATATTATTTAACAAAGTTAGCCCTAAAGCCTAGTTGCAAGGTGGTTCTTACAATATTCAAAATCCACGCACTAAATATTTCAATATTGCACCGTATTACCAATGAACAAGGACATGGACAAAAGGGCTAAAGCACAATGAAACGATAGGCTTCAAATCGACTTCTGTATTTATGTTTTACAATTCTTTGTAGTTTATTTTAGTATGATGTACAAAGTTTTATATTGATTTAGATTTTAATCTGCTTAATTTTATATCATACCTGTCCTTGGACTGAGGTAATTCCATTTGTCATGAAGAAACAGCCAGGTATACCCTGCACCATGGCTCAGGACTAATGTAGCCATCCTGATCATGAAGGGCCCTTGTAAACTGCACCACTGAAAGATGCACCCCCCCCCCCCCCCCCCCGCAGTCTCATGACTGACCCCGCCCCATCCTTGCAGGCCTGCCTGACTGGCCCTGGCAATACCCACAATCACCTTAAT
This sequence comes from Scyliorhinus torazame, assembly GCF_047496885.1. Taxonomy (NCBI): domain Eukaryota; kingdom Metazoa; phylum Chordata; class Chondrichthyes; order Carcharhiniformes; family Scyliorhinidae; genus Scyliorhinus; species Scyliorhinus torazame. Next base: position 185,121,694 of record NC_092719.1, read on the forward strand.
TCTGGCACTGCCTCTATTATGGCTCATCCGGGCCTGCTGCAGTCCTAGCGGTGGCCATGACTCTTGGTGGCACTGTTGTGACTGTAGAGCTGCCAGCCATCCGAGTGATTGGCAGCACTTAATTAATTATATAGTAGTTCTAGGAATTAAAGTTTCACTGTGGAGAACAGAGGGAAAGCTTCATTTAAAACTGGTAAACATCTGATGTGAATGAACTGAAACAAGCCTTCATTAATTACCATTCAAATTCATGTATATTGAAGGCTGGGTCATGTTAACTTGCGTGGTGTAAGGATAACCTTATTAAAACAGGAGGTGGAGAAACTTAAACCATGGATAACCATTCTGTGAGCCTTCTGATGCAGACATGATGTCGGCATCCTTGCTAAAATGCAGTCCCGAGAGGCTTTTGTTTTTCGATTGAGTTATTAGTTTTCAAAGCATTTGGTAAACCCTGAAGGGTTATAAAACTAATTTATTCAAATCAAGGAAGAAACTTCTAAATGAGGGATTAACCTGAAGGTTTCTTTGAGGACATCCCACACATTTCTATGGAACTAGGTAAATTTTCTGGTTTCTGTTTATCTGGGTGTTTCTGAGAGAGTTTGTTAGTTGCAAGCTAGATTTTGTGTGGTGCAGCTCACAGGTGGCCAATGTAGCAGGCAGGTAGGCCTGCACTTCAAGCAGATAAAATGCTTTTAACAATGCACAAAGGGGCTGGTTTAGCACACTGGGCTAATTCGCTGGCTTTTAAAGCAGACCAAGGCAGGCCAGCAGCACGGTTCAATTCCCGAACAGGCGCCGGAATGTGGCGACTAGGGGCTTTTCACAGTAACTTCATTTGAAGCCTACTTGTGACAATAAGCGATTTTCATTTCATGAGGATGAAACTCACCAAGTTTGGGTTTTGCGAGAGAATATAAATTGAAAGATTTGTTCTAGTTTGCATCTAGTGGCCCTCGAGTTGTGTGGCAAAAGAAAACAACTTGCAGATTCACTTGGAAAGATTGAGAAAGTAGCAGAACAATGGATTGTGGTGTCCACAATCAAGGAATGTTAAATGAAAGATTTACCTCTTGCGAATAGCTGGAACTCAGGAGAATTAAAGTAGTTTCCAGAGGGCTGTGGCATACTTAGTTACTTACTTCTATATGTACCATCCTAAGATTGATGTGTCTTATAAGAAAAAGGCTTGAGGGGTGCATAACATGCATGGTTATAAGTTTTGGATTGCATGTTTTGCTTAATTTTTTTAAATACAAAGTTTGTGTCTTTTTTGGAAAACATGGAATTTTGTGGCACAGTTCTGTAAATTATGTTGGGATTTGGCTTAACGATCCTGGGACCATTCAAATTTAAATTTATTTGCCTGAGGGGAACATAAAATGCTGTGTCATGGTTGCCTTCAACTTGCTAGTCGGTGGATGACACTTTTTGTTAATAAATATTTTTATTCTCCATTTTCACATTTTCTTCAGAATTCACACTCCATCAACAAACAGTAAACGGTAATGAATACAATGTCAATCCCCTTATCAACAACAACGATCCCATCCTCCCACCACCCCAAACAACGACCACCTGACAATATAAGCATCAAATAAAACAAACCCTCCCAAGGTGGAAAAAAAAAGGAATCAAGAATCGCCTAAGGGCACCATTGAAATATACAGTCCACCCCCCAACCCCCCCCCCCTAATATTCAATGCCATCTCCAATCCCCGAAAAAATACCGTGAACGACGCCCATGAATTGTAGACCCCTCCCCTCCCCCCCCCCCCCCCCAACTCACCCAGACTCCTCCCCTCCAATTTCTCTTGTAAACTCCTCCCCTCAATCTCTCTTCCTTCCTCCAACTTTTCACCCCGGCTACTCACCGAAACCTGTTCTACCAGGCTCCGATGACTGCAGCCCCCCCCCCTCACTACCGTTCACTGTCCGACTTAAACCGACCAGCGTGGAGGCCCCCGCGCGGGTCTCCTTCCCCCTTGCCCGGTCCCAGGAAAACCAAGAAATCCCCTTTAGCACACAACCCCAACATACACACCCAAGCCCCAAAGAACCATCATTGCAAATGAAAGTCCCATCTCTTCCCTTGTCCAAATATATACAGCGTTGACTCATTTAGTACATACACCAACACGCAGTGAAAAAATAAAGTTACATGAGGCTACATCGGTACACGACCATTTCTCAATTCTGCCACCGTCCTTCTGCCTTCGCAAACTCCTCCGCTGCTTCCGCCGTCCCAAAATAAAAGTCCTTGGATTCGTAGCTCACCCTCAACTTAGCTGGATATACTATGCCGCACTGCACCTTGCTGATGTCCAGTGCCTTCTTCACCCGGCTGAAGGCAGCCCGCCTCCTCGCCAGCTCCACGGTAAAGTCCAGGTATATGCATATACCAGCTCCAGCCCACTGCACCACCCGCTTCTGCTTTGTCCAGCACAGGACTTTCTCCTTCACGCTATACCTATGGAAACAAAGAGTTACTACCTTTGGTATAGGCCTCCACGACCGATGAGCCCGATCCAGCTCATATCGGGAGGGATCCTCCCCCTCCCCCAATAGCTTCGCCAACATCGTGGCAAAATACTCCGTCGGCCTCGGGCCTTCCACCCCTTCGGGCAGACCCACAATCCTCAGATTCTGTCACCTGGATCTGTTTTCCATTTTGACTCGCAGATCCTTGTTGATCTCTATCATCTTCCGGAACTCCTTCCCCATTGAGGTGAGTTGATCATTGTGCTGCGACAATGCCTCTTCCACTTCCTTCAGTGTCTCAACATGCTCCCACACCTCCACCGCTGTGTTTGATACCGCCGCCCTCACCGGGGTAATCGCCTCCTCCACCAGCACTTTCAATACCGTCCCCACCTCCTTCTTCATCGCTTCCATGTGTTTTGTGAACTGTTTTTCAAGTTCCACAGCCATCACCGTGGTCATTTCTTCTGCTGTGAGCGATGCGGCCTCCCCTGGTGCTCCAGCCTCAGCTTTCCTTACAGTTCTTGCGCTGACTTTTTCACTCCCCAGCGGACTTTCATTAACCCCCTTTTTCACGGCCGTTTTTCTCCCAAACTTGGACATTTCTCCTCCCTGTGCCTTCTTACAGCCTTTTCAGCCTCGGTTTCCCCCGGGACCGGGCGTTAAAACTCCGAAATTCCTATTCCCGAGCGGGAGCCCTCCAGTGTGCAGTTGTCTCCCACCCGTCGTCACTGGAAGTCCTGGTGAGGCTATTGCTGCCCTGTAGAATCCTGGCTATTGTCACCGGTGAGTTCTCCTCAAAGTAATGCACTGTCCTGGCTTGGAATATATCACTATTCTTTTACTGTTGGATCAAAATCCTGGCACTCCCTAATCCTGTGTGCCACTACAGCACAGACTGCATTAATTCAAAGAAGCTAACTTTCTGAAGGACGATTGTGATGGGATGTAAATATGGCCTTGCCGGTGATACCACCATCCCATGATTGAATGAAAAAGTATTTGCAAAAATAAATCCACTTTGTGCCCTTAATCACCTGCCATCAATAATCTTTACATTGTTACACAACCTCCAGCCCCAAATTCATAAAGAACCAATCAACAGCAAATAAATTTTAATTTTATTATATAAAAAGTTTGAGGTTAGCTCTATACATTTTGTATAATTCAGAAAACATAGGATCAGAACATCAGGTTCTCTACATTGTGTATAATAAAATGTTCCATGATATTGTGGAGGTGTGATATACAGTAGATCACAAATGAAAATCTGTTTATAAGCTCAAAAATGCTATACACTAGAATATTTTCATAACATTTCAAAACTAGTTTCTCTCACTATTTCCTCCTACAGAATTTTAAAAAAAAAACATTTTTGACTTTATAAGAAGTATTTGAAGAAATGGGTTATACCAGGTCCACTTATTAAAGAAAAAGGAAAGTGATAAGAAATGTGTACGGATTCTGCAAAATCTTACCAGAATGCTTTCAAGCTTTAGTTTTCAATCAGCAAATAAGTTACCAAAGTTCAAATACTAAAGCAGAATTAATGTTATTAAAATCATGGTGCCAAAACAGACTATCAAATCCTGAAATGTGTTGATGGTAGATTCTTTCCTGATGCAACCCACCTAACTATATTAATTACTGTGAAATAAAACAAATTTAAAAGGGAAGTTGCGAATTCAATAAATCCTTTTATAAAGTTCAATTGTTTGTTAATGAATGCTTATGTCATAACTTAGCCACAGAAGTAAAGGTAGTCTGTAAGCACAAACTCAATCTTGAATGTTTATTTGTACTCCAATTTTTGTGATCTACTGATCTAGGGAAAGGGGAGAGAGAAGGGAAAACATTGACATTTCATATGCGGTTTAATGGGCATCAAAAAATTTGTATTCTACATGTAGTCAAACAGATACAGGAGGAAGAAACTTGTCGTTAGCTAGGGTTCTAACTTGTGCCAATTCACATTGCAAGTTCTGTTAAGATAAGGGTGCATGCATGGAGAGGCTCCATCCAATTTCTAATTCCTTTTCACTTTCCTCAACTTCACACATCCCTAGGCCAGGTCTAGCTAACCCTAACTAATTCAATTTAGGAAAGGCTTTGTTTGACCTTCATTTCAACTCTGACTATACTTCAAACGTATTTTGTTGGTTATGCAGCACTTTGTGATATCCTGAAGACATGAAAGATACATTTTTTGCTGGATTACTATAAGAAAACCGAACAGGCAAATTCCTCTGTCGAGTCACCTCAGCAACTTTTTTTGTGCTGAGAAATGTTGTATTAGGAGATTGATCAAGCACTACGTCAAATAACATTTTCCACACTAGCTCTCCTAATAGTCTCAGCAATATTGTAATGCTAAAACTCGAAGAAGATTTACTCTATCTGTTCATGACTGCATGAAGATGGGCCTTGACAGCCCACACATTTCGCTGCACCCAGTAAATAGGTTGGGTGTTTGGTTAAGTGAAAGAGACACAATTTCAACCCATTAATCTGAGCTGCATTTAGTTCCATTCACTAAACTTATTCCAGTATACTCTACACTGGGTTGCAGACTTGCTTTCCCCTTCAATATTACTGTCCCTACTACCTTGTGAAAGCTGTAGACTTGAATATGCCCCAAAGTAGAAAATCAGGAGATGTGCAACAGCAGTTTTAAGGAATGGAACCTGCAGCACATTGAAGGGCTTCAACAAAGTGCCTCAGCCATATGATAAGGCAGTGCCCTGCATTTGTGGCCTTTTTATTTCTTACACCAATTGTCCTTAGACCTGAGTGACCTTACCAAAGCAGAATTGAAAGACTCGTGTGCAATGCAGACCCATGTCGCCCAGGAATTCGATTGAGCCTACCTAATTTAATTTCACTTGGCAGCCTTACTAACAGAATTGCATTCCGGCAGCCTTACTAAAGGAGAATTGCATTCCGTCAGCCTGGATTAGGATTTGAACTCGTGTTACTGGGGTTGAAAAAGTGTCCAACCCAAAGCACAACCCAGTCCCTACATGAACATAAACAATCAAACAATTGATGAGAAGGATCAGGATGATGCGAATCCAATCCCATACAACTGAAGAAAATACACAAACAAGATACTAGTTGCAACTGCAGAAAGTGAAGAAATAGCGGGAAAGAATACTTCCATTTCAGACAGCCCGAGCAGGGTTTTCCTTGCAGGTTTCAGAACTCCACTGACGGGCTGAAATGTGGGTCAGAACTGCAATGTGTAAAACTGTGACTCATTGCAATTTCCCCCCAGAATGGCCAATTAATAGCCAGAGTTTGCTGTCCAATTTAGTCTGAGGTTTTCCAGCTTGGAATCAACAGGTAAGAGAGTGAGGGCGCTTTCAAATGGAGGCACCCTCTCTAACCTTTTTAAAGGAGGTGAAGGATTGGGATAGGGAAGGCAATTCATTAATAATAATCTTTATTTTCACAAGTAGGCTTACACTAACATTGCAATGAAATTATTGTGAAAATCCCCTAGTCGCTGTTCGGTACGCTGCGGGAGAATTCAGAATATCCAATTCACCTAACAACACTTCTTTCGAGAGAGGGATGAAACCGGAGCACCCGGAGGGAACCCACGCAGACACGAGGAGAACGTGCAGACTCCACACAGAGTGACCCAAGCCAGGAATCGAATCTGGGACCCTGGCCCTGTGAAGCAACAGTGCTAACCACTGTGCTACCGTACCACCCATTGTGCTTTAACAGCTATGCAAGAACATATTTTGGGTAGTATGATGACCTGAGACACTGATTTCACTGTAAATAAGACCAAAAAAAACTAGTCAGCCTCTTCATTGTTTATGAGGTTGGCAACACCGAGTAAGAGGTAATTCCAAACAACCACAACATTCACCTTTCACTTAAACTTGTGCACACAATTGTTTTTTGCCGTCAAACAGGGGAAGAGGCCTTTAAACGTCAACGGAGCATTGAAAGGAATTTGCAGAGGTAACGTGGGAATTTCTGCAATCCAAAATATTTTAAACCAACCCTTTGCAATTCAAATGATGAAATAAAGGGAGCATTATTATAAAGAAAATAAAGGCTTTAATTGTTAACTGAAATTTCTCCAACGGGACTGTTTAAATGAGTTCAATCAGGAAGTTAAAAATACAAAACATTGAGAAGTAATATTGAAGGGAGCACATCCCTTCAGATGGATCATCAAATGTTTCATTTTCGCCTTTTAAAAAAAAAAAAGAAAATTCTAGTCTTAGACAGCAAGAGATTGTGAAACTGACATGACACTAATTCATGTATTGAAGTGGCAAGCCTATATTCCTAGACAGCTAGAAAATGCTGAAAGTGTTAATTCATGTCTTGGAGACTACTGAGAAGTCAGGAAAATGACAAATTAACAGAACATTTTACTTTCCTTAAAAAAAAAAGGTCCCTCTCACCTCTCTACTTTTGTAACAAAATACTTCACGAAAGATTGAGAGCTGACAGTTGGCCACACTTCAGAATAATGAAAGAGTTTTATTTGAGGGTGCTATTATTGCACAACTTTATGACTAATGACTGAAGTGTTTATATGTGTTAAACTGAACAGTACCAAAGCAAAATTGCCAGATCAATAAAACTTTCAGATATTTGGAAATACAGTCTCCTTACTCCCGTCTCCAAGGGTGAGTTATAGTTTAATCAAAGGTCTAGCAAATGTGTAACCACCCCACCCCCAACCTTCAAACTGATGATTGTCAGCAGCTCAAATTAATTTATAAGCATATTTTGTACATGTGGAGATGCTGGCATTGGACTGGGGTGAGCACAGTAAGCAACACCAGGTTAAAGTCCAAGAGGTTTGTTTCAAATCACTAGCTATCAGAGCACTGTTCCTGCCTCAGGTGAATGTAGTGTAAGAAGCTATGTCCAGAAAACGGCACAAATTTGTAACGTGGGCAAGGCAGGAGTGCAGCATTAGGGCTTCTGAGTTTAGTTGGAATATTTTTTTCTAAATAATAAAACATTTCCTGTAAAGGAGCTTCACAGAGAGGACAAGCTACGCATTTCCTACATTGTCATAAAGGTAAAGGGATTAGCACATGTGCAAGTCACACATCTTTTTAAAAAATCCAGACACACTGAATAGAAAAAATATTTTGCTATAATTTTTCCAACTGAGACTTATTTTGAGGTGGGGGTCACTGTATTACACAGTATAGAAGACAATTTGATAGTTGTTCGAACTGAGTTGGCAATTTGCTTTTATAGAAATTTGTTAAAATCCACTATTTTTGTCCTAGATCCAGACGTACGTTCAGGTGTACATATAGAGGCTTTTTTTTTTTTTTTTGAAAGGTTACTTAGGCACATATTCTTCCAGCTTGTAGATCAAGTCTACAGCAGCGTCAATATCTGGTACTATATAGTCTGCATCAGATAAATCAGCATCAAGTGTAATGTCCCTGTGCCCATGAAATACAGCCCCTGTGGTCAATTCCCCATGGCCTAATATAGCATCCTTAGGGGGAGTGTACACACCTGTGCAAACCAGCACAGACTTACAGCACGTAACAGAACCTGCCGTCGGTTCACTTGCTATCACATCAGGATCTTCATCCTGGGGAACTGTAGCTGTTTGTTTTCCTGCAGCAACTTTAGCTTGTACCCGTGAGCCTTTTGCAGACGATTCCTCTTCCAGGTAGCGGTTGTATAGATTAGCGCCATAGATGTCAGTCATTGGGTTATCCCTAAAAAGAAAAATCACTTTTAACTAATGGAATCAATGCAGTCCATCAGTAAGGCACAGGCATAACAACATTGAAAGGGATTTGTTTTTAAATTCACTCTGAACCCACCCCCAGCATTTTTCACGGCTGTTGAAATCCCTTCAGTTCGGCAATTGGTTTTCTGAAAATTTAGCTGTCTTCTCAAGACTAGATGCTCCTTCCTGTTCCCTCCTCAAGGATCTAGAGACCAGGGCAATTATGTATATTTTTCATCAACAAAGGTTGAGGTGGTTGTGTAGTGGTATTGTCACTGGACTAGTAATCCAGAGTGAATGCTTGAGGACAAGGGTTCAAATCCCACCAGAGCAGCTGGTGGAATTTAAATTCAATTAATAAATCTGGAATTAAAAATTAGTCCAATGGTGATCATGGAATGGTTATTGAAAAAGAAACAACATCTCAGTATTATGCTCTACAGGGAAGGAAATCTGCTGTGCTTACCTGGTCTGGTGTATATGTGACTCCAAACCCACAGCAATATGGTTGACTTTTAATGGCCGAGCAAGCCAATCAGTTGTACCAACTACAAAAAAACACAATGAAACCATATGGGCCATCCAGCAACAACCTAGGTACCAGGACTTACAATAGCAAACCCAGTCCTGCAAGTCTGCCTTCCCATCATCTGGAGTCTTGTTCCAATACTGGGAGAGCTGTGCCACCAATCTACCCGTCACAGATACATCAGTCTGTGACAGTATCAGTAGGAATGGCCACTGCACAATCCTTGTGGAGACAAAGTCCCATCTTCATGTTGAGCGGGGCTTGTGGCACTATCACTGTGCTAAATGGGATGGATTACAGCAGATCTAGCAACTCCAAACTGGGCATCCAGCAGTAGCAGCAAAGTTGTACTCAAATCACATTATGTAACCACGTGGCCTGGCACATCCTTCAATCCACCAATAAAGAGTGCAGAAGGACATGCCAGGTGATGCACCATACCTAAAAATAAAGTGTCAACCCGGTGAAGCTACAACAGAGGACTACTTGCATGTGGTAGACAGAGGTCAGCAATCCCACAAGCATTGCATCAGATCAAAGGTCTCACCCCCACAACCCAAAAAGATGTGCAGGGTAGGTGGATTGGCCACACTAAATTGCCCCTTAATTGGAAAAAAAAATTAAAACGTGAATGGCAGTGACAATTGAACAATTAACATGAAGAGGCACCACAAACATCCCCATCCTCGATGATGGGGAAACCGAGCACATTGGTGCAAAAGACAAGGCATTTGCAACAATCTTCAGCCAGAAGTGCCGAGTGGATGATCCATCCTTGGCCCCCTCTGGAGGCCATCAGCATCACAAATGTGCAAGGGTCCTTCCTGTTTATTCCCTTTCTTTTATTTTTGCTGTTATATTTTGGATCCATGGATGTTTAATGGACCTGTGACTTTTAAGGCAAAGCACCTTTAATTTAAACAGGAAGATCCAGAAGACTGCTGTTTTAGACTGACGTCAGTGATGACCCGAATTGATTGATGTGGCTGGTGGCCAATGAATTGGCCTAAAATTTTGTGCTCGCCCTGATAACAGGTGGTGGTTGGATCTGATCCCACTGTTTTTCAGAGTCACAAGGCTTATGTTTCGTTTCACCTTTGGTTCTGCAGACTGGGTGGAGGATTCCAACTAATTCATTCCCAAAAGATCCAGGTAAACTTCGTAAGGCCACTGTGAGGGCTGATTTTGTCTTCAGTAAGACTGAGTTCAGAAAGACAGCAAAGGCTTGAAATCAAACCCCGAGTGAAGGCAAGGTTTGATATGAGACAGGAAATCTCTGGAAAGACATAGGCCTGAATGTGAACCTTTTGAGTTGAAGGTCCAGTTTCACAAGAAGTAAAGTGGCTCCCCAGAAGGCATGCTGCCTGTAAGTACCATATTGAATGAATTACTGCCGAGAAGACCAAAGGCTTTGATCAACCAGCAGGCTGCGAGGAAAGCTTGCTACAAAATCACCATCGGAAGCTTTTGACCTTTTGATTTTTATCCTCCCCCCTCCTCTGTGTTTGTCTGTCTTGTGTAAGAGAGTATGGGGTGGGACAGTTAAATGGAGTAGTTGGTTAGCTGGTTGCTATTCTGTTGCATTCACTGAATATTTCCCCAAGAGGTTTGTTATGAATACACAGTAATTGTGCTTCAACTTACAAACCTGGTGACTAATTATTGGGCAACCAAGGGCCAAAGATTTCGGAGATTTTTATACGGCTTATTGGTTAATTCACTTGTGTCGTGACTCCGAGGGTGCATTGGGCTGGAATTGACCGTGCACTTGCCCAGGGTGACATAAAAGATGCCAGTCTTCAGCCAACACTATTCGCTCCTCATGATATCAAGAAATGGCTGAATGCACTTGATACTGCAACGGCTATGCGCACTGCCAATATTCCAGCAATAATACTGGAGACATGTGTTCCAGACCTAGCCGTGCCCCTAGCCAAACTGTTCCAGTACTTTGCTGGCATTACCTGGTAATATGGAAAATTGCTCAGCTATGCCCTGCCTGCAAAAAGCAGGAAAGGTCCAACCCAGCCAATTAAAGGACCATTAGTTTACTGTTGATCATCAGCAAGGTTTTAAAAATGTGTTAACCAGGGTGCAGGGTAAGCACATTCCCTTTAGAGTGAAGGGCAAGGCTGGTAGAAGTAGGGAACCCTGGATGACTCGAGATATTGAGACTCTGGTCAAAAAGAAGAAGGAGGCATATGACGTACATAAGCAACTGGGATCAAGTAGATCCCTTGAAGAGTATAGAGATTGTCGAAATAGAGTTAAGAGGGAAATCAGGAGGGCAAAAAGGGGACATGAAATTGCTTTGGCAAATAATGCAAGGGAGAATCCAAAGAGATTCTACAGATACATAAAGGGGAAAAGAGTAACTAGGGACAGAGTAGGGCCTCTTAAGGATCAACAAGGGCATCTATGTGCAGAGCCACAAGAGTTGGGTGAGATCCTGAATGAATATTTCTCATCGGTATTCACGGTGGAGAAAGGCATGGATGTTAGGAAACTAAGGGAAATAAATAGTGATGTCTTGAGAAGTGTGCATATTACAGAGGAGGAGGTGCTGGAAGTCTTAAAGCGCATCAAGGTAGATAAATCCCCGGGACCTGATGAAATGTATCCCAGGATGTTGTGGGAGGCTAGGGAGGAAATTGCAGGTCCCCTAACCGAGATATTTGAATCATCGGCAGCCACAGGTGAGGTGCCTGAAGATTGGAGAGTGGTGAATGTTGTGCCCTTGTTTAAGAAGGGCAGCAGGGAAAAGCCTGGGAACTACAGACCGGTGAGCCTAACGTCTGTAGTAGGTAAGTTGCTAGAAGGTATTCTGAGAGACAGGATCTACAAGCATTTAGAGAGGCAAGGACTGATTCGGGGCAGTCAGCATGGCTTTGTGCGTGGAAAATCATGTCTCACAAATTTGATTGAGTTTTTTGAGGGAGTGACCAAGAAGGTAGATGAGGGCAGTGCAGTAGACGTTGTCTACATGGACTTTAGCAAAGCCTTTGACAAGGTACCGCATGGTAGATTGTTGCAGAAGGTTAAAGCTCACGGGATCCAGGGTGAGGTTGCCAATTGGATTCAAAATTGGCTGGACGACAGAAGGCAGAGGGTGGTTGTAGAGGGTTGTTTTTCAAACTGGAGGCCTGTGACCAGTGGTGTGCCTCAGGGATCGGTGCTGGGTCCACTGTTATTTGTGATTTATATTAATGATTTGGATGAGAATTTAGGAGGCATGGTTAGTAAGTTTGCAGATGACACCAAGATTGGTGGCACAGTGGATAGTGAAGAAGGTTATCTAGGATTGCAACGGGATCTTGATCAATTAGGCCAGTGGGCCGACGAATGGCAGATGGAGTTTAATTTAGATAAATGTGAGGTGATGCATTTTGGCAGATCGAATCAGACCAGGACCTACTCAGTTAATGGTATGGCGTTGGGGAGAGTTATAGAACAAAGAGATCTAGGAGTACAGGTTCATAGCTCCTTGAAGGTGGAGTCGCAGGTGGACAGGGTGGTGAAGAAGGCATTCGGCATGCTTGGTTTCATTGGTCAGAACATTGAATATAGGAGTTGGGACGTCTTGTTGAAGTTGTACAAGACATTGGTACGGCCACACTTGGAATACTGTGTGCAGTTCTGGTCACCCTATTATAGAAAGGATATTATTAAACTAGAAAGAGTGCAGAAAAGATTTACTAGGATGTTGCCGGGACTTGATGGTTTGAGTTATAAGGAGAGGCTGGATAGACTGGGACTTTTTTCCCTGGAGCGTAGGAGGCTTAGGGGTGATCTTATAGAGGTCTATAAAATAATGAGGGGCATAGATAAGGTAGATAGTCAACATCTTTTCCCAAAGGTAGGGGAGTCTAAAACTAGAGGGCATAGGTTTAAGGTGAGAGGGGAGAGATTCAGAAGGGCCCAGAGGGGCAATTTCTTCACTCAGAGGGTAGTGAGTGTCTGGAATGGGCTGCCAGAGGTAGTAGTAGAAGCGGGTACAATTGTGTCTTTCAAAAAGCATTTAGATGGTTACATGGGTATAGAGGGTTATGGGCCAAGTGCGGGCAACTGGGACTAGCTTAATGGTAAAAAACTGGGCGGCATGGACTGGTTGGGCCGAAGGGCCTGTTTCCATGCTGTAAACTTCTATGATTCTATGATTCTAAGGTGATAGAAGAGTTATCAACAGTGTTATCAAGCAGCACTTACTTAGCAATAACCTGCTCACTGATGCCCAGTTTTGGTTTTACCAGGGACATTCAGTTCCTGATCTCATTACAGACTTGCTACAAACTTGGATTTTTCTTGATTAATGAAATCCCTTCATTTTGCAATTTGGTGAAGGAAGAGTGACTGCCCTTGATATCAAGGCAACATCTGACTGATCATTAGGTCAGATGTAGCAATTTTCACTGATGGTTGCACAATATTCAGCATCAAGGATTCCCAGAAAAACTGGGAGTCAGAATCACCTGAAAACTCCATTGGATATAAAGGAAGATGGTTGTGGTGGTTGGAGGTCAGTCATTTCTGTTCCAGGACATAACTGCAGGAGTTCCTCAGGGTAGTGACCAAGGCACAATAATCTTTAGCTGCTTCAGCAATGACTTTCCCACATTAGGTCAGATGTGGCAATTTTCACAGATGACTGCACAATGTTCAGCACCATTCACGGTTCCTGAGTTACTGAAACAATCCATAGCCATATAATGCAGCACAGGACAACCTTTAGGCTTGGTCTGATGAGTGGCACGTATGTACCACACAAGTGCCAGGCAATGACCATCTCCCAAAAAGAGAGAAGCTAAATACCTTTCCTTCACATTCAAACACGTTGTCCTTGCTGAATCTCCCACTATCAACATCTTGGGGATTATCATTGAACAGAAACTGGATTGAAACAGACAAAAAAGATACTGGCGTGGCACTGTGGTTAGCATTGCTGCCTCACAGCGCCAGGGTCCCGGGTTCGATTCCGACCTCAGGAAACTGTAGAGTTTGAACTTTCTCCCCTTGTCAGTGGGTTTCCTCCGGGTGCTCCGGTTTCCTCCCACAGTCCAAAAGATGTGCAGGTGAGGTGGATTGGCCATGCTAAATTGCTCATTAGGGTGGGGTTGCAGGAATAGGATTTGGGATTGGGCCTAGGTAGTGTGTGGTCCTTCTAAGTGTCGGTGCAGATTCGATGGGCCGAATGGCATTCTGCACTGTCGGGATTCTTTAAAAAAAGAGCAGGTCAGAGGCTAGGAACCCTTTGGAGAAGAACACGCCTCCTGATTATCCAAAGCTTGACCACTATCTACAAGTCACCATAGGGAGTGTTATGGAATACTCCTCACTTGCCTGCATGAGTGCAGCTCCAACGACACTCAGGAAGCTTAGGACCATCCAGGACAAAGCAGCCCGCTTGATTATCACCTTCACTTCCTCCACCATTGATGCACAGTGTGTACCATCTACAAGACGCACTGCAGTAACTCACCAAGGCTCCTTCAACAGCACCTTGCAAGCCTGTGACCCCTTACCACCTAGAAGGACAAGGGCAGCAGATATATAGTACCACCAACACCTGCAATTCCCCTCCAAGTCACTTACCATCCGGACTTGGAAATATATCACCATTCTTTCACTGTCATTGGGTCATAATCCTGGAACTCTCTCCCTAACAGCACTGTGGGTGTACCTACACCACATGGACACCAGTCGTTTGAAAAGGCTGCACATCACCTGCTCAAGGGCAATTAGGGATGGACAATAAATACTGGCCCAGCCAGCGATACCCACATCCTGTGAAATAATTATTTTTTTAAAAGTCGAGCATGATCTTCTTGCTCTGGAGTGTGTCTTCATGAAATTTGCCATGGTGTTTCCCCATTTTGATACCATTTCACTTTCCTCCCTTACTCCTCTCCTCATCTCCAAATGAGCAGGTCTTTGTTGCATTTGGATACACAGGCTCTTTAACCAGGGAACAACTAACCTATGGCAGATGTACACAGGCTGAAAAATGGTAATTTATACTGCCCTCCACGGTGCAGATGACTCATCCAAAGATGTGCAGGTTAGGCGGAGTTATGGGGGTAGGATGGGGGAGTGAGTCTAGGTAGGGTGCAGACTCGATGGCTCGAATGGCCTCCTGCACTGTAGAGATTCCACGGTTCATTTGGCATGAGCAGAATGGGTAAGTAAAGAGTGTAGTAAACAACTAAAAGCCCCAAGTCAAGAGGGAAGTGCCCCTCCTCCTCATCCCCATCAGAAGATTAGAGGCACAACATAACGGCCTCGTCATGCCTGACGAGAATCCTTGCGAGCCGGTTCGATTACGGGAACGACCTAAATTGGGAACCTCACCAGGCGCCAAGCAGCTTGCGATCGAACCGGCTCGCTCACATTGGCAGATTCGGGAACTTGCCTCGGCACGGCGAGAAAACAATAATCACCAATTAAGACCATACTCCATCTCAGTAACGAGATGGTCGCCCAATATAATGGCCTCCTGTGATCAAACGGGCTCGCAAGTGAGAGGTCCCATGAGTGCCGACTAGTACTGGTCCACACAAATGAGGACCAGGCAGAACAGCAGGAGGTGGGGGGGGGGGGTGGTTGCAGGCTGTTGGAATCCCCTGGATTGTCAGGGACAGCACAGTGGTTCCCTGGCACCAGGGCATCTTGGCACTTCCTGGCAGTCATCTTGGCAGCACCACCAGCCTAGCACTGCCAGGCTGGCAAGAGCACCGACAGGGTGGCACTTCCAAGTGGTCAGGGCCTGAGGGGAGCGATGCCCATGAAAGGAGGTGTGGGGTGGTATGATGGGTGGGAGTTGAAAGGCAGGCAAGAGTAGCCTCCGGAATATTGGAGGGTGCAGGGTTGGGGTCCCAGAAAGGGGGAGGCTGAAAGAGGGTATGGGACAATCTGAAAAGGCGGGCCCACAGTGACCCCATGACAGGTGCCCTCACTGGGGTGGGGGTCCGGGGTAATGCCCATGTGCTTGCGGGGTGCCACTGCCCGTGGGTGGGGGGGGGGGTGTAGGGGACCCTTAAACCCACTCAGAGATTCCAAAATGGCAGCCCGATCGCTGAGGAGCCGGTCTGGCCAGCGAGCTCAGTGCTGAAAATAATTCTAAGTGTGGGCTCGCCCGTAGAGGAACTCCCTGGGGCCCAAATAAATGGCTGCCATTCGATAGCGGTCAAGAGCTCGCCAACGCGGCCATCGAGGAGCTCGCATGGAACCTTGCTCGTTACGCCACTTCCAACTCGTCTCATTTAATCGGGTCCGGGAAATTTTACAACCAAATGGATTGCAGAACCTGTGACTTAGATTTTACATCATTGACAAAAAATTTTACAGTTTCTAATATGTCTTTCTTTATACCTAGAGATACTAGACAGTTGCTGCCTACAAATTGTAATTTTAGTCCCTACAAATTAGAGTAAAATGCATTTTTCCCCATAATTGTAGTCACTTACCCAATGGCGTATAGTGTGTGAATAGGTTTCAGCCATCCTCTTTCAGCAGCTTGAGCCCTTATAAGATACTCTGCATAATGATAGGTTATTTCACTAGGTTTTCCCAGTACGAGCTCGTATTTAAGAACTTTGCCTGTGATTTTCTTGTAAATGTTTTCAAGACACAGCACAAATATTCCGTGACCGAACCTGTTGGGCCAGAGTGGAAAAGTCAAAAGACGCGCCACAGAAAGTTGCTTTGCCTTCCGATTACTGACTGGATGGTTGGCTATAACTTCAACTTCTGTCACAAGAGAAATTTACTTCCGCTCAGCTGCCCTCTTTGCCAACTATTGTGGCAGAGGGAGAAACAGAAAACAACATTTATGTAGTGCCTTTCAAATAGTAAAGTATTCAGAGATACTTCAGAGGAACGGCAAATAGATTCTGATGAGAAGCCACATACATAAATAAAGATTCACATTAGGGCAAACGGCTAAAGGTTTGGCCCATGAGGTAAGTTTGAAAGTATGTCATAAAAAGGGGAGAGAGCTAGAGGGTCAAAGTGTTTTAAGGGGAAAGAAATAGTTATCACAGGAACAAACCAATCAACCCTTTTTTGTGTCTCGAATTTAGGGGCCTTCAGGATTTTGGACAGTCGCGGTTCCCTGATTTATTCCCATAGCCGTTAATATTACTATTCTTCTTTATGCTGGGTTGCACATTGAGAACCGATCTCTCCTGCTACCCATTAAATCAGAGCTGCAGATGAAGAGGCCAATGGTCAATGTGGGGTGAAGCCCCTAATTGCCCAACCGCCAACACCTATAAAATTGTGGTGGGGGCAGACAGGCATGCCATCAATGGTACAGAGCCTTCATTGCCTGCATTCTTGCCTGTGGGTGGCTTTCAACAGCTGATGCTGGGGTCTCCCTATTTCCATGCCCTTCCCCAGGCCTCATGGCCATAATCCCATGGTGGCACAGTGGCTAGCATTGCTGCCTCACAGCACCAGGAACACGGGTTTGATTCCGACCTTGGGAGACTGTGGATTTTAGACATTCTCCCAGTGTCAGCGTGAGTGTCCTGTGTGCTCCGGTTTGCTCCCACAGTCCAAAGATGTGCAGGTTAGGTGGATTGCTAAATTGCTCCTTAGTGTCCAAAGATAAGTTGGGGTCATGGAGATAGTATGGGGGCCTGGGCAGTGGTAGGGTGCTCTTTCAGAGGGTCAATGCAGACTCGATGGGCCAAATGGCCTTTTCTGCACTGTAGTGATTCTATGATTCTAATCCACTATTCCTGGAAGTCAGATTTATATTTTTTAAAGAATCAGCTGATGAAGGACTCACCGCACTAGACAGCCATCTATTCCGGGAGTTCATTCTCATAGAATATAAGAATGTTCCATTCCAGCTTGTAAATCTAGCCCCAAACATTTCATATCCCCCCTGCCTCCTCCCCCCAGCTTTACAGCCCTCCAAGTTCTGGATAAAAAATTCTCAGAGCTGCCATTTTAGCTGAGGCAGAAATCGAAAGATGAGAAAGTCATGACATCTTAAACATGACGTTCAGCACGTTTCATCCCCCACTTCCATTTAAAGACACTTAACAGAATTCCCAATAGGAAGATTGCCAGAAAGAAGTGAAGTGCTTCCTCAGACTATTTGTCCTGCTAGAGTTTTCCACTGCAAAACATTTGAAACATATCAAATACTTTCCACTTACTTTTCCCTCCCCTTCACCCCTGCATAAATCAATGCCTAAAATTTAGCCCATGAGAAATAAACCCAGTGACATCTCTCCAGAAAGTTTGAACATAAGTATTGACATCTATTACTGCAACCCATGATCCTGTCAGGATTGTATACTGCAGAGTTGAAATTCGCAAAAACGTAGTACTTGGCAAGTTAAGACTCCAAACTTGGTACCTTGGATTAGAACAGGTGCCAGCGAAGGGGCTGTAACATTATAGGACCATTGTGATCTGCACTCTCATCTGGTAAGTTGCCACATTGCGGCTTGACCTCAGAATTAATCCTCAGATTTGGAATTCATCTGAATTAGGACCTGCTTTGGCTCATCACGCTCTGAGCTAGATCTACCTTCAATTGTTTAATCTGATGTGGATGTCTCATCATACCTTGGTGTCTTCCCCTCTGCTACCCACATCAGGTCCATGTTACAAGCCACTACAGGAATATGAGGGTAAAGCAACTGCCGAGGAATGCAGTCTGGGTTTCCAGCAGTCAAGAGCACATCAATAATCAGCTGAAGATGCGTTTCCCATTGCATGGGCTCACAAAACAGGATAATTGCTAAAAACAAAAGTGTAGGAGGGAAGAAAATATTCATTTAGGCAAATTGGAAATAGAACAAAACGCTGAGTCTTGTTTAAGAAAAGGTTTTCGATTGGAGGCAGTACTATTGAGCTCAATTCCTTGAGGTCACTACTGTGCACCAATGCATATCTGCAACTTCAATTCACAATCTCCCCCAGATCAAATTCAGGCTATACTCAGACAAAAAAAGGCATGTGTGAAACATGTTGAAGGCTGTAGCAAATCAAAATATCATGAAGAGCCCAGAGATGGGCAATTATGACATTTGGTCATGTCCTTCTATGAGTCAGCCACTAGGTGGAGAAAGAGTCTCAGAGTGGAGATGAGCAAATCAAATGCAGGCATTTCTGAAATGTAATACAGACAGAATAGGATACCATCTCCCATATCTACCCTTTAAAAATTGAATTGGTGAATATTTTATTTTAAGAGAACAGCACAGCTTCAAATGAGATATTTAGAACATCCACTTGAACCACTGGTTTTGTACTTTTGTGTATAGCAGTCCCTGCAAATGGCATAAGCCGGTAGATTCAATGCAAATATTTGCATGCCTATATTAAAACTCCCAAAATAAAACATTAGCATGCGCAACAGAAATAACGGGCAAGACAACAAACACTGAAAACAGTGGGGACACACCTAGATGTAACGGTAGAGTTAGGAATGCAAAGCACATCGAGGATCACGGAGGGCATTGGGGGAGGGGAGACGGGTCTGGGGGAGGTAGGGGGTGGCAGCATCGGGAGAGTGGGGAATTGTTACACAGAATAAACAACCTTGTGCACTACCTGTATGATGCCTCTATCACTTTCTTCCGCAATGTGGGCCAACCTCCGAACCCTTGGCCCATCTCTCCAGGCATCTCTCCCTCCCTGAGCACACTGCAAGCAGGTGATGGGTGTGGGCAAGTACTCAGCAGACAGGCAGGGATCAGACTGTGACAATAGATTGAGGAGCACTGGTGCTTATCTCTCTACTGGTTAGCAACCCCCTGCCTTCGGCAGTGACCGGCTGACGGTGGCAACACAGTCCCAGCACCTTGGAATGATGTGACACAGACCCTGGGAAGGTGGAAAATGGGGGACGGGTGACGGACCAGTCCACGTCATATGTGAATTGGGGGAGTATGAGCCCTCTGGGCTTACCGGACCCTTGCCGCTGACGCCTGTACTACAGCCTCCGGCTGGATCTCCGGTTCCTCCCCGGCCTCGTCCTCCAGCCCCTGCTGGTCCAGTGCCGTCCCATCATCCTAGTCCTCCTCTGAAGTGGCCACGTGTTCCTCATCACCAACCTCCAGCTCGTCGCCCCAGTGCTGTGCGAGGTTATGGAGGGCAGAGCAGACCACCACAAAGCAGGCAACCCACCGGCCGGTGTACTGAACCGCCGGAACGGTCGAGGTATCGGAACCAAATTTTGAGGAGTCCGATGCACTACTCAATAACAGTACTGCGCCTCCGCTTCGGTCTCTGGCCTCCGCCCTGGCATCGTTACCGAGGTCCTCAGCAGGTACCCCTTATCCCCAATAGTCAGCCGCCCATCCTGGGGTGCTCCTCGAAGAGGCCGGGAATGACCGACTGCCCCAGGATGTAGCTATTGTGGACACTCCCCGGGAAGAGTGAACACATGTGCGTGATCTCCATCTAGTGGTTGCACACAAGCTGTATGTGCAGGGAGTGGAACCCATTTCTGTTAATGTCGGACACTCCCAGATGGTCCAGTGAGCGCAGGGCAACATACGTGGCATATATTACCCCCTGGACCTGGGGCAACCTGATGATGGAGGAGAAACCTGCTGCCCGGGCAACTTGCTGAGCTTGGTCCATGTCAAAGATGATGTCGTTTTCCACCTGGGCAAACAGGGCATTCGTGACCTGCCGGATATACCCGTGGGCTGTGGCCTACGAGATGCCATACAGGTCCCACTCGAGCTCTGGAATGATACTGAGGCGTAAACCTTCAGAGCTGCGGTGACCTTGGTGGCACCGGGGGCAGGTGTCCTCCTCCGCCACATGGTGCCAAGTCCAGAGGGGCATGGCATAGGTGCTGCACTGTCTCATTATTGAAGCGGAACCTCCTGCGGCTGGTGCTGTCCGACATTTGTTGAAAGGACCAGCGGCACCTGTACACCCTGGGCCGTCGCGGGACTCCCCCTCTGGGTCTCTCCCTGGCCTGATTGCTCAGAATTTGGGGCGGTGTCTGGCACCTGTCCGACACCTCGAGCATCTGCAGACGGCGTCTGGCTGCCCGGCTTAGCAGCAACACCACTAGGGAAGGTTCTGGGTCCAATACCCCTGCCATAGCATTCAATATCTTTAAGGCATTGGGAGAGGGTGTTAGACTGGCGGACTGCGGTGGCTCCCACCCCGGGACCCCCAATTCCCCAAATGACTCCCCCTCCCCTCCCACTCTGAATGTCCTGCCCACACACACCCGGCCACTGCAGGCCCCTCTCACCGGACCCCAGACCCTACACCCCAGACACCCGCTCATAACGTCACATGGAATGGGTGCTGGTCCCCTCCCCATGGCACTCACCCACCCTCCGGCCTTGGACATGTCCCCAGAGCTGTGTCCCATCCCCTGGGTGTTTGGATGTTGGCTGCTGCATGTTTGGTGTTTCCTCCCGCAGTGATCAAGCACAGTGTTCAGGCATCAAGGTGTGATTGGGATGCTGGGCAATGACCCCCACATGCTACATGGCCCACCCACCCACGGGGATCCACTTGGTTTGTGTGAAGTGCTCACTTAATTATTTATTTTTTTAAATATAAATTTAGATTACCCAATTCATTATTTCCAATTAAGGGGCAATTTAGCGTGGCCAATCCACCTAGCCTGCACATCTTTGGGTCGTTGGGGCGAAACCCACGCAAACACGGGGAGAATGTGCAAACTCCACACGGACAGTGACCCAGAGCCGGGAACGAACCTGGGACCTCGGCGCTGTGAGGCAGCAGGGCTAACTCACTGCGCCACCGTACTGCTCCGTGAAGTGCTCACTTAACCACGATTGCCAATTCCCTATTAGCAAAAGCCTCAGGAGCACGGCCAGAGGCCTCGGCAGACGGTGGGGGTTCTGGGTGGTCGGTGAGGTTCTGGGTGGTCGGTGGGGTAAGGGTTGCCCCGGAACAGGTGCGCATGGTGGTGCTGTGAGCGGTTGCCCCGTGGTCCCCCTCCCCCCCCCCCCCCCCCCCTCCAATGTTGGCCCACCCCTGTGGAGGGCCCCCACTCCCAGCCGAGAATTACCCAACTCCCCGCCAAGTACTGGGGCGGCAAGCCAAGTGCCCCCGGGGCTCTTTGCCTGTGAGCAAAGATGGCTACTGACCTCCTCAGAAGCCCTTCTGCCAGGTTCACCTTTTTAAAAAGGAGTACTAATCGGTGCCAGCGTGACCACTTGCGGGGCAGGCCGATGAATGACAGGCCGCTGGATAAGGAAATTCTATGGTAATAGTGCTTAAATGGTGATAATTGGTTTCTTGCCATGCTACGGCGAGATCCCAATTTCACCTACAGGAGCCAGCCGGTTGCATTGTAAACTGTTTGGCACCTAATGCGGTTCTCAGTTTTGTCCTCTCCCGCTATTCCCCGGCCTCGTTTCGCTCAAGCGAGAGTGCCACGAGGCCGGGGAATCACACCCAAAGTGTTCAATTCTGGTCACCAAACTACCAGAAATATGTGGAGGCTTTGGAGAGGGTACAGAAGAGTTTACCAGGATGTTGCCTGGTATGGAGGGCATTAGCTATAAGGAGCGGTTGAATAAACTCGATTTGTTCTCACTGGAATGACGGAGGTTGAGGGGCGACCTGATAGAAGTCTACAAAATTATGAGGGGCACAGACAGAGTGGATAGTCAGAAGCTTTTTCCCAGGATGGAAGAGTCAATTACTGGAGGGCATAGGTTTAAGGTGCGAGGGGCAAAGTTTAGAGGAAATGTGCGAAGAAAGTTTTTTTTTATACAGAGGGTAGTGGGTGCCTGGAACTTGCTGCCGGAGGAAGTGGTGGAAGCAGGGACGATAGTGACATTTAAGGGGCATCTTGACAAATACATGAATAGGATGGGAATAGAGGGATACGGACCCCGGAAGTGTAGAAGGTTTTAGGTTAGACAGGCAGCATGGTCGGCACAAGCTTGGCAGCATTCTTAGAATGTCGATGCTCCTTTTTTTAAACCATGAAATAGGCGTACACACAGAAAGAAATCAAATGTAAACAAGTCTTTTCTACCAATATATATGCATATATTAATCTGATAATAATTAAATATTCACTGGCTAAAACAATAAAAAGTCTTATCTTTTGTCAATTTTAATAAGAGGAATGATGCTGGAAACCAGATTCTAATATTGGACAAATGCATCTCTCTCACACACACAGCCCCCCCCCCCCCCCCCACCCCACACACACACACACACACTCATCCTACCCCACCCACTCACCACCCCACAAACACACACACTCACCCCACCCACTCACCACCCCACAAACACACACACACTCTCACACACCCTTATGCACAAACACACTCACATCCTCATACAAGAACAGACACACTCAGCGCTCTCCAAGGCACAAAACCCATTCCCACTCCTTTTCCGAGGCCCAAGCCCCACCCGCTCCTTTCCTGAGGCTGAACCTCACCCGCAGCCTATCAGCATCCGGTGCTCCAAGAGGTCTTGCTTCGATTGGGCCATTTAATTTCTTGAATTAGTTTTAAATTTTGCACGTTCGAACCGCTGTTTGCCGGTCACGTGCCGATTGCTAGCTTCGCGGATCCCGTGGAGATCCTTCACAGACCCCCAAGGGGTTTGCGGATCCTAGTTTGGGAACACCTGGCCTATAGTATTCCAGGACTGTCTCTTCTTAAACCATTCCTTTAGTACCAGCAGAATAGACTTGTTACCTTAAAGGGTGCATTCTACTCAAGTTTAGCTTGGTGCAAAGTAATTCTAAACTTAGACTGTAAATAAGATGCCAAGGCTCAAACGGTTCTGACAGCATGACTCTATCCTCCACTGAGTTGAACACAGCTTCATTCTGGTGTCAGGTTGGGCCCTGTTGCTGTATTTAGGCTTATGTAACTGCGGTATCAGGGTTGTGTCAAACTGCTTGACACTAATTCTGCAGTCAGGATAGAAATTAACTTTAAGACAACTGCCATTTAACACAAACAGAGAAATGTATGTTTGAGTTACCTTCAATGTTAGGAAACTTCACAGGTTTAGGTGACTGTAAAATAGAGAATTCCAGTGTTAAAAGCTTAATATTACTTAAGGACTGAAGATAACACTCAAGCTTTTCATAAGAAAATATATTTTCAACAGTCACTTACAATGGATAAAGTATTGCAATCATATTGGTAGTCATTACACGTTCCTATTTTATTTGAACTGGGGCAGCAGTTTAAAACAGTGCCAGGGAGTTAAAAGTTCTGAATTAAATTTTAAAGATACTTGATATAACTACATATAATCGCTCAGTGCTTTTTCTAAATTTGACACCTCTATTTAGGTAATAGAGATGGTAGGGCAGGCGATGTGTTGCAGCTGCAGCATGTGGGACCTGCGGATAACAAGGTGATCCACAACAATCGTATCTACAGTAAGTGGCTGCAGCTTCACTTCAGTGTTGATGAAGTGCAGTCTGAGCTTCAGACATTGTGATGCACCAGAGGGGGAAATGTTACCTTTGTTCCAAGGGGTAGGCACACTCCTGAGGCCAAGTGTCTCAGATGTGACCCCTGGCCAGGAAAAGAGCTACAGTCAGGTATGGGGATTTAAACTGCTGCACGAGGGAAGACTGCAGGGAGGTTGAGCAAACTGACCCCAGTACTGTAGTACAAGAGCAATTCAAGTGAGGGAAGTAAAAAAGGAATGAAGTGGTAGATGAGCACATAGCAGGGGGAATAGACATCGTTCTCTACAGCCGGGAGTGAGAGTCCTGAATTCCAAGTTGCTTGCCCTGATTATGGACATCCCCTCAGGGTTGGAAAGGAACTGGATTGGGAGGGGAAGGATCTGCTCATCATGGTCCATGTAGGTACCAATGACACAGGTAGGATAAAGAAAGAAAGAGGTTCTGTCGAGGGAGCACGAGCAGCAAGGGGCCAAATAAAGAGGCAGAATCAAAAACGGTAATAATCATTGGCTTACTACAAACCACAAGCAAATTGGTATAGGGTAAATAAGATTTGAGAGTTGAATGCCAGGCACAAAGATTGGTGTGGGAGAAATGGATTTCAATTCATTGGGTGCTGGCACCAGCACTGGGAAGGAGCTGTACTGTTTGTACCCCTAGGACGATCTTCACTGGAACTGCTCTGGGATCACTGTCCTGGCGAATTGTACAACCAGATCTGTAGGGAGGACGTTAAACTAATTTTTGGGAGAGGTGAGGGGTTCACGTGAGGAGAGATTTCGAAAGTTAATGAGAAAGGATGAGGTAATAATGCAAGATGCTTAGACTGATAATCATTGTGAGACAAGAAAGGTCAGAATGGATAAACATAAAGTATGCACCATCATAAGATTCAGGATAGGCAATTGGTAAAAAGACAGAATTAAACGCTCTTTATCTGAATGCATGTCAGTGCTCCCTGGAATGTTTCCTATCCATGTTCACCATTATTAAGGTAATGCACAGATTTCCACCACTCACTGAATTTCCAAAACGTTAAGTGACCTGTGTACTTCAATTCACAGTTCATTCCAGATTACTGTGTGGTCATGCACATGCTAACCTTAGAGGGAAGACTGTTGTTCTCCCACTTGTCCCATTCTCCCACTCCCTGCCCCTAGCTCGTCCCATTCTGCCTGCTCCCAGCCTGTCCCATTCCCAGCCCGTCCCATTCTCCCTGCTCCCAGCCCGTCCCATTCTCCGTGCTCCCAGCCCATCCCATTTCCAGCCCGTCCCATTCTCCCATTTCCAGCCCATTCCATTCTCCCATTTCCAGCCCATCTCATTCTCCCATTCCCAGCCCATCCCATTCTCTCTGCTCCCAGCCCGTCCCATTCTCCCTGCCCCCAGCCGTCCCATTCTCCCTGCCCCCAGCCGTCCCATTCTCCCTGCTCCCAGCCCGTCCCATTTCCAGCATGTCCCATTCTCCCTGCTCCCAAACCGTCCCATTTCTAGCCCGTCCCATTCTCCCTGCTCCCAGCCCATCCCATTCTCCCTGCTCCCAGCCTGTCCTATTCCCAGCCTGTCCCATTCTCCCTGCTCCCAGCCCGTCCCATTCTCCCTGCTCCCAGCCCATCCCAGTACCAGCCTGTCCCATTCTCCCTTTCCCAGCCCATCCCATTCCCAGCCCATCCCATTCTCTCTGCTCCCAACCCGTCCCATTCTCGCTGCCCCCAGCCGTTCCATTCTCCCTCCCCCCAGTTTATTTCATTCTCCCTACTCCCAGCCCGTCCCATTCTCCCATTCCCAGCCCATCCTTCCCATTCTCCCCTTCCCAGTCCGTCCCATTCTTCCATTCCCAGCCCGTCCCATTCTCCCATTCCCAGCCTATCCCATTCTCCCCTTCCCAGCCCGTCCCATTCTCCCATTCCCAGCCCATCCTTCCCATTCTCCCCTTCCCAGTCCGTCCCATTCTTCCATTCCCAGCCCGTCCCATTCTCCCATTCCCAGCCTATCCCATTCTCCCCTTCCCAGCCCGTCCCATTCTCCCCTTCCCAGCCCGTCCCATTCTCCCATTCCCAGCCCGTCCCATTCTCCCATTACCTCAGTGCTGGCTGAGCTGCATTGACCCCCAGTTACACAACACCCCAAGTTCAAAATTCTCATCCTGGCTTTCAAATCCTTCCATAACCTGACCCAGCCCTTTTTGTGCAATCCCCTCCGGGCCTACAGCCTTCTGAAGTATCTTGTGCTCCTCTAATTCTGGCACCTTGAGCACCAGCAACTTCAATTCCTCCAGAACTGGCGGCTGTGCCTTCAAATGCCAAGGCCCCAGCTGCAGAATTCCCTTGCTCGCTGCTTCTCTTTTTGCCTTTACCTTTTTGACCAAGCTTTTGGTCACCTAATATCCCTCCTGTATCTCAGTGTCAAATTTTGCTTCAAAAAGCTGCTGTGAAGTGCCTGAGGATGTTTTGTTATATTGAAGGCACTATATAAATATAAGTGGTTGTAGCAGAATTGAAAGAGTGTCACCATCTCCCACGGAGTAGGAAATAAGTGAGTTTACAATATTGATTTTCTCTCCGGTGAGGTCGGTCTTTTTTTGAAATTTGAGATTGACCTGATGTCTATGTTAGGATCCCAGAGGAGAACCCAACTATTTACACTTTGTAAAACTGTGAGGAAATGTTACTGCATCACAGGAGTGATAACACTGACCAATCGGTTTCTTTTACGCAAAAACAAACTTTAATTTAAACACATAGGACAGACCTGGCTCCTCCCATTAAATACATCCCCTGTAACCAAAGCTGAAGGCATCCTTTTGTCACTTCTTACAAAGTTGTCCTTTGACTTATTTAACCACGACCAAACACAACACCCCTTATAAAATTGTCCACTCCCCAGGGCTCCTTCACAAGTAAACAATATTCCATTAGCTGGCTATCTATAAAGAAGTAAATGGTTCACCTGCAAATCAATTATTTCCTCACTTTTATAACACCTTAATCACAGCTCCAGCAGTCATACTGTCTGTACGCATCTTAACCCAAGTTTTAAATAGCATTACTGCAAAAAATATAAAATGACAATTTCTTACATTCATCACATCAGCTTGGGCTGGGACACAAGCCAGAAAAGGTCAGTATCATCTAAGTAACCTACATTTCAGCTTAATTTGGAGGTGGGTAGGAGGGGGCAGCTCAGCTGAGTGGGAAATGACGTCTGGTTTAAATCAGAATATCTCCTATCAAAAGGTGGGTGCAGAAGATTTGGGTATTTTGAAACATCATTTGTAGAGTAGCAAGAACAGAATACTTTCTAGAACCCAATAACTACAGGCAATTGCACGGTGAAATGTCACAGTGTTTGCAAAGCAGGAGCCGGGACATGGATGAAGAGTTAGGGAAACTGAGTAAAGATGCAATTGAAGAGATAGGTTTTGAAACTGGGTTCGAAAGGTTGAGAGGACTTTTGAAATGCACTGATATTGGAACTGGAGTGCAGTGAGCCAGATCAGAAGAAGATGCATAGTGGCACATGACTGCGAGGTGATTAGAGAAGTTAGGTGAGCAAAAACAGATTTACAGCCAAGAATTACTGTTAGTTCAATTATTCTCATTTGCAGATTTACTAGACAGAAACCAACTAGATCGAAACCAGCAACTGGGTGACGATACATTGTTAAGATTCATTGCAATTCCAAAAGATGTAAATAACAGTGGATAATGCCCTAGATGCAATTACCTATTTTTCCTTCAGTTCAATATAATTGGAGCAAATAAGCTACATAAAATGTAAACCCAGTATTTCCGTAGACTTTCAAGTTTTAATAGCTTGTCAAGCGTTTGGCTTGGCTGTCATCAAAATCTTTATGTGGAGAGTTGTTTAATTATATAAACATTAATATTGCCATAATGAAACTGCCCTGACATTTTGAGTGGCTCTAATACAGTAACATTTCAGAAAGCCTGATACTGGGAGAATTCCTTGCTATTATTGCAAAAGGTGCCATAGGGTCGGTTACGTTCCGCCCAAAGATTACCTGGATTTAACACGTTATTTGAAAGAAAGCAGGTGATAGTTCATACAGAGACACAGTTTATGCAAGTATTAACTGGTCTTTACTAACTTGCTCAATTGTATATTCCGAGTGTACATTGAGCACAGGGAGATTATTTGGTTATAGGGCATCATAGCACATACGTCACCCAAGTCTCACAAGTACACATTTCAAGAAGGATCATATATTAGGGTTTGAATTAGAGAATCTGTTGGTCTCTATAGCTCATTGTATTTACCAACTGAGTCAGAGAAAGCTACTGTATAATAAGTCATAGAAATGCAAAAATATCAGCTACAGTCACCAGAAAATTCAGAACAATAAATTTCAAGATTTCAGTACAATGTAGAATCTCCGTTAATCAAAAAACCTAAAGCTTTATTCTTCCTCCAGGTTTTTATTTGTATTTCCATGGGAACTTTGTGAGAAGGCTAACAAACTCAGCTGCAAAATGTACACTGGAGCAGCATGCACATTGGTTCTGATACTATTTCACGTACAATAGAAAGAGGTTTATTTCAGTCTGTGACCGAACCACAGTATTTATGTGAGCAACCTAAAGTTTAAAACCAATGTACATACGCACATTTAAAAGCAATGTACATACGCACCAACCCCGTTGTTGCTCCATTATCGCACATTACAACTTTATAAGATTTTTATTATGAGACGCTGCGAAAGGAGTGTCACTGTACCATAAAAAATGTATGGAATTAACTAAGTGCCTTATCCATTTTGAAACTTCATGCAGATTGGAAATAAAACAAATAAAAAGTTGCACAAAGTAAGGAATGACTACCAGACAGTAATACAACACAGATTGCTAAATATTTACAGTCTGACCTTTACCAGTTATCAAGGTATTTAATTGCTTCAAAAACATGAAACAAAGGGAAAAGTGTGAATATATTTATAGCAGTACTCTTAAAGAAGTGGTTCGCTGCTAATATTGGCAAGTCTGAGCAAATACAGTCAGCAGAGAGAGGAATCTGCACTGAATTCTCCCAATCGTCTTGATTAATAAGGGGATCAGGGCTTATGGGGAGAAGGCAGGAAAATGGGGATGAGAAAATATCCGCCATGATTGAATGGCGGAGCAGACTCGATGGGTCAAGTGGCCTAACTCTGCTTGTGGTCGAATAAGACTGAAAAGGAAATCTGAGGTTCTAAGAAGAAAAACTCTTTTTACACCTTCAGAGCAAAAAGGCACTTTGCTCAAGTGCAGTGATCATTGATAAGCTGAAGCAAAGACGTTAAAGTAAAACTGGCACTCACCGACAGTGCAGGTTTCCTATCATGGTCCATCATGTCCAGTAAAGGAAATGCCTCGCGCAACATTTCCATGGTAATAATATGGGTAAACCCAATACTGACACAAAGTTAAGAATCATGCGTTTTTATCAAAAGGAAACACAAATAGCTACGGGAATTATTTTATGAAAAAATGTCACAACTCTTACTGCACCTCAGTTTAACTGTTGGAAGAGTAAAGAATCCAAAGCAAGTTTTATTTAAGTGAAAAATGAACACAAAGACAAGGCAATATATCATTAGATGTCAGTCAGGATTTGTTGACCTTATAATAAAAGTTTTATTAAACCAACATTAAGAATAGCAGAAAAGTAGGTCTTAATTGGGAGGAGGTGCAGAAAAGGGCATGGCTGTATGAGTAATGAATGGGAAAGGGATCGAGAAGAGTATGGAGCTGTGGAAGGAGACAGAGTGGGGAGAGGCTTGTGGGATTAAATTGGGTGGGAATCGGAAAATATAGCCCAGCATAAGGGGTTGCAACTGTCACCCCCACCCCAGTTTCCACCAGACAAGAGCCCTTGAATCCCAAACTGGCCAACTGAAACTAGGAAGAACTGTACACGTGGTTGAGATGTAAGTTATGCGGACACAAGTTCTGAAAGAAAACAAAGCAATAAACGCTGTAAAATCATCAAGTTACTGAGTTCACTGAGTACAACTGCTGAACAAGAAAAAAAACATTACAAGCAGAAAATGACCATTATATCTCTGTAATCTCCTCAGTACTACAACCCTCTGAAATCTCTGGCGTCCTTCAATTCTGGCCACCTGAACATCAGATTTCAATTGCTCCACCATTAGCGGCGATGCTTTCAGCTGCCTGGACTCTAGCTTTGGAACTTCCTCCCTCAACCTCTCCCCCTCTCTACCTTGCTCTCCTCCTCCTATAAGATGCTCTTTAAAATGTATTTCTTTGGCCAGGCTTTTAATGACTTTGCTAAAGTCCCCATGCGAAGCACCTTGGGATGTTTTACTATGTTAAAAACTCTATATAAATGTAAGTTGTTCAGGCAGCGCGGTGGCACAATGGTTAGCACTGCTGCCTCACGGCGCCAAAGAGCCAGGTTCAATCCAGGCACCAGGCCATTGTCTGTGTGGAGTTTGCACATTCTCCCTTGTGTCTACGTGGGTCTCACCCCCAGAACCTAATGATGTGCAGGGTACATGGATTGGCCACGCTAAATTGCCCCTTAGTTTTTTTTTAAATGTCAGTTGTTACAATAAAAATTCTGGTCCCTCTAATTGTATTGGGCCACGAGTCAGGAAGCACATGCACATTAAAATTTGTTACTTCCCCTTTACTCACGGGCACAGATTAGTGGTATTTTGCTACCCAACCTCCCAGCTCTTGACTACAACTAGACGCCAAGCAAGTAAGGCCTATAAATCTGCTTGCCGAAATTCCAGCTCAGTGTCTGCAAAATCTGGAACTGATAATAGTGCACATCCTGCCACACCTGTGTAACTTCGGAAATGCATCAATGTATAATTACGTCCTTTAACCTCTGTAATAAAATAAATTTAGTGAGTATGATTGTCACATGCGCCCAAGTTAGGCAATAAGTGTGACTTGCAGAGAGGTGTGACATGGAATGTAGAATCATTAATGTCAACTATAGAAAATGGTAAACATTTTAATTATTTTGATGTTGAAATTGATTGAAGTTTATAACTAGACTTTGATGTAAAGATAAAGTCGCCAAAGTCCCAGATGACCAGAGGCTGCTTTCCCTTTTGAGGGGGAGAGCTGACTGGTGGTGGTTTAACCCGAGGATCACCACACCTTAGCGAGGGGCAGGGTTGAGAAGTCAGGGCCTTCATGAATAACCTCCTAATTTGATGTATATTAGGCTGTGCCTAATCCCACTTTTGGATGCTAGACAGATTCAGATATTGCTGACACAGATTTTGAAGTACTGTTTGAGAGGCTCGAAGGCCGCATAAAAAGGCAATACCATAATCAAAAACAAACAAAGGAAAGTTATCTAATTCAAAAAGGTCACATTTATTTTGGAATGTCATCCAAGCATAGAAATTGTAGAATCATAGAAATGAGAGCAAACAATCTGGTTATTTTGCTAATAGCACCTATCTATGTTAGCACTTTGACTACAGCTAGCTATCCCAACCCTGTATCATGTCCTTCAAATTCTTCGATGTATTTCCTTTTCAAACACTTACCAACTCCCTTTTAAAATCACATTATGGTCAGTGCCTCATTAATACTTTACTTGAAGGGACCAAAATGCTCATAACACTGAAAAGAAAAGTTCTATCAACTTCTTTCTTCATTCTTCAAGTGATAACCTCTTGTTTATGTCACTTGTTGCCAACATGTGGAAATAACCTTTCACTAATGATTCTATCAAATATCATAGTACATTCATGCAAGTTAACAAAAAGGACTAAGGGACAACGGGTACCTAAGGTGCTAATAAGCTAATTTAAATGTTGCTTGTCTCGATAATTCAGAAATATCTCACACTCAATGTGTTAGTGAGATATTAGCCTGGTATCCGACAGGAATTATTGCAGGCCATCATTTCCTGGCCGTATTTGGCCCAAGGTAAAAGACAAAAACAAAAACAAATATTGAAGCTGGTTGAAAAATAAAGCTGCGAATCGCTGAATGAAAGGATGAATAGATGGGTGGAAAGGAAGGAAGGACTTTCCTACCTTCCCTCTCATTGTTAAAGATTAGTATATTTCTAGCACAACTCTGTTATCCACATCCTACCATTAAAATGTATAGTTCCATCAATTTGCTCCTTTCTTTCCCCAGATCTCCCCACTGAACGTCATCGGTAAATATATGCCCATTCCACTGCTTTCTGTCTTCCTCAATTCTTATTCAGTTTGCTGTACCCCTTATTTGATATCAGCAAACTTCAACTTTGCTGCTCTTGGACCCATGTCAAATTAGGCATACAAAGGGAATGTCAGCACAAGCCTCTGAGGCACACCATATAACCACATTTTCCCAATCTGAAAAGCATCTGTTTGCAGTATTGTCTCTCTATTAATGCAGCCACATTCCTTTTAATAACATCAGTCTTACTTGTTGCAACGTGTCTCCTTAAATGGTAGCTTAGAAGATGTCTTCCGAAGTGCACACGTGTCAAACCCACTGAAGTTTTCGATTTGCTGTGACATTTGCATGAAAAAAGTGCCAATTAAGTCAGTCAAGCACCGCCCCTCTTTACAAATGCAAGTTGACTGCTCTTGGTTAGCCCATGGCTTTCTAAATGTTGACAACAAAATGTACCCAAAATTTGATAAAAGATTAAATGTCCACGGTATGGCTATCTGAGGGTACATGCATGCACGTCCACACACAAAAGCATTCTTGTTTGTAGCATTGTTCCAGTATAAATTTCCCAAAAGGATACCTTTTAGCAATGTCCATGACTGGGCCTTGCCCAGAGACCAGTACACATTTGTCATGGTAATGTTTAAACATCCGCAGTGGACTGTGAGCCATCATCACTTGATCCTGAGAAATCTGATAGACATTCAAAAGAAAATACATGAGTACAAGCAGCTTATCTTTAGCTACCATTAAATTTTGTGGATGAATTTCACGACAATCTTCCACCCAGATGAACAAATTATAAAAATCATTCCTAGTTTCCAACAAGCATGCGGCAACAAGAACCTCTCAGATTTAATCATGATTGGAAGAACAAATTCCACGTACCTGTGAGGCAATTCAGCACTGGATATTCTTCGGACCTAACCAGTTTGGTGGCAAATCACAATGAGTTCTGCTTTGGGCCTGCCTCTATTAAGAAACTATCCAAAGTACCTGCACTTGAAGATCCCTTGATGTCGACAAGGTATTTAGCTTATCAGTTTGCGTCCAAATCAAAACATTTACGCCGCACCTGATGATCCACCGTTGATCTTGATTGAAAACTGATTGGACCATGCGCTAAACTGTTACACATTCCATTCTTTCATAATGTTAATTTTAACCGGACACATAATTTAAAGGAATCCCGTGAACAGTTTTACTTCATGAACATCATTCTTGACACTATTCTTTTGCAAGTTTCACTTCATATATCCATTCTTAAAACAGAACTGAATTAACCTAGTTACCAATATGAAATTATATGCCCTTGGACTAAAATGATACTTAATGCATGGCACAGGTAGACCATTTTTCCAGTTGCTTCACTCCCAATGCTTCAAGGGATCTTCAAGTGCAGCTACTTTGGATAGTTTCTTAATAGAGAATAAATCGGAGAGGTTCTTGGTGCTGCAAGCGGTGTCCAAGAGATTGTCAATTGTGTGGAATTGGGAAAGGGTGTGAGACTGACAACCAGTGGTGTCTTCCTCCCCGGGACCCCCCATTCCCCCATTGCTCTCCCACTGCTCCTACTGGCGCGCCCCCCCCCACCACCACATCCCCTGCCCACGCATCCCCAGCCACAGCAGGCGCCTCTGCTCACTGGACCCCACACCCTGTACCCCAGACACCCAGTGACCGATGCGGACACCTGATACAACGAGGCCCATGCGGCCACATGGACTGTCATTGAGCCGTGCATCGGACTCCTCAAGATGCGGGTCTGATGCCTCGACCGCTCTGGTGGTGCATTAAAGTACACCCCCCCGGAGAATCGCCCGCTTTCTGGTGGTTTGCTGTGTCCTCCACAATCTGGCACACCAGTGGGGCGACATACTAGAGATGGAGGGAGAGGAACATGTGGCCAAGGAGGAGGATGAGGAGGTGCCTGACCAGGAGTACAAGCCTGGGGAGGAACCGCAGGACCAGCTGGAGGATAGGTGGCAGCGGCGAGGGTCTGGCAAGCACGGAAGGCCAGGGAGGCCCGCATCCTCGCCCCCTTCACGTAGGCTGTGGCCTTCTCCATTATTCTCCCCCTCCCCACAATAGGGTCCTCGGGATGGAGAGGCAGCTGGATCGAGCCCCTGCTGCCCATGGGTCAACTGGCTCTGCCAGCCGTGGAGGCTCCCTAATGTCTGGAGAACAGTGTTGACATCCGCAGCGATGTTCCTCAGTGACTGGGACATGCTCTGGAGCCCCTGCAATGCCTCCTGCAATTGGGACAAGCTCGGCAGCGCCCCACCTATGCCCACCCGAGACTGGGAGGCCTCTCCAAGTGACCAGGATGTGCTCTGGAGGGCCTCTGCAATGCCCACCTGAGACCAAGGTATGCCCCGCAGTGCCTCATCAAGGTCAACCTGGTGGGTCATGTCCCCCAGCGATAGGGACATGCTGTCAAGACACTGAGCCATGGCCATCACCGACCGAGCCACGCTTTGGACACTTCCACTCATGCTGCTGACGTCGTGCACCAGGCTTTCCACTGTGGCCGCCATCCTAGCAGTGTTGGCCTTGGTGCTATGCATTGCCAGCACCATCCACTGCGCCTGTATCCTCTGGGACTCCTCCAGTTGGCTATGGACCTGCTGGTGTGCTGCTGACATCCCCCTCTAAATATCACAGCCGCACCCTATCGACTGTATCAGCTTCGGGTACACCCAGCTGGGTCCTGGGATCCAGCAGACCTCGGACTGCTGTCTGGCCTGGGCATTTTTGCCTCCACCTGATATGCATCCGCAACTATGTGCTGCTCACCAGATTGTGCCTCAGAAGTCCTCCCTCTCCAATACTGTCGCCCACCGAGGTGTGTCTCTCTGTGCTGGTGGAGGGTGGGGATGATAGCTGTGCCGCGCATATGGTGGTGTCCCTCAGAGCTCCCCTCCAAGGTGTTCTCATGTGAGATGGGGTGGGGACAATGCCGTATGGGCCGGCGCCATTGGTTGTGGATCCTACAGGAGAATGGAAATGTGGTCAGTGGGAGGATATGGGTCAGTCTGCATGGCATTAACAACTCCGGTATGTCAGGTCATCTGAGTGGAGGCCGGTGTAACCTCACCTTTGTGCGCCGCCAACCTCTTCTTATGTCAGTGACAGATCTGCCTTCGGCCACCCCTGCGATCTCCCATGCCCGTTCCTTGTAGGGGGTGAGGATGATGTCCGGCACCCTACCGCCCATCTGGGTCCTCTCCCATCTGCTGTGGACCAACGTCTCTTGTGGGGACTCGTAGAGAGCACCGTGAGCTGCACAAGTAGTTCATCGCGGGGGGTGGGTGGAACAGGGGTGATGGGGACTATGATGAAATGGGGAGACGGTGGTATGGGGAGACAAGGGTTGGTGCAGACTCAGGGGCCAAATGTCCTCCTTCTGCACTGTAGGGATTCTATGATTCTAAAAAATAATGAGTTACTTTTTTTTAAAAAAAATGTTATTAAGAAGAACATGGGGCGGGATTCTCCGCAAACTGGCGGGGCAGGCAACTCCGGCGGGAAGGAGTGGCGTGAACCACTCCGGCGTCGGGCCACCCCAAAGGTGCGGAATCCTCCACACCCTCAGGGGTTAGGCCGGCGCGGGAGTGGTTTGCGCCCCGCCGGCCAGCGCGGAAGGGGCTTGGCGCCACGCCAACCGGCGCCGAAGAGCCTCCGCCGGCAGGCGCATGTGCGGGAGCGCCAGCGTGTGCTGGCGTCATCCCAGCACATGCGCGGGGGGGGGGGGTAGGGGGGGGGGATCATCTACGCGTCGACCATCGTGGAGGACCACAGCAGCCAACGCGGAGGAATAGAGTGCCCCCACGGCACAGGCCCGCCCGCGGATCGGTGGGCCCCGATCGCGGGCCAGGCCACCGTGGGGGCACCTCTCGGGGCCAGAACCCCCCGCGTCCCCCCCGAGGACCCCTTAGGCCGCCCGGTGCAGCCAGGTCCCACCGGTAATTACCTACTCTAATCCACGGCGGCGGGACCGGCCGAAAACGGGCAGCCCCTTGACCCATCGCAGGCCAGAGAGTCACCGGGAGGGTCACTGCCAGCGGCCGCCGACCGGCGCAGCACGATTCTCACCCCAGCCAAATCCCCAGCGCCGGAGAATTCGGCAGCCGGCGGGGGCAGGATTCACGCCGCCCCCGGCGATTCTCCGACCCGGCGGGGGGGTCGGAGAATCCCGCCCAAGGAGTTACTAAGTAGAGTGACAGAAGCAACAGTATGCTGGTGAACTATTAAAGGAAAATAATTTGCTCTCGGAGTACTTCGTCAGGGACCTGGGAATTGGAGGTGGCAGGGGAGATGTGAAAAATGCTGAATGAAATTCTTGTGCAAAGTTTGTAAAATTCTGTAGCTTCACATTGAAGGTATGGTGGGCAGCACGGCAACACAGTGGTTAGCACTGTGGTTTCACAACACCAGGGTCCCAGGTTCGATTCCCAGCTTGGGTCACTGTCTGTGAGGAGTCTGCACATTCTCCCCGTGTCTGCGTGGGTTTCCTCCGGGTGCTCCGATTTCCTCCCACAAGTCCCGAAAGACATGCTTGTTAGGTGAATTGGACATTATCAATTCTCCCTCGGTGTACCTGCACAGGCGCCGGACTGTGGCGACTAGGGGATTTTCACAGTAACTTCATTGCAGTGTTAATGTAAGCCTACCTGTGACAATAAAGATTATGAAAAAGGTGCAGTCCTTTGTTCTTGCGGGTCAAATGAAAGCCTTTATTCAGTTCATACACAGTTGCCATCATTGCAAGGTTTGGTTTCATCCTCAGGGGCTCGTAAAATTTTCTATTATGTTTATTTTACTCGTGACTTATATCTATGAAATTCACGTCCTCCTCTTCACCCCATCAGCTAATACAGCCTATTAGAAAATAGCTCGGACTGTGGAAATTAGCAGATATAGCCTTCTCAATTAGTAACAGTACCTCAATCTGCCTTAATAATTTGCTTGGTATGAGCTTCTTAAGAGAATATTGTCTGATGCTCTCTCATTTTCACAATTCATGTTGGGATAGCAATACCTGGTGTAGCACTGGGCTATATTGTTAATGTGGAGGACAAAGTTAAAATCCATAGGGTTGGTTTCCCTTAACTATTTCAAGTAACCAGCAGCCATAATCAAATAGCTGATCCAAAGGCACACCAATTCCTGTGCAGTTGATGTGGCGTCACGGTAGCACAGTGGTTAGCACTGCTGCTTCACAACGCCAGGCGTTCGATTCCCGGTTTGGGTCACTGTCTGTGCGAAGTCTGCACGTTCTCCCCTTGTCTATGTGGGTCCCAAAAGTCGTGCTTGTTTGATGAACTGAACATTCTGACATTCTGAATTCTCCCGCAGTGTACCCGAACAAGCGCTGGAGTCTAGCGACTAGGGGATTTTCACAGTAACTTCATTGCAGTATTAATGTAAGCCTACTTGTGACACTAATAAATAAAGATTATTTATGGAGAGCAGTCAAGGAGCCTCAGTCTCAACTAGTGATTAACCTGAAAATTGCTGAGGTATAACTTGTTAATATACTTTGCTATTCAATTTCAGAATACTGAGCTCCAGTTTACTCACTGCAAACTAAGCTGTTGGGTGTTCAACTACATTCCATGCAACTTTGTGTCATATACAGACAGATGAATTAGGAGCAGAGCAGCAATAGGCCATTCAGCCCCTCAAGCTTAACCCCTGTTAGACAAGAATCTATCTGCCTCTGTCTTAAAAGTATCCAATGAGCCTGCCTCTACCAATCTCTGGGGAAGAGTGTTGCACAGACTCACGAACCTCAGGGGAAAAAACATCTCCTCGTCTCAGTCTTAAATAGGAGACCCATTATTCTTAAAATGTGTGATTGTGCCTATCACCCCTTCCATGGTTGCCAGTTCTCTGCAACAAAGCTCTACAACATACCTTTGTCAGAGTGGTAAAATTAATGAACAGACTTTGGAAGGAAATCCTGTTGCCAATTGACATGACTTACTCACAAAAAGCTTGCTCAACGCTGTGAGGCATAAGCAAGATGGGCAAAGGAAAGGCAATAGTACCTTTGCCCCTAACCTCTCTCTTTCTGAAAATGTAAAACACATAACGTTTATGCAAATAAAATTGTTGACCTTTACAGATATGTATAATTCCAATCAATAGCCTCTTTCCATGCAGATCTCACAACAGACAGTACTATTTAGTACTGTTTTTAGCCTTGTCACCAAGATATTCAAGTTCTGGGTACAATAGATAGACGTGGCACAAATTTAATCCTTAGCCCACAGGACTGGCTATGAGTAACAACCACAGCAATTGGGTAATATACAGGTAAGCAGCCACTTTGTCCATCAAGAAAAAGATTAAGCGTGATAAAAGATAAAATGGCGTCATAGCACATTATAATCTGTTGTTAATATGAAATTTGATCATCGTGGCAAATTAAATGGTTCATTCCACCAATTGTAACATCTTTGTAAAGCATGCATTTAGATACTCACTGGTACACCTAATACTTGGGTTAGTTGGTCAGCCTTGGTTTGTCGAACACAATTTCCTGAATTGGTTACAAACACCACAGGCACTAAGAATTCTCCCTTCATATTCATTAGCTTCTTGAAAGCTTTCCTGGCAGCTGGTATGGGTGTTTTTCCTCGCACCAACACTCCATCAATGTCAACAAGGAGGCCAAAGCAGGGCTGAAATTTCAACAGAGAAAAGGATTACTCAGCTTTTCAAAAATGTATTTGGGAATACCATAAAATCAACTGCACAACTAAAAAACAATTACAACTCAGCACAGATTCTGTTATCCCCATTACATTTTACAAATGAGTCACTCATATTAATCATTACGTGACTATCATGAGGAATGGCTCAGCTTTTATTCTTCAATTATCTGCCCGAAAGCAGGTTCGATGCCCAGCACCGCAATCTCCACCATAGGGAGGGCAAGGAGGCAGGATCCCAGAACCTCGATTGGAAAGAAGATGAAACACATTATTGGCGTCAATCTAATCGACACCAGCCACCTGGCCACCAGTGACCCCCCCCAAGCCCCACCCCAAGGTTTTTCAGTTGCTGTGGCAACATGCACTGAATAGAGCAATGAATAGTGATGGTAGCGGCTCCGATTTCTTTCCATCATACAGCTGACCTGGAGTCTCTCCAGTTCTTACCACCTGCTACTGCCGTACGTTGGAGAGGTTTACAGGTTGATGCTCATCTGTCTGGCTGCGTTGTGTACGCATCTTCCTAAGTCATAAAGTCCGAGAATGGGACTTGAACCCAGAGCTTCTGGCTTGGTGACGGGGTCGCTACCCACTGCACCACAAGACCACCCTCTTCAGTTTTTAGCCCTAGCAAATAACTATCTATACAAATGCTTAAAACCACCAGTTCCTGCAAAAAAAAACGTACTGTAAAGACTTTTGAGATGCCATTTGGATACAAGCATAAAATGTCACAAGCATAATGGGATTGCCCAAAACCAACTATCTATATAATTAAAAGTCTTAGACCCAATACTTATCTGTACAGCATCATACTTTTCAGAACATCACAGGCGCGATTCTCCCAGCCCCGCGCCGGGCCGGTGAATCGCCACAACCGCGCCACGCTGCACCGACGCCGGCGTGCGATTCTCCGATATGTGAGAGGGGGGCTCCGTCCCGGGGAGCCCTCCGATGGGGTCTGGCCCGCGATCGGGGCCCACCAATCGGCGGGCCGGCCTCTTCCCCCCCCCCCCCCCCCCCGGGCCTACTTTGTTACACGTCCGGCTCCAGAAACCCCGCGCTGTGTTGCGTCGGGGCTGGCACATTCCGTAAAGCCACCGCGCATGCGCGGGTTGGCATGTCCCCACTGCGCATGCGCGGGTTGGCACGTCCCCACTGCGCATGCGTGGGTTGGCACGTCCCCACTGCGCATGCGCGGGTTGGCACGTCCCCACTGCGCATGCGCGGGTTGGCACGTCCCCACTGCGCATGCGCGGGTTGGCGCCGCCCCCAATGCACGCCGTGTAGTGAGGCTGGAGCGGTGTGAACCGCTCCAACGCCGTGCTAGACCCCTGTGGGGGACAGAATCGCTAGTGGGCTCGCCCGTTTCGCGCCATCTTGAAATGCAAAAGCGTTCACAACGGTGTGGACACTCTGTCCCGCGATCGGAGAATCGCGCCCCACATATCTGTAATAGAGTCATATAGTCATTGACGTTTAAAGCATGCAAACAGGCCCTTCAGCCCAGTTTGTCCATGCTGCCCAGTTTCTATCAATAAGCTAGTCCCACTTGCCCGCATTGTCTAAGTGCTTTTTTTTTTAGAAAGTATTTTATTGAAGCATTTGTAATTTTCACAGTTTAACACATTAACATTTCTTAAACAACCGCACGGGCCGACACACGCAAAACACCTAAAAGAACAAAAAACAGAAAACAATGTCCCCTACTACCCCCACCCTATTCCTTAATTACCTGTATACTAAGTTCCCTGTCCTCATCTAACATTGCCATGGCTCTGTTTTCCTCCAAGTACTTTTTAAAGGATAAAATTGTACCCGCCTCTAACACTG
This sequence comes from Scyliorhinus torazame, assembly GCF_047496885.1. Classification (NCBI taxonomy): domain Eukaryota; kingdom Metazoa; phylum Chordata; class Chondrichthyes; order Carcharhiniformes; family Scyliorhinidae; genus Scyliorhinus; species Scyliorhinus torazame. The sequence goes on from NC_092719.1 coordinate 185,162,573, forward strand.
CCTCAGGCAGCCTGTTCCAGATGCTCACCACCCTGTGTGTGTAGAAATTGCCCCTCTGGTCTCCTTTGTATCTCTCCCCTCTCACCTTAAACCTATGCCCTCTAGTTCTAGACTCCTCTACCTTTGGGAAAAGATGTCGACTATCTACCTTATCTATGCTCCTCATTATTTCATAGACCTCGAGAAGATTACCTCTAAGCCTCCTACGCTTCAGGGAAAAAAGTCCCAGCCTATCCAGCCTCTCCTTATAACTCAGACCATCAAGCCCTGGTAGCATCCTCGTAAATCTCTTCTGCATTCTTTCTAGTTTAACAATATCCTTCCTATAACAGGGTGACCAGAACTGAACACAGTATTCCATGAGTGGTCTTACCTATGTCTTGTACAACTTCAACAAGACGTCCGAACTCCTGTAGTCAATATTCTGACCAATAAAACCTAACATGTAATGCAAAAATTACTCAGCAGCTGATAACAGGATATGTTAAATTACCAAATCTCTTTATTGACTCGTAAGAGTGGAAAATAGCACTCTGCGATTTTTTTTTGTAAACTAGCATTCAAATAAACATCGTCAACATTGGTAATCATCTCGAGACAATTTGCAGAGGGGAAATTATCAAATTATCATCTGAAACTGGCATGTAGCAGAAACTGACCAAATTTACTGGAAACATTTATACTACAATAAGCCCATGATAAATCAAAATTAAGAGTAAAATGCTAATTCTTACAATACTGTAAACCTCAGGAATTATTTTTTCTCAAAGACATCTACACTGTCAGGAGTCTGAGGCTCCTCTTGGGAATACTCTGCTGGAGATATACTTGGTTGCCTTTCCTTTTCTAGAAATGCCTAGGGTGTTTTTACTGGCAACATTCCACATGAACCAGTGCAAGTCCCTCTCATCTTAATTTTGATGAGGTACCTCTATATTTGTCCCTGGCCACTGTGCCATCTCCGCATTGCCATATCTAGTTATCATTAGAACTGGGTGTACATTAGAGGCACAGTGTTTCCAACCCCTCCCCCAAACACTCTTGGTGCGTCTCAGCCAACAACTACCCGCTCAGTTATCGTTTCCCCCGCTCATCTGTTTCCCCTCAATGCTGCTCGTACCCATCTCCCAGCAGGGGATGTCTGCTGCTGTCATCTGTACAGCAGTGAGCAGCAGAGCCTTGTCACTCCATCAGAAAAAAAGCAACTTGAATTAAAATATACAAACGTTGATATTTTCAGCGCAACTTACATCTCACTATTTTGGTTTAGTCGAGTTGCACACCATCATGAATCTAATTAATCTTCATTTATTTGGTTCCAAAAATGTTAATAATTTCAGCAAAAAATGAATAGCTTGTGATAAATAGTGAAACAGTAGCAATACCAGTGTGCCCGATACAGTAACCAAATAGGAAAATAACTGCATTGCAAAAGAGGCAGTCAGGCATATAAATTGATGTGACTTGACATGCTTTCTCATTTTCTTCCAACTTGCTTTGCGCTTGTTTAATGTAACACCAGTCAGAACGGATTTATCCTCTGATTTTACATACTGACGATCAGAAGAACTGATTTTCACATACACCTAAAACAGTCTGATAAACAGTAGTGTTTTTGATAATTGGGTACTTCTCCCACAATATAAATCTCCAGAACAAGTTTTCTGCAAACCAATTGTCCTCAGCCAGAGTTTTCCATTCATTCAAGTTAAATGGGAAGTTGCAAGCTGGCAAACACAAAAACAAAAGAACCTCAGCCAGCAAATTGATTTGTAAATGCCTATACACATTGTGCAAGTTTATGTAACATCTGAATCTTTCTTCACAATTCCAGATTTCCAATTCAGCAATTCTCCTGTTGAGAAGGCCAAATCCAAAGCCCACATGGGGGGGGGGGGGCTAACATTTCAGAGAACTTTCTTCCGAGAGTAGTCACAGGATTGAGCAAATACAAAAACAACAAAGCATTTTTCCTCCAGAAAATCAGCCTATTGCAGAAAGGGGAAGCCTTTCTTCCTTGATGTTATAATGTTTTAATAAGCATCTTCCCATTTGATTGTGGGTATGGAAGTGTTCAGCAAAAGTGCACATGTACTTGCGATGCCATCGGGAGAGCGGGCGTGCGTGGGTTTTCAGTTTAGCTATGAGGAGCTTTTGTATTGTTGTGTTGAGCTGTTGCTGGTGTCTGAAGCCAAACTATAATTACCTCAACGTTTTCAGAAGTAAAGCAGATTTAACTTTGACAAGTTCTGGTGACGAGGATTTTAAAAAGTACAAGAAATTGGAGGTGCAGCGTGGCGACACAAAGTTTTGCACAGTAAGTAGTTACTTTGCAAGGCAGTCAGCACCGTGGCCATCTTCTGGTGAGCTTGTGACAGCATGAGGATTGGATGGAGTGTGTGACAAGGTCAGGGCACCTTTTCCTGGCAAATGGAACTGCAGACGAGGCTAAAAAGCGGCCAATTCTCCTGGTGTGCGCAGCAAAGAGTTACACACTAATGAGGAAATTAGCACCACGGAAACCATTTGCGAAGTTCGGTGCACTCATTCAGAATCATCACCATCCTAAGCCCTCAGTGATTGTCCAATGTTTTAACTTCCATAGTCATTTTCAAAAGGCAGGACTGACTGTAGCTGCTTTTGTTGCTGAACTGCGTCAACTCTCTAAGCACAGAGTTTGGGGCGATGTTAGAGGATATGCTCCAGGATAGATTTATATTTTTATTTGGTTTTTAACATTTTATACATAGAACAAAACAGCACAAAACAAAAAGAATAACAGAAGCACCCCTCCCCACCCCCCCCCCCCCCACCCATACCTCCTCCCCTCCCAAACTCCCCTCCCCCTTTAGCAGCCAATGGTGACCAACTCTTTAAAGTGAAGAATAAATGGACTCCATCTCTTATGGAACCCCCCAATTGCCCGCCTCAAGGTGAAGTTAATCTTCTCAATATACAGAAACTCCATCAGGTCCCCCAGCCACACTGCGGCCCAGGGCGGGGAAGCTGACCTCCACCCCAACAGGACCCGCCTGGAAACAATCAGCGAGGCGAAGGCTAAAACATCCGCTCCTATCCCTGTCTGCAGCTCCAGCAGATCCAACACCCCAAATAATAATAATCTCTTATTGTCACAAGTAGGCTTCAATGAAGTTACTGTGAACTTCCGGCACCTGTTCGGGAGGCCGGTACGGGATTTGAACCCGCGCTGCTGGCATTGTTCTGCATTACAAGTCAGCTGTTTAGCCCACTGTACTGATATGGCCCCCAAGGGACTGTGCTCCAAGTCCAAGTGCAAGATCGCCGACATAGTGCTGAACAAAGAACCCCAAAACGTCTCTAACTTTGGACAGGACCAGAACATTTGTACATGCTTGGCCAGGCCCCACCCACACCATTCTCAAGTGTCCTCCACCACCTCAAACAAACTGCTCATCATTGGCCTCGTCAGGTGCACCCTGTGCATCACCTTTAATTGTATTAACCCTAGTCTCACACACGAGGTTAAGGTGTTCACCCTCTGCAACACCTCACACCACAACCCCTCCTCCAGTGTCACCCCCAATTTACAGTGCAGAAGGAGGCTCTTTGGCCCATTGAGTCTGCACCGGCTCTTGGAAAGAGCACTCCACTTAAGCCTATCCCATCCCCATAACCCAGTAACCCCACCTAACCTTTTTTGGACACTAAGGACAATTTATCATGGTCAATCCACCTAACCTGTACATCTTTGGACTGTGGGAGGAAACCGGTGCACCCGGAGGAAACCTCTTGCAAATACAAGGAGAACATGCAGACAGGGACACAAGCCGGGAATCAAACCAGGGACCCTGGAGCTGTGAAGCAACTGTGCTAACCACTGCGCTACCGTGCTGCACTTGGCCTTAACCCCCTTCAGTGACACCATATCCTCCTCCAGAATCTTTCCATAAATTGTTGCGGTGACACCCCCCAGCCCCATCACAACACCCCTCCAACAACGAGGAGGGCGGTGCCACTGGAGATGTCAGAAAAACCTTCCTAGCAAAGTCCTGCAGCTGCATTTACCTCAAGGCCTCCCTCTGTGGAATCCCAAACTTCTCAGTCAACTCCTCCAAGCTCGCAAACCGCCCTTCCAGAAATAAGTTGTTAATTTTCACCAGCACGCCGCTCCTCCCACCCCCGAAACCTAGCATCCAATCTCGCCGGTTCCAACAAATGATTCTCTCGGATCAGCGTGAACTTCGACCCTGCCCCTAATTTAAAATGCTACAGACATTGCCTCCATATCTTCAGTGTGGCCACCACAGACTACCTAAATATTTCCCTGGGGCAACGGGAGTGGCACCATTGCCAGCACCCATAACCCCAACCTCATACAAAAACCTGCCTCTATCCTTACCCACATTGACCCCCCCCCCCCAACCCCCTATCCAAGCCCGCATCTTATCGACATTTGCCGCCCAACAATAATATTGAGGACATTAGATTCGGCACAGCCCAAACCCCCCACCCTCTCTGAAACATCGTTTTCTGAATCCTCGCTACCTTACCTGCCCAGACAAACGAGAAAATCAACCCCAATACCGGAATGAAAATACAAACTGCGACAAAATATTAATCTTTACCGACTGTACCCTGCGTGCCAATGACAGGGGGAGGCTGTCCCTCCTCAACAAATCCACCTTGCCCCTGCACACCAGGCTTGTAAATTAAACTTAAGGAGCTGGGCCCAATCTCGAGGCACCTGCACCCCAGATACATGGGCCGGGATTCTCCGAGCTCGCGCCGGGTCGGAGAATCGCCGGGGGACGTGCGAATCCCACCACGCTGCTCCGGCGAGCGGAGAATTGGCGTCAATCGTGCACGTCGTGGCGCCGGTCAGGGGCTGTTGAAAGCGGCCCCCGCGGCGATTCTCCACCCTCGACGGGCCGAGTGTCCATCGGGTTCCGCCAGCGTGGTTTACATATGGTCCCACCCGGCGGGACCTCGGCGTTCTGGCTGCAGGGGCCGTCCTGGTGGGGGGGCGGGGGGAGCCGACTACTGGGGTGGCCTCCACGGTGGCCAGGCCCGCAATCGGGGGCTGCCGATCGGCCGGCGCGCTCATTCGGGGGGGGGGGCCTATGTTCCTCTGCACCGGGCCCCTGTAAGGCTCCGCCATGTTGCCCGGGGGCCGGCGCGGAGACGGCCGCAGCGCGCATGCGCGGACCCGCGCCTGCCGTGTAGGGCAGCTTTCTGCGCTGGAGCAGTGCACAGCACTCCGGCGCCATTCTAGCCCCCGAAGATGAGAATACCTGGGCCTGGAGGTCCGTTGACGCCGGCGTCGCTTGCGCCAGTTTTGACGCCGGCGTCAACACTTGGCCGCGATATTGGTGAATCCTGGCCATGAAGTGAGTAGTGGCCACACAAAACGGCAACCCCCCCACACTCCCAAGCCAGCTCCTGTCCCTGGGAGTCCAAAAAGCACTCGCTCTTCTCTCTCCAAATTCAATTTATATCCCGAAAAAGCTGTAAATCGCTGGAGCAGCCTTATTATATCCCCACTGTGGGAACCGGGTTGGAATATACAACAGATGGTGATTGGCATCCACGCCCCCGCCGTCCTCCAAATTCTCCGGCCCCCCCAAAAAAATCGCCCGGCGTGAATCGCGCCGCCCGCGTCGGCGAATGGTGAGGACCGGCGCAACTCAATGGGCCCCGGGACCGCCCGAATTCTCCGGGCCACGATGGCCGAAGTCCCGCCCATTTAGCGAGGGTCCCGCTGCCGTAAATCACGGTTGGTCCCTACCGGCGGGACCTAGCTCCATGGGCGGCCTCCGGGGTTCTCGGGGGCGGGGGGGGATCTGGACCCGGGGGGTGTCCCCGCAGTGGCCTGGCCCACGATCGGGGCCCACCGATCCGCGGGCGGGCCTGTGCCGTGTGGGCACTCTATTCCTCCTCATCGGCCGCTATGGTCCTCCGCCATGGCCGATGCGGAGATGAACCCTCCCGCGCTTGCACCGGGATGACGCCAGCACACCCTCCCCTACCCGGCGTAGTGGGGGGTCCTGGCGCCAACTAGCGCCGGCCGGCAGAGGCCCTTCGGCGCCAGTTGGCGTGGCGCCAGGCCCCTTCCCCGCCAGCCGGCGCGGCGCAAACCATTCCGGGGCAGGCCTAGCCCCTGAAGGTGTGGAGGATTCCACACCTTTGGGGTGGCCCGACGCCGGAGTGGTTCACACCACTCCTCGGCGCCGGCACCCCCCGCCCCACCGGGTAGGGGAGAATCCCGCCCCTGATGCTCCACCCACCCTTCTCACTATCCCCCTCCACTTATCCGAGCTCCTCAGCACAATGGCCAAGGGCTCTATTGCCAGCACGAACAAAAGGAGATACATCGGACACCCCTGTCTCATTCCCCTATGCAGCTGAAAATATCCCGCATTCACCTCATTCATACAAACACGCGTCTTCAGATCCTTATATAATAATTTGACCCACATCACAAACTTAGGCCCAATCCCAAACCGTTCCAACACTGCAAACAAATAACCCCACTCTACTCAATCAAATGCCCTCTCCGCATCCAGTGTCACCACCACCTCCTGCTCCTTCCCTCCTGATGGGGACAGCACCACTTTTAGCAAACGCCACACGTTTGTGGGCAACTGCCTACCCTTTACAAACCCTGTATGATCCTCCCCAACCACCTGCGGAAGGCACTCCTCCAGCCTAATCGAAACACTTTGGCAAGAATCTTGGCATCCAATGTATGGAACGATCTGTCTGGACGTATGGAGAATACTTTGCACTGTACTGCGGTCAAATATTTAACAGGGATATTGGCACCCTCCATTGGTTCCTTATCTTGTTTAACAAAAGCAAAATAGATGCCCGTCCCATCGTCTCGGGAAATGGCCCCCTAGCGACCATCGTCTCGGGAAATGGCCCCCTAGCGACCACGTCCTCAAACATCTCCACCAACAGCGATGCCAGCCCATTCAAAAACTTATAAAATTCCATCCGGAACCCATCCGGTGCTTTACCCAATTGCATTTTCCCTATTGCCGTCCAAACCTCCTCCATCCCCACTGGCTCCTCCAACCCTTCCCTATCCTCCTCTTCCACTGTGGGACACTCCAACTCATCCAAAAACTCCCTCATATCCGACTAATCCCCCGGGGGCTCCGACCTATACAACCTCTTATAAAACTCCTCAAATTCCCTATTCATCTGCTCCGGCGTAGTCACCAACTCCCTCGCCCAATCTGAACCTGAACAATCTTCCGGGAGGCTGTCTGCAGTGGAGCTGTCCCACTAACAAGCAACTGACCTTCTCCCTGTACTAGTACACCACACCCTTCGCCCGCCTCAATTGGCGTACTGCTTTTCCTGTGGACAAAAGATCAAACTGCGTCTGCAGTTCCTTTACACTGTACAAGGGTTCCAGAGTGGGATCTTCCATATAACAATCGCTTATTGTCACGAGTAGGCTTCAATGAAGTTACTGTGAAAAGCCCCGAGTCGCCGCATTCCGCCGCCTGTTCGGGGAGGCGGGTACGGGAATTGAACCCATGCTGCTGGAATTCTGCATTACACGCCAGCGATTTAGCCCACAGTGCTAAACTAGCCCCTACATACTGCCCATCAACTTCCAAACTTTCATCTAACAGCCACTGCCACTCCACTCTTGTCTCCCTATCCATCTGCTCCTTATACAAGATGATCTCACCCCTTAACGCCGCCTTCAATGCCTCCCATGCCACCGACAGCAAGATCGCCCCATTTTTATTGAACTCCACATAATCGTCAGTCATCTTTGCCATCCTCACACCAAAACCTGGATCCACAGGCAGCAAACATCCAACCTTCACACTGGCCTCTGTGCAGGCAACTTCTCCAAAACCACATCCATCAAATGTGGAGCATGATCCGAAATTGCCGAGTATTCCGTTTTCCTCACCCATCGACAACAACAATCTTCCCATAATAAAGACGTCAATCCTCGAGAGTACCTTGTGTGCCAGGGAAAAAAAGGAATACTCTCTGCCCCCGGGATGTAATAACCACCACCAGTCCGCTCCCCCATCTCCTTCATAAACGTTTCCAACACCCTCCCCCCCCCCCCCCCCCCCCCCCCCGCCCCCCCCGGGTCAAAGAACACGGCTTAGATCGATTCACCTTGAGATGCAACACTGTATTTAAATCCCCACCTAAAATTAACTGATGCATGTCCAGACCCAGGATGGCGGCAACATCTTTTTCATAAACCCTACATCATCCCAATTTGGGGCATACATGCTAACTAACACCACCAACATCCTCTCAAAACCGCTCCACTCTGCATGCTCCCATCCCCCCACCATTCACGCCTCCTAGGCCAATCGAAACCTGTCCAGTCTCGGCTGGCCACAGCCCCTCCCCACCTCGTTCCTATTCACTAGCCATCTTAATTTTGCTAGCGAGGTGGCCCCCGCCAGAGCCCCCCCCCCCCCTCCCACGTACCTAACACAAAAGCCAACAGAAAAAGCCCCCATACCAACCCTTCCAAACAATCAAACAAGTTATACACAAAACTAAGGGGAAAAGCCCCCACCACATTATTGCCTGTCCCCAAACCAGCTCCTCCCAATCATAGCATGAGAAATCAAATTCCAAACTCAGTTTAGACCCAGTCCTCCAGCCCTCAAGAATGCCTCTGCCCCCTCCACGTCTCAAAGAAATGGCCCTTGGAGTTATACGTAACTCTCAGCTTCGCTGGGTAGACCACCCCGAACCGCACACCACTCTTGTAAAGCGCTGCCTTCGCCTTGTTAAAGGTCGCCTGCCTGCTTGCCAGCTCCACCGTGACATTATGGTATATCCGAATACCACTACCTTCCCACCTCACCTCCCGATTTTCTTGGCCAATCTCAAGACCTTCGCCTTCAGCTGATAGCTGTGAAACAGACTCTCGCAGCTCTCGGTGGATCATTTGCCTTTGGCTTCAGCCGGAGCGACCGATGAGCCCTATCCAGCTCAAAGAGGGTGGTGTTCTCCTCCTTCCCCAACAATTTGGTGAACAAACCCAAAAAGTACTCCGGCGGCCTCAGGCACTCCAGCCTCTCGGGCAGCCCCTCAATCTGAAGATTCTGTCGCCGTGGCCTGTTCTCCAGGTCATCCACTTTGACTCTCAGCCTTTGATTACTGTCCTGCACCTTCCTCCGCTCCCCTTCCAGCAAGGCGAGGTGGTCCCCTTGCCGTAACAATGCCTCCTCCACCGCCGTCAACACCTTACCATGCTCCCGTATTGTCTCCGACATCTTTCCAAGAGCCTCTTTATCGGGGTCACTGAATCTTCTACCGACTGTTTGAACGTTCCCATCGTCTCCTTCCCATGCCACTCAAAATACTTGGCAAACACCCGCTCAAACTCCACCGCCATCACCTTGGCCAGTGTGCCCACCGTAATGGGTGCAGCCTGCCCTGCAAGCTTGCTCCCGCCATCTTTCCTCCCACAGAACTCCACACAATACTCGGACCCACTGGCGCAGTAACGCCCGTACCTTTTCGTGTTGTTATTTTTCCTTGGGTTTTTGACATCCTCTAATGGGACAGCTCACATAAACTGGGCGAAAAGGACCAAAAAATGAGGACCGTCGCGGGAGCCACCCAACGTGCAACCCAACTACAGGTCGCCACCGGAAGTCCAGTCTGTGGCATTAATGAAGACAGCATACAGCGTTGTTTGTTCGGGAAAACCAAATTAACTTTCAAGAAGGTTCTAGACATTCCTTGGGGCCTGGAGATGGCTGCCAAGAATGCAAAGGATATTCAAAAGGCACAAAGCCACATAGTGGAGCACAGGTAGGTGCAGTATATCAAGTAAGACAAGAGCTAGCAGACAAAAAGGCAAATGCAGTGGAATGTTTTGGGTGTGGAGGCGCACACTTTGCCAAGCATTGCAAGGTCAGGGTCACTGTGTGTCACAATTACAACAAAAAAGGGCCGGGTGCCTAAAAACTGAAGGAGTGCTAAGAGCAAGTCAAAGGCTGGGCAGAAAATTTCAAATTCAAATTCAAGAGGAGGAGTTGGAGCGGCTGCAGAGGCTGGGAATCATTGAGCCCATTTCGTTTTCACGTTGGGCAGTTCCAATTGTACGGGTTCTTAAAAGTGATGATGCCGTGCACATATGTGGGGATATGAACTTACCGTTCATCATGTTTCCAAGCTGGACACTTACTCATTGCTGAGGGTGGAAGCTGTTTTCAACTCTGGCCGGAGGCAAGACGTTCTCCAAACTTGACATGAGCCAAGCCTACCAACAGCTCTGGTTAGAGGAAGACACATAACAGTATGTCACAATGAACACCCACAAGGGTTTGTTCAAATACAACCATCTGGTTTTTGGGGTCTCTTCCAGTCTAGCGATTTTTCAAAGGACAATGGACAATCTGTTACAGGGGATTCCCTGTGTGACAGTTTATTTGGATGTATCCTGATCACAGGGAAAACCCTGGAGGAGCACATCAACAACCTGGATCAAATGTTGAAGAGATTATCAGAGGCAGGTCTGCGTCTGAAGTGTGGCAAATGCATTTTTCAGGCACAGAATATGGAATATCTGGGTCACAGGATCATGGTGCAGGGTCTGTCCCTGTGGAGGAAAAGGTTTGAGCTATAAAGGAAGCTCCAAATCCCAACAATGTGTCCGAGCTGGGATCATTTCTGGGTTTAGTGAACTACGCCGGAAGGTTTCTGCCAGAACTTTCAAAAGCATTGGCGCCACTGTACCTGTTGCTCCACAGAGAGACCAAATGGAAGTGGGGGCCAGCACAAGAGAAAGCTTGAAGGACTTGAAAGTCCTGCTATAATCAGCTAATCTGCTGGTTCACTTTGATCAGGTCAGAGAGCTCATTCTGTCATGTGAAACCTCTCTTTATGATGTTGAGGCAGTTCCCTCTCATCTGATGGGAGGACGGGTCAGAAAAAACGATTGGATATGCATCACACATGCTGACAAGCAGAGGGATATCTGCAGTTAGGCAAGAAAGGTCTAGCCATTGTTTTAACTGTGAAACGGTTTCATCAGCACCTTTATGGTTGTTCATTCACCATATGTACATACCACAAGCCATTAATGAGCCTTTTTAAGTGAATCCAGATGCATTCCTCCCCTGGCCTCGGCGAGATTACAGTGCTAGGCTCTCATTGTCAGCCTACCAGTACAACATTGTGTAAAGGGCAGTGAAGGACAATGCAAATGTAGAGTCACCTTCCCTTACTGGACAAAGAACAAAGAAAGATTACAGCACAGGAACAGGCCCTTCGGCCCTCCAAGCCTGTGCCGATCCAGATCCTCTATCTAAAACTGTCGCCTATTTTCTAAGGATCTGTATCCCTCTGCTCCCTATCCATTCATGTATCTGTCTAGATACATCTTAAATGACGCTATCGTGCCCTCCGACGGCAATGCGTTCCAGGCACCCACCACCCTCTGCCTCACAAATGAAGGGCAGCACGGTAGCATAGTGGTTAGCACAATTGCTTTACAGCTCCAGGGTCCCAGGTTCGATTCCCGGCTGGGTCACTGTCTGTGTGGAGTCTGCACGTTCTCCCTGTGTGTGTGTGGGTTTCCTCCGGGTGCTCCGGTTTCCTCCCACAGTCCAAAGATGTGCAGGTTAGGTGGATTGACCATGCTAAATTGCCCTTAGTGTCCAAAATTGCCCTTCGTGTTGGTTGAATGGGGTTACTGGGTTATGGGGATAGGGTGGTGTGGCCTTGGGTAGGGTGCTCTTTCCAAGAGCCGGTGCAGACGCGATGGGCCGAATGGCCTCCTTCTGCACTGTAAATTCTATGAAAATGAAGATTCTCTCTATAAATGTGTTTATCGATTATACTTCAAACGACAGCTTGTGGCAGAAAAGTCAAGAACCTGGCCATTTTCAATGTAGTATTTTTTTTTCTAGCCTTCCCTTTAATACTTCATTACCTTCAATTTATGCCCTCAATAGGGAAACACGGTGGCACAGTGGTTAGCACGGCTGCCTCACAGAGCCGAGGTCCCAGGTTCGATCCTGGCTGTGGGTCATTGTCCATATGGAGTTTGCGCATTCTCCCGGTGTATGCGTGGGTTTCATCCCCACAACCCAAGATGTGCAGGGTTGGTGGATTGGCCACGCTAAATTGCCCCTTTAGTGGAAAAAATTAATTGGGTACTCTAAATTTATAATAATTTTTTTTAAATTATGCCGTCATATTGGGCTTGATTTAGCACAGTGGGCTAAATAGCTGGCTTGCAATGCAGAACAATGCAAGCAGCGCGGGTTCAATTCCCGTACCGGCCTCCCCGAACAGGCGCCAGAATGTGGCGACTAGGGTTTTTTCACAGTAACTTCATTGAAGCCTACTTGTGACAATAAGTGATTATTATTATTATATTGCTCCCTGTATTGCCAAACATTAGAGATAAGCTGACACTATTTACCCTATCTTAACCCTGTATAATCTTGAAAGTTGGGAAGATCTGGCCCTGCCTCAATCTTCTCAGCTTTACCGAATAAGCTTCAATTTCTCTATTCTATCTTCATAACTGTAACTCCACTTTGACAACATGCCAATGAATCCTACATCATCACTATTATTTCATATCCTTACTAGATGATGGTGCCCAGAACAGTTGACCATTACCTGGGTGTAAAATAGCTGCATTATCATGGGTGCAAAATCACCCATGGACTATGGATTTTTATGGACAGAATTGAAAGCTATGGATGGAATTCTCCCAAGGGTTCCGCCTGGCGTGTTTGACTGCTGGTGGGGAGGACTGGCGAGTGGCCCAGAAATCAGTTTAACGCTGGCAAGAATTTACAGCAGGATGCTAGTGTGCCAAGGCAGGTTGGAAAACCCACAAGAGGTAGGCGTGAGCCTCATTTGCATCCCATTAATGGGATGTAGATGAAGGCCCGAACCCCCCTTGCCAGATTCTCCTCGATGCCGGCGGAAGCACATTTGGAACAATGTGGAATGCAGATGCCGGGACTCATCTGAACAATGCCTGAGGCTGCCTCTGGAGTTCAGGATGGGGGCCGCCCACAACCCTGGCCCCGCCCCTGGAACACCAAAACAGTGGGTCGGGGGAGTATCTGCAGATGGACCCTCCACGTTTAGTGTCCTGAAGGAAGTCTATCATCCAGCCTCAGAATGTTCCAGAAGATCCATGTTCTGGTCTCAGAGAGCTCCTGGAGATATATCTTCACTTTCAGGAGGTCCAGCTTCTTTCTTCAATAGTGGGTCAGTGACGTTGACCACCATTTCAAAATGACACCCAGACACAACGGCAGACTATGTGTCATCCAGGCCTGCCCCGCCACTGATTACTTCGAATAAAACATCTGGTGCATAATTAATGAGGTCAGGGGCAGATGATTTGATGTGACTGGCAGGAAATACTCCACGTTCCCACAGCACTTAGTGTCAAATTGGGAGAACTCTGTCCCATGACTTTACCTGTTGGGTATGTTTACTGAAAACTTCTTTCAAGTTTTCAAAGCCTTAATTTACAAAAAAATTTAATTCAGAACGAAGTCCTCACAGTTAGTGCAGAAATTACACTGAAATAGGAAGAGCTTAACTGCAATTAAATTGTCATTCAAAGGTATCTCCAACCCTAGTGAAGCTGAGAAATGTTTCCCTCATACTTCGTTTGCCTCCTCTAATCTTTTTTGCCATTCTGTTCACTCAATTTATTGTATGGCCACAAAGTCTGAAACAACAGTTAAAAGTCCCCAGTTTCACCATCTACTCCAATTGGCAAAATGAGTAGCAGCAGTATTATCCTTCTTATCTTTTTTCAACTTGACTGTATAAAGAGAAAAAAAACACATGCTGGACTTTAGATTCCATAAAGATATCTCAGCTCTGCACCAGCATTTTTTTGGGAAATGTTTTTTAAATAATTTTTTTTAACAATTTAACAATTTTCTAAACACAAACCTCCTAACAGCTAACAGTGACCAACTCTTTAAAATATATTCTAAACGGCTGCCATTGATGTTAAAACCTTTCCACTGACCCTCTCATGGTAAACCTGACCATCTCTAGGTGCAAAAACTCCATCAAGTCACCCAGCCATTCTGAGGCGCTTGGTGATACAGTTGACCTCAAGCCCAAGGGGACCCACCTCCTTGCCACAAGCGAGGCAAAGACCAGGGTGTCTGTCCCGTCCGGAGCTCCGGCACATCCAAGCACCCAAAAATCGCCACCAGTGGGCAAGGCTCCAACACCATGTCCAGGTTTGCCGACATTGTATCAAAAGGGACTTCCAGAAGCCTACCAGCTTGGAGCACAACAAGGAACATGTACATGGTGCACAGGCCCCCTCGAACACTGATTACATCCATCCTCCACCCCATCGAAAAACCGACTCATTCTAGCCTGCATGAGGTGTGCACTAAACACTACCTTTACCTGGATGAGACTCAACCTCGCACAGAAGAAGGTTGCGCTCACCCTTCAGTGCCTTGCTCCAAACTTCCTCTTCGACGATCGGTCCCAGCTCCCTTCTGCCCATTTTACCTTTACATCCTCAACCGAGCCCGTCTCCTCCCCCACTATCCACTGGTATATGTCTGACGTACTGGCCACCTCCGTCCGCGAGCTGGATAAAATCCCCTCAAGCAAGGTAGAAGCATGGTTCACCATGAAGACTGGAAAGTACTTTTTGACCCAGCTACACACCTGGAGTTACCTGAACCCATCAGTCGCTGTAAGCCCATGTTTCTCCTTCATTTCCCCCAGGCTAGCGAACCAACCTTCTAAAAATAAATCTCCCACCTTCTTCAACCCCTTCTCCTCCCACTCCCTAAGCTTCACTACCAAAGGGTTAGTCGAGTGTTTCACCAGTATTTCTAAAAACAGTCACATTGGCCTTCTTGGGTCACAGACTACATAGAGATTTCAGCTTGGAATCAAAGCGGAATACAGCAACTCGACACACTTTCACCCCATTTTCCATCTCCTTCTCTCAATGCTTATTTCAAGAACCATTATGCTTTCACATGAAATGCAATAAAAATCTTAAAATATGTTTACAATTTAAAAAATAGAATCTAATTAAACAACAGTTAGCGGTTCTGAGATTGTAACATAGGCTACAACTGCAAAATCCATTAACAGCAACAGGACATACTTTTCAAGCTAAAATTATCTTAACCTTGATTATAGCAAAGTCACCAAGTATCATTCACCCCTGGCTTGCTGATTCACTTAAATGCTGATCCCCAGGCTTCAGACTATTCCAGTCCCACTTTTATCTACTTGTAAAGTTCCCCTCCTACTTCTAAAACTCCAGTGACAACTCACTCCACTTTCCTGAAAAATACTACTCCACTAAAATTATGCCTCCTTCTTCCAGCATGCCATCTGAGTATAGCATACTTGATGCCTGTGCACTAATGTAAAGCCTACAGAGCCTGACAACATTCCGGTAATAGTGCTCCAGAACTAGATGTGCCCCTAGCCAAGCTGTTCCACTACAGAATACAACACTGGCATCTACCCAGAAATGTGGAAAATTGCTCAGCGATGATAGTCAAAAGCAGAAGCTGAGGAAGGTCTAGAGGAAGAAGAGGTACTTCCTAGTTCAAAGGATTAGTAGGGATAAACATATTCAAACATTACCAAGATTTGATGAGAAAGATGTGGAAGCCGATTTCATCTAATTTGAGAAAGTGGCTAAACAATTGAATTAGCCAAAGACCACGTGGGTAGGGTTTGTTCAAACAAAGTTGGTAGGTAGAGCTAATGAAGTGTTTGCATAAATATCAGAGGAGATATCTAGAGATTATGATGAGGTGAGAAAAACCATATTAAGTGCATATGAACTAGTGCCAGAAGCCTACAGACAGAAGTTTATAAATCTAAAGAAAGAATAAAGTCAGACATTTATAGAATCATAGAATTTACAGTGCAGAAGGAGGCCATTCGGCCCATCGAGTCTGCACCGGCTCTTGGAAAGAGCACCCTACCCAAGGTCCACACCTCCACCCTATCCCCATAACCCAGTAACCCCACCCAACACTAAGGGCAATTTTGGACACTATGGGCAATTTAGCATGGCCGATCCACCTAACCCGCACATCTTTGGCCTGTGGGAGGAAACCGGAGCACCCGGAGGAAGCCCACGCACACACGGGGAGGATGTGCAGACTCCGCACAAACAGTGACCCAAGCCGGGAATTGAACCTGGGACCCTGGAGCTGTGAAGCGATTGTGCTATCCACAATGCTACCGTGCTGCCCACTAGAATTAATTCAAAGAATTAACAAAATAATTTTGATAGGTGTATAAGAGCAGTAAAAATAGACCAAGCGTATGACGTTCATAGGTAAATAATTATTTTGAAGGAATTTCAAGATTCACTTTGCAAAATCATCTGTAAAATTTGATTTGATACTAAAATCGGTGGGAAATCAGGCAACGAAGAGGTGGATTTTACAGAGGGATTATAGATAGGCTAGGAGAGTGGGATAAAATCTGGCAGATGGAGTTTAATGTAGATAAGTGTGAGGTTATCCATTTTGGTCAAAAAAATAGAAATGCAAACTATTATCTAAATCGAAAGCAGATTCAAAATGTGTCTGGGCAGAGGAATCTGTGTGCCTTTGTTCATGAATCGCAGAAAGTTGGTGTGCATGTAATTAAAAGGGGAAATGGCATGTTAATATTTATTGCAAAAGGCTGGAGTATAAGAGTAGAGAAATGTTGTTGCAATTGTATGGGATATTGGTGAGACCACAAGACTTCTGGGCGAAATTCTCCGTTATCGGCGGAAAGTCCGCCGATCGGCGCAAAAAACGGCGCAAATCCGACTTGCGTCACGTCGGAAAAATGGGTCGATAGTCTCCGGCCCGAAATGGGCTAGCAGCGACGTAACGGGATCCGCGCTTGCGCAGTGGTTCACGCCGTGCAGCGTCATACGCGCTGCACGGCGTGACGGCTCATAAGGCCGCGCTGCTCCCCCCCACCCGACCGCAACACCCGACCGCAACACCCGACTGGATGGCTGGCCGTCGCTCAGCCCCGAGGTTCGAGTCACGCGATGTGGAGGCGCTCCTGGACGCGGTGGAGCAGAGGAGGGACGCCCTGTATCCCGGGCACGGCCGCAGAGTTGCCCACGCCACAGCCGGCGTCTGTGGAGGGAAGTGGCAGAGGCTGTCACCGCTGTGGCCCTGACACCACGGACAGGCACCCAGTGCCACAAGAAGGTGAACGACCTCGTCAGAGCAGGCAGGGTGAGCCTCCCCCATATCCACCCTCCCCCATATCCCCCCTCTCCCATATCCCCCCTCCCCCATATCCCCCATATCCCCCCTCCCCCATATCCCCCTCCCCCATATCCCCCCTCCCCATATCCCCCCTCCCCATATCCCCCCTCCCCCATATCCCCCCTCCCCCATATCCCCCCTCCCCAATATCCCCCCTCCCCCATATCCCCCCTCCCCCATGTCCCCCCCTCCCCCATATCCCCACCTCCCTCATATCCCCCATATCCCCAAGTGAATCCAGCCCTAACCTTAACCTCTGCAATGCACGCGCAGCCGATGGCGTGCATTCATATACCTGCCTAACACTGTTGCCTTTTACCCCTGCCCCCCCCCCCCCCACAGGAGAAGCGCGCACACAACAATAGGGAGCATGTGAGGGCTGGAGGAGGGCCCGCTGATGAGAGGCCACTGACCGTACACGAGGAAAGGGCCCTGGAACTGGCTGGCGGACCTGAGGACCGGGAGATTGCTGATGCAGAGGTCGGGGGCGTACTAGCGAGTGAGCCACCGACAGCCCGTCCCCATATCCCCCCTCCCCATATCCCCCTCCCCGTATCACCTGATCACTGCCTGATGTCTAACCATGCATGCTTCTTTGTGTATCGCAGGACCAAACGTCCAGGCACCCATTCCCGCAGATGCAGACCGCCCACAGGATGCCCCTCGGAGACCACAGGAGACGGAGAGACCTGCACCCTCCAGCATGCGACGCCCACAGGATGCCCCTCGGAGACCACGGGAGACGGAGAGACCCGCACCCTCCAGCATGCGACGCCCGCAGGATGCCCCTCGGAGACCACGGGAGACGGAGAGACCTGGACCCTCCAGCATGCGACGCCCGCAGGATGCCCCTCGGAGACCACGGGAGACGGAGAGACCCGGACCCTCCAGCATGCGACGCCCGCAGGATGCCCCTCGGAGACCACGGGAGACGGAGAGACCCGGTCCCTCCAGCATGCGATGCCCGCAGGATGCCCCTCGCACACCACGGGAGACGGAGAGACCTGGAGCAACAGGGAGACGACACCCCCGTCACGTGCGGGAGCGACCACCCAGCGACGAGGAGGGCAGCCACAGGCCCCCGTCACATCCGAGCCAGGACACCACTACCCAGGACACCACTACCCAGGACACCACTACCCAGGACACCCCTACCCGGGACAGCACTACCCAGGACACCCCTACCCGGGACAGCACTACCCAGGACACCCCTACCCGGGACAGCACTACCCAGGAAGACGAAATACCGGACAGTGACTCAGAGTGGATGGGTGGAGACGAACCCCCACCCCAAAGTGCCATGGACTCAGAGTGGGACGAAGAGCACGACACAATGCCACTGCTGTCACCAACACCCTCCACCATCGCAGAAACACTCACCACGGTTGGGCGCTTTAGTGATGAGGCGTCTGGTACACTCACTGGTGCGCACAACACAGCCGTCCCGGTACAGCAGGTGGAGGTAGGAGCAGCAGAGGGACCGGGCGGTCAGAGGGCAGCCCAGCCCAAGCGAACATCTGCCACCCAGATGGATCCCGGGTTCCTGCAGTCACCACACCCACACATAGATCCGATGCAACCACCGACCCGGAGACGAGCGAAGAGGGTGACGGGCGGCTTGCGGCGGCTGCGGTCGCAGGTGGAGGAGTCCACCCGCGTCCAGGAGCTGGGAGTGGTGCCGGTCATGCGTGCCACCCAGGCTGACACCGCACGGGTGGCGTCCGCGGTGGAGGCAATGGGTGCGACGGTGTCAGACATGGGGAACAGTTTGCGAGGCCTGGGGCCTTCCGTGCAGGCGGCGTCTGTGGCCCAGGAAATGACTGCCCTTTCACAGGAGGCCATGAGCCAGTGCCAGCGGCAGATGGCAGAGGCGCTCAACGCCATAGCCCAGTCTCTGCAGGCCATGGCCCAGTCTCTGCAGGCCATGGCCCAGTCTCTGCAGGCCATCGCTGAGGGCATCGGCGCCAGTGGCCATGTGCGAGCCGGCGTCGCACTGTCACAGACAGGGTTTGCCAACCCCCTGGGCTCCATGGCTGCAAACCTGCAGACCCCTGTCGATACCAGCACGGGCCTCCAGGACTGGCAGCGCCAGATGTCGGGGGGGCGTCGGATGGCCAGTCTGTTCGCATCCCCCACCCATGTAGAGGCCTGGGGGCCATCGGGCACCCCGAGGGAGGAGGAGGTGGTGTGGTCCGTCCCGGCTCCCTCTGTAGGGGAGGTCCCGGTACACCGCGACACCTCGGACTCCCCCCCTTCCGTCCCAGGTGCATCGGGTGAGCAACGGGCAGGACAGGCTGGCAGCTCGCCATCCCAGTCGCCCGGGCCGCAGCCTGGCCCATCTAGGCCAGGACGCCCCAGGAAACGGCCGCCAAAGGGATCCAGTATCAGAGGGCAGGAATCACAGGAGTCCACCTCCAGTTCTGCTGTACCGTCTGGGGAACCACATAGACGTAGTCAAAGGGCCCGTAAGGCCAAACAATTAGACACTGAGTAAGTTGGCACGGGTGCAGGGCACAGATGAGTTTTAGGGGCTAGGGCACGTGCATGAACTCCTTTGGTTATTAAAGTCAATGTTACACCTACCGAAGCTGCCTTTGTGCTCTGTCCAAAGTGTGCGGGGGTGTCATGTACGTTGAGCGCAAGTGTGTGTGTGAGGGGTGGTCTTACCTCAGCCCCAGGTGAGTCTGCCCCCTTCCCCCTGGGCCGCCATCAACATCCCCCGGGCAGAGGACGGGACCGTGCGCTGCAGTGTCACAGCCGCATGCAGGGATGGTCCGGGTGGATGGTGGTACTGTGGCCATGGGTCAGACATAGTCCAACGATGTAGAGCCAGGAGCTCATCGCAGGGCGGGTTGTCATCACCCTCCATGGCCTGCGATAGACACGCGTCCACCCGCAACTGTGTGAGCCCGGCCCGTTGTGCCGCAGGTGGATCGGCAATGGGGGGGTGGTGTGCATGCGGGTGGGGTGGGTGGGGTTGGGGAGGGGGGTGAGGGTGCTGGGTGGGTGGATGGATGGGGGGTGTGGGTGGTCGGCTGTTGCCATGGTGTGCGGTCTGTGGCCATACTACCCGATTCCCACGCCCATCTAGTCAGTGAAGCGGGCGTCTATCAGTCTGTCCCGTGCCCGCTGGGCCAGCCAGTAACGGTGGACAGCCACCCGCCTGTGTCTACCCCGTCTGCCCTGACCATTGCCCCCATCCCCCTCATCTGGGGAGGACTGGGCCTCTTCCTGCTGCTCCTCCACTCCGCCCTCCTCTGCCTGCGGCACATCGCCCCTCTGCTGGGCTATGTTGTGCAGGACGCAGTCACACCACAATGATGCGGCCGACCCTATCTGACCGATACTGGAGGGCGCCCCCCAGAGAGGTCCAGCACCTGAAACGCATCTTCAGCACACCAAAGCACCTCTCGATCACTCCCCCTTGTCGCTACATGGGCATCATTGTAGCGGTTCTCCGCCTCATTGCGTGGCCTCCGTATAGCGTCATCAGCCACGATCGCAATGGGTAGCCCCTGTCGCCCAGCAACCAGCCCCTCAGCCGGGATGGCGTCCCTCGTACATGCCGGGGATGGATGACCGCGACAACACGAATGAGTCGTGTACACTGCCTGGGTGACGGGCGCAGACGTGCAGGATCATCATGCGGTGGTCGCAGACCACCTGTACGTTCATCGAATAGGTCCCCTTCCTATTAGTGAACACGGCCCTGTTATCTGCAGGTGGCCGCACGGCGACGTGCATCCCATCGATCGCGCCCTGGACCATGGGAACCCGGCAACGGCAGAGAAGCCCACGGCCCGGGCATCTTGGCTGGCCCGGTCCACGGGGAAGCGGATGTAGCGGTGCGCCATGGCATATAGGGGCATCTGTCACTGCCCGGATGCACCGGTGCACCGATGTCTGCGATATGCCGGACAGGTCCCCACTCGGTGCCTGGAATGACCCCGTTGCATAAAAGTTCAGGGCCACCGTAACCTTGACGGACACGGGGAGAGGGTGTCCCCCGCCAGTGCCACGCGGTGACAGGTGTGCCAGCAGGTGGCAGATGTGTGCCACGGTTTCCCGGCTCATCCGGAGTCTCCTCCTGCATTCCCGGTCCGTGAGGTCCTGGTATGACTGCTGGGGCCGGTACACACGGGGCGCCCTCAGGTGCCTCCGTTGCCGTGGGGCCGCGACGTCCTCCTCGTCCTGTCGGTCAGGTGTCCCTCCAGCCTGGGCGGCTGCCGCCTGCCCCTCTGCGGCAGCCTGCGCCGCCTCTCTGGCATGCTCCTCCTCCTCCTCCTCCTCATCCAGGGCAACATAGGACATGAGCGGCTGCCACCACGGCGGCCAACATCGCTGGATGATCTGAAAACATGACGGCCTGGTGGGGGGGAGGGGAACGACGACATGTCATCGTTGCCCATATCCCCTCCTCCCCCCAGCCAGGTGGCATGGACCGCATGGGTCCAACTGTTGGAGGCTAGCACCTGGCCAGGTGGACCAACTCACTTGCCCCTCCCATCCCCCTCCTCGGCACGGACCCCCCCCCCAACCTCCACCCCGGCACGGCACGGACCCCCCCCCCAACCTCCACCCCAGCACGGCACGGACCCCCCCCAACCTCCACCCCGGCATGGCACGGACCCCCCCCAACCTCCACCCCGGCACGGCACGGACCCCCCCAACCTCCAGCCCAGCACGGACCCCCCCCCCAACCTCCACCCCAGCACGGACCCCCCCCCCAACCTCCACCCCGGCACGGACGGCCCCCCCAACCTCCACCCCAGCACGGACCCCCCCCCAATCTCCACCCGGCACGGCACGGACCCCCCCCCAACCTCCACCCCAGCCCGGACCCCCCCAACCTCCACCCCAGCACGGCACGGACCCCCCCCCAACCTCCACCCCGGCACGGCACGGACCCCCCCCAACCTCCACCCCAGCACGGACCCCCCCCCCCCCTGAACCTCCACCCCGGCACGGCACGGACCCCCCCCAACCTCCACCCCAGCACGGACCCCCCCCAACCTCCACCCCGGCAACAGCCCCCCCCCAACCTCCACCCCAGCACGGACCCCCCCCAACCCCCAACCTCCACCCCGGCACGGACCACCCCCCCCCAACCTCCACCCCGGCACGGACCCCCCTCCCGGCACTCCCCCGGAGCCCAGCCTACTCTAACCACCCCCCCCGCCGCACACACACACACACAACCCGAGACACACCTCTCCTCATGCAATCAGACTGCGGCCACGCCATTGCCTGCCCAGAGCCAACCCCCCAGGCCGTCACTCACCTCCACGCTGGTCGCGTGAGCCTGGAGCACCGGGTCACGCGATGAAAAGGAGGTTTGATTCACGTCGACGTGAACGGTCATCACGTCGACGGGACTTCGGCCCATCCGGAAGGGAGAATATCGGCAGGCCGAAAATCGGCTGCCTTGCGCAGACTCGGTGACATTCTCCGCGGCAGCGCGCCATTAACGCCCCGCCGACTTTTCTCCCTTCGGAGACTTCGGCAACCGGCGGGGGCGGGATTCACGGCGGCCAAACGGCCATTTTCCGACCCTCTGGGGGGGTCAGAGAATGACGCCCTCTGTGTCTAGTTGTGGTCTCCTTATTTGAGGAAGGATGTGGTGGCATTGTAGGCAATTCAGAGGAGGTTTCCCAGATTGGTTTGGGGATGAAAGAGTTGATACAGGAGAAAGATTAAACAGTTTGGTGTTATACTCACTGGAGTTTAGAAGGATGAGAGGGGTACTGATCGAGATATATAAAATACTAAAAGGGATTGATAAAGTAAACGTAGACCAAATGTTCCCCCTTGTAGGGCAATTTAGAACGAGAGGTCGCAGATATAGGTTGAGAGGCGATAGATTTAGAACTGAGATGAGGAGGAACTACTTCTAGCAGAGGGTGATGAATGTGTGGAACTCACTGCCCCATAGTGCGGTGGAATCTGAGTCATTAAATGGTTCCAATAAGGAGATAAATATATATCTGATTTTTAAAAAAGGGTTAAAGGGAGGAATGTGGGGAACAGGCAGGGAGGTGGATTTGAGACCAGGAAGAGACCAGCCATGATCTGATTGAATGGGGGAGCAGGCTCGAAGGGCTGAATTGCCTACTTCTGTTCCTTATTCCTATTTTCCTATGTTCCCGCAGTAGTGAGAACTCATGTGGAAGAGGAAAGAGTTAAAACTGCTAGACAGGCCACAGAAATGGCTGATGATTTTGAATTGGTTCATAAAGCAATGTTGGTTTTCAACACCACTTTCAATCTGCGAAGGCTAGAAACAGGGGAAGTGAGACTTTCACAGGCGGTTAGTGCAAAGGAGGTTTAGTTGGTGATGTTAAGGAGAGTGTGCCTCAGAATAAAAAGGAAACTGATAGTGGTAGAAAGATAAGAAAACGTAAGTGTTTCATTGTAATAAAGGTGGAGATGTGAAGTTGCAGTGTTGGTGGTTTAAGAAAAGGACTGGGAAAAGAGACTCGGTAAAACAGGATAAGCCAGTGGGGGTTTATGAAAGTGGGAGGAAAAACCATTGTCGCAGTAGAAGTGCAACGTCTTCAGAGGTAGGTGGAATATTTTATATTCCCCTCCTTTTTCACATTTTCAGGGTAAGACAAGCAGCGGCAGGGACTAAAGCGGGGAACGAGCCAGCAGCAGGGAACGAGCCAGCAGCAAAGACCGACCCCCACCCCCCCCGGCGGCGACCACCACGAGGCAGAAACAAAGAGGGACTCCCGGCCCGCCAGAAGCCTCTCTCTCTCTCGACCCTGGGTGAGCAAGGGAAAAGAAAAAACAACTTCCCTTTTTTCAAAAAAAAAACTCTGAAAAGAAAACTTTTAAAGAGAAAGAAATGTTTTCACTTTATAAAAAAAAAAATTCTCTTGAAAATAATTTTATTTTTAAAAAAGTGATAAAGGAGAGAAGGTAGGGGAAAAGAAAAAGGGGGGAAAAGAAAGGTAAAAAATAAAGGAGGGGGAAAAAAAGGAGGGAAAAAATGCCAGAAGGGAGCCAAAGCAGAGGGGCGAAGGGCGCCAAAAGCAGACGGGGCAATGTGCGAGCCCGTTCAGACGTGCTAATCAGCGCACGAAGCGGCGGAACGGAAGGATCGCTGCAACAAAAAGAACTGGGCAGACAGGAGCATTTTCCCTCTGGGCCGGGGGAACTGGAACTGGAAGGCAGCCTTTGCCGAGGCGCTGAGAGAACATCAGCAGGAAACAAGGCAGAGGCCAGAGCGGGCATAGAGGCCGCAGTGCAGGCAGCAATGGCCAAGGCCCTGGCGGGGGGTGCAGCTCGCCCTGGGCAGAGCAGAGGAGAGACTGGAAGCCCAAGAGGAGAAACTGGAAGCCTAAGAGGCGACCATTAAGGAGCTGGAGAAAGCCGCGACTGACATGAGCGACCGGATCACGGCCCTGGAGAAGGAGGTGGCGAGACTGGGCACAACGCAGGGGAGCCTGAAGGGCAGAGTGGACGATCAGGAAAACCGCTCGAGAAGGCAAAATGTCAGGATAATGGGCCTACCAGAGGGGATCGAGGGTAGAAACCCCACGGCATATGTGGCCGAGATCCTGGGCAACTTAGTGGGGAGGAAATCTTTCTCCAACCACCAGAAATGGACAGAGCACACCCGGTCGCTGCGCCCGATAGCCCAAGGTAGGGGACCACCCGAGAGCAGTTATAGCTAAACTGCACCGGTACCAAGACAGGGAAACAATCCTGCGCTGGGCTAGGGCAAAACAGAACCTGCAAATGGGAAGGACACTTCATTAGAATTTACGAGGACATTGGGGCAGACCTAGCCAGGAGACAGGATAATTCAATAGAGTGAAAGCAGCTCTTCACAAGAACGAAGTGCGTTTTGGTATGCTGTACCCAGCCAAACTCTGGGTCACATACCAAGAAAGAGAGTATTTCTTCACAGCCCCCGCCAAAGCAACCAAGTCTGTCGAGGAACACGGGCTGGAAAACCAACAGCTAGGGTAGAAATAAGGGGCCCCTGACAAGGGGCAACAACACGCCGACGGGGGGGGGGGGGGGGCGGGGGGAAGGAGGGACAAACAGGGCTAGAAAAGGAATTGGGCTACAAAGTGCCACAACCAAGGGCTCGAAACAAGGAATCGCTGCAAGCATCCACCCAGTACGGTCTCTGGCGAAGGGAGACCCCAGAGTGCAGGGGGCTACCCGCATGGCGGACGCACAGTGGGCGGCCATGTCGGGTGCCCCCTGGACAAAGGGAAACCCCAGAGCGCAGGGGCCCGACCGCATGGAGAGAGCAGTGACAGCGGCCATCCTGGACGGCCCCCTAACAAAGGGAAACCCCGCAGGGCAGGGGCGTGTACACCAGGTAAGTATGGTTAATCCCACAGGAGCGAGGGGACAGAAGCCCCCCACCAGGATCGTCACCTGGAACGTAAGGGGACTCAACGGCCCAGTGAAAAGGATCCAGAGTCCTCACCACCACCTAGGAAATATGAAGGGCCGACATAGCCTTCCTCCAAGAGACACACCTGAGAGAGCAGGACCGACTGAGGGTAAGAAAGGGCTGGGTGGGACAGACCTACTATCCCTGTTACGGGACGAGGGCCAGGGGGGGTGACAATACTGATCAGCAAAAGGACGATGTTTAGGGCGACAAAGACGGTTACGGACCCAGGGGGACGGTACGTCATGGTCAGCGGGGCCCTGGATGGGGCACCGGTAGTACTAGTTAACGTGTACGCACC
Source organism: Scyliorhinus torazame (assembly GCF_047496885.1). NCBI lineage: Eukaryota > Metazoa > Chordata > Chondrichthyes > Carcharhiniformes > Scyliorhinidae > Scyliorhinus > Scyliorhinus torazame. The sequence continues at coordinate 185,188,551 of NC_092719.1, forward strand.
CAACTGGGACTACACGAGCTTCATCAAGAAGACCATGGCAGAAATCCCTGACATAGCGACGCACCGCTAATCATTGGGGGGGGGGGGGGGGGGGGGGGGGGGGGGGAGGGGGGAGACTTCAACTGTGTACAGGATCCAACGACAGACAGATCGAACCCCAAAACGGGGAAACCTCAAGCATGGCAAGGGATCTCGGTCACTTTATGGAACAGATGGGAGCGGTGGACCCCTGGAGATTCACCCACCCAGGGGAGAAGGAGTTCTCCTTCTTCTCCCCTAGTTTATTTGGTGGGGAAAACGGTGCTTGCGGGGATAGACAAAGTGGAATACTCCGCTATGGTGATATCTGACCACGCTCCACATTACATGGGCATGAGGCTGGAAACGGGCAATGCCCAACACCTCACATGGAGGTTGGACATTGTCCTACTGGCTGACAAGGCCTTCAACAAAAAGATTTTGTGGGCCATAGCAGAGTACACGGAGAACAACCAGAACGGGGAGGTCTCACCCTCCATGTTCTGGGAAGCGCTAGAGGCCGTACTAAGAGGGGAGTCATCGCTTCCAAAGTGCGAAGAGATAGGGAGGAAAGGGCGGCTAGGCAGCAGCTGGTCGACTCCATACTGGAGGTAGACCGTAAATACTCCGAGGCCCCGACCGTAGAGCTCCTGGCAGAGAGGAAAGAGCTATAAAGGAACTTTGATCTGCTCTCCACCAGGAAAGCAGTGTACCAACTCCGCCAGGCACATGGGACCCTGTACGAACACGGAGACAAGGCCAGCCGCCTGTTGGCACACCAGCTGAGAAAGCAGGCAGCCACCAGAGAAATTGCACAAGTCAGGGATACCAGAGGCACATTAGAAACAGAACCAGAAAAGATCAGCAAAACCTTCAAGGCCTTCTACCAAGGGCTGTCCACCTCAGAGCCCCCAATGGGGGAGTCTGGGATGATACGGTTCCTTGATGGACTGGACATACCAGTTGTGGGGGAGGGCAGAAAATGGGGCCTGGAAGCACCACTAGCACTGCGAGAGATCATGGACAGCATTAGCTCCATGCAGGCGGGGAAGGCGCCGGGACCAGACGGGTTCCCAGCGGACTTCTACAAAAACTTTGCGACAGCACTGGCCTGCGGGAGATGTTCACAGACTCGCGAGCTAGGGGCACACTGCCACCCACGCTAGCACAGCTGATACCTAAAAAAAGACAAAGACCCAATGGAATGTGGATCATACAGACCCATCTCACTGCTGAACGCAGATGCCAAAATCCTAGCCTAAAGGCTAGAAGACTGCATACCAGAGGTGGTCGCAGAGGACCAGACGGGCTTTGTCAAAGGTAGACAGCTTACCTCGAACATCAGGCGCCTGCTGAACGTGATAACCAGAGGTGGTCGTCTCTCTAGACGCAGAAAAGGCCTTCGACAGAGTCAAATGGAAATACCTCATAGAGGTACTGGAGCAGTTCGGGCTTTGAACAGGGTTCACCACCTCCTGGGTAAAACCCCTATACAACGCTCCCATGGCGGGCATATGGACCAACAACACCAACTCCCGATACTTCCAGCTGCACAGGGGCACCAGACAAGGATGCCCACTGTCCCCGCTGCTGTTCGCCCTAGCGATCGAACCACTGGCCATCGCGCTCAGGGCAGCAAAAAGCTGGGCGGGGGGGGGGGGGGATCCAAAGGGGCGGCATAGAGCACAGAGTCTTATTCTATGCAGATGACCTGCTCCTCTACATTTCGGACCCCAAAGCAGCATGGACGGAATCATCGCGCTCCTGAAAGAGTTTGGCGCCTTCTCGGGCTACAAACTCAACATTTGCAAAAGCGAGATCTTCCCGGTACACCCACAAGTAGGGGGGCAGCACTAACGGGACTGCCGTTTAAACAGGCCCGACACAAATTCCGCTACCTGGGGATCCAAATAGCCCATGACTGGAAATGGATCCACAAATAGAACCTCACCAGTCTGACGGAGGAAGTAAAAAAGGACCTGCAAAGATGGAACACACTCCCACTCTCCCTCGCGGGGAGCGTCCAGACGATCAAAATGAGCGTACTGCCCAGGTACCTCTTCCTACTTAGATCCATCCCGATCTATATCCCCAAGGCCTTTTTCAAAGCACTAGAAAAACAAATCATGGCGTTCGTATGGGTGGGGCGGGGGGGGGGGGGGGGGGGGGGGGGGGGGGGGAGAGAGAATGCTAGGATCCCAAAGAAGGTCCTACAGAAAACAAAATCCGAATGTAGCTCTCCCAAACCTACAATTCTGTCACTGGGCGGCGACGGCCGAGAAAATAAGGGGATGGATCAAGGAGCCAGAAGCCGAGTGGGTGCGCGCGGAAGAGGCCTCCTGCAAGGGGACCTCCCTCTGGGCCCTCGCCACAGCAGCACTCCCATCCCCACCCAAAAAACACTCCAGCCCGGTGGTGATAGCCACCCTCCAATCCTGGAACCAACTATGGCAGCAATTTGGCCTGACCAAAATGTCGGACAAAGTTCCCATCTGCAACAACCATAGGTTCACACCAGCGCTGACTGACGCCAGCTTCAAAAGGTGGGGACAGGACGGAGGGACACTAACAGTCAGGGACCTATACACAGACGGCAGGATCGTAGCACTGGACGAACTGACAGAGAAATTCCAGCTAGCCAGGGGGAACGAGCTAAGGTATCTACAACTCAAAAACTTCCTACGAAAGGAGTACCCACAACCGATACGACAGACATTACTGGAAGAGTTATTGGACACAAGCATACTAGATAAAGGAAACTGTAGCGGCATGTATGACCAACTGGTAGAAAGTGCCGACACCGTACTGGACTAAACAAGAAAGAAATGGGAGGAGGACCTGGGGATTGAGATAGGGTGGGGACTGTGGAGCAAAGCACTGCATAGGGTCAACTCCACCTCCACGTGCGCAAGGCTCAGCCTGACGCAGCTAAAAGTGGTACATAGAGCCCACTTAACAAGAACTCGTATGAGTAGGTTCTTCCCGGAGGTGGAGGATAGATGTGAACGGTGCCAGGGAGGCCCGGTCAACCAAGCCCACATGTTCTGGTCTTGCCCCAGACTTGCGGGGCACTGGACAGCCTTCTTCGAGGCAATGTCCCAAGTGGTAGGGATGAGGGTGGAGCCATGCCCGAAAGTGGCGGTCTTCGGGGTCTCAGACCAGCCAGATCTATTCCTGGGAGGAGGGCGGACGCCCTTGCTTTTGCCTCCCTGATCGCCCGCCGTAGAATCCTGTTCGGCTGGCGGTCAGCAGCACCACCCAAAGCTGCAGACTGGCTGTCCGACCTCTCGGAATCTCTCCAAATGGAGAAAATCAAATTCGCCATCCGAGGGTCAGACGGCGGCTTCCACAGAACATGGGAGCCATTCACCCAATTGTTCCGGGACCTGTTTGTGGCCAACGAACAAGCGGGGGGGGGGGGGGGGGGGGGGGGGGGGGGGGGGGAGAAAGGCGAACCACAGGAGGGGGGGGGGGGGGGGGAGCAGAAGCTGGGGGGGGGGGGGGGGGGGGAAGGGACGGGAAACAAGAGAGGAGAACCAGGGAGGTGGGGGGGTGGAGGCAGGGAAATGAGAACCGGACGAGGGCACGGGATACGATAACAAACTTGGCATTTCCAGGAACAGAGAAACAGGAGAATACAGGTGAAAGACGGGAAGAACGGCTGAAGCGGAGGTGAGCGGCGCGAGATGACAGCAGCAGCGAGATCCGTCCAGGAGAAGCAAGTGACAACACCAGCACCAAACCCATTCGAGTATTGCCCTCTGTAATTGTTTCTCCAGCACCCAAATGTATATTTACCTCCCCAGTCTCCAAACCCCCCTCCTTCCCCCCACACAAACAGTTGCCTACTTATGTGTTGTAAATAATTTTGCCAGTTGTACAGAGTGCTGCTGTTAAGCTGGTGCACAATACCCTACCAGTTATCCTATTTTATTTTTTATTTTATTTCTTATTATTACTTTTTTTTTGGTATGTTTGGGTGTGCCCTTCGCTTCTATGTATATATATATTTCTTATTCTGTGTACATAACGGTAAATATACTTTGTTCAAAAACCCAATAAAATATTTTTTAAAACCATAAACAAATAACAAAAAGGAATCAAGAATCACCCATAGTCACCATTAACACATACTGCCCCCACCCCCCAACCCTCCCAACCCCTCCCTAATGTTTGATGTAATCCAATTCTCAAAAGTGCATAATGAATAACGCCCATGAATTGTAGAACCCCGCCATCCTTCCCCTCAGTTCAAATTTGACCTTCTCAAGAGTCAAGAATTCCAGCAGGTCCTCCGTCAAGGGGCACAGGGTGGAGAGGTTGATCTCCATCCCAACAGGATCCGCCTTTGGGCGATCAACGAGGCGAAGGCTACAACATCTGCCTCTGCACCCGTTTCCAACCCTGGCTGGTCCGACACCCCGAATATGGCCTCCCGAGGGCCTGTGTCCAGTTTCACGTGCACCACTTTAGATATTACCCTAAAAACCTTCCAGTGATCCTCCAGCTTTGGACAGGACCAAAACATATGAACGTGGTTTGGGGGACCCTCCACCCCACAACGTTCACACACATCTCCTACCCCCTCAAAGAGCCTGCTCATCCTCGCCCTTATGAAGTGTGCTCTATATACCACCTTCAGCTGTATCAGCCCCAACCTCGAGCACGAGGTGGAGGTGTTCACCCTCCGGAGAACTCCTCACTACCCTCTCCCAACTCTTCCTCCCACTTTGCCTTGATCCCTTGCAGCAGTGCCTTCCCCTCTTCCAAAATAGCCCCGTAAACCACCAACACTACTCCCTCTCCAGTCCCCCTGTCGTCAGCACCTCCTCCAGCAATGTGGAAGCCGGCTCTACTGGGAAGCTTTGTATCTCCTTTCTGGCAAAGTCTCGAACCTGCATATATCTAAATATTTCCCCCTGCTCCAGCCCATACTTTGCTCCCAGTTCCTTCAATCCTGCAAACCGACCCCTAAGAAACAAATCTTTTAGTGACCTAATTCCTTTCTCCTCCCATCTCCGAAAATTTCCATCCCACTTCCCTGGCTCAAATCTATGGTTCCTCCGTATCGGCATTTCTCTTGACCCTGCTCCCAACCCGAAGCATGTACAGAAATGGAATTGGATTATATACCAGTGTTATTACATTAGAAGTAATGTATTAATTTGAAAATGGAAACCTTTACATATTCAAGCAGATGAGAAATGGGCAGAAGTTCATCAAGTGGTATTATCGATGGGTTGATAAGGTGCCCCTGCAGCTGTTTGTTACCCGAGTCTCGGCTGTGCCTCCTGCCAGTGTGCAGCGTGCTGGTGGCCGCTCCTTTCTCAGCCTCCTCAGTGCGGTGCAAGCATCGCCGTGGAGCGCCAGCAACGCCCTCATTGTGCAGCCCCCACCGTGTGCACAGCAGACGCGCACTGTCGCCTCAGCCCCGGCCGCTGCATTCGGAGATGTGGCACCTTGTCAACCGCCTTCTCAAAATCAAAGTACAGTACATCTACAAGCTCCCCTTTATCCACAGCATATTTTCATTCTACAGCATGCATTCATGAAAACAAATTAATACACTGCAACCAGATCCTCAGTACACTGGAATTTATTCTGGAATTGGGCAATGTGGAGACCAGATCAAAGCTGGTAGCTCATTCCAATTATCAAAACTCGATATGGCTGAGTTTGAAAAGAGGGTGTTAAAGAATTTAACATATGTTACTTGCATCTAAAAGGATTTGAAAGAGACGCATTATTTGTGCTTGTCAGAATACAGACAATATTCCAGCTAATTTCGCCAAATCACTTGAAGCAGATCTAAACTTACAAACCAATGCAACATTACACAGTGGTCCCAAAATAACAATTTTGTTATGAATAACAAAAAAAAACAATAATACGGCGTAGCAAAATGCCCCACGGCAGTTTGCAGGAGGTTATATATCCAGTCAAAAAATTGACACCGAGTCACAAAACTCATGACCATACAAACGAGCCTGGTTTTTAAAAAGCCGCTTAAAGGGGTCCCGAAGAGGCGACGAGTTTCGGAAAGGGGAATCCATTATTGCAAGTGCGGAACTCGCCCTACAAAGAATTCACAGCGAACTATGAAACACACACAGGCAGACCAGTCAGTAAACAGCTCAGCAGCACACTGACCGTGACTGAGGTATTTTTAGAACTGAGTGCAAAATGTCTTTCATACAATTTTCATTTCAGGTTAACGTCAGTGTACCTGGAATATAGGAATTTAACAACACATCTGGAAGTTTATTTTAAACTAGCATTCTAAATGTAAGAATGTAAAGTTGCCAAATTAGAGGTGAAGATATTTAAATCTTGTTGTATAATAAGTATATCATTTGTCTTAAAAGTGCAGCATTGTTTGATGTGTAGTAAGTTGCAGCTGATTGGTGTGAGATGTGCCCCCCAGAGTTGTTCCTCAGTCTGCAGCCGGGACAGCGAGTGACACTGGATGGACCGGAGCAGTCTCCCCCCTCCCCGGGTCTCTCACTCCCGGCTCTCCCCCTCCCCGGATCTCCCCCTCCCCGGGTCTCTCACTCCCGGCTCTCCCCCTCCCCGGATCTCCCCCTCCCCGGGTCTCTCACTCCCGGCTCTCCCCCTCCCCGGGTCTCTCACTCCCGGATCTCCCCCTCCCGGGTCTCTCACTCCCCGGGTCTCTCACTCCCGGCTCTCCCCCTCCCCGGGTCTCCCCCTCCCCGGGTCTCTCACTCCCGGATCTCCCCCTCCCCGGGTCTCCCCCTCCCCGGGTCTCTCACTCCCGGATCTCCCCCTCCCCGGATCTCCCCCTCCCCGGGTCTCTCACTCCCGGCTCTCCCCCTCCCCGGGTCTCCCCCTCCCCGGGTCTCTCACTCCCGGCTCTCCCCCTCCCCGGGTCTCTCACTCCCGGCTCTCCCCCTCCCCGGGTCTCTCACTCCCGGCTCTCCCCCTCCCCGGGTCTCTCACTCCCGGATCTCCCCCTCCCCGGGTCTCTCACTCCCGGCTCTCCCCCTCCCCGGGTCTCTCACTCCCGGATCTCCCCCTCCCCGGGTCTCTCACTCCCGGCTCTCCCCCTCCCCGGGTCTCTCACTCCCGGATCTCCCCCTCCCCGGGTCTCTCACTCCCGGCTCTCCCCCTCCCCGGGTCTCTCACTCCCGGCTCTCCCCCTCCCCGGGTCTCTCACTCCCGGCTCTCCCCCTCCCCGGGTCTCTCACTCCCGGATCTCCCCCTCCCCGGGTCTCTCACTCCCGGATCTCCCCCTCCCCGGGTCTCTCACTCCCGGGTCTCTCACTCCCGGATCTCCCCCTCCCCGGGTCTCTCACTCCCGGCTCTCCCCCTCCCCGGGTCTCTCACTCCCGGATCTCCCCCTCCCCGGGTCTCTCACTCCCGGCTCTCCCCCTCCCCGGGTCTCTCACTCCCGGATCTCCCCCTCCCCGGGTCTCTCACTCCCGGATCTCCCCCTCCCCGGGTCTCTCACTCCCGGGTCTCTCACTCCCGGATCTCCCCCTCCCCGGGTCTCTCACTCCCGGATCTCCCCCTCCCCGGGTCTCTCACTCTCGGATCTCCCCCTCCCGGGGTCTCTCACTCCCGGCTCTCCCCCTACCGGGTCCCCCTCTCCCCGGGTCTCCCTCACTCTCTCTGCCCCGACAGCTGTTTGTTACCTGAGTCTGGGACGTGCCTCCCGCCAGTGTGCAGCTTGCCAGCGGCCGTTCCTTCCTCAGCCTCCTCAGTGCGATGCGAGCGACGCTGCTGAGCGCCAGCAACGCCCTCATGGTGCAGCCGCGCACTGTCTCCTCAGCCCCGGCCGCTGCCCGTCACCGCTCGCCGGCTCATTGTGTTCCCAGGGCCCGAGAGCAGCGGCTATCAACCCCCCTCCCAGATGTCACCGCCCCCACTGACTGTCAGATATCCACCCCCGGGTGTCTATTGCAGCGCCTCATGTGGGCCGGGCCCTGCACTTTGTTCAGCAGCATCACAGTGAAGCGCAGCCCTCCCTTATCCCTGGGGAGTGAGGACACAAACTGCATTAGCATGACAACAGCATCAACACAGGCACTACTACATGTGGCCAGGGTACAGACCACAGCAACAATACAGTGCCCAGTGTAAGTGGGCAGAACTCAAAACATGCAATAAGGACGGTGTTACAACTGTGATGTAGGTAAGTGGCCATGGCACAGATCAGAGCAACAACTCTGCCCCTAATGTCAGTGACCACAGCACAGGGCAGCATGGTAGCCCTGTTGTTTCACAGCTCCAGGGTCCCAGATTCGATTTCTGGCTTGGCTCACTGTCTGTGCGGAGTCTGCACGTTCTCCCTGTGTATGCGTGTTTCCTCCGGGTGCTCCCGTTTCCTCATACAGTCCAAAGATGTGCAGGTTAGGTGGATTGGCCATGCTAAATTGCCCTTAGTGTCCAAAAAGGTTGGGTGGGGTTACAGGGATTGAGCTCTTTCCAAGGGCCGGTGCGGACTCGATGGGCCAAATGGCCTCCTTCTGCACTGTAAAACAGGGGCTGGTTTAGCATACTGGGCTAAATCATTGGCTTTTAAAGCAGACCAAGGCAGGCCAGCAGCATGGTTCAATTCCCGTACCAGCCTCCCCGAACAGGCGCCGGAATGTGGCGACTAGGGGCTTTTCACAGTAACTTCATTGAAGCCTACTTGTGACAATAAGCAATATTCATTTCATTTCATTTTCAAATTCTCTGAAAATATGGATTCTCTAGATCACAGCATCAACTGTCCCTAATATCAGTGACCATAGCACAGATCACAGAAACATAGCCCCTAATGCCAGTGACCAGTTCACAATAATAATAATATTTTATCACAAGTAGGCTTACATTAACACTGCAATGAAATTACCCTGAAAAGCCACTCGTCGCCACATTCCGTCACCTGTTCAGGTACACAGAGGGAGAATTCAGAATTCTCAGCCGGTACAGGAACTGAACCCGCGCTGCTGGCCTTGTTCTGCATTACAAACCAGTTGTCTAGCCCACTGAGCAACAAAGTATTGATCATGTAAGTTGAGATGTAAACGATTTCTCCTGAAAAAAAAGGTTCATGGATCGTGATTCGATTTATTTTCCATCCAAAAAACAAAAGTACACAGTGAGCCCATATATAATTAGAGAAAAATACAAAGAGTATTTTGGAATGCTTCATTATCATTTGTACCAAGTGATGATGTTCTACTTATACTACGATTGTTAACTATTTATGTTCTAATGTAGTGTACATGGAGTGTGTGACATATTTAATGGTGCAGTTTGTTTGCTGTTACCTGGACCAATTATAGCTGTTACAAGACATGGAAGCCATTCACCAACTTGTTCCAGGGCGTGTTTGTAGCCAACAGTCAATAGGGGGGGGGGGGGAGAGGCAAGCCACAAGATGTAAAGGGAAGGGGGGCAAAAGCATATAAAAATGACCACAGGACACAAGGGGCATAGCCGCAGGGGGCAGGCCCAAGAGCAAACGAAGAACCAGAGGGAGCAACAGTACACGGGGAAATACATGCTAGGGTCAACACTAGGCAGGGCAACTGAAGCAGATTGGCCAAATGGGGACCACAACCACCGAGGGAGTCAAAACATGTAGATGTAAATATGTATAGTGATCCTCCTTTGTTCGTGTTTTGTTTTTCTCACTCTTTGGTCTATTGCTCTTTTGCAATTTTAATTTCACCTTGGTTGCTTTTGTTTGTATTTATGCACGGTTATGACACCTGTAATTTAATGTACGAACTGAAATGTGTAACATAAAAATGTGAAAACCGATAAAAACATTTATTTAAAAAAGGACTGAATTAATCCTACCAACCATATCCACCCACCCTTCATCTCACTCCAGCTCCACTCATCTTCTTCTTAAAGACAGGGCGTGACAAAAAACAACCCCCTCCCCTCCCCCCCCCCACCACACGGATTATAAGACGCAATAACCAAAAGGAGTAAAACTGCACAAATCACACTTCCGATAATTGACTCAAAATGATTTTGCTAAAACAGGATAATCAACGGTACAGCCATCAAGCTCACTTATCACACTCTCCTACAGGGGGAAAAAAACAGCAAAAAAAAGTCAGCAACGTGATCAACAGGGAGTAATGTTCAGGATTCTCGAAAACCACAGGGTAAATTGCAGGATAAAGACATCTTCCATGTCGCACGAGAAAGCAAAGAATAAGACAGGATCAACAAGCACACTTCAGGAGCTCCCAAGGATTCCAACAATCGAACCACGAGGCCCCATCACTTCTACCATGGGGTCTCTCCGATGCCCATAGATAGAATTTACAGTGCAGAAGGAGGTCATTCGGCCCATCGAGTCTGCACCAGCTCTTGGAAAGAGCGCCCTACCCAAGGTCAACACCTCCACCCTATCCCCATAACCCAGTAAACCCCACCTAACACTAAGGGCAATTTTGGACACTAAGGGCAATTTACCATGGCCAATCCACCTAACCTGCACATCTTTGGACTGTGGGAGGAAACCGGAGCACCCGGAGGAAACCCACGCACACACGGGGAGGATGTGCAGACAGAGACCCAAGCCGGAATCGAACCTGGGACCCTGGCGCTGTGAAGCAATTGTGCTATCCACAATGCTACCGTGCTGCCCAGGTGGTCCTTAGCCTATGCCCTGGCCAGGGGGATGATTCAACCCACTCAGTCACCTCCAACCCCTCATGATGAGCATTGAGAAGAGGATGATATAGGACCATTGATCGGTAGGCCCTATTGACCCCTGACCTTGAAGACATAATACGTTGTACTCCATTGAATCTAATGCACCCAGCCTCCAAATCAAGAATACTAAAGATTGCAGCTAATTCTCGAACTCAATATGGAACTCTCCTCCCATCTCTCACCAGGGACTGGGCATAGGGAAACCAGGCACAAGACACAAGACATACCATGCAGCAGGATTCCGATGACACGAAGGCAATCTCTAACCAGGGACAGTGCTCTTTCGAGTGCAAGAATCTTCTCATAAACTTCCACTGCTCTTCTAAAGGTACCCCCCAGCCCCTCGAAGGGAGCTCTAATGACCTGCATCGCAGAGCAATAATTCTCGGACAAGATAACATCTTCGATGGCAGACATGATCAATTCACGCAGCACCGCCAAGGCGAGCGCCTGCTCAGCATGAACTGCGCTCTTATAAGCTGGTCCCACCCCAAACCCACTCAAACCGCCACGAACAATTAGGATTTTGGCATTTTACACCAGTTCTTTCTTGCAAAAGAAACAATCAGGAACTTTGAGGAGCATAACACAAGCCATGTAGCCCAAGCAAAAGTGAGTATGAAATTTGCATGAGGATAAAATGAAGGATTAAAAGACGAGCAGAGCCGGAGTTCACGAAAATGCAACCGCTCCCGCGCTCACAACACATGACCCCCGAGATGTAGTAATTTTGGTTCATCCAGAGCAGTTCCATTACACAAGACTCTGTGTTCTATGGACTGTTCACAGGGCTCACTCCAAGATAGCCATGACTGCTGCAGGGAAGCCATCATCTTGGTGAAAGACATGCTTTGTTCTGCCAGAAACCTGTTGGTCTTCCAGTGCAAGGAGCTGCCCAGAACTGAACACTGCAGACTGGCACACAGACTGGCAGGGTCGCACACAGAGGGGTTGGATTTATGTTAAATTCCTACGGTTGTATGTGTATGTTCAGTGTAATGTAAATATACTGTGAGTAGATTGAGGCACCTACTGTACTGAAAAACATTGATCTGTAATGCACTTTAGGTACTGTCAAAATTGAATTCTGTTGCAATGTACTTTTGCAAATTTTATGAATAAAGTTATTTTTCGGAAAAAGTAGGGGAAAGAATATACCTTAAATCATCAGATCTTAAGGGCGGCATGTTGGCTCAGTGGTTAGCACTGCTGCATCATGGCGCTGAGGACCCGGGTTAAGTCCCGGCCCCAGTTCACTGTCTGTGTGGAATTTGAACATTCTCCCCGTGTCTGCGTGGATCTCACCCCCACAACCCAAAGATGTTCAGGGTGGGTGGATTGGCCACGCTAAATTGCCCCTTAATTGGGAACATTTTATAAAAATGATAAGATCTTAACTGGAGCAGATGGCATTTGATGTTCAGACATACTCCAAAATAGTAGTGCAAGTTACTTAGGCAATTAAGGCAGCAAGCGGTCTGACCCAAGCCTCACACTGAGTTTCACATGGAGATATCCTCTCTCCTTTCGTCCCTTTAGCCACTCCACTGAATGTTTTCATCCTTCATGATTTAGCGCCATCTTTTTTTTAATTAAATATTTTATTGAAAATTTTTGGTCAACCAACACAGTACATTGTGCATCCTTTACACAATATTATAACAACACAAATAACAATGACCTATTTTATAAACAAAAAATGAATAAATAATAAATAACAAAAATGAAAACTAGCCCTAATTGGCAACTGCCTTGTCACAAGTAACACTCTCCAAAAATATAATTTAACAGTCCAATATATAATTATCTGTAGCAACGACCTATACATACTATACAGTATATATTAACAACCCTGAGAGTCCTTCTGGTTCCTCCTCCCCCCCCCACCCCCCCGCCCCCCGATCCTGGGCTGCTGCTGCTGCCTTCTTTTTTCTATTCCGTCTATCTTTCTGCGAGGTATTCGACGAACGGTTGCCACCGCCTGGTGAACCCTTGAGCCGACCCCCTTAGAACGAACTTAATCCGCTCTAGCTTTATAAACCCCGCCATGTCATTTATCCAGGTCTCCACCCCCGGGGGCTTGGCTTCTTTCCACATTAGCAATATCCTGCGCCGGGCTACGAGGGACGCAAAGGCCAAAACATCGGCCTCTCTCGCCTCCTGCACTCCCGGCTCTTGTGCAACCCCAAATATAGCCAACCCCCAGCTTGGTTCGACCCGGACTCCTACTACTTTTGAAAGCACTTTTGTCACCCCCATCCAAAACCCCTGTAGTGCCGGGCATGACCAAAACATATGGGTATGATTCGCTGGGCTTCTCGAGCACCTCGCACACCTATCCTCCACCCCAAAAAATTTACTGAGCCGTGCTCCAGTCATATGTGCCCTGTGTAATACCTTAAACTGAATCAGGCTTAGCCTGGCACACGAGGACGACGAGTTTACCCTGCTTAGGGCATCTGCCCACAGCCCCTCCTCGATCTCCTCCCCCAGCTCTTCTTCCCATTTCCCTTTTAGTTCATCTACCATAGTCTCCCCTTCGTCCCTCATTTCCCTATATATATCTGACACCTTACCATCCCCCACCCATGTCTTTGAGATCACTCTGTCCTGCACCTCTTGTGTCGGGAGCTGCGGGAATTCCCCCACCCGCTGCCCCGCAAAAGCCCCCAGCCGCATATACCTGAATGCATTCCCTTGGGGCAACCCATATTTCTCGGTCAGCGCTCCCAGACTCGCGAACCTCCCATCCGCAAACAGATCCCTCAGCCGCGTTATTCCTGCTCTTTGCCACATTCCATATCCCCCATCCATTCCCCCCGGGGCAAACCTATGATTGTTTCTTATCGGGGACCCCCCCAAGGCTCCAGTCTTTCCCCTATGCCGTCTCCACTGTCCCCAAATCTCCAGCGTAGCCACCACCACCGGGCCTGTGGTGCAGTTCCTCGGTGAGAACGGCAATGGGGCTGTCACCATAGCCCGTAGGCTAGTCCCCCTACAGGACGCCCTCGCCAATCTCTTCCACGCCGCTCCCTCCTCCTCTCCCATCCACTTACTCACCATTGAAATATTAGCGGCCCAATAATACTCACTCAGGCTCGGCAGTGCCAGCCCCCCCCCCCATCCCCGCCACGCTGTAAGAATCCCTTCCTCACTCTCGGGGTCCTCCCGGCCCACACAAAGCCCATGATGCTCTTTTCAATCCTTTTAAAAAAAGCCTTCGTGATCACCACCGGGAGGCACTGAAACACAAAGAGGAATCTCGGGAGGACCACCATCTCAGCCGTCCGCACCCTCCCCGCCAGCGACAGGGACACCATATCCCATCTCTTGAAATCCTCCTCCATCTGTTCCACCAACCGCGTTAAATTTAACCTATGCAATGTGCCCCAATTCTTAGCTATCTGGATCCCCAGGTAACGAAAGTCCCTTGTTACCTTCCTCAACAGTAGGTCCTCTATTTCTCTACTCTGCTCCCCTGGATGCACCACAAACAACTCACTTTTCCCCATGTTCAATTTATACCCTGAAAAATCCCCAAACTCCCCAAGTATCCGCATTATTTCTGGCATCCCCTCCGCCGGGTCCGCCACGTATAGTAGCAAATCGTCCGCATACAAAGATACCCGGTGTTCTCCTCCCCTAAGTACTCCCCTCCACTTCTTGGAACCCCTCAACGCTATCGCCAGGGGCTCAATCGCCAGTGCAAACAATAATGGGGACAGAGGGCATCCCTGCCTTGTCCCTCTATGGAGCCGAAAATATGCAGATCCCCGTCCATTCGTGACCACGCTCGCCACTGGGGCCCTATACAACAGCTGCACCCATCTAACATACCCCTCTCCAAAACCAAATCTCCTCAACACCTCCCACAAATAATCCCATTCCACTCTATCAAATGCTTTCTCGGCATCCATCGCCACTACTATCTCCGTTTCTCCCTCTGGTGGGGCCATCATCATTACCCCTAACAACCTCCGTATATTCGTGTTCAGCTGTCTCCCCTTCACAAACCCAGTTTGGTCCTCGTGGACCACCCCCGGGACACATTCCTCTATTCTCATTGCCATTACCTTGGCCAGGATCTTGGCATCTACATTTAGGAGGAAAATAGGTCTATAGGACCCGCATTGTAGCGGGTCCTTTTCCTTCTTTAAGAGAAGCGATATCGTTGCTTCAGACATAGTCGGGGGCAGTTGTCCCCTTTCCTTTGCTTCATTAAAGGTCCTCGTCAGTACCGGGGCGAGCAAGTCCACATATTTTCTATAGAATTCGACTGGGAATCCATCCGGTCCTGGGGCCTTTCCCGCCTGCATGCTCCTAATTCCTTTCACCACTTCTTCTACCTCGATCTGTGCTCCCAGTCCCACCCTTTCCTGCTCTTCCACCTTGGGAAATTCCAGCCGATCCAAGAAGCCCATCATTCTCTCCCTCCCATCCGGGGGTTGAGCTTCATATAATTTTTTATAAAATGTCTTGAACACTCTATTCACTCTCTCCGCTCCCCGCTCCATCTCTCCTTCCTCATCCCTCACTCCCCCTATTTCCCTCGCTGCTCCCCTTTTCCTCAATTGGTGTGCCAGCAACCTGCTCGCCTTCTCCCCATATTCGTACTGTACACCCTGTGCCTTCCTCCATTGTGCCTCTGCAGTGCCCGTAGTCAGCAAGTCAAATTCTACATGTAGCCTTTGCCTTTCCCTGTACAGTCCCTCCTCCGGTGCTTCCGCATATTGTCTGTCCACCCTCAAAAGTTCTTGCAGCAACCGCTCCCGTTCCTTACTCTCCTGCTTCCCTTTATGTGCCCTTATTGATATCAGCTCCCCTCTAACCACCGCCTTCAACGCCTCCCAGACCACTCCCACCTGGACCTCCCCATTATCATTGAGTTCCAAGTACTTTTCAATGCACCCCCTCACCCTTAGACACACCCCCTCATCTGCCATTAGTCCCATGTCCATTCTCCAGGGTGGGCGCCCTCCTGTTTCCTCCCCTATCTCCAAGTCCACCCAGTGTGGAGCGTGATCCGAAATGGCTATAGCCGTATACTCCGTTCCCCTCACCTTCGGGATCAATGCCCTACCCAGCACAAAAAAGTCTATTCGCGAGTAGACTTTATGGACATAGGAGAAAAACGAGAACTCCTTACTCCTAGGTCTGCTAAATCTCCACAGGTCTACACCTCCCATCTGCTCCATAAAATCTTTAAGTACCTTGGCTGCTGCCGGCCTCCTTCCAGTCCTGGACTTCGACCTATCCAGCCCTGGTTCCAACACCGTATTAAAATCTCCCCCCATTATCAGCTTTCCCATCTCTAGGTCCGGAATGCGTCCTAGCATCCGCCTCATAAAATTGGCATCATCCCAGTTCGGGGCATATACGTTTACCAAAACCACCGTCTCCCCCTGTAGTTTGCCACTCACCATCACGTATCTGCCCCCGTTATCCGCCACTATAGTCTTTGCCTCGAACATTACCCGCTTCCCCACTAATATAGCCACCCCCCTGTTTTTCGCATCTAGCCCCGAATGGAACACCTGCCCCACCCATCCTTTGCGTAGCCTAACCTGGTCTATCAGTTTCAGGTGCGTTTCCTGTAACATAACCACATCTGCCTTAAGTTTCTTAAGGTGTGCGAGTACCCGTGCCCTCTTTATCGGCCCGTTCAGCCCTCTCACGTTCCACGTGATCAGCCGAGTTGGGGGGCTTCCTACCCCCCCCCCCCCCCCCTTGTCGATTAGCCATCACCTTTTTCCAGCTCCTCACCCGGTTCCCACGCAGCTGTATCTCCCCCAGGCGGTGCCCCCCCGCCCATCCTCTCCCATACCAGCTCCCCCCTCTCCCCAGCAGCAGCAACCCAGTAATCCCCCCCCCCCCGCTAGCGTAATTACTCCCCCCATGTTGCTCCCAGAAGTCAGCAAACTCTGGCCGACCTCGGCTTCCCCCCGTGACCTCGGCTCGCACCGTGCGACGCCCCCTCCTTCCTGCTTCTCTATTCCCGCCATGATTATCATAGCGCGGGAACCAAGCCCGCGCTTCTCCCTTGGCCACGCCCCCAATGGCCAACGCCCCATCTCCTCCACCACCCCTCCTCCCCCCATCACCACCTGTGGGAGAGAGAAAAGTTACCACATCGCAGGATTAGTACATAAAACTCCTCTTTCCCCCCTTTTTAACCCCCCTCTTTGCCCCCCACATTCGCCCCACCACCTTGTTCAAACGTTCTTTTTAATAACCCGCTCATTCCAGGTTTTCTTCCACAATAAAAGTCCACGCTTCATCCGCCGTCTCAAAGTATTGGTGCCTCCCTCGATATGTGACCCACAGTCTTGCCGGTTGCAGCATTCCAAATTTTATCTTCTTTTTATGAAGCACCGCCTTGGCCCGATTAAAGCTCGCCCTCCTTCTCGCCACCTCCGCACTCCAGTCCCGATAAACGCGGATCACCGCGTTCTCCCATTTACTGCTCCGAGTTTTCTTCGCCCATCTAAGGACCATTTCTCTATCCTTAAAACAGAGGAATCTCACCACTATGGCTCTGGGAATTTCTCCTGCTCTCGGTCCTCGCGCCATCACTCGGTATGCTCCCTCCACCTCCAACGGACCCGCCGGGGCCTCCGCTCCCATTAACGAGTGCAGCATTGTGCTCACATATGCCCCGACGTCCGCTCCCTCCACACCCCCAGGAAGACCAAGAATCCTCAGGTTGTTCCTCCTTGCGTTGTTTTCCAGTGCCTCCAACCTTTCCACACATCGTTTCTGATGTGCCTCCTGCGTCTCCGTCTTCACCACCAGGCCCTGTATGTCGTCCTCATTCTCGGCTGCCTTTGCCTTCACGACCCGAAGCTCCCGCTCCTGGGTCTTTTGTTCCTCCTTTAGCCCTTCGATCGCCTGTAGTATCGGGGCCAACAGCTCTTTCTTCATTTCCTTTTTGATCTCTTCCACACAGCATTTCAAGAACTCTTGTTGTTCAGGGCCCCACGCCAAACTGCCACCTTCCGACGCCATCTTGGTCCCTGCTTGCCTTCCCCGCCGCTGCTCCAAAGGATCCACTGCAATCCGGCCACTTTCTCCTCCTTTTTCCATCCGTATCCAGGGGGGATTCCCTTCTGGTTTACCGCACAGTGTTTTTAGCCGTCAAAATTGCCGTTGGGGCTCCTATCAAGAGCCCAAAAGTCCGTTTCACCGGGAGCTGCCGAAACGTGCGACTCAGCTGGTCATTGCCGCACCCGGAAGTCGATTTAGCTCCATCTTAACTCACCTTACTCTCTTCTGATATTTACTGCTTTCCTACCCTCCTTTACCTTCACCTTCCATTTATACTCTCCAGTTATATACATGGCCACCCCCTTGATTTAGCAATCTTAGGTGGCCTCTCTATTCCCATTGTCTCATTCACAGACAAGGCCATCTCTGAGAACTTCAGCACTCATCTTTCACCCTTCCCTCGTCTATCTATACTTTGTTTAATCTACCTCATGAAGAATCCTACTCCAACTCCCGAACAACTGTACCTTTCAAACTCTTAACTGCTAGTAACCCTCGAGTTTGCACAATATTTCTTCAGCTGTTAACGTGCATAATAACTCCCTCAACTCTACTTTTGATGTACATGTTCCAAGTTAAATCCTTATTCTCTCCCAGCCTGGTCCTTCCGGTCAGACCCCAATCTCCGCTCCCTCATGATCAAGGGGAAAAGACCTAAGTGGATCTGGCACACAGGTAATTTAGCCATTCAGCAGCAGATCAAGCATTACTGGACTCTGTTCTCCTCTGCCAAAACAGATCATCCTGGAATGCAAAGTTAACCCCAGTTTCCTTTCTTCACTGTCAATCGTCTTCTTAACTCCCTGTCCTATGTCCCCTCCAACAGATACAATTAGTTAATGGAAGTCTTTGTCATTTAAATTCACATAATCTATTGAGCTACCTCCGGCTGCATCTCTGCCATTTCCCCTTCCCTCAAAACTAAACTTACCCCAACATTTCCCCTGCTGTAGGCCTGAACTGGCTTATTTCCCTGTTTGCTCTCCCATCTCTCCTCATGCCCTCTCCAGGTTTATCTTGCACACAAAAGCCACCTCTTATTCTCTCGACCCTACTCCCATTGAACTGTTAACTTCCCAACTTTTCTATCCTGGCTTCCATGAAAGCTGACATAATAAAAACCCTCATCAGGTACTGTCTATCTCCCTTTCAGAATTGCCATCTCATGTGAAAAGGAAACTTTGCTCCCTTTATTCCTGAAAACTACTGTCCCATCTCCAATCTCCCTTTGTTCGCCAAATAGCTACTGCGTGTCCTTGATAAGTATGTACCTGTCAGGCAGGGAGGAAGTGGGCGAGCAAGGGAATCATGGTTTACTAAAGCAGTCGAAACACTTGTCAAGAGGAAGAAGGAGGCTTATGTAAAGATGAGACATGAAGGTTCAGTTAGGGTGCTCGAGAGTTACAAGTTAGCCAGGAAGGACCTTAAAGAGAGAGCTAAGAAGAGCCAGGAGGGGACATGAGAAGTCTTTGGCAGGTAGGATCAAGGATAAACTTAAAGCTTTCTATAGATATGTCAGGAATAAATGAATGATTAGGGTAAGAGTAGGGCCAGTCAAGGACAGTAGCGGGAAGCTGTGCTTGGAGTCCGAGGAGATAGGAGAGGTGCTAAATGAATATTTTTCGTCAGTTTTCACACAGGAAAAAGACAATGTTGTCGAGGAGAATACTGAGATTCAGGCAACTAGACTAGAAGGGCTTGAGGTTCATAAGGAGGAGGTGTTAGCAATTCTGGAAAGTGTGAAAATAGTTAAGTCCCCAGGGCCGGATGGGATTTATCCTAGGATTCTCTGGGAAGCTAGGGAGGAAATTGCTGAGCCTTTGGCTTTGATCTTTAAGTCATCTTTGTCTACAGGAATAGTGCCAGAAGACTGGAGGACAGCAAATGTTGTCCCCTTGTTCAAGAAGGGGAGTAGAGACAACCCCGGTAACTATAGGCCAGTGAGCCTTATTTCTGTTGTGGGCAAAATCATGGAAAGGTTTATAAGCGATAGGATGTATAATCATCTGGAAAGGAATAATTTGATTAGAGATAGTCAACACGGTTTTGATAAGGGTAGGTCATACCTCACAAACCTTATTGAGTTCTTTGAGAAGGTGACCAAACAGGTGGATGAGGGTAAAGAAGTTGATGTGGTGTATATGGATTTCAGTAAAGCGTTTGATACTGCAGAAAATACGGAGGCATGGGATTCAGGGTGATTTAGCAGTTTGGATCAGAAATTGGCTAGCTGGAAGAGGACAAAGGGTGGTGGTTGATGGGAAATGTTCAGACTGGAGTCCAGTTACTAGTGGTGTACCACAAGGATCTGTTTTGGGGCCACTGCTGTTTGTCATTTTTATAAATGACCTGGAGGAGGGCGTAGAAGGATGGGTGAGTAAATTTGCAGATTACACTAAAGTCGGTGGAGTTGTGGACAGTGCAGAAGGATGTTATTAGTTACAGAGGGATATAGATAAGCTGCAGAGCTGGGCTGAGAGGTGGCAAATGGAGTTTAATGCAGAAAAGTGCGAGATAATTCATTTTGGAAGGAATAACAGGAAGACAGAGTACTGGGCTAATGGTAAGATACTTGGCAGTGTGGATGAGCAGAGAGATCTCGGTGTCCATGTACATAGATCCCTGAAAGTTGCCACCCAGGTTGAGAGGGTTGTTAAGAAGGCGTATGGTGTGTTAGCTTTTATTGGTAAATTGAGTTTCGGAGCCATGAGGTCATGTCGCAGCTGTACAAAACTCTGGTGCGGCCACATTTGGAGTATTGCGTGCAATTCTGGTCGCCGCATTATAGGAAGGATGTGGAAGCATTAGAAAGGGTGCAGAGGAGATTTACCAGAATGTTGCCTGGTATGGAGGGAAGATTTTATGAGGAAAGGCTGAGGGACTTGAGGCTGTTTTCGTTAGAGAGAAGAAGGTGAAGAGGTGACTTACTTGAGGCATACATGATGATCAGAGGATTGGATAGGATGGACAGTGAGAGCCTTTTTCCTCGGATGGTGATGTCTAGCACGAGGGGGCATACCTTTAAATTGAGGGGAGATAGACATAGGACAGATGTCAGAGGTAGGTTCTTTACTCAGAGAGTAGCAAGGGCGTGGAATGCCATGCCTGCAACGGTAGTGGACTCGCCAACACTAAGGGCATTCAAATGGTCATTGGATAGACATATG
This sequence comes from Scyliorhinus torazame, assembly GCF_047496885.1. NCBI lineage: Eukaryota > Metazoa > Chordata > Chondrichthyes > Carcharhiniformes > Scyliorhinidae > Scyliorhinus > Scyliorhinus torazame. Next base: position 185,209,466 of record NC_092719.1, read on the forward strand.
GACGATAAGGGAATAGTGTAGATGGGCTTTAGAGTCGTTTCACAGGTCGGCGCAACATCGAGGGCCGAAGGGCCTGTACTACGCTGTAATGTTCTGGCCCTAAGATCTATGTTCTATGTTGAACATTTTGTTTCTTCTGAAATCTGTGTCCAATTTTATCAAAGGTATTTTGAAAATCCAGAAAAAAATCTATTGCATGAGATCAGAGGAGGTTTGAACTTGATGGTAAGCTAGCTCTTTGGATAGGGTCCCAGGACTCCTTTGGGAGAAGTAATGCACCCTTTGGGATTGTTAAAAGTGAACATCAATCTGCAGTTTTTACGCACAAAGTCATTGGAATATTCTAGCTATCCAGCAAGTGTCAAGGAACTTTCCAAGGATCATAGGAAGTTGATTTGGTGGGGATAAGGGTAAAACGATGATGAGTTGGCACCAAGTTGGTATAGATGTATGGAGCATTAGTGTGTGTGTGTGTCCATGGGGGGGGGGGGGGGGGGGGTCATGGGCTGGAGTGCTTCTAGAAATTATCTCCATACAGCACCGGAACACAGAGGCAAGCATTGTGCCCAGCCCACCTCTGCATTCAGCACACTTGTGCCAGGATCACCCAACCTCCCTGAGTTTAGGATTCCTCCCTCCTACTGAAAATCTGACCTGTGGTCGGACATTTTCAAGGTAGTGTTTGCCCAACTGAGTCGGCGAACCTGACCCTGGGATGAAAATCTGGGCTGAACAGTGGCACCGGGGGTCTCGGCATAGCTGGGGTATTTGTATGAATTTTAAGACTGGAAAAGATCAAATTCACTCTCGCGGTCCAAAGAGGGATTCTAAGTAAGATGGAGGCTCTTTGTCGTTATGTAGGATCTATTTGTCGGCAGCAGGTTGGGAGGGGTGGGGGCTTTTGGGGTAGTTTTGGGGAGAAGGAAAAATTGACAAACTGTTTGAAACGTGTTTTTATTTGGTTGTTGTTGTTTTGTCAATGTTGTTGATTGTGTTTGGAATAAAATATATATATTTTTTAAATCTATTGCATATCATTGTCTGCTCTCTTGTTATTTTCTCAAATAATTCAATAAGTTTGGTCAAGCGCGATTTTTCCTTTTAGAATCCATTCTGACTATTCATTATGGTATTTCTCATTCCTAGATTTTTTTTTCATTAACCCCCTTGGAAGAAATTCCATTCTTTTTCCTACCTCGGATGTTCAACTGACCAGATGTTCCCGAGACATATTCTTTCCTGTATCTTAAACATAGGAATTAGCTTAGCTATCCACCAGTCCACTGGTACTACACCTCTTTCGAATGAATTGTCAAAAATAAGTAGTTATGCTATCTCTTCCATAATGATGAGGCAGCTTGTGGGCTGCTGACTTCCATGACGCTTTTCGCCTGTTATAACCTCACAGAGGTCAAGGGATAAGGACAATCCGATTCCCCGTGACCTCCACGGAATATGAACTTTCCTGGTAATGGGGCGGGCTTCCTCATAATAAGGGGTGCCCTCACTAGTATAAAAACTCTGATCTAGGTGCAGGTCAGCGAGGAATATCCTTCTGGGAGTGGAGAGTGTGATTGTATTATTAATAAACCTTGTTCATATGGGGTTTGACATATCTTGCTGATTATTGTTTATTGTTGATGGGTGTAAATGTGGGAGAAAATGTGAAAAAGGAGGAGAATAAAAATATTTTTAAAAAAAATAAACCTTGTTCATAATTTTCTACCTGCTGTTTCATGCGTGCTGCTTTGGCAGATTCAACACTGGCGACGAGGATAAAATTGAGCTGCTGTCAGCGCCAAATACTACGCCACGGACCCACTTTGACTACGCCTCAGGAAACGTTCAAACCACCAGCCGAAATGCCGCACATCGGGAAATTTAGTGCAGTTATCGATGACATGGGCACAATATGTTGAGTGTATGCAGTATTTCTTTCAAACCAACAGGATCGCCGGGGATGAAAAACAACGGCTTTCAGGGGGCCCGTCTGTAGTCTCATCCAAAGCCAGACTTGCGCAGATATACCGAATTGGTGGTTGTTCACCGCTTTAGTGGCCCTGTTTGGGGAGCATTTTGTCCCACCGGTGATTGTCCGGTTGTTCCAGTTCCACACGGCCGCTCAGGCCCCGAATCCACAAGACCTCCTGGCCTGATTGAGAAAGTTGGCCGAATCTGATGAGTTCGGCGCCACACTCAATGCGTACCCACGCGCCCGTTTAGTCTGTGGAATCCGTGGCTCAGCTACACAGAAAAACCTTTGGCTGAACCTAACCTGGATCTACAGAGCATGGTAGAGATAGCTGTCTCCCACAAAAGCGCTGAACAAGGGGTCCTGGAACTCCAGGAAAAGTGGCACTGAGCCTGGGCAACCAAAACGTATGCCGTTCAAATCCCGCTTGAGCTGAGGAAGCTGCCCCCGACAGTGGGACAGCTACCACAGAGACACTGGTCGCCTGGGGCCCGGAGCGTCGCCGAGTATTTTCCCCTAACCGAGACGACCTTTGGTACCAACCAGCAGCTACTAGGCACAGAGAACATGAAGGCTGATGACACCACAAAGGGCCATTCCCCTCCGTGCCGCCAGGCACAACCGCCCATCTCACGACCAGACTCGCTACATGGAGGCCGACAACAGCTCCTATCAACAGCTCACTGCGTGGCATCACCGAGGGTCACCCAATTCAGGTTTACCTGGATGCAAATGGGCATTCGATTCGGATGGAGCTCAATACCGGAGAGATGGTATCCGTGATCAGCCGCCTCACTTACAATCAAATTAGGCCCGGCCTCCAAACATTAACCCTTCGGGACACCAATTCCTGCCTAGTCACTTACACAGGGGCACCCCTGGCAATCGCAGGCACCTCAACGGTGCTGGTTGCATATGCACAGCAGTCGGCACTTGTTTCTGGTTGTAGTGCATGGTAGTGGACCATGTTTACTAGGACGTGACTGGGTTGCACCACATACATTTGAACTTGCAGCGGCTTTGCCAAGTGCACCCGCATGGCCCTGCAGAGATTCCATCTGTCTTTTAGAATGGCTTAGGCATCATAAAGGGAGCTGTGGCGCAGCCTTGTTATTTTTGTGTTTGGCCGGTCCTATGCATTACTGCCTAAAGTGGATGCAGAGTTGGACCGTCTCGAGGGCTTGAAGGTCACACGACCCGCCCGATTCGCTGATTGGGAGGCACAGGTAATACGCGTAATGAAGCCTAAAGGCTCCGTATACCTAAGTGGCAACTTTAAAATGACTGTGAATCGCGTCTCCTGGCTGGACTGTTATCCTGTCCCTGGGATAGAAGACTTATACGCCAAGCTCAGTGGAGGAAAATCTTTTACCAAACTCAACATGAGCCATGTGTACCTCCAGCTGATACTGACCCCAGAATCCCAGAGATTTGTGACCATCAACATGCACCGCGGACTGTATGAATATATACCTGCTTGCCTTTTGGGTCTCCTCAGCATGTACCATTTTCCAGCAGGTGATGGAAAATATCCTGTGGGGGCTCTGGTGCGTGGCGGTATATCTGGACGATGTTTTGAACTCAGCCCTTCTTATGGCCAGGTCCGCCCCAGTCTCCTGGTGCACCCTTGTATTCTTCCCTTCCCATGTGCACGATTTTGTCTGCCGGGCCCACCTTAGGATTTTTTCCCGGTCCTAGAATCGGTGCATCTTCGCAATAATAGCTCTGGGCTTTGGGCCTGGGCTGAAGTGACCTGTGCGCCCTGTCTATTTCTGGGGGGTTCGGAAATCCTTCCCTTCCCACGAGCTTACCCGGCATTTGGATGATGTAGCCTGTTGGGTCTCTGCCCTCTATCCCCTCTGGCAGACTCACTATTCTGACATTGTGCCATCTGGACCTGTTTTCCTGGCCCTCCACTTTCTCTCTTAGGCTCCCCTGGGACGTTACCAACCTTCGCACCTCGGTTTCCAGAGCTACCATCCTGTCGCTCTGGTCTGAGGCGGCCTTCTCCAACTCCAGGATCGTTTTCTCCTTCGCCTCCACCTTCCTTCCCAGGTCTTCGATGGTTCGCTGCATTTTGTCTGTCGTCAACGACAGCAGCTCCTTCATCACCATGTGGAGCTCCATCCTGCTCATCTCCTTTATGGCATTTAGCTCCCTTTTTAGCACGCTTCTCCACTCTTCCCCCTGTGCGGGGGGGGGGGGAGGGGGGGGAGGATGATGGTCGCCGCGTCCTGTTCCTGCTCCACTGTTTGGTCCGCCAGCTTTTCCCCTTCCAGGTTCGCCTGAACCTCCATCCCGTCTCGTGGGGCCGCCTGCCTGCGCGCCCGCCGCTCCTGCACTTTTCCCTCGCTGCTGCTGCTCCTTGCAGCTCGCCGACCCTTTGATTTATTTTTTCCAGCCGTAATCCTCTTGTGTGCCTTTCGCCTTTGGCTGGGTTTTGGTGCCCACGCTGTTCCTCACTCTGAGGCTGTTCTCCCTTACCCCGCTGTTCTAACTCGCGGGGTCTGGTCTGCCTCAGATTTGAGTTTCTTTGTCCGTTATGGTTTGGTTCCCTTCCCCTTCACCAGGTCAAGAGGGTCGGAGATAAAGTTTCCCGACGGGACGGGAGCCACCTTTCGTGCCGTCACTCACCTTGTGGCCGCCACCGGAAAGGGGAGCCTCTCTCTAGCAATCGCTCCACTCCGAGCGTCCAGGTGTCCAACTTTAAAGTGCCTCTTTTTCCTTCCTTTGGTGGCTGGCTTGACACCTCAGCCACACCCTCTTGGTATGTGGGGGAGGTGGGGGGGTGGGGGGGGCAAACAGACAAATTTGTGTGTTTTGTGTGCAAGTTCCCAGCAAAGAACGGAACAAAAGTGCGATCCCCAGCAAGAGCTCCTCCACATGTGACCGCCCCCTCCCCCGGCGGAAGCCGAATCTGGACGATGTTTTGAATTCAGGCTCATCCGGCCGGGAACATTTGGATAAGCTGGCCGAGGTACTTAGTCGATTCAAGGAGGCTGGCATGCGCCTCCGAAGGAAAAAGTGTGTTTTCGACGCGGACGAGGTCACTTATCTGAGCTACCGCGTGGACTGCCACAGTTTGCATCCGGTTGAGGAGAAGGTACAGGCGATCCAACAGGCCCCATACCCAATGGGCCAACGGAACTTTGTTCATTTTTAGCCTTTGTGAACTAGTACGGAAAATGTATCCTGACACTGGCCAAGCTATTAGCTCCCTCCACCGTCTGTTAAAAAGGGGCAGCATTGGCAATGGACCCAGGCACAGGACGCCACTTTCGCCAGGGTCAAGCAGCAACTGTCATCCTTAAAACTGCAGACCCACTTCGACCCATCCAAACCACTACTGCTGAATGCGATACTTCTCCCTACAGGGTTGGGGCTGTCCTCGCCCACCAAATGGTTGATGGGTCGGAGCGCCCAATCGCTCTCGCGTTGCGGACGCTTGCCGACGCTTTAACTATGCTGAGATAGAAAAGGAAGGGTTGGCTGTGGTTTTTGGGGTGAAAAGGTTTCAACAATATGTTTATGGACATCTGTTCACTCTTTTCACGAATCACAAACGTTTATTCGGTTTATTTAAGGAGGACTAGGTGATTCCCTTGGTTATGTTATGTACTCTGGGATAACACAGGCTGCAACTTGATGCAGCTTTGACCAAAAGATACTCCAGACTTTGAAGTAAGTTCAATGTGATTTATTGAACCATTAGCACAGTTCTCTATGAGTTTGACTCTCCTGCTAATCTTGCTGTAGTAACTCAGTCTAACTAACCAGTCTGCTCTAAGCCACGTGGTGGGTGTGATGCTTCTGATCTGCCCCTGTCCTACTCTCTAAGTGTCACCTGTGGAAAGAGTCAGAGCATGTGTGCCCTGTCCTTATCTATGGGTTGTGTAATGCCCCCTTGTGGTAGTGTCACCTCTGGGTGTCTTGACTGCCCATTGGTCATGTCCTATTCTATGCGTTCATTATCTGTATGTCTGCATGTCTCTGGTGCTCCCTTTAGTGTTTACTTAGTTGTTTACTTAGTCGTAGTGTATTTACATTAACCCCCTGTGTATTTACAGTGATGCATATCACCACACCCTCCATAGCCTCTGATTGCATCCAGCGATGGAATCTGTTATTAGCAGCATACGAGTATACACAGGAGCACCATTTCGGGACCAAGATTGCCCATGCAGATGCACTGAGCTGCGTTCCCCTCCCCACTAGGCCACTTGCAATGGCATCAACTGATGAAGTCATCGCAGTCCTCCACTTTATAGACTCCCTGCCGGTCACAGCATCTCACATCTGACGCTGGGCCTAGGCGGACCCGCAGTTGTCCCGCGTCAAACACACCTTACTGTAAGGAGCTCAAAACTGCGCACTGCCAGGGGATTTGAAGGCATACACCTCCAAGATACAGGGGTTGAGTATCGAGGGCGCTATCACCTTGTGGGGAACATGCATGGTGGTTCCAGAGCAAGGACATGGTCCGCTCTTGCAAGACCTCCACAACGGACACCGTGGGGTGTCAAAGATGAAGATGCTGGCCCACAGTTATGTGTGGTGGCCAGGGATTGACGCAGACATAGAAAGGTTAGCTCAACATTGCACACTGTGCCAGAAACACCAAAACCTCCCGCCAGCAGCGCCGCTCCGACCATGGCTGTAATACAGCACCTGAGGTGCTAGTTTATTGCATTCGCAAGTGCAGAATGTGTTTGGGACCATCATGACCACGATCGGCATCCGCCACATACAGACTGCCCCGTACCACCCGACGTCAAATGGACTAGGTGAGCGGGCGGTTCAAACACTGAAACTAGGGATGAAGAAGCAGATCTAGGTTTCCTGGGAGACTCGACTGGCACACTTCTTATTTTGTTACCGCACGACACTACACGCCACAACAGGAGTCACACTGGCTGAGTTGTTGATGGATCGTCATCTCTGCACCCGTCTAAGTTTGCTATTCCGATGTGGATGCAGGCCGGCGTGCGCCATTGTGCATGTTCACCCCAGTTATCTTGTGTATGTCCAGAGTTTCTGTGAAGGGGCCACATGGATCCCGGACATTGTGTTGGTACGGGCACAGGGCCGTGAGTCCAATCGGCACGTGGATTGTCTACGCAGCCATGTTGCCAACGTGTCAGATCCAGTTCCAGAAGCCCTGATACAGAAACCTCTCCTGCCTTTGTTGCCACCACTGCCACCGCTCCCTCCGCTGTCCCCAAGGTACCGGTAGTCGAGAGTGAAAACACCGAGGTCGAAGACGCCGAGGTGCCAGACAAAGTTCTGCCCAACTCTGATTTGGAATCGGACATGGATATGCTGCCCCTGCCGGAGCCCATCATGCCAGGTCCCAGCACACCGGCATGGACGTCACCCTGGCCGTGGGGGGTGGGGGTGGAGGGAGTGTCATAATCCCTACAGAGGTCAAGGAATAAGGACGATCCGATTCCCCGTGACCTCCACAGAATATGAACTTCCTCAGTAATGGGGGCGGGGCTTCCCCTTAACAAGGGCAACCCTCACTCGTATAAAAACCTGAATTGAGTGCTGGTAAGGGAGGGAGACCCTTTGAGGAATGGAGAGTGTGATTGTGCTATTAATAAACCTTGTTCATCATTTTCTACCTGCTGTTTCATGTGTGCTGCTTTGGAGGATTCAACATTGCCATAATTTGTCTCATAATTGAGCTGCGCTTCATTGCTATGATTGTGTTGGAGAACACTTTGTTGTAAATCAGCATGACTGTGTAAAGCCTAGGCTAAGGTATCTGTCAACCTATTTAAGGTGGCAGCCCTGTTGGTATCCAGAACCTTCAGTGGCATTAAAAGTGTGCATGGACTCATTTGAAATGAAATGAAATGAAAATCGCTTATTGTCACAAGTAGGCTTCAAATGAAGTTACTGTGAAAATCCCCCAGTCGCCACATTCCGGCGCCTGTTCGGGGAGGCTGTTACGGGAATCGAACCATGCTGCTGGCTTGCTTTGGTCTGCGTATTGGAGCGTATGACAGTTCATGGCACTGACCTCTCCATACACCGTAAAACACATCATTTCACCGGCCTGCGACAACAACCTGCGTGTTCGAGGTGGACTTGACGAACCACAATTGTGGTGATTCCACTTTGAAGTCCTGGCAGCATATCACTCATTGACTGCTGCTGCCCTCAATGATTCGCCTCCTCACCAACAACCCCCACAAGGTGCAGCATCTGTGTTCAATTTAGTAAAGCTCGAAGAGGGCTATCCATCTAACATGCACTCTCCATTACTGTCAGGTCGAGTTCATTGAAGTCAGAGCCTCCATGCCCTGGTGGCAGGGCTGCATGCATTAAAGGCCACAGTTTGCGTCGCGCCCAACTCAGCAGAGGGGTTTCCTTTCCATCCACATGTTCCTAATGATCTGGATCGTTTTCATTTGATTTCTGCATTGCAGGCCAGCGAGGACATCTCCATGTTGAAGCGCCCTCACAATTCTTGACCTTTTTCACCACACACCTCTCCCAGAGGGGCTGCCAAGGCTACAGAGCTGCTGGCCTTTTAATTGGGTCAACAGTATTGAGGTGAGAGCCCGCTTGCTGTCCTTAATTTGATGGCAAGTATAGAGACGGCAAATTAGGAGGCCTCCTCTGGGAAGATAGCTCTATTGGTCTCCCTCCTGGCAAATTCAGGACTCCAAGTTGGTCCAAACATCCAGGTCCCAATGCAAAATCTAGCCCTTCCTGTCTAGCCAAGTTACCTTTTCAAGGATGTTTTATACTGTTCCATTGTACAAAATATTGAATGCTGAAAGAAACACTTCTGGCATTTACGGAATGATACAACGTGCTCACTTAACTTTCGATAATTATATAAAGTAGAGCATATGAAAGCTAACAGAAGGTGCTTTGTCTATTAAATTTAAAGCACATTCCTAATTATGTCACATGGACCAACTTATATGAATGATGATGAAATTAGTTTTAATCAATTATAATGTCAGATCAAGTTTTTCCCAGAAGCCTCATGTATAGCATCTTCTACTGCCGGAATACACACTCTTCCAGATATCAGAAACTCTGCAATTACCTATTGAACAACTTCATTCAAAAACTTCAAGGAATCACCAATTTAATTCTCTGTACGAGCTACGATAAGGAGAAACTAGATCAAGAGCCCTGTTTAATTCACTTCAATTTGACAAGTCTAAGTCAATTAGAAGACCTGTTAGTGTATTATTATAATGCACAGTTTTTGTAATGTTAATTGCGTGAACGTGCTGATTTATTAAAATGGAAGTGAAGTTGGTGTTCATGTGGAGGATATTCTGTTTGAAACTTTGCTGGTTGTGTACCCACATCGTAAGTTTGAGGCCTATTTGGATCTTGAAATTTGACTGGGAAATCATCAGAAAAAGGCAAAAGATGTTGGAGCTCTAACAAACAACACCTTCACAGAGTTTCATATTTTTAGTGTGGCAATCTGTCACCACATCCTGCACATTTTACTAATTGACGTGTAGGACAGAAGATCATTTTCATCAGTGTGTTAAATAATGCTCAACCTTCACTGGTATGGACTTATTCAACAGTTTGATGCAAGATTGTTTAATGACCTCAGCAAACCACCCAATAAAACAGATCATAGCATCATAGAATTTACATTGCAGAAGGAGGCCATTCAACCCGTCAAGTCTGCACTGGCCCTTGGAAAGAGCACCCTACTTAAGTCCACGCTTCTACCTTATCCCCGTAACCCAGTAACCCCACCTAACCTTTTTGGACATTAAGGGGCAATTTAGCATGGCCAATCCACCTAACCTGCACATCATTGGACTGTGGGGCAAAACTGGACACCCGGAGGAAACCCACACAGACATGGTGAGAACATGCAGACTCCGCCCAGACAGTGACCCAAGCCGGGAATCGAACCTAGGCTCTGGCGCTGTGAAGCAACAGTGCTAACCACTGTGCTACCGTGCCGTCCCATTTGTTTCCATGAAAAGAGCTGTTTTGCCACAGTTACTGTAGAATCAGTAATACAACAATTTTAGGACTTCACCCCATTTAAAATATCATGTGTAACAAATGTATTGTTTTGAAGAACTCTAAAAGAAATGCAGCTGTGCATAATATTCTGCACTTCTGTTGTTTCCCTTGCCAGATTTCGGGACCCAAATCGCCTTCAAACTTACAACATGGGCACACAGTGGTCACCTCACCAACATAAATCAGCAAAGGGAGAGGAGGGCAATTATGAGGGTTTGAAGACAGAACTGCTAAAGTGAACTGGGAAATCAGGTTAAAGGATAGGTAAGTATAGGTGTAGTGGCAGGCTTTTTAAGGAGATCATTAAGAATACTCAGAAAATATATAGTTCAGTGAGAAAGAAAGAGTCTAAGGGAAGAAGGCACCATTAGAAGTAAAAGGTAGCATCAAATTGAAAGGAAAAAGCACACAATTCTGCAAGATGAGTAGCAATTCAGTAGATTGGATAGAATATAAAGAACAGCATAAAATTACTAAGAGATTAATAAGGAGGGAGAAATTAGAGTACAAGAGAAAACTAACTAGAAATATAAAAACAAGGGCAGCACGGTGGCGCAGTGGGTTAGCACGGTTGCCTCATGGTGCCAAGGTCCCAGGTTCGATCCCGGCTCTGGGTCACTGTCCGTGTGGAGTTTGCACATTCTCCCCGTGTTTGCGTGGGTTTCGCCCCCACAACCCAAAGATGTGTAGGGTAGGTGGATTGGCCATGCTAAATTGCCCCTTAATTGGAAAAAATGAATTGGATATTCTAAATTTATTTTTAAAAAATAAATATAAAAACAAATAGAGTTTCTACAGGTATTTAAAAAGGAAAGGAGTAAGTTCTCTGAGCGTTGGTCTCCTAGAGAGAGAGTCTGGTGAATCAATAATAGAAAATAAGGAAATGGGAGATGATTTGATCAGGTCGGCATCCGTCTTCACTGTAGAAAAAACAAATTAGCCAGATACACCTTCAACTCAGAGGAACTGGGACCACTGAAGGAAAGGCTGAAGCCAACCAAGTCACCAACATACAGACTGTATACTCGTTTTTACTTATTATGGACTCAAATTTGATCCACCTATCCTTCCCCATTCTCTAATCTGTTTGTGCTTCTTTCGGTTAACCAAATAAACTAAATCAACAAGCTATGGGATAAGTTAAAATGCAATTCCTTAAAGGGGTACTGCATCACAAGTAAACAGAATCTCAAAGGAAGATTAAACCAACAAAATAAAATGTGATTGAAGTGGTCGATAACGCACCATAGTCCCTATGTTTGTATGTGTGCAAACTTCGAGTGTGTGTGCTCGCGGACATTGAAGGGTATTTTATTATTTTAGGGGGCTCTTTCAGAGGGTTGGTGCAGATTCGATGGGCTGAATGGCTTCCTTCTGCACTGTAGGAATTCTATGATTCTATGATCTTGATAGAAACCAAGCAATGCACAAAGGGGCTGGTTTAGCACACTGGGCTAAATCGCTGGCTTTTAACGCAGACCAAGGCAGGCCAGCAGCACGGTTCAATTCCCGTAAGAGCCTCCCCGAACAGGCGCCGGAATGTGGCGACTAGGGGCTTTTCACAGTAACTTCATTTGAAGCCTACTTGGGACAAGAAGCGATTTTCATTTCATTTCATTTCACAAAGGGGCCTTTTTTATACATATAAAATCACAGATAAAGGCAGCCATTTGGCCCATGCGTTGATCAATATGTGTTAAAAACTTGCTGATGTCAATCCACCATTGCCTATTCCTAGTTTAAACTTGGTCCACTCATCAGAGATCAACCTCACTTGGGAAAACTTTCCAAAGACACTCAAAAATCAAGAGGTGAACATGAGGGAGGAACGCAAAACCTCCCGCATCACCAGGGAATCTATTAGACCTAAAGGCTGACAAGTCTCCAGGACCAGATGGCCTGTACCCTAGAATCATAAAAGCAGCTGTAGAATTAGCAAATGTATTTGTTATAATCTTCCAAAATCCTTAGATTCTAGAAGAGTCCCAGAAAATTGGAAAATAGCTATTGTGATACCTGTTTGTGATTGTGATTTTGATGAAGTAACCAGCAAGATGAATAAAGGGGAACTGGTAGATATGGTGTACTTGGATTGCCAGAAGGCATTCAATAAGGTGCCACATCAAAGGTTACTACGCAAGAAAAATGTTACATGGGAGGGCAGCATGGTGGTGCAGTGGTTAGCACTGCTGCCTCACGGTGGCGAGGTCCTAGGTTCGATCCCGGCTCTGGGTCACTGTCTGTGTGGAGTTAGCACATTCTCCCCGTGTTTGCATGGGCTTTGCTCCCACAACCCAAAGATGTGCAGGATAGGTGGATTGGACATGCTAAATTGTCTCTTATTTGGAAAAAATGAATTGGGTACTCTAAATTTATTAAAAAAAGAAAACTGTTACATGGTGTAGGGGGTAACCTATTACTATGGATAAAGAATTGCTTAGCTAACAGGAGGCAGAGAGTAGGGATAAATGGGTCCTTTTCAGACTGGCAGCAGTGACAAGTGGAGTGCCACAGGAATCAGAGCTGGGGCCTCAACATTTTACAATCTACATCAATGTTATAGATCAGGGTTTCCCAAACGTTTCCAGTCACAGAACCCTTTCAACCGCCCAAGAGTACGGACAGAAGTTCTGAGAAACATTCTTATTATGTTGAAGAGTTAAACCACAAAAATTGATTGTTTTTGCGCAATGGGTACAAAAATACAAAAATAAATTGATAAAAGTAATTTCTATTTACTATATGTATACATTTATTATATCCAATAGAAAGTTAAGTATTACCGTCTTTTTATCATTGTTAATCAGAGAAATGATGCTGTTTCTTTTGTTTAGAAATTAATTTGATATTAGGAGTGTTCCTGGTAGCACGGTGGCGCAGTGGTTAGCACTGCTGCCTCATGGTGGCGAGGTCCCGGGTTTGATCTCGGCCCCAAGGTCCCAGGTTCGATCCCGGCCCCTGGTCACTGTCCTTGTGGAGCTTACTCATTCTCCCTGTGTCTGAGCAGGTCTCACCCCCACAACTCAAAAAGGTGTACAGCTTAGGTGGATTGGCCACTCTAAATTGCCCCTTAATTGGACAAAAAGAATTGGGGCCTTTAAATTTATTTAAAAAAAGAAGTGCTGCTGGAGAGCTGGATTTTCATATGAGATCCATGCACGCACACAGACTCACAGCACACACGCTCTCTATCCCTCTCTCTCACACACACACATACATACAGACTCACACTGCCATCTCTCTTACATGCACATCCACACATGCACATGTAACACACACACCTCTCTCTCACTCACACACACAGCTCTCTCTCACACACACACCCAGCTCACACTCACACACACCCAGCTCTCACTCACACACACACACATCTCTCTCTCACTCACACACACACACTGCTCTCTCTCACTCACATACACAGCTCTCTCTCACACACACACCCAGCTCTCACTCACACACACACACCTCTCTCTCACTCACATACACAGCTCTCTCTCACACACACACCCAGCTCTCACTCACACACACACACCTCTCTCTCACTCACATACACAGCTCTCTCTCACACACACACCCAGCTCTCACACACACACACACATCTCTCTCTCACTCACACACACACACTGCTCTCTCTCACTCACACACACAGCTCTCTCTCACACACACACCCAGCTCTCACTCACACACACACACCTCTCTCTCACTCACACACACAGCTCTCTCTCACACACACACCCAGCTCACACTCACACACACCCAGCTCTCACTCACACACACACACACAGCTCTCTCTCACTCACACACACACAGCTCTCACTCACATATACACACACCCAGCTCTCTCTCACTGACACACCTCTCTCTCTCATACAAAGCTCTCTCTCACTCACACACACCTCTCTCATTCACACACACAGCTCTCTTTCACACGCACCTCTCTCTCATACAAAGCTCTCTCTCACTCACACATACCTCTCTCATTCACACACACAGCTCTCTCACACACACCTCTCTCTCTCATATAATGCTCTCTCTCACTCACAGACACCTCTCTCATTCACACACACACACCTCTCTCATTCACACACACAGCTGTCTCTCACACACACACAGTTCTCTCTCACTCACACACACACACACCTCTCTCTCACTCACATCCACCTCTCTCTCACTCACATCCACCTCTCTCTCTTTCACTCATGCATCCACACTCCCATCTCGCTCTCACTCCCATCTCGCTCTCACTCACAAATTTACCTATTCTCTCTCTCTCTCGCACTCACACACCCAACTTTCTCTCACACCCACAATCCCACCTTTCTCTCATAATGACAAAAACGAAGGCATACCATATTGCAAAGGCCAGTGGCAGGCTGGAAGATTGGTAAACTTTTAAAGATCAGCAAAGGGTTACTAAAAAAGTGATAAAAAGAACAAAGGTAAATTATGAAAGAAAACTAGTGCAAAATATAAAATAGGATAACAAAACCTTCTGTCAGTATATAAAAGAGAAGAGAGTAGCTAAAGTAAATGTTGGTCCCTTGGCAGATGAGACCAGGGAGTTAATATTGGGGAACACAGAAGTGGCAGAGATGCTAAATCAGTATTTTGCCTTAGTTTTCATGGTGGAGGACACTAGTACCATCCCAATAGTAGCAGGTAGTTACAGGTAATGCAGAGGTAATAGAAGGTGAGGAACTTAGAGAAATCATCATCGATAGGGAAAAAGTACTGAACAAACTATTGGTATTGAAGGCAAGCAAGACCCCAGTACCTGATGGCCGACATCCTAGGGTCTTAACGTAAGTGGCAGCAGAGATAATGGATCCATTGATTATAATATTCCAAACTAGGGCAGCACGGTGGCACAATGGTTAGCACAGCTGCCACACGGCGCCGAGGTTCGATCCCGTCTCTGGGTCACTGTCCGTGTGGTGTTTGTACATTCTCCCTTTGTCTGCGTAGGTTTCAACCCCACAACCTAAAGATGTGCAGGGTAGGTGGATTGGCCACACTAAATTATAATTTTTTAAAAAAAATAATAATATTCCAAACTTTCCTGGATGTGGGAAAGGTTCCAGTGGATTGGAAAAATGCTAATTTAACTCGCCCTTATTCAAAAAGGGAGGGAGGCAGAAAATAGGAAACTATAGACCAGTTAGTTTAACATCTGTCATTGGGAAATTGGTAGAATCCATTGTTAAGGAAGTAATAACAGGACATTTAGAAAGTCAAAACATAATCAGAGTCAGTATGGTTTTATGAATGGTAAATAGTGTTTGACTAATTTGCTAGAGTTCTTTGAAGATGTAGCAAGCCAAATGGATAATGGGGAGCCTTAGATGTAATATATCTGGACTTCCAGAAGGCATTTGATAAGGTGCTGCACAAAAAGTTAATATGCAAGGTAAGATCACATGGGATTTGAGATAATTTATTAACTTGGATAGAAGACTGGCTAACCAACAGAGGGCAGAGAGTCGGGATAAATGAGCCATTTTTCTGGTTGGCAAGATGTAACTAATGGGTGCCACAGGGTTCGATCCTTGGGCCCCAACTAATTATAATGTTTATTAATGACGTAGATGTAGGAATAGAAGATACTAGAGCCAAAACCTTCAAAGTGCTTCGGTGCAGAGGGATCTGAGTGTCTTCGTGCATGAATCTCACAAAACTAGTGCGGTGGTATGTATTAGGGGTAATACGGTACACCATGAATGCCGAGGTGCTATTGGAGGACAGATGCTGGGTCCCGATTGGATCTGCCGCCTACTGGGCTCCACCCAGATAGGCGGGGTATAAGAACCCGTTTTACTCCCCGCAGCTGCATTCTGTGACTGAGCTGCAGGGGAACAAGTCTGCTCAATAAAGCCTCGATTGAAGTTCTTTATGTCTTGCCTCGTGTGTGATCGATGGCGCTACAATTTATTGAGCAGACTTAAAAAGGAATATGGAGCTCCGGATCACCCCGGAGTGCCTGCGAATCGGCCCCCAAGCAGCTAACGCAACATCGGTGTTTAAACACTGGCTGGCGTGCTTTGAGGGATACCTCCGAACGGCCCCCGGCAGACCAACAGAAGACCAGAAGATGCAGGTCCTGCATTCCAGGGTGAGTCCCGAAACCTACTCACTCATCGAGGGCGCGGAAGAATTCCCAACGGCGATCAACTTGCTGAAGGAGATCTACATTAGGCCCGTCAACCAGGTCTAGGCACGCTACCAGCTCGCGACGAGACGACAAATCCCCGGGGAATCGCTAGACGATTTCTTCAATGCTCTAACGATCCTGGGACGAAACTGCAACTGCCCAGCGGTTACGGCGAACGAACATACGGACCTCCTGATCAGAGACGCTTACATAGCAGGTTTGGCATCGTCGCAAATTCACCAGAGACTTTTAGAGAAAGACTCTCTCGGACTCACAGAGGTACGGGCCCTTGCAGCCTCCCTCGACGTGGCCTCCCAAAACGCCCGCGCCTATGCCCCCGACCGCGCTGCAGCCCCTTGGGCTCCGTGGACCCCCGCCATGACCGACCCCCCGGCACACCCCACCCCTCCACAAGCGTGCGCAGCCAGAATCCCAGACCACCCGGGGGGGGGCCCGCTGCTATTTTTGCGGGCAGCCAAAACACCCCCGCCAGCGCTGCCCAGCCCGCTCGGCCACCTGCAAGAGCTGCGGTAAAAAGGGGCACTATGCAGCAGTGTGCCAATCCCGCTGGGTCGCCGCTATCTCCGGGGAACAAACGGGACCACGGACTCAACCCCCCCAGCGGCCCACAGGCGGCCAACGGGCGCCGCCATTTTGGGCCCCGGACACCACGAGGGGGGGACGGGCGCCGCCATCTTGCTACCAATGGGCCGCGTGCGATCCACGGGAGCGGCCATTTTGTCCACCCCCGGCCACGTGCGACCCATGGGAGCGGCCATTTTGTCCACCCCCGACCACGTGCGATCCATGGACGCTGCCATCTTGGCTGACAGGCAAGGACCCCAGTGTGGACAGCTCCACACTGCCTGAAGCCAACGATCTGATGCACCAACCACGTTTGGCATCGGTGAACCTCGACCAGTCGCAGCCCCGGACGCTCCAGACGACAACGACAAAGGTGCTGGTGAACGGGCACGAGACGCCGTGTTTGATCGTCTCGGGGAGCATGCAGAGTTTTATTCACCCGGACATGGTAAGACGCTGTTCCCTTGTAATTCGGCCAAGCACCCAAAAAATTTTCCTGCCGGCGGGGTCCCACTCGGTTGCAATCGAAGGGTTCTGCATCGCAAACCTAATGGTGCAGGGGAGAGAGTTCAAAAATTACCGGCTGTATGTCCTTCCCCACCTCTGCACTCCCACCCTCCTGGGGTTGGACTTCCAATGCAACCTCCAGAACTTAACATTCAAATTTGGCGGCCCTATACCCCCACTGACTATCTGCAGCCTCGCGACACTCAAGGTCGAACCGCCCTCCTTGTTTGCGAACCTCACCCCGGATTGCAAACCCGTCGCCACTAGGAGCAGACGGTACAGCACCCAGGACCGGACGTTTATCAGCTCCGAAGTCCAGCGGCTGCTGAAGGAAGGCATAATCCAGGCCAGCAATAGTCCCTGGAGAGCCCAGGTGGTAGTAGTGAAGACAGGGGAGAAGCAAAGGATGGTCGTGGACTACAGTCAGACCATCAACAGGTACACACAGCTAGATGCGTACCCTCTTCCCTGCATATCCGACATGGTCAAGCGGATTGCACAGTACAAGGTCTTCTCCACCGTGGACCTTAAGTCCGCCTACCACCAGCTCCCCATTTGCCCCGGTGACCGCAAGTACACTGCCTTCGAAGCAGACGGGCGGCTATACCACTTCTTAAGGGTTCCATTCGGCGTCACGAACGGAGTCTCGGTCTTCCAACGGGAGATGGACCGAATAGTCGACCAGCACGGTTTACGGGCCATGTTCCCGTACCTCGACAACGTCACCATCTGCGGCCACGACCAGCAGGACCACGACGCCAACCTCCGCAAATTCCTCCAGACTGCTAACGCCCTCAACCTCACCTACAACGAGGAAAAATGCGTGTTTAGCACCGACCGTCTAGCCATCCTTGGCTACGTAGTGCGTAATGGAGTGATAGGCCCCGACCCCGAACGCATGCGCCCCCTCATGGAGTTCCCTCTCCCCCACTGTGCCAAAGCCCTGAAACGCTGCCTGGGCTTCTTTTCTTATTACGCCCAGTGGGTTCCTCAATACACAGACAAGGCCCGCCCACTAATCCAGTCCACTACTATTCCCCTGTCGACAGAGGCCCGCCAGGCCTTCAGCCGCATCAAAGCGGATATCGCAAAGGCCACGATGCGCGCCATCGACGAGTCCCTGCCCTTCCAAGTCGAGAGTGACGCGTCCGACGTAGCTCTGGCGGCCACGCTCAACCAAACGGGCAGACCCGTGGCCTTTTTCTCCCGGACCCTCCACGCTTCAGAAATCCGCCTCTCCTCAGTAGAAAAGGAGACCCAAGCCCATAGTGGAAGCTGTGCGACATTGGAGGCATTACCTGGCCGGTAGGAGATTCACTCTCCTCACTGACCAACGGTCGGTAGCCTTCATGTTCGATAATGCACAGCGGGGCAAGATAAAAAATGACAAGATCCTGCGGTGGAGGATCGCGCTCTCCACCTACAATTATGAGAGCTTGTATCGTCCCGGAAAGCTGAATGAGCCGTCTGATGCCCTATCTCGCGGCACTTGTGCCAACGCACAAGTGGACCGTCTCCAAGCCCTCCACGAGGACCTCTGCCACCCGGGGGTCACTCGTTTCTACCACTTCATAAAGGCCCGCAACCTCCCGTACTCCGTCGAGGAGGTCCACACAGTCACCAGGAACTGCCAAATCTGCGCAGAATGCAAACCGCATTTTTTCAGGCCAGATAGAGCGCACCTGATAAAGGCTTCCCGTCCCTTTGAACGCCTCAGTTTGGACTTCAAAGGCCCCCTCCCCTCCACCGATCGCAACACGTACTTTCTTAACGTCATTGATGAATACTCCCGTTTCCCCTTCGCCATCCCTTGCCCCGACATGACCACGGCCACGGTCATTAAAGCCCTATGCACCGTCTTTACACTGTTCGGTTTCCCCGCCTACATCCATAGCGATAGGGGGTCCTCCTTCATGAGTGAAGAGCTGCGTCAATTCCTGCTCAGTAAGGGCATAGCCTCGAGCAGGACGACCAGCTACAACCCCCGGGGGAACAGGCAGGTAGAGAGGCAGAATGGAACGGTCTGGAAGACCGTCCTACTGGCCCTACGGTCCAGGAGTCTCCCAACTTCCCGCTGGCAGGAAGTACTCCCGGATGCCCTTCATTCTATCCGGTCCCTGCTGTGCACCACCACAAACCAAACGCTGCACGAGCGCCTCCTTGTCTTCCCTAGGAAGTCCGCTTCTGGAACGTCACTTCCGACCTGGCTGGCAGCCCCGGTACCCATTCTGCTCCGGAAACATGTGCGGGCGCACAAATCAGACCCGCTGGTGGAGAAGGTACATCTACTCCACGCAAACCCGCAGTATGCCTACGTGGCGTACCCAGGCGGCCGACAGGACACGGTCTCTCTGCGGGACCTGGCGCCCGCTGGAGCTCCCCACCCCCCCCCCAACACAAATCACCTCCCCCTCACTCCCGCCGGTTGTGGTGATACACCACTGTACTTCCCTAGCATTGTACATAGTTATATAATAGTTGTGTGTAACGTGGCCCTGTAATCCTGTGTATTGTACTGTGCATTGTACTGTAGCTCTGTAGAGGTTCGGTCACCTGTATGTAACCTGACCTGGCCACGGAGAGCTCCGCCTTGGCCACTCCCCCGGGAGTAGGTATAAGACCCCGCTTCTGAGACCTGACCCATTTTGTCTGGGGTTGTCTGTGTCGGGTAAGCTTCCTATGTCGTGTATTAAAGCCTTGGTTAAAGTCTCACATGTCTTTGTGGTTCTTGACACTTAGTGCATCACCGGTGCACCCCACAGCCACCTCCTTCCCGGGGGGATCGGTTCTCCTCCCAGGCCCGTCCAGGAGTAAGGAAACAGAAGGGGACAGCGCGATGCTCCCAGAGTCGACCGGACCCGAGCCAGCACCACCACCACCACCCGGGCTGAGATGATCGGAAAGGGCGACCAGACCTCCATCTCGACTCATCAAATCGACTTAAGATGTATATAATTCAGTGGCCCAGTAAAGCGGCATTGTTGTAAATAGTTAACGCTGCTAATCGGGTAAAATGTGAATAATTCAGTGGCCCAGTAAAAGCGGCATGATTGTATATAGTTCAATGGTTAAGGCACCGACCCTGTAAACCCCTACCACATACCACCCACCACCCCGCCGGGTTCTTTTTTAACAAGGGGAGAATGTGGTGGTATGTATTAGGGGTAATACGGTACACCATGAATGCCAAGGAGCTATTGGAGGACAGATGCTGGGTCCCGATTGGATCTGCCGCCTACTGGGCTCCACCCAGATAGGTGGGGTATAAGAACCTGTTTTACTCCCTGCAGCTGCATTCTGTGACTGAGCTGCTGGGGAACAAGTCTGAACAAGTCTGCTCAATAAAGCCTTGATTGAAGTTCTTTACGTCGCGCCTCGTGTATGATCGATGGTGCTACAACTAGTATGCAGGTACAGTAGGTAATAAGGAAGGCAAATGGAATTTTGGCCTTTATAGCTAAAGGGATAAAGTATAAACGTAGGGAAGTGTTGCTGCAACTGTATAAGATATTGGTGAGACCACACCTGGAGTACTGTGTACAGGTTTGGTCCCTTATTTGAGGAGGGATGAAGTTGCATCAGAGGCAGTTCAGAGGAGATTCACTAGGTTGATTCCATAGATGGGGGGGTTTGTCTTATGAAGAGAAATTGAACAGTTTAGGCCTGTAACCTTGAGTTTAGAAGAATGAGAGGAGATCTATTGAGGTATATAAGATGATTAAAAAGTATTGACAAAGTATCTGTAGAGCGGATGCTTCCTCTTGTGGGATAATCTAGAATGAGAGGTCATAGTTTTAGGATAAGGGGTAGCAGATTTAAAACAAAGATTAGGAGAAATTACGTCTCTCCAAGGGTTATGAATCTGTGGAATTCAGTACCTCAGAGTGCAGTGGATGCCAGGACTTTGGGTAAATTTGAACTCATAATGGGTTGAAGGTGTTGCTCTCTTTGGTTGTTTCTAAATATGGCGGTCAATATGGTCGCCTTCCTTAATTCTAATTACGTTTGCTTTGGAGTCGGCAGGTATCTTTCGATACCGCCACAAGGTTCAAACCGAATACTGATCAAAGAGTTGGTACACCAGTTAGTTAGTTCAAAGTCAATACTATTTATTTACATACACAGCAATATCTACTCATGCACGAAATACGACAAACTAAACTATCACTACTGCGAAAGCCTATACTTAGCTTCGGGCGCCCACTCAGTCAGAGGAACAATGGCCGTTGTTCGGTTCTGAGGATGCTGGGGTCGAAGTGTTAGAGGGGAACAGCTAAGGTCGTCCATCTGGTAGCGAGCGTTGACCTTGAACTTACTTGCTTCTGGTGTAGCTGGTGGAAGGGTCTCTCCACTGTGAGAGCCAATTCCAAGAGAGCGATTCTCTCTTGGGGCCTTCTTCTTATACCCAAAGGGGGCTTCACATGCTTTTGGGCGGGCCTTGAACTTGGCCCCAATCAATTGGGCCATTTCTTGATCATTCGCATTGATCCTGACCAATAAAGGGGTGGGTGCCCTGATGGCTGGGCATGTCCTAGGTAGCCGTGGGCCTGCTTTGTTGTCTGCTTTCGGTTTGGGGAACTGGCGCCGCGAGGTCTGGGACCAGATGGGTGACTTAAGTATCTTCCTTTGTTCCTGGAGATGGGCCATCCATATGCTAATAGGCCTACAGTTTCAGTCTCGTCTGGGACCTGTTTCTCCAATATGCAGACAGGCTCTGTGCCTGCTTGCTTTCTTAACATTGTCCATTTTTCCCTGCAATCTTTGCGAATGTCCATTTTGTATTCTGGAAGTGGCCATCCCAGATGGCTACATTCCCTCCTTGTGATCCTCAACGCGAAGCGTGAAGGATCAAATTACTGCATCTTCTTCGTTCTCCTCCTAAGTCGGGCACCCATAAGCACTTGATAGGTTCTACACTACTCTGTCCTATGAATTGCAACTTTTACCTAAATTATTTTATGTACATATATCATTATAAAATTCTATGAGGCGCTATGACATTCAGGCATGCATTACAAAATAAAAAAACTGGAACCTCTACCTGTCCTTAACTAAACTAACCTCAATCAATCAAAATAATTTGCAACATTTTAAACTGTACAATAGCAGCAACACAGGTCTCTGGCTTGGCAGTCAAGCGCAGAGTTTTACACGAACACACACAAAGAAACGGATGTACTTTAATTCACTTAAAGAAGTTGGGGGGTCTGTTGAAGTCCAAAAATAGGGGATCTGAAGATGTATACCGGGGTGCGGGAGGCTTTCCTCCGCCATTTCCTGAGTCTAAGGGTCTGAACGACACTGCAGAGTATCGCCAGTACTAACAGTGCTTCCACATTGTAGGACAGGGAATACCAGGTGATGAACCTGTCACACCAGGTCGGTGTATCGGTAACTATCTCGGGGTTTAGTGTATGGCAGGGGTGGGAAACATTCATGGCCTGTGTGGTAGGGGTCAGGGGGGTAGCGTCCGCGTGCAACTGGAGGGATCCCGCTAAGATCCAACTGTAGAGCATAATGGTTGTTTTCATCTTCCCTTCTTTCTGTCTTCTTTTCTTCTTCTGAGGTTCCTGAGGTTCCCGAGTTCTATGGACACAAACATAATTTCTGTTATTACCTTGTTTAAGATCTCGTGTGTCTGTCTGTCCTTTATTGCCAATTATCCATTATAATTGGTCACCATCTGTGACTCCCTCATTTTTTTTTTTAAAAACCAAATATTTGGGACGAGTCATCTGAGAAAAATACTGACACAGTGCAAGCCATCTCACAGCTTGTGTGATCTACCATCCTAGTGTTTGAGGATGTAAATAGCACCTGGAAGCAACCTAAAATTTGCCATAAAGAAACAAAAGAGTTTTGAACTTAAAGAGCCAAAATGGGGTGCGTATGGGCCGCGGCGGGTAAGAATGGGTGGAATCCCCGGGTAGGACGGTGATCAGTGCCGTATGTACTCTACCCGAGCGTAGCTGACCAGAGGGGGGTCCTCAGGCAGGGCGGGGACCAGTGCCGTTTCTCCACTGCCTGAGCGACTGGCAAGAACGGTATGAATATGTGGTCGTCGTGGGGGCTGCCTCTCATGATTACCTTCAAATCAGGAGAGTAGTTATGATTGGTTGTCTGCCAACAAACTAGTTCCATTAACTGCCAGTGGGCATTAAAAGAGTGGTGACGTGGGGCCATGAAAACTTTAAATTGACAAACAACATTTAACATTCACAATAACGAACAAACATACATAACAAACATGGTGCAGATTCCATCAGAAAGGACACTACGTAACTCTCGATTGGTTCCTTTTTACCATCATTTGGATACCTCATTGCTCAATAGCGAACATAGTCGCAAAGGGATTCGTTTGGTGGGAGTCAGACATTATGTCATCATCTTCTCCCGGCTGCCATACTGTTGACTGGAATAGGTTTGCTAAAGCTGCTTGGGGCGAATTGGGGTCCATCTCATCATTCCGGATGAGCCTGAACGAATTGTCTCGGTGCCAGAATCTTGTGTCGAGGTTGGAGCTACAAGAGTTGAATTCATAATCGTCGGGTGGTGGGTCTGGGTCAGGGGCTTTAATGTATGTTATCTCGAAGGAGTCGCTGGAATCATGTTCGGTATCGCTGGGAGTGGGGCCTGGTGCAGGGATGTAATCGTAGTGTGGTGTGCTGTGGCTGTCGCTGCTGGTTGAAGGAAGGGAGAGGCGGAGTCGTGCCTCTGGGGATGGAGTCGAAGCTGTATCTGAGGACGGGCTGGACAGGATGGGGGAAGGTAGGAATATGTCGTTCGTGGGTGGGGTGTGCTCATCTGCTGCTGCAAATGAGATGTGGTGTGAATGGTTGTTCTGCGAGCCATAATGCCATCTTTTAAAATCACACCGTCATGTGTGGTTATCGCGTTTTTGAACTTATCATAAGGGGCTGGGAAGTTACCTTTTAAAACTTCCCTAAGCTTCTCATCTTCCTTTTGAGCCTTTGTCAAATCTTGAATGTTGGTCTGTGAGACCTGAACCGTCTGAACTGGGGCGCTTTCGGGGGGGTTCCAATAGTGATCATGTCTGGAACCTGCTTTCGCTAGGGTGTCTGCTTTAATGTTACCAGGGGGGGAAGAACGATGATGACTGCGAACTTTGATGATTCCATATTTACGGTCTTTGGCTGTTTTTAGGATATGCTGGAGTAATGGGGATGAGGGTAGAGGCTTTCCGTCTGCGGAAACGAATC
The DNA here is from genome assembly GCF_047496885.1 of Scyliorhinus torazame. Lineage (NCBI taxonomy): Eukaryota > Metazoa > Chordata > Chondrichthyes > Carcharhiniformes > Scyliorhinidae > Scyliorhinus > Scyliorhinus torazame. The sequence goes on from NC_092719.1 coordinate 185,233,923, forward strand.
CTCTAGTTTCCCACAGGGGTAGGAATTCTGTTAAACTGTTGCAGACATATAAACTCTCCAAATATATGTCGGCCGGGGTCGGAAACGAGTCGGGGTGGTCTACAATACACGCTATGGCTGCCAGTTCTGCTGCCTGCGAGCCTAAATGTCCTGGCAATTTCAACAAAATCTCTTCTAGGGCGCGTCCCTGCACGTCCTCTACATAAATACCGCAGCTGGTGATTCTTCTCCCATTTAAAGCTGTGGAGGAGCCATCCACATATATTCTAAGGGGTGCGCATGTGTCTGTGGGCTGGGGTCTCTGGAGTGTAGTACCTGCTTTCCTGCGGGCTGACTTTGGTATAAAGGGTCCTGTATTATGCTTTGTGGTGATGATCTCACACTCATTTGGGGTACCTGCATATTGTAAGTTATCGGCCAGGAAAGTATGGGTCTTGGTTCTCTTAACTGTTATGTCCCTGTAAGAGAAGGGTCCAACGGGCTGCGCGGATTTGGCTAACTGTGCCATCCTTAAGTCTACCATCTAGTAGTAGCTGTGTTGGGGTGTGTTCAGTGAGAATGGTGATGGGGTTGAGTCCTGTAATATAGGCGAAGTATTGTACTGGCCAAAAAACTGCGAGCAGGTGCCTTTCGCAGGCAGCAAATCCTTGCTCGACTGGATCTAATACGCGTGAGGCGTATGCCACGGGGCCTAATCGACCATGTCGTTCTTGGAGGAGCACGGCCGAAGGGTTCGGTCGGTAGTTGCAACCTCAATTGCGTACGTGGAAAGTGGATCTGGGACCTGTAATGCAGGGGCTGTGCTAAGGGCTCTTTTTAAAGCATCCACGGCATCCGTGTGCTGTGGAAGCAATTCCCAAGGTGCCTGTTTCTTGAGAAGGTCAGATAGGGGCGCTGCTTTTGTGGCGAAACCGTCAATATGGTTTCGGCAGAAGCCAACCAGTCCTAGAAATGACCGGAGGGCTGAGACATTATGGGGAAGGGCAATTTGACGATCAAGTCAATTCTCTTTTGCTCGATCTCGCGTTTACCATGTGTGATTACTGTACCCAAGTAAATCACTTTTTCCTTCAAAATTTGGGCCTTCTTGGGATTTACTTTACAGCCAATTTGTTTTAGGAGTCCTAATAATTCGGCGAGAAGCAAAATGTGCTCTCCCTTTGTGTCCGTTTGTAGTAGCAGATCATCTACATATTGGACCAGACAATCGGGTCGGGAAAATTTTGCTAATCCATTTGCCAGCTGTCGGTGGAAAATGGAGGGGGAGTTGTGGAAACCTTGTGGAAGGCATGTCCACGTATACTGCTGTCCCTGAAATGTGAATGCGAATTTATATTGGCACGCTTTATCCAATGGAATGGACCAAAAGCCGTTGCTAATGTCCAAAACCGAATTTCATTTTGACTGTAGTCCCTGTTTGAGCATGGTCTCGGAACTCGTGGCTACGGTGGGGCTGCTACTGGGGTTACTTTGTTCAGTTCCCGGTAATCAATGGTCAGTCACCATGATCCATCAGGTTTCCTGACAGGCCAAATTGGTGCATTATTCGTGGAGGCTACTGATCGGAGTACGCCTTGATCAAGCAAACTCTGTATAACTTGAGATTTCTCCCTCTGCTTCTTGGGGAAAACCGTATTGCTTTTGGGGTCTGGGGTCGGGCCCTGTAATGTTTACCAAGCCAGCTATCTTGCCACAGTTGTGCTTGTGCTGTGCAAATGCTGCTTTGTGTTGCTGCAGGACTTCCCTAACTTGTTTGTCCTGACTAATGGCTCGAGGGTCGAACCAGAAGTCTAGTGCGCTGATCCGATTTTCATACTCTCCAACTGTGAGCGTGGCGGGGGCTCGTGCTGCCTTTGCCATTCTCCATACACATTTATTTACCGGATCAAATGAGAGGTTGTGTGAGCTCATGAAGTCGATTCCTAAGATGTGTTCGGCTGTCTGGGGTCGATCGACCAGAACTACGGGGTGTTTAGTTTTAATGTTGCCTTTTTGGATTGCTACAGGGGCTGTGATGTGTCCCTGCTGTAAATGCCCTATAAAACCGCTGAGTGTAATGGTGTCGCTGGTGGGCCACGTGTCTCGCTGAAACATTGTGGAGGAATTGAGCATGGTGCGGGACCCTCCTGTGCCCCAGAGGAATTCTACGGGGTGTCCCCGGACTGAGCCTGCCACTACCGGTCTACCGGGCTTGTCCCAAAGGGTGTCGCAGACCCAATTTGGGGAGCCGGAACACCATCAGTCGGTGCCGTTCATATCTGTGTTCTCAGAACGGGCGGTAACACTATGGATTGGCTTTGCCCTATTCTTATTTAGGGTGCCTGTCTATTGGTTTCTCTGCTGCTTCTGGGGGGCTTGACATTCTCGTGCATAGTGTCCTAATTGCCCACAATTGTAACACTCCTGGGATTTGGGTTGCTGTGGGCTGTTCCTGTCCTCATTTACCCATGCAGGGATCTGGTGCGTCCTAACTGGATGCATGTCTGCCTGTTCTTCCTCTGCTTTAGCAAACGCTGTTTTACTGTGAATGGACTGTTCCCAAGTGCGGAACAATCTTTTCAAAATGCATTTCTCGTTGTGGGCCTTGTCTGAGGGGTCGTAATTTGCGCAAGCTCTCTGTCCTGCCTCTGTCGCATGAGAGACTAAGATGCGAGTCCATTTGGCTATATTATCTGGGGACAAATGGGCGCGGGCTAATTCTCCGAACACTGCAGTGAAATATATCCACAAGCGCCCAGCAAAGGCTGTGAGGTGCTCTGTTTTCTTTTGCCTACACTTGTTTAGGCCTTCTATGGGGTCTCCTCTGTTATAGCCGATCGCATCTAGGATCGCTGTGTGCATTTCTTGTAGGATGCCTCCTCCTACATTTTGTGGGTTGGGAAGGGCTGCCACGACTGAAGGGTCGAGGCTTAAAACTGTGAGCTTCACTCGCTCCTTTTCATCCAGGCCGTACATGGTCGCCTGCTGTCTTACTCTAGCAAAGAACTGGTGGGGGTCCGATGTGGGGAGGAACGGTGTAATCTTATCACACGCGTCTCTTAATTGGGTGACGGTTAAAAGGGTAGTGTATAGGAAATCTGAGTCTCCTTCTGCTGCGGCCTTGCGATGTGTGGTTACAGGGTTCATAGGGGTGTGTTCTGCTTGTGCAGTTGGGGGTTGGGGTGCTTTTCATTTCTGGGGTTTTTCCTGTGTCCATGTCCCATGTACATATCTGTGGGCAGTCTCATTTAACTCCTGCCAATCGGGGACATTTTCTTTGTCTAATTGGGGCCCAAATGCGCTCTGAAACCCATTCTGAACGGAAAGCAGAGATTGCAATTCTGCAATTTGCTTCCGGCACTTTGCGTGATCTACCGAGCTCTGCCTTTGCTCCGTTGTGGAAGTGTGGAGTGCTCATAGGGCTGCTTTTAAATCGCTGCACTGTTTCTGCAACTGCTCGACCTGTTGTTCTGTCTCCTGCTTACCAACACCGTGCGTTGCGTGTCCTGGTAGGCTTTGTCGTATTGGGACTGAAAGCTGCTTAAATGGGCGAGACAAGACTGGTGTGCCCGCTTGGCATCCTCCACCTCCTTGTCCCTCGCCGCTAACTGCTCTCTCAGTTCCTTGTTCTCCCTCTCAAATCCGTTCACATCACCTCCACTACTCTTGTCTCTCTCCTCAATCTCTCTACGGAGCGTCCTCACGACCTCCTCTGTGCCTCGCAATTGGTCCAAGCAGGACACGATTGCCATCGGCTTGCGAGCTTTCCCTAAGCTCTTCTTATGGATCTCTGTCAGGTTCTCCCACCAAGTATACCCTATACTCCTGGAACAAGTCTCATCATTGGTGCAGAAGTCACTCCAAAGGGGCTATCCTTTCCCTTTGAGATATTTTCTGATCTTTTCTTCCCATATGGGACACTGTCCTACTCTACTGATCGCTGCGACCTCGAATTCCTGGCGGTTCATAAGGCGTTCCATTGCCTTCATTGCCATTTCTCTCTATCTGTGGGGTTTCTACCAGATTTGGAACAGGGGGTGATAAAGTGGTGATGTAAACACGGGTACGGCTTACGCTAATTTCCGGCCTACAAAATTCCCGACAGTTTTACGCAACAAAATCTCTCAGGTGTACCTTATATCCCTGTTAGTACGCATGCATTAACACACTTCCAAATCGTGGAGGTTTGATCCGTATCATTCTTACGCTTGTGGTTTTTCTGTTTCCAATTGGATTCCAATTCAAATTTGGGTTCTCTCGGAGTGACTAGGCCACTTCTAGGTCGAGTCCCATCAGAGGTCGCTAGTAAATGTTGCTCTCTTTGGTTGTTTCTAAATATGGCGGTCAATATGGTCGCCTTCCTTAATTCTAATTATGTTTGCTCTAGAGTCGCCAGGAATCTTTCGATACTGCCACAAGGTTCAAACCCGAATACTGATCAAAGACTCGATACACCAGTTAGTAAGTTCAAACTCAATGCTCATTTATTTACACACACGGTTAAATATACTCATGTATAAAACTCTACAAATTAAACTATCACTACTGCTAAAAGCCTATACTTAGCTTCGGGCGCCCACTCAGTCAGAGGAACAATGGCCGTTGTTCGGTTCTGAGGCTGCTGGGGTCAAATTGGTATGGAATAACAGCTAAGAGCGTCTGTCTCGTAGCGTGCGTTGACCTTGGACTTACTTGTTCTGATGTTGCTGTTGGGCAGGTCTCTCCTTGGTGAGAGTCGGGGCTGCAAGAGAGCGATTCTCTCTTGGGAGATTCTTCTTATACCGAAAAGGGGCTTTGCACGCATTTGGGCGGGCCTTGAACTTGGCCCCAATTAATTAGGCCGTTTCCCAATCGTTCCTATCGATTTCCTCCAATAGAGGGGTGGGTGCCCTGATTTCTGGGCGTTTCCTAGGTGGCCGTTGGCCTGCTTTGTTCTGGTCTCCTCTGGCGCCAGGGTGTCTGTCTTGGTATTGTTTACTTAAATGTTACCTTTTTGTTCCCGGGGATGGCTCATTAGTATGGAAATGGTTTGCAGTATCGGTCTTGTCTGGGAGCTCTGGCTCCAATCAACAGACAAACTTTGCACCTGCTTGCTTTCTTAGTATTGTCCATTTGCCCTGCAATCTTTGCAAAGTGACCATTTTGTAATCGGGAAGTGGCCATCCCAGATGGCTACAAGAGGAACTAGTTTGTCGACAGACACCACTCATAGCTACTCTCCTGATTTGACCACGAGAGGCAGCCCACACGACGACCACATTCTTACCCGTTCTTGCCGGTCGCTCAGGCCAACGCTGCTTCTTCTGCGGCCAGGCGAATCATCCCCGGGCGTGCTGCCCGGCCTGCACCGCCACTTGCAAAGGGTGCGGCAAGAAAGGCCACTATGTCGGGGTCTGCCAGGCCTGCGCCGTGGCAGTGGTCTCCAGCGACTATCGGCAGCCTTTTTTTCAGGTCCCGGCCGTCCAAGGCCCACCGCCGACCTTCTATTCCCAGGCAACGTGCGACCCACGGCCGCGGCCATTTTGCCCCCTGGCCACCACGCTGGATGGGTGGGCGCCGCCATTTTGTACCTCGCCGCCGCCATCTTCGGCATCCCCGGACTCCATGTGCGACCCGTGGCTGACACCATCTTGGATAGGGCCTCAAGCCCCCAGCACAGCCGACTCCACGCTGCCTGACCAGAACTCCCCCTTGCTGCAGCTACCTCCGTTACCCTGGACCAGAGTCGGCCCTGGACGCTAGCGAAAGCCACCACAACGATCGCCATCAACGGCCACGTGACGTCGTGCCTGATCGACTCCGGGAGCACGGAAAGCTTTGTCCACCCCGACACGGTAAGGCGTAGTTCTCTTGCCACCCATCCCGTAAACCAATGGATCTCCCTGGCCTCCGGGTCACACGCTGTGGAGATAAAGGGGTTCTGCCTAGCGAACCTCACTGTCCAGGGCAGGGAATTCCGCAATTTCCGTCTGTACGTTCTGCCGCACCTCTGCGCAGCCACCCTTCATGGGCTGGATTTCCAGGGCCACCTACAAAGCCTGACCTACAAAGACCTATACCCCCCTTACTGTCTGCGGCCTCACGAACCTTAAGGTCGACCCGCCTTCCCTGTTTGCGAACCTCACCCCGGATTGCAAACCCGTCGCCACCAGGAGCAGACGGTATAGTGCCCAGGACCGGACCTTCATCAGGTCCGAGGTCCAAAGGCTGCTGAAGGAAGTGGTCATCGAAGCTAGCAACAGCCCCTGGAGGGCTCAAGTAGTGGTGGTAAAGACCGGGGTAAAACATAGGATGGTCATCGACTATAGCCAGACCATCAACAGGTTTACGCAACTGGACGCTTACCCTCTCCCCCGTATAGCCGATCTGGTAAACAGGATTGCGCAATACAAGGTTTTCTCCACGGTGGATCTCAAGTCTGCCTACCACCAGCTACCCCTCCGTCATGGTGACCCCAGTACACTGCCTTCAAAGCAGACGGGCGGCTCGATCACTTTTTAAGGGTTCCCTTCGGTGTCACGAACGGGGTCTTGGTTTTCCAACGTGAGATGGACCGAATGGTTGACCAGTACGGCTTATGCGCAACGTTCCCGTATCTGGATAACGTCACCATCTGCGGCCATGACCAGCAGGACCACGACACCAACCTCCGAAAATTTCTCAGGACCGCGAATATCCTTAATCTGACCTACAATAAGGATAAATGCGTGTTTAGCACCGACCGTCTAGCCATCCTAGGCTACGTAGTGCGAAATGGAGTCATAGGCCCCGATTCTGAACACATGCGCCCTCTCATGGAGTTCCCCCTCTCTCACTGCCCCAAGGCCCTAAAGCGCTGCCTCGGCTTCTTTAGCTATTATGCACAATGGGTCCCGAATTACGCAGGCAAGGCTCGACCCCTGATCCAGTCCACAACTTTCCCCCTGTCGACGGAGGCCCGCCAGGCCTTCTGCCGCATCAAAGCGGACATCGCAAAAGCCACGATGCGCGCCATCGACGAGTCCCTCCCCTTCCAGGTCGAGAGTGACGCGTCCGACGTAGCTCTGGCGGCCACACTCAACCAAACGGGAAACCCGTGGCTTTCTTCTCCCGCACTCTCCATGCTTCCGAAATTCGCCACTCCTCGGTTGAAAAAGAGGCCCAGGCCATAGTAGAAGTTGTGCGACACTGGAGGCATTACCTGGCCGACAGGAGATTCACTCTCCTCACTGACCAACGGTCGGTTGCGTTCATGTTCGATAATGCACAGCGGGGCAAGATTAAGAACGACAAGATCTTGCGGTGGAGGATAGAACACTCCACCTACAATTCCGAGATCTTGTACCGTCCCGGGAAGCTGAACGAGCCTCCTGATGCCCTGTCCCGCGGCACTTGTGCCACCGCGCAAGTGGACCGCCTCCGAGCCCTCCACGAGGACCTCTGCCACCCGGGGGTCACTCGTTTCTTTCATTTCATTGAGACACGCAACCTGCCCTACTCCATCGAGGAGGTCAGGACAGTCACCAGGGACTGCCGAATCTGCGCGGAGTGCAAACCGCACTTCTACCGGCCAGAGAGGGCGCACCTGATGAAGGCTTCCCGTCCTTTTGAACGCCTCAGTATGGATTTCAAAGGCCCCCTCCCCTCCACCGACCGCAACACGTACTTCCTGAACGTGATTGACGAATACTCTCGGTTCCCATTCGCCATCCCCTGCCTGGACATGACCACGACCACCGTCATCAAGGCCCTCCAGGGTATTTTTACACTGTTCGGTTTCCCCGCATACATTCACAGTGATAGGGGGTCCCCCTTCATGAGCAACGAACTGCGTCAATTCCTGCTCAGCAAAGGCATCGCTTCCAGCAGGACGACCAGTTACAACCCCCGGGGAAACGGGCAGGTAGGAAGGGAGAACGGCACGGTCTGGAAGACCGTCCTGCTGGCCCTTCAGTCCAGGAATCTCCCAGTCTCCCGCTGGCAAGAAGTCCTCCCAGTGGCCCTTCACTCCATTCGGTCGCTGCTCTGTACTACCACAAACCAGACACCTCACGAACGTCTCCTTGTTTTCCCCAGGAAGTCCTCCTCTGGGACCTCGCTCCCAACCTGTCTAGCGACGCCCGGACCCGTCCTGCTGCGGAAACATGTGAGGGCGCACAAGTCGGACCCATTGGTCGAGAGGGTCCACCTGCTGCATGCCAACCCCCAGTACGCCTACGTAGCGTTCCCCGACGGCCGCCAAGACACAGTCTCCCTTCGGGACCTGGCTCCCGCCGGAGCCACACGTGCACCCGCACCATTGCCCCCACCCCCACCTTCCCCGCAGCACCTGACCGGAGGGTCAGTACTGCCGCCGCCCCTACCCAGCGCCAAACAGGCACCGACGCCCCCTACAGGCGCCCCTTCCCCTGCCCACTTTTCGAACCAACAGCGCCGCCTAGGGGTGACAAAGCTGCCGGGGAGGAAGACACCACGTTCCCGGAGCCACAACCGCCGTGGCCCCCACCAGGATCATCGCCGAAGCCCAGACGCTCCAGTAGGATGACCAGGCCACCCGACCGTCTGATTGCTGCACCATAGACACTTCTTCTGTTACCCTCGACATCACGGTACCTCCATACCTGGTCCTACCATGCAAAAGGCGACAGTTACGCTGGCCATCATCCCGCTGGGTTCTTTTTTAACAGGGGGTGAATGTGGTAATACCAGGTATTGCAGTACCTGAGAGGTGGATGACCATTGGCTAGACCTAGGAGTCTACCATTGGCTAACGTACATTGCTCCGCCCTGAGAGGCGGGGTATAAGAACCAATGCCATCCCAGCAGCCTTCACTTTCTGTATCGATGCTGCTGGGTACAGTTCTAGCTGATTAAAGCCTATTAGTTATGACTCACCTTGTCTCGAGAGTAATTGATTGTGCATCAATGCAGACAGGCTCTGTGCCTGCTTGCTTTCTTAACATTGTCCATTTTTCCCTGCAATCTTTGCAAATGTCCATTTTGTATTCTGGAAGTGGCCATCCCAGATGGCTACAAAGGGTTATGGAGAACGGGCAGGAAATTGCAGTTGAGGCTGAGAGGAGATCAGCCATGATAGTATTGAATGGCGGAGGAGCTGGAGGGGCTGAATTGCCTATTCCTGCTCCAAGTTCTGATGTTCTTTAGTTCTCTTTCACACACACACATCCGTACTCCCACCTCTCTCTCCTTGCTCCCCAGCCCACATTCACCCTGCTCCCCCCACTCTCTGGCCACCATGCTCCCCACCCTCCTGGTTGCCCAGCCTCGAGTTCCTCAAGCCTCCATTTCAGCCTCCCCTGCGCCCCATGGCTGTGGCCTACCTCACTCCATTGTCTGGTCGCCTTCGCTCTCATCCTGACTCTGCCTCCTATTTCCGGCTCGTCCAATGAGAAGCCGGTTTCTCAGCGCGTTGGCTGTTTATAGGCTGACCAGTGCGTGCATCAGTAGCCACCGCAGTATGAAAACCATCTTTTATTGAACAAGCTGGAAGGATTGCTTTTTTCAAATGTAAAGTGGCCCGACCTATCACAGAACCCTAGGGTTCCACAGAACCCAGTTTGGGAAAAGTTAATTTAAATGAAGGAATCAAATGGTATGGGAGCTAACTTTGCAGATAACCGCAAGATAAGGAGGGATGTAAGTTGTTAAGAGGAACTCGAGTCCACAAAGCGGTATAGGTAGGTTAAGTGAGTGGGCAAAAATTTGGCAGATGGAGTACAACGTGGGAAAATGTGAACTTGTCCACTTTGGCAGGAAGAATAGAAAATGAATACTATTTAAATGGAAAGAGATGGCAGAACTCAGCGATTCATGTCCTGGTACATGGATCACAAAAGGTTAGTGTGCAGGTTACAAGTGATTAGGAAGGCAAATAGAATGTGAGCATTTATTGCAAGGTTGGGAAGCTTTACTGCAGCTATACAGGGCTTTAGCAGGACGACATTTGTGCACAGTTTTGGTCTCTTGGTATGAAAAAATATATAATTGCATTGGAAATAGTTCAGTGAAGGTACACTTGACTAATTCCTGGGTGGAGGGGCTTATCTTATGAAGAAAACAGGTTGGGCTTCATTGGAATTTAGAAAAATGAATCTTATTGAAACATATAAAATCCTGACGGGACTTGATAAGGTTAATACCTTGAGCATATTTCCACTTGTGGGAGAGATTAGATCTAGAGGACGCAGTTTAAGACTAGGAGGTCTACCATTTAAAGTTGGAGATGAGGAGAATTGATTTCTCTTAGAGGGCCATTAGTATGTAAATGCTCTTCCCCAGAAAGCAGAGGCTGGGTCATTGAATTTAACCAAGGCAGATTTATGCAGAGTTTTGATGGACAAGGGAGTGAAGGGTTATAGGGGAAAATGGCAAAGTGGAGTTGAGACCACAGCCAAAGGAGCCACAACCTTATTGAACGGTGGACAGGCCTAAAGATCTGAATGCCTATTCCGACTCCTAAATCCGATGTTCTTATACACTCTGCCTCGTGTTTGTTTTCTTTGTACCATGGTGAACCGGCTTGGAACAACACTTAAGATGTAATCTGACCGCTGTATTCTGCAGTTTCATCATTAATTCCTCTGCTTTGTTTTGGCTCTATAGTTTTACTGGCTTTGTTGATTGCTGCTCTATGTTATTTGGACATGTTGAGCATTCAGTCTGATAATACTCCAAAGATCTCTTCTAAATTCATCCTCAGCTATTTTAACCATTCAGTGGGTATAGTGGTTCTAATTTTTCTTCCAGGTGCTTTACTTTACACTCATCTGCATTAAATGTAAACTTCCTTCAGTCTAGTCACTTAGGTATTTTGTCCTAAAAGATCAGAAAAGGCTGGAATTTCTCAGCAGACTAGATAGCACCATTGGAGGGAAAAATAGTTAATGTTTCAGGTCGAGAAGGTTAACTCTGCATCTCTCATGGATACTGTCTCACCTGATGAGTAATTCCAGCATTTTCTATTTTTATTTCAAATTTCTGCAGCATTTTCCTTTTGCATAGGTATTTTGTCCAACTTACTTTGCAATTTTTTGACGGACCCAATTCCACCGACCTTCCTACTTGATATAATGTGTCAATTTGACCACATTGCATTGTGCTTCAACATCTATGCCATTGATACAAATTATAAATAGTCATTACCCTAACACTGAATTCCTGCGCACTCTATCAATTCTGTCTCCTTTTGTCCCCTGACATAACTGCCACAGCAAGCACTGATATTTTCAACCTTCAGTTAATTTCTTACTTTATCCCAGACTCATCCTGAATTCTGTCCCAGCAGGTTGGCAAACAGATGAAGTTGAAAATCCTCCTCCCCTAACCCGTGTCTGCATCCACCTGTTGAATACATTCAGCCATACATTCTTAGACTCCACAACTTTGGGGTGGTGGTGGCGTAGTATTGTCTCTGGACTGGTAATCCTGATGCCCAGGGTAATGCTCTGGGGGACCCGGGTTTGAATCTTACACCAGACGAATCCCACCCCACCTTTAGGAAAGGAAATCCTTGCCATGTCCAGCTGCCATGTGACTCCAGATTTTAAATGGCCTCTGAAAATGGCCTTGCAAGTCCCTCGGTTTAAGGGCAATTAGGAATGGGCAATAAATGCTGGCCCAACATCAACACGTACATCCCATGAGTGAATAATGCATATTGGAAACCTAAGCTCCACTGAGGATATCACTTTCACAATGAAATTATGGAGCATGTCAAGGAGGATCTTCCTATTGTTTAACAGCTTTTAGTATTGAAAAGATAATCCTTAACTTTAATTCTGATAATTGCTTCCATTAAACAGGATTCCAGCAATATTACTGGTTTTATGACTGCCTGTGTCTGATTTGTCAGTCTTTTAGTTATTTAGACTATATTTGCCTGTTTTTAATTCATTGGTACTTTCCAGTATCTATTGACTTCCTCGTATTAATTGTCAAAACTCCAACCAAGTCTTTCTGAACAGACTTTGCTGAATACCATCACCCTTGGGGATTTATTGCCCTGTGTAGGATGTGTATTACATTTACATCAATCATTAATTTCCTCACGTTATGTCAAGATTCTCAAATATCCTTTGCAACAACTATTGGAACATTACCCTACTGAGCATCATGGGAAAGGTGGTTGTCCATGTTGCCCTTGTCAGACTGCAGATCGTGGCTGAAAGCACCTACTCCAAATCCAAGTGTGGTTTCACAACTGGAAGAGCTACAATTTACACAACCTTCTCAGTCTTGCAGCTGCAAGAGAAATGGTGTGAACAAAGGAGACCATTATATACCTTCATCAGCAGAGAGACCTGGGTGTGCTAGTGCATGAGTCGTAAAAAGTTGGTTCACAGGTGCAACAGGTGATTAAGAAGGCAAATGGAGTTTTGTCCTTCATTGCTAGAGGGATGGAGTTGAAGACTAGGGAGATTATGCTGCAATTGTATAAGGCGTTAGTGAGGCCACACCTGGAATATTGTGTTCAGTTTTGGTCTCCTTACCTGAGAAAGGACGTACTGGCACTGGAGGGTGTGCAGAGGAGATTCACTAGGTTAATCGCAGAGCTGAACGGGTCGGATTACGGGGAGAGGTTGAGTAGACTGGGACTGTACTCGTTGAAATTTAGGCCTGGACAATGATTGCTAAGGAAAATATTGAATAGTTTCCACCTTTGATGTCTCAGACATATCCTCAGCATCACTTGGCAGGACAAGGTCACCAATGCAGAAGTCCTGGAGTGTGCTAATTCCATCAACATTTATTCATTGCTAAGCCAACAATGCCTGCGCTGGCTGGGCCACCTTGATCAGATGGATGACAACCAATTACCCAAGAGTTTCTGTACAGTGAGCTGGCCACTGGCTCTTGAACTCCTGGACATCCATACCTCTGGCACAGACAGGATACAAAGATGGCAGACACTGACACACAGAACTGCGGACTGTTGTTGATTATCGTGATCTCTTGTGACTAACTGTCCGGAAGGGCATTGAAAGAAGTGAGAAGAATCAAAAGGTTCAGTTAGCTAAGGGCCCAGAGAAAACAGAGACTTGGGGATCATGCACCTCTTCAGCTCATTTGGCTTTCTCTGCAGGAAATGCAGCAGAGACTGTCATGCCAGAGTGGGGCTCCTGACTCATACCATGTAATGCCTAACCATCACGGCACAAACCATCATTTAATAAGTAGACTGTCACACCAAAGATTTCCATCGGGGATGTGTTTTAATAGAATTTTATATAGAATTTACAGTGCAGAAGGAGGCGATTCGGCCTTCAAGTTCCCGGCAGCTCCCACGATATCTACTGTGGCAGTAGAGGTATTACGGTACCTGGTAATGCTGGAACACCATTGGTAGAAATTGTATGCTTCCTATTGGTCAAGCTGTATGGTAGCTCCGCCCTGCTAGGCGGGGTATAAGAGCCCGTGCCGCCCCAGCAGCCTTCATTCTGTACCTGAGCTGCTGGGGGAAACATCTAGCTTATTAAAGCCTTCAGTTGGACTACAACCTCACTTTAGTGGTCATTGATCGTGCATCAATTTAATAAGCTAGATGTAAAAGGATGGAGCTCCAAATCAAGCCAGAGTGTCTGCAACTCAGCCCCCACGCGGCGAACTCAGCGGCAATCTTCAAGCACTGGCTGGCGTGTTTTAAGGGATATCTCGGGACTGCCGAAAACACACCCACGGGAGAACAGAAAATGCAAGTCCTGCACTCGAGGGTGAGCCCGTAGATTTACACCCTCATCGAGGAAGCGGAAGACTTCGATAAAGCAATAGAGCTGCTAAAAGGGCATTATATTCGCCCGGTAAACCAGGTCTACGCCCGACATCTGCTAGCAACGAGGCGACAAATCCCTGGGGAATCGCAGGAAGTATTCTACCGTGCACTCCTGATGTTGGGGAGAAACCGCAGCTGCCCGCAAGTTTTGGCGAGCGACCACACAGAACTCTTGGTCCGGGACACTTTCATGGCAGGTATGCTGTCCTCCCAAATCCGCCAGCGATTGCTGGAAAAAGACACTCTAGGTCTCAAGGAGGCACGGGCCCTTTCAGGCTCCCTGGATGTGGCCTCCAGAAACACCCCGCTTATGTTCCCGACCGAGCCCCCTGGGCAATGTGGAACCCCTCCGCAGCCGACCCCGAGACATCCCCCATCCCCCCACAAGCTTGTGCTGCAAGGCAGACTGGCAACCCCGGGGGGCCCCGCTGCTACTTTTTCAGGCAGGCCAAGCACCCCCGTCATCGCTGCCCGGCCCGCATATCCACCCGCTAGGGATGCGGTAAAAAGGGCCATTTCGTGGTGGTATGCCAGGTCCGTGCGGTTGCCGCGGTCTCCGGCGGCGAATGCGGACCGCCACCACAAACCTCTCCACGGTCCCCGTGGAGCCAGCGGGAGCCGCCATCTTCCTACTCCAGGGCCACGTGTGGCCCCCGGGCGCCGCCATCTTGTCCCACGGACGCCACGTTAGATGGATGGGCGCCGACATTTTGTGCACCCCCAGCCATGTGCGACCAATGGAGCCGCCATCTTGGATGGACCCCCAGGACCCCAGCTCGACTGACCACACACTGCCCGAAGAGAACACTCAACTGCTGCGATTAGCCTCGGTGACTCTGGATCAGTCCCGGCCTCCAACACTTTCAACTGCTACAACGATTGTATTTATCAACGGGCACGAGACGTCCTGCCTAATCGACTCTGGGAGCACGGAGAGCTTCATACACACTGACACGGTAAGGCGCTGTTCTCTCCTCGTCCACCCGGTTAATCAAAAAATCTCCCTGGCAGACCTCCGGTTGTGGCTTTGCGGAGCTAAGTCGCACATTCGGCAGCTCCTGCAAAAAACGGCCTTTTGGGCTCCTTTCAGGGCCCCCAATGACATTTCTCCGCCGTTTCCCGCGGTGGGAAGGAGAGTACAATAGTTCCCCGACAGTATATGGCTTTTACCAGGAGCGGGGCGACTAAAAAAGTCATGGTGGACCCGAAGAAGGTGCGAGGGAAGAAGAACAAAATGGCGGCGGGCGGGGACCAGGCAGCGTGGATGCAGTGGGCACAGGAGCAACAGGAGGTTATCGAGCGCTGCTTCAGGGAGATTAAAGCGGACCTGCTTGAGCCGATGAAGGCTTCTATCGATAAGCTGCTGGAGACACAGACGGCCCAGGGGGTGGCGATACGCGAGGCCCGACAAAAGATCTCCGCCAACGAGGATGAGATATTAGGTGGAGGTAAAGGTGGAGGCGCATGAGGCGCTCCACAAGAAATGGCAGGAGCGGTTCGAGGAGATGGAGAATCGGTCAAGGCGGAAGAATCTGCGGATTCTGGGCCTCCCGGAGGGGCTGGAGGGTCCGAACGTGGGGGCCTATGTGGTCACCATGTTGAACTCGCTGATGGGAGCAGGGTCCTTCCAGGGGCCCCTGGAGCGGGAAGTAGCCCATAGAGTGCTGGCGAGGAGGCCCAAAGCTAATGAGCCTCCGCCGGCGGTGCTGGTGCGGTTTCACCGGTTCGTCGATCGGGAGTGTGTGCTCAGGTGGGCCAAGAAGGAGAGGAGCAGCAGGTGGGAGAGCGCGGAGGTTCGAATATACCAGGACTGGAGTGAGGAGGTGGCAAAGAGGAGGGCCGGGTACAATCGAGCGAAGGCGGTGCTGCACAGGAAGGGGGTGAAGTTTGGCATCTTGCAGCCGGCGCGACTGTGGGTCACCTACAAGGACCGGCACCATTATTTTGAGTCTCCGGAGGAGGCGTGGGCCTTTGTTCAGGCCGAGAAGTAGGACACAAATTGAGGGACGGGATGGGCGTTTATGGATTGCGGTTGATATGTTACTTTTTGAGGGGGGGGTCCTTTGCTCTTGTTTCTTTTTTCTTTCTGGTTCGGTGAGGGCGGTTAGGGCGGTTTGGGCACTGTTTTGGTTGGGTTGGTCGGGGGGGTTCTTGGAGGGGGGTAAGCAAATGGAAAAGGGGTGGATGGCCGGCAGTGAGATGGGGCCCTGCGGGGGAGGGGGAGGCCCGAATCGGGGGTGAGGGGACTGGACCTGTAAAAGGAGCTGCGTCAGAGGTGGCGGGGCCGGGTAGGTGGAAAGCGTGGGCTTTTTCCCGCGCTGAAGAACATAGAACATAGAACATAGAACGAAACAGCGCAGTACAGGCCCTTCGGCCCACGATGTTGCACCGACATGGGAAGTCAAAAAACAAAAGCCATCGAACCTACACTATGCCATTATCATCCATATACTTATCCAATAAACTTTTAAATGCCCTCAATGTTGGCGAGTTCACTACTATTGCAGGTAGGGCATTCCACGGCCTCACCACTCTTTGCGTAAAGAACCTACCTCTGACCTCTGTCCTATATCTATTACCCCTCAGTTTAAGGCTATGTCCTCTCGTGCTAGCCATTTCCATCCGCGGGAGAAGACTCTCACTGTCCACCCTATCTAACCCTCTGATCATTTTGTATGCCTCTATTAAGTCTCCTCTTAACCTTCTTCTCTCTAACGAAAACAACCTCAAGTCCATCAGCCTTTCCTCATAAGATTTTCCATCCATACCAGGCAACATCCTGGTAAATCTCCTCTTCACCCGTTCCAAAGCTTCCACGTCCTTCCTATAATGAGGTGACCAGAACTGTACGAAATACTCCAAATGCGGCCGTACCAGAGTTTTATACAGCTGCAACATGACCTCATGACTCCGGAACTCAATCCCTCTACCAATAAAGGCCAACGCACCATAGGCCTTCTTCACAACCCTCTCAACCTGGGTGGCAGCTTTCAGGGATCTATGTACATGGATACTGAGATCCCTCTGCTCATCCACACTTCCAAGAATTTTACCATTAGCCAAATATTCCGCATTCCTGTTATTCCTTCCAAAGTGAATCACCTCACACTTCTCTACATTAAACTCCATTTGCCACCTCTCAGCCCAACTCTGCAGCTTATCTATGTCCCTCTGTAACCTGCAACATCCTTCCGCACTGTCGACAACACCACCGACTTTAGTGTCGTCTGCAAATTTACTCACCCACCCTTCTGCGCCCTCCTCTAGGTCATTTATAAAAATGACAAACAGCAACGGCCCCAGAACCGATCCTTGTGGTACGCCACTTGTAACTGAACTCCATTCTGAACATTTCCCATCAACAACCACCCTCTCTCTTCTTTCAGCTAGCCAATTTCTGATCCACATCTCTAAATCACCCTCTGGTGACTGGAGGGGGCGGGGCCGGGGCGGGGAAGCGAGGGTTGTTTCCCTCCTTGGGATGGAAGGGGGATGGGGAGAGCCTGCGGATGGGGAATGGAAGAGGAGGGTGTGTCACACAATGGGAGGAGTCGAAGGAGAGGCGGGAGTGGCCGGGGTCAGCTGACTTGCGGAAGTGCAATGGGGGAAGTAAAGCAGCTAAGATGGGTCCTAGCCGGGGGAGAGGGATGGGGGGTGGGGGTGGGGGTGTGTGGGTGGGGGGGGGGGGGGGGGGGGGGGGGATCGAGTTGCTGCTGCGATGGTCAAGGAGGAGCTGGAGCGAGTAGGGGGGGTCGAGACGGGGGTCTCCCGCCGTGGGGAACGGGACGGGCGTGGGGTGCGGGCGCGTGGCTGGCCGAGGAGGGGTTATGGATAGTCGGTGGGGAAGGGGGGCGGGTAGCCCCCTGATCCAGCTGATAACCTGGAATGTAAGGGGACTGAACGGGCTGGTCAAGTGGGCCCGCGTGTTCGTGCACCTGAAGGGGCTGAAGGCGGATGTGGTCATGCTACAGGAGACACACCTGAAGGTGGCAGACCAGGTACGGTTGAGGAAAGGGTGGGTAGGTCAGGTGTTTCACTCGGGGCTGGATGCCAAAAATCGAGGGGTGGCGATCTTGGTGGAAAGAAGGTGTCATTCGAGGCGCGAGCATTGTAGCAGACAATGGCGGTAGGTACATAATGGTAAGTGGTAAGTTGCAGGGAGAGAGGGTGGTACTGGTCAATGTGTATGCCCCAAACTGGGACAATGCGGGTTTTATGCGGCGAATGTTGGGTCGGATCCCAGACTTGGAAGTGGGGGGGCCTGATAATGGGGGGAGACTTTAACACGGTGTTGGATCCGGCACTGGATCGCTCCAGGTCTAGGACGGGTAGGAAGCCGGCGGCGGCTAAAGTGCTGAGGGGGTTTATGGACCAGATGGGAGGGGTGGCCCCTTGGAGATTTGCAAGGCCGGGGGCTAGGGAATTTTCATTCTTCTCATATGTCCATAAGGCTTATTCCCGGATCGACGTTTTTGTTTTGAGCAGGGCGCTGATAGCGAGAGTAGAGGATACCGAGTACTCGGCGATAGCCATTTCGGATCACGCCCCGCATTGGGTGGACTTAGAGCTGGGGGAGGAGAGGGACCAGCGCCCATTGTGGCGCTTGGAGGTGGGGCTGTTGGTGGACGAGGAGGTGAGCGAGCGGGTCCGAGGAAACATAGAGAGGTACCTGGAGGCCAACAATAACGGGGAGGTCCGAGTGGGTTTGGTATGGGAGGCACTGAAGGCGGTGGTTAGGGGAGAGCTGATCTCCATTAGGGCCCACAAGGAGAGCAGGGAGCAGAGAGAGAGGGAGAGACTGGTGGGGGAGATGGTGAGGGTAGACAGGAGGTATGCGGAGGTGCCCGAGGAAGGACTGTTGAGGATGAGGCGCAGCCTCCAGGCCGAATTCGACCTGGTGACCACCAGGAAGGCGGAGGTGCAGTGGAGGAAGGCCCAGGGGGCGATTTACGAGTATGGGGAAAAGGCAAGCCGGATGCTGGCGCATCAGCTTCAGAAGCAGGACGCAGCTAGAGAGATCGGGGGAGTTAAGGACAGGGGAGGGAGTGTGGTGCGGAGTGGGGTTGGCATCAATGGGGTCTTCAGGGACTTCTATGAGGAATTGTATCGGTCCGAGCCCCCACTGGAGGAGTGAGTGATGGGCCGCTTTCTGGACCAATTGAGGTTTCCGAAGGTGGAGGAGGGACTGGTGGCGGGATTGGGGGCCCCGATTGGGCTGGAGGAGCTGACCAAAGGGATAGGGAGCATGCAGGCGGGGAAGGCACCAGGGCCGGACGGTTTCCCGGTCGAATTCTATAAAAAATATATGGACCTGTTGGGCCCGTTGCTAGTTAGGACCTTCAATGAGGCAAGGGAGGGGGGGGGCTTTGCCCCCGACGATGTCCCGGGCACTGATCTCCTTGATCCTGAAGCGGGACAAGGATGCCCTGCTGTGTGGATCTTACAGGCCAATTTTGTTGCTAAACGTAGATGCCAAGGTGCTGGCGAAGGTCTTAGCCACGAGGATTGAGGATTGTGTGCCGCAGGTCATCCACGAAGACCAGACGGGGTTCGTGAAGGGGAGACAGTTGAACGCGAATGTGCAGAGGCTTCTGAACGTTATCATGATGCCGGCGAGGGAGGGGGAGGCGGAGATCGTGGTGGCGATGGACGCTGAGAAAGCCTTCGACAGGGTAGAGTGGGGGTACTTGTGGGAGGTGCTGAAGAGGTTTGGGTTTGGGGAGGGGTTTGTCAGGTGGGTTAGGCAGTTGTATGAGGTCCCGGTGGCAAGTGTGGCCACGAACAGGAGGAGGTCTGAGTACTTTCGGTTGCACTGAGGGACCAGGCAGGGGTGTCCCCTGTCCGCCCTGCTCTTCGCACTGGCGATTGAACTCCTGGCTATGGCACTGAGGGAGTCGAGGAACTGGAGGGGGTTGGTGCGGGGTGGGGAGGAGCATAGGGTGTTACTCTATGCGGATGACTTGCTGCTATATGTGGCGGACCCGGTGGGGGGAATGCCGGAGGTAATGAGGATCCTCAGGGAATTCAGGGATTTCTCGGGGTACAAGCTCAACATGGGGAAGAGCGAGCTGTTCGTGGTTCACCCAGGGGACAAGGAGAGGGGGATTGGCGAGCTCCCACTAAAAAAGGCGGAGAGGAACTTCAGGTATTTGGGGGTCCAGATGGCCAGTAGCTGGGGGGCACTGAATAGGCTTAATTTTACAAGGCTGGTGGAGCAAATGGAGGAGGAGTTCAAGAGGTGGGACGCGTTGCCGCTGTCCTTGGTGGGTAGGGTGCAGTCAGTCAAAATGACGGTGCTCCCAAGGTTTTTGTTCCTGTTCCAGTGCCTCCCCGTGTTTATCCCGAAGGCCTTTTTTAGGCGGGTCAACAGGAGTATAATGGGGTTTGTGTGGGCGCGAGGGACTCCGAGGGTGAGAAGGGTGTTCCTGGAGCGGAGTAGAGATAGGGGGGGTGAACTCTTCCTCATCGTGCGCGAGGCTCAGCCTCATACAGTTTAAGGTGCACAATGCACACATGACTGGGACAAGGATGAGCCGGTTCTTTGGGGGCGAGGACAGGTGTGTTAGGTGCTTGGGGAGTCCAACGAATCACATCCATATGTTCTGGGCATGCTGGCGCTGCCCAACCTCTGTGGGTACTACTGGGTCGCCAATGCGACGATGGTGCGCAAGTGGGTGATGGAGGCGGAGGGGGCTGCATGGAAGACGCTGGAGACGGCATCTTGTGTGGGTACGAGTCTGGATGCACTGGCAACGGCGCCGCTGCCGCTCCCTCCAAGGAGGTATACCACGAGCCCGGTGGTGGCGGCTGCCCTCAAAATCTGGGGGCAGTGGAGGCGGCACAGGGGGAAAGTTGGGGCCTCGGTGTGGACCCCGATACGGGGGAACCACCGGTTCGTCCCAGGGAGAATAGATGGAGGGTTTTTGGGGTGGCACAGGGCAGGGATACGAAGGTTGGGGGACCTGTTTGTGGATGGGAAGTTTGCGAGCTTGGGTGAGCTGGAGGAGAAGTATGGGCTCCCCCCGGGGAACACCTTCAGGTACTTACAGGTAAGGGCGTTTGCCAAGCGGCAGGTGGTGGAATTCCCGCGGCTGCTGCCACGCACAGTACAGGACAGGGTGCTCTCGTGGGCGGGGGGGTGGGAGTGGGGAAGATCTGGGAAACTTACCAGGTAATGCAGGAGGAGGAGGAGGCCTCGGTGGTGGAGTTGAAAGGTAAGTGGGAGGAGGAGTTGGGAGAGGAGATCGAAGAGGGGACGTGGGCAGATGCCCGAGGGAGGGTGAACTCTTCCTCATCGTGCGCGAAGCTCAGCCTCATACAGTTTAAGGTGCTGCACAGGGCACACATGACCGGGACAAGGATGAGCCGGTTCTTTGGGGGCGAGGACAGATGTGTTAGGTGCTTAGGGAGTCCAGCGAATCACACCCATATGTTCTGGGCATGCCCAGCGCTGGAGGAATTTTGGAAGGGTGTAGCGTGGACGGTGTCGAGGGTGGTAGGATCCAGGGTCAAACCGGGCTGGGGGCTCACAATATTTGGGGTGGCAGAGGAGCCGGGAGTGCAGGAGGCGAAAGAGGCCGGAATTCTGGCATTTGCGTCCCTGGTAGCCGGCGGAGGATTCTTCTTCAGTGGAAAGATGCGAGGCCCCCAAGCGTGGAATCCTGGATCAGCGATATGGCAGGGTTCATTAAATTGGAGAGGGTGAAATTCGCCTTGAGAGGGTCGGTACAAGGGTTCTTTAGGTGGTGGCAACCGTTCTTAGACTTCCTGGCAGAACGGTAGACATTGGTCAATGGCAGCAGCAACTCGGGGGGTGGGGGGGGGGTTTACTTTATTTTTGTTTTTGTTATTTACACTGGGGGGCCTGAGGGAGTGTATATATTTGTTGTGCTAAGTCGGGGTGTTAATGTTAATTTATTATTTATGTACAGGGAGGAGGGGGATATGGAGGGTTACTTTTTTGGACTGTGTTTTGTACTTAACCCTGTTGGGTTCCTTTTTCATTTTGTTATTGATATTTTATGAAAACCTTAATAAAAATTATTGTTATATATTTTTTTTAAATCTCCCTGGCCTCCGGTTCCCACTCAGTAGAGATAAAGGGGTTTTATGTAGCAAACCTCACAGTCCAGGGAAGGGAGTTTAAAAATTACCGGCTCTACGTCCTTCCCCACCTCTGCGCGGCTACACTCCTAGGTTTAGACTTCCAGTGTAATCTCCAAAGTCTAACTTTCAAATTCAACGGCCCTATACCCCCCCCCCCCCCCTCACTGTGTGCGGCCTCGCGACCCTTAAGGTCGACCCGTCTTCCCTGTTTGCGAACCTCACCCCGGATTGCAAACCCGTCACCACCAGGAGCAGACGGTACAGTGACCAGGACCAGATCTTTATTAGGTCAGAGGTCCAAAGGCTACTGAGGGAAGGAGTCATTGAAGCTAGCAACAGTCCCTGGAGAGCTCAAGTAGTGGTGGTAAAGACCGGGGAGAAACATAGGATGGTCATCGACTACAGTCAGAACATCAACAGGTTTACGCAGCTGGACGCGTACCCTCTCCCCCGCATATCCGACCTGGTAAACAGGATCGCGCATTACAAGGTCTTCTCCACGGTGGATCTTAAGTCCGCCTACCACCAGCTCCCAATCCGCACTAGTGACCGCAAATACACTGCCTTCGAGGCAGATGGGCGGCTCTATCACTTCTTAAGGGTTCCCTTCGGTGTCACCAACGGGGTCTCGGTCTCCCAGCGCGAGATGGACTGAATGGTTGACCGGTACGGTTTACGGGCAACATTCCCGTATCTCGATAATGTCCATCTGCGGCCACGACCAGCAGGACCATGACACCAACCTCCAAGAATCCCTCCAGACCGCAAAGATCCTCAACCTTACATACAACAAGGATAAATGCGTGTTTAGCACCGACCGCCTAGCCATCCTCAGCTACGTAGTGCGAAATGGAGTTATAGGCCCCAACCCTGAGTGCATGCGCCCCCTTATGGAGTTCCCCCTCCCTCACTGCTCCAAGGCCCTGAAGCGCTGCCTAGGGTTTTTCAGTTACTACGCCCAGTATACAACTATGCGGACAAGGCCCATCCCCTGATCCAATCCACAGCTTTTCCCCTGTCGATAGAGGCCTGCCAGGCCTTCAGCCGCATCAAAACGGACATGGCAAAGGTCACGATGCACGCCATCGACGAGTCCCTCCCCTTCCAGGTCGAGAGCGACACGTCTGACGTAGCTCTGGCGGCCACCCTAACCAAGCGGGCAGGCCCGTGGCCTTCTTCTCACGTACCCTCCATGCTTCCGAAATCCGCCGCTCCTCAGTCGAAAAGGAGGCCCAGGCCATAATAGAAGCTGTGCGACATTGGAGGCATTACCTGGCCAGCAGGAGATTCACTCTCCTCACTGACCAACGGTCGGTTGCGTTCATGTTCGATAATGCACAGCAGGGCAAGATAAAAAACGATAATATCTTGCGGTGGAGGATCGAACTCTCCACCTACAACTACGAGATCTTGTATCGTCCCGGGAAGCTAAACGAGCCTCCTGACGCCCTGTCCCGCGGCACATGTGCCACCGCACAAGTGGACCGCCTCCGAGCCCTCCATGAGGACCTCTGCCACCCGGGGATCACTCGCCTTTTCCACTTTCTCAAGACCCGCAACCTGCCCTACTCCATCGAGGAGGTCAGGACAGCCACCAGGGACTGCCAAATCTGCACGGAGTGCAAATCGCACTTCTACCGGCCAGAGAAAGCGCACCTGATAAAGGCTTCCCATCCCTTTGAACACCTCAGCATGGACTTCAAAGGCCCCCTCCCCTCCACCGACCGCAACACGTACTTCCTGAACGTGATTGACGAGTACTCCCGGTTCCCATTCGCCATCCCCTGCCCAGACATGACCGCAACCACCGTCATCAAGGCCCTCCATAGCATCTTTGCACTGTTCGGGTTTCCCGCTGACATACATAGTGATAGGGTTCCTCTTTTATGAGCGACGAACTGCATCAATTCCTGCTCAGCAAGGGCATCGCCTCGAGCAGGACGACCAGTTACAACCCCCGGGGTAACGGACAGGTAGAGAGGGAGAATGGAACAATCTGGAAGACCGTCCTACTGGCCGTACGGTCCAGGAATCTCCCAGTCTCCCTCTGGCAGGAAGTCCTCCCAGATGCCCTCCACTCCATCCGGTCACTGCTTTGTACCACAACCAACCAGACACCTCACGAACGTCTCCTTGTCTTCCCCAGGAAGTCCTCTTCTGGGACCTCACTCCCGACCTGGCTGGCAGCTCCCGGACCCATCCCGCTCTGAAAACACATGCGGGCGCACAAGTCGGACCCCTTGGTCGAGAGGGTCCATCTTCTCCACGCTAACCCCCAGTACGCCTCCGTGGCGTACCCCGACGGCCGACAAGATACGGTCTCCCTATGGAACCTGGCGCCCGCCGGAGCCCCAGACACACCCCAACCACCAGTCCCACCCTCCCCTCCAGCAGGGCACCTTTCAGGAGGATCGGTCCTTCCGCCGGCCCCGTTTATCGCCCCCACCCACCGACGCACCCTGGCGCTCCTTTCCCAGATCAACCGTTTTCCCCACCAGTGCCATCTAGGGGTGTCGAAGCTGCCACAGAGATTGAGGCCACGCTCCCGGAGTCACAGACGCCTGAGCCTCCACCAGAGTCACCACCGAAGCTCCGACGATCACAGACGACGACCAGGGCCCCCGATCGACTGATTGCTTCATTTTAAATTGTAAATTTAAATCATGAATTGTAAATAGTTACTAGAATCGTAAATAGTTACAAAATGCTGTACGGAAGTATTAAGGTACCTCCATAACTAATTCTACCACGTTGCCATGTTTGTAGTATCTGGCCACCATCCCCGCCGGACTCTTTTTTAACAGGGGGTGAATGTGGTAGTCGAGGTATTACTACGGTACCTGGTAATGCTGGAACACCATTGGTAGAAATTGTATGCTTCCTATTGGTCAAGCTGTATGGTAGTTCCGCCCTGCTAGGCGGGGTATAAGAGCCCGTGCCACCCCAGCAGCCTTCATTCTATACCTGAGCTGCTGGTGGAAATATCTCACTTATTAAAGCCTTCAGTTGGACTACAACCTCGCTTTAGTGGTCATTGATCGTGCATCAGCTACATACTACGCCATGCACGAGTGACAAAGCAGTTTGAAGCTCCAGCTTGCCTTGATGGATCGCTGCTGGATGACAAGGGGTATCCTTTTTAAAAGGCACCCAAGGACAGTGGCAGAGGACAGATACAATTGCTGCCATGTCTCCAGAAAGACAGTAGAAGAGGACAATATGTCTGCTTAAAATGAGGTTCCAGTGCCTGGACTGTACCAGGTTTTGGAGGGGGGTGGGGGGGGCTGCAATACCAGCCAGAGCATGTGTCGCTCTTGGTAGTGTGTTGTACTCTGCATAATCTAGCTCTTGCAAGGTGTGTTTGTGTGGTGGGGGGGGGGGGAGCGGGGGGCAATTAGAGGATCAGAATGAGGAACAGATATTGCTGAACATGCAGGGGGCCAGGGAGACACTCATTCAGCGAGCATTCTGTTAGGTTACTGAGGAGTTGCCTTCATTACTAACCAAATGCACCGCCTCGTTCACACAGATGTCGGAGAAGTAAATGCCCGAAGCAAAATGTTGCCTCAGGACCTCGCTAATAAAGCTTGCTGCCTCTGTATTCCAACCTCATAGTTTGATGACGTCAGCACCAAGAACATAAGGGTCACTCAGGTCATAGCAACACAAAACTTCTTATCTGCTCTACAGAGTACCAGATGACAAAGAGAACATAACCTACAGACACAAAACTATACTTTGATGAAAGAAACAGAAACCACCCATGAAATCTCATCCTGTGTTCAAGATGCATTTGACATACATTTATGAGCACTGTCTTGGGGCTCCCCATTGCTGGCTGCGGCACTTGAGGCAGATTGGTGACCTCTACTGTCCCTGGTGACCTTAGCACTTGTCCTCTGGCTTGCAGTGGCTCTGTCTGGGAGGGTACAGGCATTGACATGGCTGGGCATTCCTCAGTTGGCGTATCCTCAGAAGATGCCTTGGACACTGACAGATGGGCAGCAGAGCTGCCACCCTTGTCCGGAGCACCCCAAGATGATCCAACAGGCAACTCATCCACCAGCATGAGGCACGTCTCCACCTCCCTGCTTACCAATAATAGATGTGCACCTAGCACAGAGTCTACATGCCTCATCCTTCTCTCACACTGGCAACGTGAGGCCGTTGCGGGTTTGCAGGTCCGAATGCAACATCAGAAACCTCCGCTTCTGCTCCTGGAGTAGCTTCTCCATGAGAGTTGTCGCTCTTTCAATGGAGGAATCTGTCTGCTTGATGCTCAGGGTCAACACAACACTGAGGGTCCACAGGGACTCCTCCATGTCAGAGGCCATGGCACGCAGACCCTTGTGGGTCTCCACCAGATCTTCCTGCGCATCCTGCTGGATATTCAACGTCTGCCGCCTGATGATCGACTCCAGTGGCTCGTCATCTGCCTCGAACTCTGCCCTGTCTTGGTTTACAGCAGTCCTCTGTCTGCTGGCGGCCTGGCGCACTCTTTGCCTCCACCTTGTTGGTGCCCGTTGGAGACATTAACTGATGAAAGCAGACAAATTGAATACTCACCGCCAGTTTGATTTACCTTTAAACACAGCTTTATTATTCAGCTCACACTTTAGCTTTGTGTTTATTAAACAGTTACATAAGTTTCAGACAAAAATACTACCCGCTTAGAGAGAACTTGACCGGGCCTGCTCTGGAGGGTGTCCCTTTTAAGCTTTCAAACTCAGATCTTGTCCCGCGAATATTGACCCCGCAGCCATCGCCTCAGAAGTACATGCTATTATATGTAGGCATCGCAGGCTGGCCAGTATTTATAGCCTATCCCTAATTGTCTTTGAGGGGTCTGTTAAGAGTCAACCATATGACTTCCGGTTGCGGCTATGCGGAGCTAAGCCGCACGATTCGGCAGCTCCCGTTATCACGGACTTTCGGGCTCGTTAGAGGGGCCCCAACAGAAATTTATTTGAAGACAACCCGTGGGGAAGGGAAGAGAGAGGTCCCCCTTCAACTTTTATGGACCGGACCAGAAGTGAAACGGCCAAAAAAGCGGCACTGGAGCAGCGGGAGAAGCGAGGGAAGAAAAGCAAAATGGCGGCGGCCGGGGACAAAGTGGTGTGTGTGCCGGAGCTGCAGGAGTTCATCAAGCGCTGCTTCGAGGAGCTGCGGAAGGAGATGCTGGCGCCTATGTTGTCGGCGATTGAAGGACTAGGGATGACCTAGAAGGCCCACGAGGTAAAGATCCAGGAGGTACAGAAAAGAGTCAGTGAGAATGAGGACGAGATCTTGGGCCTGGCGGTGAGAGTGGAGGAGCACGAGGCGCTGCACAAGAGGTGGGCGGGAAGACTCGAAGACCTGGAGAACAGGTCGAGGAGAAAAAACCTGCGGATTGTAGCGCACAAAGACTCACGAGAGACGAATAGAGATGAAGTCGATGAGGCTTTATGAGCGTGACTTAGTTCCCCGCAGTTCAGTAGCTGACTGGCCTGTAGGGGAGAACTCCAGGTTCTTATACTCCGCCTTCAGGGCGGAGCTAGAGGTCAACAGCCAACCAGGACCCGGGATCTGTCAGCCAATGACATCACGGCTTCACAGTCCCACATGACCCCTAATGCATACTACCACATTCACCCCTTGTTAAAAATGAACCCGGCGGGGTGGTGCTTCGTATGGTGGTAAGGGTTTACAAGGCTGGTCCTGGGAGGAAAACCTTTGCATGTACAGAGGTTTTTTTTTTGTGTTTTGAACTATTTACAGTAAAAGGGGGAAAAGGAAAAACGTTCTCGTTACAGTCCACAATATAGTAATGTTACATTGATGCCACAAGTCGGTCGGGCGGTCTGGTCGTCCTCGTCGATCGCCTCGGCCCCGGTGGTGGTGCTTGTTCCCGTGTTGTCGTCTCCGGGAGTCTTACGGTTTCTGCTTCTGCTTCACTTCTGGTCGGACCTGGGAGGAGGACCGATCCCCCCGGGAAGGGGGCGCTCGCGGGGTGCGCCGGTGGCAGGGAGGGGGTGATTGGTGTCGGGGGGGTGTGTATGTTGCCGGCGGGCGCCAGATCTCGCAGGGAGACCGTGTCCTGTCGGCCGTCGGGGTACTCCACGTAAGCGTACTGCGGGTTCGCGTGGAGGAGGCGAACCCTCTCGACCAACGGGTCCGACTTGTGTGCCCGCACATGTTTTCGGAGCAGGATGGGTCCTGGGACCGCCAGCCAGGTCGGCAGCGACGTTCCAGAGGAGGACTTCCTGGGGAAGACAAGGAGACGCTCATGAGGCGCTTGGTTAGTGTTAGTACACAGTAGCGACTGGATGGAGTGGAGAGCGTCCGGGAGGACCTCCTGCCACCGTGAAACTGGGGGGTCCCTGGACCGTAGGGCCAGTAGGACGGTCTTCCAGACCGTGCCATTCTCCCTCTCTACTTGCCCGTTCCCCCGGGGGTTGTAGCTGGTCGTCCTGCTCGAGGCTATACCGTTGCTGAGCAGGAACTGGCGCAGCTCGTCACTCATAAAGCAGGACCCCCTGTCGCTGTGGACGTATGCGGGGCAACCGAACAGTGTGAAAATGGTGTTAAGGGCTTTAATGACTGTGGCCGCTGTCATGTCAGGGCAGGGGATGGCGAAGGGGAAACGGGAGTACTCGTCCACCACGTTCAGGAGTTCAGGAAGTATATGTTGCGGTCGGTGGAGGGGAGGGGCCCTTTGAAATCCAGACCAAGGCGTTCAAAGGGACGGGAAGCCTTGATCAGGTGTGCACCATCCGGCCTGAAAAAGTGCGGTTTGCACTCTGCGCAGATGTGGCAGTTCCTTGTGACTGTACGGACCTCCTCCACAGAGTAGGGGAGGTTGCGGGACTTTATAAAGTGGTAGAAACGAGTGACCCCCGGGTGGCAGAGGTCCTCGTGGAGGGTTTGGAGGCGGTCAATTTGTGCGTTGTCACATGTGCCGCGGGATAGGGCGTCGGACGGCTCGTTCAGCTTTCCGGGACGATACATGATCTCATAGTTGAAGGTGGAGAGCTCTGTCCTCCACCTTAAGATCTTGTCGTTCTTAATTTTGCCCCGCTGTGCATTATCGAACATGAAGGCTACCGACCATTGGTCCGTGAGGAGAGTGAATCTCCTGCTGGCCAGGTAATGCCTCCAATGTCGCACAGCTTCCACTATGGCTTGGGCTTCCTTTTCCACTGAGGAGTGGCGGATTTCTGAAGCGTGGAGGGTTCGGGAGAAAAAGGCCACGGGCCTGCCCGCTTGGTTAAGGGTGGCCGCTAGAGCTACATCGGAGGCGTCGCTCTCGACCTGGAAGGGGAGGGACTTGTCGATGGCGCGCATTGCGGCCTTTGCGATATCCGCTTTGATGCGGCTGAAGGCCTGGCAAGCCTCTGTCGATAGGGGGAAGGTCGTGGTCTGTATTAGGGGGCGGGCCTTGTCTGCGGACTGGGGGACCCACTGGGCGTAATATGAAAAAAAACCCAGGCAGCGTTTTAGGGCTTTTGATCAGTGCGGGAGGGGAAATTCCATGAGGGGGCGCATGCGTTCGGGGTCGGGGCCTATTATCCCATTGCGCACTACATATCCCAAGATGGCTAGCCGGTTTGTGCTAAACACGCACTTGTCCTCGTTGTATGTGAGGTTCAAGGCTTTAGCGGTCTGGAGGAATTTTTGGAGGTTGGCGTTGTGGTCCTGCTGATCGTGGCCGCAGATGGTCACGTTGTCAAGGTACGGGAACGTGGCCTGCAACCCGTGTTGATCAACCATTCGGTCCATCTCTCGTTGGAAGACCGAGACCCCGTTTGTGATGCCAAATGGGACCCTTAGGAAGTGGTATAATCGCCCGTCTGCCTCGAAGGCTGTGTACTTGCGGTCACTTGGGCGGATGGGGAGCTGATGGTAGGCGGACTTGAGGTCCACGGTGGAGAAGACCTTATATTGGGCAATCCGACTGACCATGTCGGATATGCGGGGGAGAGGGTATGCATCTAGTTGTGTGTACCTGTTGATGGTCTGGCTATAGTCTATGACCATCCTTTGCTTCTCCCCTGTCTTAACTACTACCACCTGTGCTCTCCAGGGACTGTTGCTGGCCTGGATTATGCCTTCCTTCAG
This sequence comes from Scyliorhinus torazame, assembly GCF_047496885.1. NCBI lineage: Eukaryota > Metazoa > Chordata > Chondrichthyes > Carcharhiniformes > Scyliorhinidae > Scyliorhinus > Scyliorhinus torazame. The sequence goes on from NC_092719.1 coordinate 185,263,873, forward strand.
TAGCCGCTGGACTTCGGACCGAATGAATGTCAGGTCCTGGGCGCTGTACCGTCTGCTCCTAGTGGCGACGGGTTTGCAATCCGGGGTGAGGTTTGCAAACAAGGATGGGGGCTCAACCTTGAGGGTTGCGAGGCCGCAGATAGCGAGTGGGGGTATTGGGCCGCCGAATTGAAACGTTAGGCTCTGCAGGTTGCACTGGAAGTCTAATCCCAGTAATGTGTTGGGGAAGGACATAGAGCCTGTAGTTTTTAAACTCCCTCCCTTGCACCGTTAGGGTCACTATGCAGAAACCTTTAATCTGTACGAAGTGGGATCCTGCAGCTAGGGAAATCTTTTGCGCACTGGGACGGATGGTCAAAAAACAGCGTCTTACCGTGTCGGGGTGGATGAAGCTTTCCGTGCTCCCGGAGTCGACCAGGCATGGTGTCTCGTGCCCGTTTATCAGCACCGTTGTTGTCGTCGTCTGGAGCGTCCGGGGCCGTGCTTGGTCCAGCGTCATTGAGGCCAGACGTGATCGTAGTGTTTGAGCTTCTTCCTCGAACCCCGTGGAGCCGTCGACACTGGGGTCCGTTGTTGCCGTCCAAGATGGCGGCGGGGGTGAACAAAATGGGCGCCCCCATGCATCGCACATGGCTAGGGGATCACAAGATGGTGGCGGGGGTGGACAAAATGCCCCTCCTCCCCTCGTGGTGGCCGGGACCCAAAATGGCGGCGCCTGCGGGTCGCACATGGGGCGCTGGGGGGGTTGGGGAGCGTCAGAAACGCGCAGATCGCCTTGTTCTCCGGGGACAGCGGTAGTCGGGACCCAAACTGGTTGCGCCTGCGGGTCGTACATGGGGCGCTGGACAGCGGTGGCCGGGACCCAAACTGGTTGCGCCTGGGGGTCGTACATGGGGCGCTGGGGGGGTTGGGGAGCGTTAGAAGCGCGCAGGAATCCTTGTTCGCCGGGGACCGCGGCGACCTCCCGGGACCAGCACACAGCCACGAAATGGCCCTTTTTCCCGCAGCTCTTACAAGTCGCTGCGCGGGCTGAGCAGCGCTGCCGGGGGTGTTTCGCCTGGCCGCAGAAATAGCAGCGGGCTCCCCCGGGACGACTTGGCGTCTGAACCGCGCAAGCCTGTGGGGTGGGGGGGAGGGGTGTTGCGACGGGGGTCCACGGAGCCCAAGGGGCTGCCGCGCGGTCGGGGCCGTAGGCGCAGGCGTTTCGCGCGGCCACATCTAGTGAGGCTGCAAGGGCCCGTGCCTCTGAGAGTCCTAGCGACTCTTTTTCTAAAAGTCTTTGGCGGATTTGGGAAGAGTTCATACCAGCCACAAAAGCATCATGCATCAACATGTCCGTGTGTTCCATCGCGTTTACCGGCGGGCAGCTGCAGGCCCGTCCCAAAATTAGTAGCGCGGCGTAGAAATCATCTATCGATTCTCCGGGACTTTGCCGTCTCGTTGCGAGTTGGTAGCGTGCGTAGATCTGGTTCACTGGGCGAACATAGATGCTTTTTAGTGCTGCGAACGCCGTCTGGTAATCCTCTGCGTCTTCGATGAGAGGGAACATTTCCGGGCTTACCCTCGAGTGCAGGACCTGTAGTTTCTGGTCTTCTGTGACCCGGCCGGGGGCCGTTCTGAGCTAGGCCTCGAAACAAGTCTGCCAGTGTTTGAAAACTGCTGCTGAGTTCACTGCGTTGGGGCTGATCCTCAGGCATTCCGGGATGATCCTGAGCTCCATAGTTCTTTTAAGCACGCTTAATAAATTGTAGCGCACAAAGACTCACGAGAGACGAATAGAGATGAAGTCGATGAGGCTTTATTAAGCGTGACTTAGTTCCCCGCAGTTCAGTAGCTGACTGGCCTGTAGGGGAGAACTCCAGGTTCTTATACTCCACCTTCAGGGCGGAGCTAGAGGTCAACAGCCAACCAGGACCCGGGATCTGTCAGCCAATGACATCACGGCTTCACAGTCCCACATGACCCCTAATGCATACTACCACAATCCTGGGTCTCCCTGAGGGAGTGGAGGGAGCCGATGCGGGGGCATACACGAGCACGATGCTCGGGGCGATGATGGGTGCGGAGGCCCCTTCGAGGCCGCTGGAGCTGGATGGGGCACACCAGGTGCTGGCGAGGAGGCCCAAGGCAAACGAGCCGCCAAGGGCGATGGTGGTGAGATTTCACCGGTTCACGGACAGAGAGAGGGTCCTGAAATGGGCCAAGAAGGAGCGGAGTAGCAAGTGGGACAACGCAGAAATCCGAATATACCCGGACTGAAGCACGGAGATTGCAAAGAGGAGAGCGGGTCCGGGCCAAGGCGGTGTTGCACCGGAATGGAGTGAAATTTGGAATGCTGCAGCCAGGGCGACTGTGGGTCACATACAAGGATCAACACTATTATTGCAAAACGCCTGAAGAGGCGTGGACCTTCATACAAACCGAAATGTTGGACTCAAACTGAGGGTTTGTGAAGGTGGGGGGGATGTTTGATGTGTGATGGTTGTTGTACATAGGGGGTCAACCACGCGCAGGAAATGTTATATGGGCTTGGGAAGAGAGACAAGGCCGCGACAGGAGCTGCGCCAGAGGGGGCGGGGTTGGCTTCGGAAAGCGCGGGGTTTTTCCCGCGCTAGGGAAGAAAGGCGGGAAGGGGAATGGAGGAATGCACACGGATTGGGACACACCCACACGGGGAGGTCAATGGGACGGCGGGGGAAGCCGGGGTCAGCAGGTGTCAGCTGACTTACAGGAGTGATGTGGGAGGACCAAAAAGCTAGACAGGGGTCTAGCGGGGGGGGGGGGGGGGGGGGGGGGTTGCTGCTGCACTGGCCGAAAGGGAATGGGACACAGAAGAGGTGGTCGGGGCGGGGGTCTCCCGGCTGGGGGACTGGAGGGTGAGGACGGCGCGGACACGGGACTGGCCTAGAAAAGGAGATGGCTAGTTGGCGGGGGGGGGGGGGGGGGGGGGGGGGGGGGAGCCCCTCCAATCCGGCTGATAACGTGGAACGTGATGGACCTCAACGGGCCGGTGAAGAGGGCCCGAGTGTTCGTGCACTTAAAGGGACTGAAGGCAGACGTGGTCATGCTCCAAGAGCCACATCTGAAGGTGGCGGACCAGGTCAGGTTAAGGAAGGGATGGGTAGGACAGGTATTCCATTCGGGGCTGGACGCGAAGAATAGAGGGGTGGCAATATTGGTGGGGAAGCGGGTGTCATTTGAGGCTAAGACTATCGTAATGGATAACGGAGGGCGATATGTGATGGTGAGCGGTAGGTTGCAGGGGACGTGGGTGGTGTTAGTAAATGTATACCCCCCGAACTGGGGTGATGCTGGATTCATGAAGCGCATGGTGGGGCGCATTCCAGACCTGGAGGTAGGAGGCCTGATAATGGGTGGGGACTTCAACACGGTGTTGGACCCAGCACTGGACCGCTCCAGATCAAGGACTGGAAAGAGGCCGGCGGCGGCCAGTGTGCTTAGGGGGTTTATGGATCAGATGGGGGGAGTGGACCCATGGAGGTTTGCTAGGCCGCAGGCCAGGGAATTTGCTTTTTTCTCCCACGTGCACAAAGCCTACTCCCGGATAGATTTCTTTGTCCTGGGCAGGGCGCTCATCCCGAGGGTGGAGGGAACGGAGTATTCGGCCATAGCCGTTTCGGATCATGCCCCGCACTGGGTGGAACTAGAGCTGGGAGAGGAGAGGGACCAACTTCCGCTGTGGCGGCTGGATGTGGGACTGCTGGCAAATGAGGTGGTGTGTGGGAAGGTGAGGGGGTGCATCAAAAGGTCCTTAGAGGCCAACGACAACGGGGAGGTGCAGGTGGGGGTGGTATGGGAGGCGTTGAAGGCAGTGATCAGGGGAGAGCTAATCTCCATCAGGGCTCATAGGGAGAAGACAGAGGGCATGGAAAGGGAGAGGTTAGTGGGGGAGGTTTCAAGAGTGGACAGGAGATACGCAGAGACCCCTGAGGAGAGATTACTTGGGGAAAGACGACGTCTCCAGACGGAGTTTGACCTGTTGACCACAGGGAAGGCAGAGGCACAGTGGAGGAAGGCGCAGGGGGCGACCTACGAGTACGGGGAAAAGGCGAGTCGGATGCTGGCACAACAGCTCCGTAAGAGGATGGCAGCGAGGGAAATAGGGGGAGTCAGGGATGGAAGGGGAGCCACGGTGCGGAGTGCGACGAAAATAAACGAGGTATTCAGGGCCTTCTATGAGGAGCTGTATAGATCCCAGCCCCCAGCGGGGGAAGACGGGATGAGAGGATTTCTAGACCACTGAGATTTCCGAGGGTGGAGGAGCAAGAGGTGGCTGGTTTGGGGCACCAATTGGGTTGGAGGAGCTGAGCAAGGGTTTGGGGAGCATGCAGGCGGGGAAGGCCCCGGGACCGGACAGGTTCCCGGTGGAGTTCTACAGGAAGTACGTAGACCTGTTGGCCCCGCTACTAGTGAGGACCTTTAATGAGGCAAGAGAGGAGGGGACCCTGCCCCCGACAATGTCGGAGGCGACGATTTCTTTGATCTTAAAGCGGGACAAGGACCCACTGCAATGTGGATCGTACAGGCCGTTCTCGCTCCTCAATGTGGATGCTAAGTTGCTGGCAAAAGTGCTGGCCACGAGGATCGAGGACTGTGTCCCGGGGGTGATCCACGAGGACCAGACGGGATTTGTAAAGGGCAGGCAACTAAACACCAATGTGCGGCGGCTCTTAAACGTGATAATGATGCCATCGGAGGAGGGAGAGGCGGAGATAGTGGCAGCTATGGACGCGGAGAAGGCCTTTGACCGAGTAGAGTGGGAGTACCTCTGGGAAGTGCTGCGTAGGTTTGGGTTTGGAGGAGGGTTTATCAGTTGGGTTAAGCTCCTTTACAGAGCCCCGGTGGCGAGTGTAGTGACGAACCGGCGGAGGTAGGAGTACTTTCGGCTGTACCGAGGGACGAGGCAGGGGTGCCCCCTGTCCCCTCTGCTGTTTGCATTGGCGATCGAACCCTTGGCCATGTCATTGAGGGAGTCTAGGAAATGGAGGCGGGTGGTCCGAGGGGGAGAAGAGCATCGGGTGTCGCTTTATGCGGATGACATGTTGCTGTATGTGGCGGATCCAACGGAGGGGATGGTGGAGGTCATGCAGACTCTAAGGGAGTTTGGGGAGTTTTCGGGCTATAAGCTCAATGTAGGGAAGAGTGAGGTTTTTATAGTACAGGCAGGGGACCAAGAAAGGGGGATAGGCGATCTACCGCTGAGGAGGGCGGAGGGGAGCTTTCGGTACCTGGGGATCCAGATAGCCAGGAGTTGGGGGGCCCTACATAAACTGAATCTGACGAGGTTGGTGGAGCAAATGAAGGAGGATTTCAAAAGATGGGACATGTTACCGCTCTCGCTAGCGGGTAGAGTGCAGTCGGTCAAAATGGTGGTCCTTCCGAGGTTTCTCTTTGTGTTTCAGTGCCTTCCCATCGTGATCACCAAGGCCTTTTTTAAGAGAGTAGGCAGGAGCATTATGGGGTTTGTGTGGGCGAATAGGACCCCGAGGGTAAGGAGTGGGTTCCTGGAATGCAGTAGGGACCGAGGAGGGTTGGTGCTGCCAAACATAGGGAGCTACTACTGGGCAGCAAATGTGGCGATGATCCGCAAGTGGGTGATGGAGGGAGAGGGGGCGGCATGGAAGAGGATGGAGATGGCGTCCTGTAAAGGAATGAGCCTGGGGGCGTTGGTGACGGCACCGCTGCCGCTCCTGACGTCAAAGTATACCACGAGCCCGGTGGTGGCGGCAACGCTAAGGATCTGGGGCCAGTGTAGACGGCACAGGAGTGCCATGGGAGCCTCGGTGTGGTCCCCGATCAGGGGTAACCACCGGTTTGTCCCGGGGAGGATGGATGGGGGGTTTCAGAGCTGGCATCGGGCGGGGATTAGAAGAATGGGGGACCTGTTCATTGACGGGACATTTGCGAGCCTAGGAGCACTGGAGGAGAAGTTTGAGATACCCCCGGGTATTTAGATACATGCAGGTGAGGGCGTTTGTGAGGCGACAGGTGAGGGAATTCCCGTTGCTCCCGGCACAAGAAATTCAAGACAGGGTGATCTCGGGTGTATGGGTCGGGGAGGGCAAGGTGTCGGCAATATACCAGGAGATGAAAGAAGAGGGGGAAGCGCTGGTAGAGGAGCTGAAGGGTAAATGGGAGGAGGAGCTGGGGGAGGAGATCGAGGAAGGTTTGTGGGCTGATGCCCTGGGTAGGGTTAATTCCTCCTCCTCGTGTGCCAGGCTCAGCCTGATACAATTTAAGGTGGTTCACAGAGCGCACTTGACGGGGGCGAGGTTGAGTAGGTTCTTTGGGGTAGAGGACAGATGTGGAAGGTGCTCAGGGAGCCCGGCGAACCATGTCCATATGTTTTGGTCATGCCCGGCACTGGAGGGGTTCTGGAGGGGAGTGGCGGGAGCAATATCCCAGGTGGTGAAAGTCCGGGTCAAGCCAAACTGGGGGCTAGCAATATTTGGAGTAGTGGACGAGCCGGGAGTGCAGGAGGCGAAAGAGGCCGGCATTCTGGCCTTTGCGTCCCTAGTAGCCCGGCGAAGGATCTTGCTAATGTGGAAGGAGGCGAAGCCCCCCCAGCGCGGAGGCCTGGATAAATGATATGGCTGGGTTCATAAAGTTGGAGAGGATTAAGTTCGCCTTGAGAGGGTCTGCGCAGGGGTTCTACAGGCGGTGGCAACCGTTCCTAGACTATCTCGCGGAGCGTTAGAGGAAGGTCGGTCAGCAGCAGCAGCAACCTAGGGGGTCGGGGGGGGGGGGGGGGGACGTTCGGGGAGTGGGGGGGGATGGGGGGGGGAAATGGGGGCTTGACTGGGATGGTGGTGAGCAAGAGATAACATGAAGGATCGGGGAATCTGGCACGAGCGGGAGAGAGCCAGTGTACAAAGCTATGTAACATCGTTTTCACCATGTTTATATCTTGCTCTGCGCGATTTCGTGTTATTTTGTTACGGGGGGCGGGGGGGGGGGGTTATTGCTTGTAAGGGTGAAAAATTGTGTTAAAAAACTTTAATAAATATTTTTTTTTTAAAAGAGTCAACCATATTGCTGTGGGTCTGGAGTCACATGTCGGCCAGACCAGGAAAGGATGGCAGATTTCCTTCCCTAAAAGACATTAGCGAACCCAATGTTTTTTTTACGATAATTGGCAATGGTTTGATGGTCATCATCATTAGACTTTGATTTTATTGAATCCAGATATTTTATTGATTTCACCATCTGCAGTGATGGCATTACTCTGGGCCTCTGGTTTACTAGTCCAGTGACAATACCACTATGCCACCTCAACCCCATAATGCTTTAGCTTGTGGCTTATAGGCCTTATTCATTCTTGAGAGAGCTTTGGTTGTGCTGTTCCTAAACAAAGTGCTATCAGCAAAACGTCCAGTTGTAAGCCATCATTTTGTCTGTTCCCATGACATTCATTTTGCAAAGAGCTGCAGTTTTCTCTGTTAGCCTCTTTAATGTTAGCCATTCTTCTCTTTTCCCATCAAGCCTCATGGCACAATGTTAGCCAATTTTTCACACTCAGAACCTCCCCCCAATCGGCCTATTTTAGATCCACTGAATTGAGCGAAGTGGATCTCAAAAAACCTTAGCCAGTTATTGCCACCGGCAGACTTGCAAGACCAAGCTGTGTTACAACCATCATTCCTGTTTTTGCAAAAACAACTCCATCTCTAATTTCTCTTCCATCTTATCTTTCCAGAGCTTTAACATAATCATGATACAAGTTTGATGTAAAATAATAAGCACGGCCATGATTGCTAAATATGATATAATTTTGGGATCATTGTTATTGATATGGGGATTGACATTACATTCGTTACTGATTATTGTTTGTTGTTGGGTGTAAATTTGGGAGAAAATGTGAAAAAGGAGGAGAATAAAAAATGTTTTTATAAATATGATATAATTTGTTCCCATGGGTAAAGCTGTACATTTCTTGCCCAGTTTCAAATATCATCCCACCAACTAGTTTCCTTAATTTCACTTATGTCAATTTTGTTTACACTTGCTTCTGGTAATATTTTCTGATATGTTATATAAGCATATTTAAGGCACTTTTTAAAATTTCTGGAAACAATTGTATATTTGTCACATACTTTTTCCAATAATTCTTAAATTCTGATTTAATTTCTTTAATATCCTTTCACTTGTTTGGTTAAAACTCTCAATTTTTCATCCACATTTTTCAAATCTAAAGAGTTAACATAGATCATAGAATCCACGGCACAGAGGCAGGCCCTCCATCCCAAACTGGTCCATGCCAACCAAAAGGCCCATTTAAGCTAACCCCATTTGCCTACATTTGCCTCATATCCCTCTAAACTTTTCCTATCCATGTATCTATCCAAATAACTTTTAAATTTTGTCAATGTCCCTGCCCCAACCACTTCCTTCGGCAGCTCATTTCACATATGTACCACCCTCGGTGTAAAAACGTTGCTCCTCAGATTCCCATTAATTCTTTCCCCTCTTAACTTAAACCTATGCCCTCGATTCCCCAACTCTGGGGAAAAGACTGAATCCATTCACCCTATCAGTAGTCATTCCTGTACTGTACATGGTTGCCACATCGTTTACCGCACCCATCTTTCTTATACTCTTTTTCTTGTAATTTCCTACTTCTTGGCCAAACAATATTTTAATCTGCCGGTTATATAAGTTCTTGATCAGGGTGGCACGATGGCACCGAGGACCCGGGTTTGATCCCGGCCCCCAGGTCACTGTCTCTGTGGAATTTGCACATTCTCCCCGTGTTTGCGTGGGTCTCACCCCTACAACCCAAAAGATGTGCAGAGCAGGTGGATTGGCCTCACTAAATTGCCCCTTATTGGAAAAATTTTAAAAATATATATACATGATCTCATGATCTGGGTAGGACACCAATCCAGGAGCACTATTTTTATAATATTTAAAGCTACTGGTTCTAATTCATGGTGTGCATCATCATATTGTGTTTTTCCAATATTCCTCAAGACAATACCATTTTCAGGTCCTGCTACAGTTCTCTCAATCTATTAATTTTTGTTGAACTGTCGCCATCGGACACTGTTTTATGCTTTCACGGTTACCGCTCTATGAGTTCCAGATATTGTGGCGTAATTTTCCACAGATGGTTATCTCTGTTATTGCTACGGTTCTACCAGCCCCGAGGGTCACCACACTCACTCAAGTACTTTCCCCAGTCCATCTTTCCATACCTATTATTGAGATCAAGATAGTATATGCTCTTATTTACAGTTTTGACCTTGCTAGCCAATCGGCAAAAATTTCTTCTGCACTAGGATCTTATTGGATTAGTTATTTTGTTGGACAGATTTCCGAATCATGTTTTTCAATGTTAGTTTCATTCTTTCCATTATCGCGCTACACTGTGGAGGATAGGTTATGTGGACAGGGGAGTCCCCATCTAGTGAACACCTTCTGTACCAGCACAGTGGCTGCCACTTTTGTTGTGTTTGTCCTAGTAGGGAATGTTTCAATATCAATGATGACTTCGCAAGGGGCCCACATAGTTTATTTGTAAATTCGTTCATGGCCCATTTACCGGCCTGGTGTGTCTAAGCTCTCCTTTCTTAGCATAGTGGTCTGGATTATTTTGGGCTTTCCATTGGTTAATAGATGCCGGAAACACTCCCATCCCTGATCTGTTCCAAATCCTCATCTGCCTCCCGTGACTCGACAAATGTTTTTCTAAAAGGGTGCAGGCGGCTACCAGGAGCACCCTGGCCTGGGCCTTGGTGCCCCGGGGTTCCCCCTTGTGTTTTGGCATGAATGGTCCCTTGGGATCGTTCGCTCTCACAACCCTACATTCATCCCGTTCTCCATCGTAACTGGGATTGTCTGTGAGGAAGGTAGCTGTTGTCGCAGCCTTAGAGCATTAGCAAAGGATGTGTGAAGTTTCCCTTTCCAGTATCTGTGCTGGTACCTGGCACTGAGTGCAGATAAGACACTGGTTCATCCCTCGGCGCCTCGTGTTTCAAGTGGAGGGAGTCATCAGACTCAGTGACACGTGCAGAGGGTGGCATACAAAGAAACCATCATTGAGAACATCCTCCAAGTGTCTGCAAGAACACCAGTATCTTTCCTCAATAGCCACATGCCACAATTAGACCTTCAAAGGGGCCAGTCTTAGACACAGTGGTACTAGACTGCCTTCCCCGCAGATTCCCCCACTTGTTCTTCTGCCCACTGAATTCTTACCTCCCTACCTCACTGACTCCCGAGGACCATGCTTCCCGCTTGCATTCAAAGTCCAGGGCATCTCTTTTGAACCTAGAAGTGACCTAGAATATATTTAAACTAACTATTTTATATCACATTCGTCATTCCCTCCTTTTAACATTTCATGCTAACCTATCTATTCAATCCGTAGCTACGGCCCCTCATCTAAAAAGATTAGTCACTGCATTTCCAATTCCTGTTGTAGCCCCCCTTCATCCGCTGCACCCTCGTGGATCCTAACAGCCAAGATTCTAGGGGCGTCTATCTGTTCTAGTGGACCCCGCATTCTACCCATCACGCATTTAAGGATGGCCAGGCCCACAAAGATGCAGCCGAGTGCCACTGCTAAATACATGGCCCTATTTATCAACAAGTCCTTCCAACCTCCAAATCCCCAGTTACCCCAAGAGCCAGGGTCCTGCATTCCGTCCAGGTGATCCCGTATGCGATCCATAAATTTAGTGATGTTAGCGGTTAGGTCTTGAACTCCCACGATACACTTGCCCTGCACTATGGCGCATACCCCACCCTCACAGGCCAGAAGATAGTCAAGAGCATACCGGTTCTGCATTGCAAACAACCGCAGCTGAGACAATTCCTTGGTTATTGCCCCGAGGGCTCCTGGGTTTCGGCACCAAATGTCAAATGTTGAATTCTTTACCCGTCAGTCTGGCCTCAATAAAACTCGAGATGGATTTGTAGGCATAGTATTATTTATTTTTACCCGACTTGCAAGTCTGACTCGCTTCACAAAAACCCAGAACACAAGCTGCCTCCTGGGTATTCAGAATCGAGTGTTATTGGAGACAAAGGAATCTCTACAAATACATTCAAATGGCATCAGGTTTCACATAAACGATTCCCATAGGTCATCCTATACCCCGCCTGACCTGGCCATACATCCTAATTGGCTCACTTCTCATTCCTTAACCCTGGCCTCTTGTTACCCAGCATCCTTTTCTCCTCCTCTACTAGACACCCCTCACCCTTCCTTGCCATGCTTGCTGAAATCCTTTGTCTGTGAACTCACTAGAATTAGACCGGCCTACATCTACATTACTGTAACTAATATATTTAAACTAACTATTTTATATCACATTCGTCAGAAGTGTATGATGAAGTTGGGCACTCCAGCACTTGTATGCGTGCACTCCTGAGAATTATGGCTTCTCTTCTCCTGAACGTGAAGTGTTCCAATAAATGAAGCCTTTTCCGGTGACACCATTCCAGCCTCATGAGCCTCCCAGCTGAATGCCCAGCCCCAAGTGCCTGAGAGACTTTGATTCCTCACTCTTCCATACATCGGTGCACGGCCCTAACTCCCACTGATGGCACATTTCCCTGTGAATGCCCTTTGGCCCTATGCATTTCTAACCCGATCACACCGACTGATGCCACCCTCCAAGCCTTCCATACTAAGCGCCATGCCAAGTTGGTACCAATCCTTGCAGAGCACAGAAGATCAATGAAGCACTCCCAACAGTTTAAAAATGCAGCGCACCACATCATACCCCATTTGTCAGTGCCACCACCTGTCCACACCCTCTTGGTCTGATTGGGTGGCCGCCTCCTGCAGCCAGTCATCTAATAATAATAATCGCTTATTGTCACAAGTAGGCTTCAATGAAATTACTGTGAAAAGTCCCTAGTCACCACATTCCGGCGCCTGTTCGGGGAGGCTGGTACAGGAATTGAACCCACGCTGCTGGCCTTGTTCTGCATTCCAAGCCAGCTGTTTAGCCCACTGTGCTAAACCAGCCCCTATTAGGCATGGGGCTGAGGGCTCGGCAACATTGGCAGCCCACCTGTCTTGCCCATCTGGTGCAGAGGCCATCTGAAGAACCACTTTCAATTTTGCTTGGCCCCGCTCCAAGGCCCTTCCTCCCGCCCCTTGAAGCCTACTTCAGCTGTCTGGACTGTTTTTAAAAATAAATTTGGAGTACCCAATTATTTTTTTTTCCAATTAAGGGGCAATATAGCGTGGCCAATCCACTTAACCTGCACATCTTTGGGTTGTGGGAGTGAAGCCCACGCAAACACAGGGAGAATGTGCAAACTCCACACGGACAGTGGCTCAGGACCGGGATCGAACTCGGATCCTCAGCACCGTCGACAGCAGTGCTAACTACTGTGCCACATGCCGCCTTGCTCTGGATTGCTTAAATTGACCCGCCCCCCCCCCAGGTTATCAGTCAACACAGTGCCCACCAAGCTCCCACCCATGTCTTTTTAAAAAAATATATTTATGAAAGTTTTTTAACACAATTTTTCTCCCTTACAAACAATAACCCCCCCCCCTCGTAAAAAAAAGAAACCGAGAAATCGCGCAGAGCAAGATATATACATGGCAAAATGATATATTTACACAGCTTTGTACACTGGCCCTCACCCGTACGTGCCAGTTTCCCCAACCCTTCATGTTATCTCTTGCTCATCCATCCTCCCAGGCAGTCCCCCCTTTCCCCCCCACCCTCCCAGGACATCCCCTCCACACCCTCCCTCCCCCACCACCCCAACCCACACACCCCCACCCCCCCCCCCCAAGGTGGCTGTTGCTGCTGACCGACCTTCCTCTAACGCTCTGCGAGATAGTCTAGGAACGGTTGCCGCTGCCTGTAGAACCCCTGCGCAGACCCTCTCAAGGCGAACTTAATCCTCTCCAACTTTATGAACCCAGCCATATCATTTATCCAGGCCTCCAGGCAGGGGGGCTTCGCCTCCTTCCACATTAGCAAGATCCTTCGCCGGGCTACTAGGGACGCAAAGGCCAGAATGCCGGCCTCTTTCGCCTCCTGCACTCCCAGCTCGTTCACTCCTCCAAATATTGCTAGCCCCCAGTTTGGCTTGACCCGGACTTTCACCACCTGGGATATTGCTCCCGCCACTCCTCTCCAAAACCCCTCCAGTGTCGGGCATGACCAATACATATGGACATGGTTCACCGGGCTTCCTGAGCACCTTCCACATCTGTCCTCTACCCCAAAGAACCTACTCAACCTCGCCCCCGTCAAGTGCGCTCTGTGAACCACCTTAAATTGTATCAGGCTGAGCCTGGCACACGAGGCGGAGGAATTAACCCTATCTAGGGCATCAGCCCACAGACCTTCCTCAATCTCCTCCCCCAGCTCCTCCTCCCATTTACCCTTCAGCTCCTCTACCAGCGCTTCCCCCTCTTTCATCTCCTGGTATATTGCCGACACCTTGCCCTCCCCAACCCATACACCCGAGATCACCCTATCTTGAATTTGTGCCGGGAGCAACGGGAATTCCCTCACCTGTCGCCTCACAAAAGCCCTCACCTGCATATATCTAAAGGCATTTTCCGGGGGTAACTCGAACTTCTCCTCCAGTGCCCCTAGGCTCACAAATGTCCCGTCGATGAACAGGTCCCCCATTCTTCCAATCCCCGCCCGATGCCAGCTCTGGAACCCCCCGTCCATCTTCCCCAGGACAAATCGGGAACCACACCAATGCTCCCATTGCACCCTGGTGCCGTCTCCACTGGCCCCAGATCCTTAGCGTTGCCGCCACCACCGGGCTCGTGGTATACTTTGTCGGCGAGAGCGGCAGCGGTGCCGTCACCAACGCCCCCAGGCTCGTTCCTTTACAGGATGCCATCTCCATCCTGCCCCCTCTCCCTCCATAACCCACTTGCGGATTATCGACACATTTGCTGTCCAGTAGTAGCTCCCCAGGTTTGGCAGCGCCAACCCTCCTCGGTCCCTACTGCGTTCCAGGAACCCTCTCCTTACTCTCGGGGTCTTATTCGCCCACACAAACACCATAATACTCCTGCCTACTCTCTTAAAAAAGGCCTTAGTGATCACGATGGGAAGGCACTGAAACACAAAGAGAAACCTCGGAAGGACCACCATTTTGACCGACTGCACTCTACCCGCCAGCGAGAGCGGTAACATGTCCCATCTTTTGAAATCCTCCTCCATTTGCTCCACCAACCTCGTCAGATTCAGTTTATGTAGGGCCCCCCAACTCCTGGCTATCTGGATCCCCAGGTACCGAAAGCTCCCCTCCGCCCTCCTCAGCGGTAGATCCCCTATCCCCCATTCTTGGTCCCCTGCCTGTACTATAAAAACCTCACTCTTCCCTACATTGAGCTTATAGCCCGAAAACTCCCCAAACTCCCTTCGAGTCTGCATGACCTCCACCATCCCCTCCATTGGATCCGCCACGTACAGCAACAGGTCATCCGCATATAGCGACACCCGATGCTCTTCTCCCCCTCGGACCACCCCCCTCCATTTATTAGGCTCCCTCAATGACATGGCCAATTTTTCGATCGCCAATGCGAACAACAGGGGGGACAGGGGGCACCCCTGACTCGTCCCTGGGTACAGTCGAAAGTACTCCGACCTCCGCCAGTTCGTCACTACACTCGACATTGGGGCTCTGTAAAGGAGCTTAACCCAATTGATAAACCCTACCCCGAACCCAAACCAACGCAGCACCTCCCAGAGGTACTCCCACTCTACTCGGTCAAAGGCCTTCTCCGCTTCCATAGCTGCCACTATCTCCGCCTCTCCCTCCTCCGATGGCATCATTATCACGTTTAAGCACATTGGTGTTCAGTTGCCTGCCCTTTACAAATCCTGTCTGGTCCTCGTGGATTACCCCCGGGACACAGTCCTCGATCCTCGTGGTCAGCACTTTTGCCAGCAACTTTGCGTCCACATTGAGGAGCGAGATTGGCCTGTACGATCCACATTGCAGTGGGTCCTTGTCCCACTTTAGGATCCTTCCCCGCCTGCATGCTCCCCAAACCCTTGCTCAGCTCCTCCAACCCAATTTGTGCCCCCAAACCAGCCACCTCTTGCTCCTCCACCCTCAGGAATCTCAGCTGATCTAGGAATCGTCTCATCCCCTCTTCCCCCGCTGGGGGCTGGGATCTGTACAGCTCTTCATAAAAGGCCTTGAATACCTCGTTTATTTTCGTCGCACTCCGAACCGTGGCTCCCCTTCCATCTTTGACTCCCCCTATTTCCCTCACTGCCATCCTCTTACGGAGCTGGTGTGCCAGCATCCGACTAGCCTTTTCCCCATACTCGTAGGTCGCCCCCTGCGCTTTCCTCCACTGTGCCTCCGCCTTCCCTGTGGTCAACAGGTCAAACTCCGTCTGGAGCCGTCGTCTTTCCCCAAGTAATCTTTCCTCCGGGGCCTCTGCGTATCTCCTGTCCACTCTCAAAATCTCCCCCACTAACCTCTCCCTTTCCATACCCTCTGTCTTCTCCCTATGAGCCCTAATGGAAATTAGCTCTCCCCTGATCACCGCCTTCAACGCCTCCCATACCACCCCCACCCGCACCTCCCTGTTGTCGTTGGCCTCCAAGTACCTTGCGATACACCCCCTCACCTTCCCACACACCACCTCGTCCGCCAGCAGTCCCACATTCAGCCGCCACAATGGGCGTTGGTCCCTCTCCTCTCCCAGCTCCAGTTCCACCCAGTGCGGGGCATGGTCCGAAACGGCTAGAGCCGAATACTCCGTCCCCTCCACCCTCGGGATGAGCGCCCTACCCAGAACAAAGAAATCTATCCGGGAGTAGGCTTTGTGTACATGGGAGAAGAAAGAAAATTCCCTGGCCTGCGGCCTTGCAAACCGCCATGGGTCCACTCCCCCCATCTGATCCATAAACCCCCTAAGTACCTTGGCCGCCTTCCAGTCCTTGATTTGGAGCGGTCCAGTGCTGGATCCAACACTGTATTGAAGTCCCCTCCCATTATCAGGCCTCCTATCTCCAGGTCCGGAATGCGCCCCAACATGCGCTTCATGAATCCTGCATCATCCCAGTTCGGGGCGTATACGTTTACCAACACCACCCACGTCCCTTGCAGCCTACCGCTCACCATTACATATCGCCCTCCATTGTCTGCTACAATGGTCTTGGCCTCAGATGACACCCGCTTTCCCACCAATATTGCCACCCCTCTATTCTTCGCGTCCAGTCCCGAGTGGAATACCCGTCCTACCCATCCCTTTCTTAACCTGACCTGGTCCGCCACCTTCAGATGTGTCTCTTGGAGCATGGCCACATCCACCTTCAGTCCCTTTAAGTGCGCGAAACACTCGAGCCCTCTTCACCGGCCCATTCAGGCCCCTCACATTCCACGTTATCAGCCGGATAACCCCCGTCCCGACCACCTCTTGTGTCCCATTCCCTTTCGGCCAGTGCAACAGCAACCCTTTTCCCCCCCTTCCCCCCTCCCCTCCCCCCGCTAGACCCCTGTCTAGCTTTTTTGCTCCCCCCATGTCATTCCCGTAAGTCAGCTGACGCCTGCTGACCCCGGCTTCCCCCGCCGTCCCATTGACCTCCCCGTGTGGGAGTCTCCCAATCCATATGCATTCCTTCGTTCCTCTTCCGGCCTTTCTTCCCGCGCGCGGGAAAAAAACCCGCGCTGTCCAAAGCCCGCTCCGCCCCCTCTGGCACAGCTCCTGTCGCAGCCTTGTCTCTCTCCCCCAGCCCATGTAACATTTACTGCGCGTGATTGACCCCCTATATACAACAACCATCACACATCAAACCTCAAACATCCCCCCTACCCTCACAAACCTTCAGTTAGAGTCAAACTTTTTGGCTTGTACAAAGGTCCACGCCTCCTCAGGCGTTTCAAAGTAATAGTGTTGGCCCTTGTATGTGACCCACAGTTGCGCTGGCTGCAGCATTCCGAATTTCACTTCTTTCCGGTACAACGCCGCTTTGGCCCGGTTGAAACCCGCTCTCCGCTTTGCAACTTCCGTGCTCCAGTCCGGGTATATTCGGATCTCTGCATTGTCCCACTTACTGCTCCGCTCCTTCTTGGCCCATCTCAGGACCCACTCTCTGTCCATGAACCGGTGGAACCTCACCACCATCGCCCTTGGCAGCTCATTTGCCTGGGGCTTCTTCGCCAGCACCCGATGTGCCCCGTCCAACTCCAGCGGCCTCGAAGGGGCCTCCTTGCCCATCATCGCCCCGAGCATCGTACTCGCATATGCCCTGGCATCAGCCCCCTCCACTCCCTCAGGGAGACCCAGGATTTGCAGATTCTTTCTCCTCGACCTGTTCTCCAGGTCTTCGAGTCTTCCCGCCCACCTCTTGTGTAGCGCCTCGTTCTGCTCCACTCTCAACGCCAGGCCCACGAGCTCGTCCTAACTGACTCTTTTCTGTACCTCCTGGATCTTAGCTTCGTGGACCTTCTAGGTGATCCCGAGTCTTTCAATTGCCAAAAGCAGAGGCGCCAACATCTCCTCGCGCTGCTCCTCAAAGCAGCGCCTGATGAACTCCTGCAGCTCCCCTTTGTCCCTGGCCGCCACTATTTTGTTTTCTTTCCCTCGCTTCTCCCGTTGCTCCAGTGCCGCTCCTTTGGCCGTTACACTTCTGGTTCGTTTCATAGAAGTTGGCAGTGTTTGCTTCACCAGTCTGCCCCATAAAGTCGATGGAAACTCCTGAAAAAGGTCTGAGAGTCGGGAGCTGCCGAACGCACGACCTACTCCTCCATGGCAGCCACCAGAAGCCTCGTCCCCGCCTCTTCAATGGCCTTGGTAGATCCTTTCACAGTTGTTCCCTCTGCTGCTAGAATTCACCTTTGATAGAGTCAAGTCAGATTGCAGCTTTAAGCTTGCACTTCCCCCACCTGCATGCTGGAAGAGGCCTCTGTCTATTGCTGCAGCTCAAGCCAAATCCTTCACTGTTTCTGCCGGGTCTGGCAGCCAAGACACAGCATTCCTGGGGGACACCGTCAGGGGAATGCTGCAGTCTTCTTCCCACACCGGGAAATGTCAAACAAGTACATTAGATGGGTCGTTTTTTGTACAGTGTGTGGAGGGTTTCCTGACACAATATGTTGACAGGCCAACAAGAGACGAGGCCACGTTGGATTTGGTTTTGGGTAATGAACCAGGCCAGGTGTTGGATTTGGAGGTAAGAGAGCACTTTGGGGACAGTGACCACAATTCGGTGACGTTTACGTTAATGATGGAAAGGGATAAGTATACACCGCAGGGCAAGAGTTATAGCTGGGGCAAGGGCAATTATGATGCCATTAGACGTGACTTGGGGGGGATAGGTTGGAGAAGTAGGCTGCAAGTGTTGGGCACACTGGATAAGTGGAGCTTGTTCAAGGATCAGCTACTGCGTGTTCTTGATAAGTATGTACCGGTCAGGCAGGGAGGAAGGCGTAGAGCGAGGGTACCATGGTTTACCAAAGAAGTGGAATCTCTTGTTAAGAGGAAGAAGGAGGCCTATGTGAAGATGAGGTGTGAAGTTTCAGTTGGGGGCGATGGATAGTTACAAGGTAGCAAGGAAGGATCTAAAGAGAGAGCTAAGACGAGCAAGGAGGGGACACGAGAAGTATTTGGCAGGCAGGATCAAGGAAAACCCAAAAGCTTTCTATAGGTATGTCAGGAATAAGCGAATGACTAGGGTAAGAGTAGGACCAGTCAAGGACAGGGATGGGAAGTTGTGTGTGGAGTCTGAAGAGATAGGCAAGATACTAAATGAATATTTTTCGTCAGTATTCACTCAGGAAAAAGATAATGTTGTGGAGGAGAATGCTGAGACCCAGGCTATTAGAATAGATGGCATTGAGGTACGTAGGGAAGAGGTGTTGGCAATTCTGGACAGGCTGAAAATAGATAAGTCCCCGGGGCCTGATGGGATTTATCCTAGGATTCTCTGGGAGGCCAGGGAAGAGATTGCTGGACCTTTGGCTTTGATTTTTATGTCATCATTGGCTACAGGAATAGTGCCAGAGGACTGGAGGTTAGCAAATGTGGTCCCTTTGTTCAAAAAGGGGAGCAGAGACAACCCCGGCAACTATAGACCGGTGAGCCTCACGTCTGTAGTGGGTAAAGTCTTGGAGGGGATTATAAGAGACAAGATTTATAATCATCTAGATAGGAATAATATGATCAGGGATAGTCAGCATGGCTTTGTGAAGGGTAGGTCATGCCTCGCAAACCTTATCGAGTTCTTTGAGAAGGTGACTGAACAGGTAGACGATGGTAGAGCAGTTGATGTGGTGTATATGGATTTCAGTAAAGCGTTTGATAAGGTTCCCACGGTAGGCTATTGCAGAAAATACGGAGGCTGGGGATTGAGGGTGATTTAGAGATGTGGATCTGAAATTGGCTAGCTGAAAGAAGACAGAGGGTGGTGGTTGATGGGAAATGTTCAGAATGGAGTTCAGTTACAAGTGGCGTACCACAAGGATCTGTTCTGGGGCCGTTGCTGTTTGTCATTTT
This sequence comes from Scyliorhinus torazame, assembly GCF_047496885.1. Lineage (NCBI taxonomy): Eukaryota > Metazoa > Chordata > Chondrichthyes > Carcharhiniformes > Scyliorhinidae > Scyliorhinus > Scyliorhinus torazame. The sequence continues at coordinate 185,283,350 of NC_092719.1, forward strand.
TATCAATGACCTAGAGGAAGGCGCAGAAGGGTGGGTGAGTAAATTTGCAGACGACACTAAAGTCGGTGGTGTTGTCGACAGTGTGGAAGGATGTAGCAGGTTACAGAGGGACATAGATAAGCTGCAGAGCTGGGCTGAGAGGTGGCAAATGGAGTTTAATGTAGAGAAGTGTGAGGTGATTCACTTTGGAAGGAATAACATGAATGCGGAATATTTGGCTAATGGAGAAGTTCTTGGAAGTGTGGATGAGCAGAGGGATCTAGGCGTCCATGTACATAGATCCCTGAAAGTTGCCACCCAGGTTGATAGGGTTGTGAAGAAGGCCTATGGAGTGTTGGCCTTTATTGGTAGAGGGATTGAGTTCCGGTGACAGGAGGTCATGTTGCAGCTGTACAAAACTCTGGTACGGCCGCATTTGGAGTATTGCGTACAGTTCTGGTCACCGCATTATAGGAAGGACGTGGAGGCTTTGGAGCGGGTGCAGAGGAGATTTACCAGGATGTTGCCTGGTATGGAGGGAAAATCTTATGAGGAAAGGCTGATGGACTTGAGGTTGTTTTCGTTAGAGAGAAGAAGGTGAAGAGGAGACTTAATAGAGGCATACAAAATGATCAGGGGGTTAGATAGGGTGGACAGTGAGAGCCTTCTCCCGCGGATGGAAATGGCTGGCACGAGGGGACATAGCTTTAAACTGAGGGGTAATAGATATAGGACAGAGGTCAGAGGTAGGTTCTTTACGCAAAGAGTGGTGAGGCCGTGGAATGCCCTACCTGCAACAGTAGTGAACTCGCCAACATTGAGGGCATTTAAAAGTTTATTGGATAAGCATATGGATGATAATGGCATAGTGTAGGTTAGATGGCTTTTGTTTCGGTGCAACATCGTGGGCTGAAGGGCCTGTACTGCGCTGTATCGTTCTATGTTCTATGTTCTAAATGCCGTGGGGGCCCTGTAAAAGAGCCCAAAAGTCCGTTCCAAGCGTGAGCTGCCGAATATGCGACCTAGCTCTGCATAGCCGCACCCGGAAGTCGCTCCCACCCATGTCTGACTGCGATTCATGCTGGCTGGCTGGCCCTTAACTAGCCAGCCCATGTGAAACTGCGATATCACATCCGCTTCAATCCCGCCTGCCATATGCGCCCGACATGCCCAAAATGCAGGCCGTACAGTAGTTGAAATCAGTCTTTTACTTTCACATTTATTTACAATGCCAGTTCAATTGGCATAAAGAAATAACCATTTAATACAAGAGGGAGTGATTAAAATGAAAGATTCTCCGACCTGCTGCACCAGTTTTCTGGTGCGGCACGCCCCCGCCGGCAGCAGGATCCTACATCCCGACAGCTGGCCAATGGGGTTTTCCATTGTTTGTACGCCATACCGTCGTCAAATCTTGAGTGCGCTGCTGGCGAAACAGAGGATCCTGCCAACGGAGGATCCAGCCACATAGAATCCCTACAGTGCAGGAGGCCATTCGGCCCGTCGAGTTTGCACCGGCCCCCCCAAAACAGCGCCCTACCTATGCCCACTCCCCCACCCCATCTTTGCAACCCCACCTAACCTTTGGATACTTAAGGGAGATTGCTCATGGCCAATCCACCTAATCTGCATATCTTTGGACTGTGGGAGGAAACCGGAACACCCAGAAGAAATCCATGCAGATATGAGGAGAATGTACAAACTCCACAGTCTCCAAAGGTTGGAATCGAACCCGGGTGCCTGGGGCTGTGAGGCAGCAGTGCTAACCACTGTGCCACCGTGGTGCCCAAATACAGTCTTTCTGAATTTTGACAGTAAATGGTTTAAAAATCTTCAAAATTGCTATTTCTTTCGGGTTTTCGAATTTTACATTTGGCCATATTTTGTCACCATTCCGACTTGGATGTTCAAGGATAGGGGCATAAATTCTAAAGTATGGACTGAACCAAAGCTTCATTTCTCCCTTTGCCTCCTACTCACTCCCCCCAACCCTACAGAGTTTCAAGAATGATTTCCTCACAAACCTACCGGATCTAGTGTCTGAGATTTTAAACAAAATCGATTTAAACTATACCGCTCCTCTAAGAAATGATCCAGTTCAACTTACTTTAGGATGCTATTGTGTTAAGCATATAGAAAATGTCCAGATGCATAATCAGTGACTATCTATAAAAAAATCATTTTATTAAAAAATAGTTCAATTCACATTAAGTGAAACATTTTTTTTGTTATTTACAGAAAGCATTGTCTGGTTTTACTAGAACCACCCCCACATCAGATGTCAAAAATCAGGTATTTCTGGCCACTGTACAAGCATTATGCATCATAACAAGAATTAGAGGTCAACAATCTATATGAAATTTATATTACTGGCTTTATATAAAATAGTCCTTGTGAATCAGTTATGAAATATTTCGCTGTTAGAGTCCCATAAGTCTTTTAGCATCTTCACTTTGAGCCATTAAAGTTTCACTAGCATATTTCTGTAAGAGTTCCATTTTCTTCCGCCGTACAAGAGCCTCCTCAATCTGCAATTATGGAAATTAAAAATATTATCAAATTATTTAATCCAAAAATGTAATCCAAATTGATAATTACGTTAAGTACTAAACAGAATTATATGCTGCAAAGCAGAACAATCCACCACTGTAAGAAGACTTTGAAATAAGTAATATTTGAAGTAAAGTCACATTTGAAGTACTCGTGATGCGAACTTTAAGAATGCCTTTTGGACAACATTCGATGCTCATTTTTAAGGCACCATTCCTGCAACCCATTTCTACACTCACACTGAAAATAAGAGTTTCTGCACGATCTGCCCCCTTTCAAACAGTGTTACTGAATGTAGATTTTTTTCCCCAAAAAATGTTTTATTAAAATTTTCCATATTAAACAAAACCACCCAATACAATTAACCAAAATTACACAATAGAAGAGACAAATAAACAAAAACACAAATTAACTTTCACCCAAAAAACTAAACTAAATCCCCTAACAGCTGATGGCGACTAGGTCCTTAAAAAATGAATGGCTGCGATCTTAGGTAGAGCTCTTCTACTGACCCTCTAATGGTGTACATGACCTTCTCCAAATGTAGCAAAGACATGAAATCACCCAACCATGCAGAGTAATGATGCAGAGTAGGAGACCTCCACCCAAGTAGAACTTGTCTCCGGGCTATTAGAAGAGAAGGCAACGAAATCCACCTTTACGCCCGACTGAAGCACTGGCGAATCTGATACCCTAATTATGGTTCCAAATCAACATTAAGTATTTTCGACATGATGATGAAGAAAGAGGCCCAGAAGCTTACCAACTTGGGGCAAGACCAGAACATATGGGCATAGTCAGACAACCCCAGAGAGCAGCGCTCACATTTATGCTCCATCCCAGAGAAAAATCCGCTTATCCTCCCTTTGGTCAGATACGCCCTATGCACCACCTTAAATCAAACTTAGTCAAGCACAGGAAGATGTGTGATTGACCCTGCGAAGGGCCCCACTCCACACCTACCAACCAGAATGGGACCTAATTCACTGTCCCATTTCGTCCTTGCCTCACTCAACAGAACTGAATCCGCTGAGAAGATATGGTCATACGTGTCTGAATTAGTCCCCCCCATCAGCCCCACCAAAGGCAAAATCCTCTTCAACAGGGAAGAGGGTGGTTCCACCCACGTCAACGCTACCACCAAGAAAGCACAACAGCGCCTATACTTCCTCAGGAAACTAAGGAAATTCGGCATGTCCACATTGACTCTTACCAACTTTTACAGATGCACCATAGAAAGCATCCTATCGGACTGCATCACAGCCTGGTATGGCAACTGCTCGGACCAGGACCGCAAGAAACTTCAGAGAGTCGTGAACACCGCCCAGTCCATCACGCGAACCTGCCTCCCATCCATTGACTCCATCTACACCTCTCGCTGCCTGGGGAAAGCGGGCAGTATAATCAAAGATCCCTCCCACCCGGCTTACTCACTCTTCCAACTTCTTCCATCGGGCAGGAGATGCAGAAGTCTGAGAACACGCACAAACAGACTCAAAAACAGCTTCTTCCCCACTGTCACCAGACTCCTAAATGACCCTCTTATGGACTGACTTCATTAACACTACACCCTGTATGCTTCAGCCGATGCCAGTGCTTATGTAGTTACATTGTATATGCTGTGTTGCCCTATTATGTATTTTCTTTTATTCCCTTTTCTTCTCATGTACTTAATGATCTGTTGAGCTGCTCGCAGAAAAATATTTTTCACTGTACCTCGGTACACGTGATAATAAACAAATCCAATCCAACGGAAAGGAGGGATAAGTCTTGCGTGAAACAGCACGAATCTGAAAGTACCTGAAAAGACTGGAAACCAAGCAGTTGTAATTTCTCCGCCAACTCCCTAAAACTGGCAAACCTCCCCTCCACAAACAGGTCTCCAATCCACTCCCTGACTTAAACATGGAATACAAATCCTCTGAGAGAAAAGGTGGTTGTTGCAGATGGGGGCGAGCGAAGACAGGAAACAGCTTGAAATGCTGCCTGAACTACTTCCAAATTCTCAGGGTGGTGACCACCACTGGATTCAAGGAAATTCTCACCGGAAAGGCAACAATGCTGCAACCACTGCACAAAGACTAGAAAGTGCAGGAGCTCACTTCCATTTGTCCCCATATGGAGCCAGTATCACTGAACCACAGCAATATCTTCTGAATATTGGCTGCCTAATAGTAAAGCAATAAGTTGGGTAGAGCCAAGTCCCCAGATTGTCTATCTGTCTATCTCTTTGGGGCAAAGCCCACATATCCTTGGGAGTCTTACCTGCCCAAATAAAGGAGGACATTAATTTGTTGACCTTGATAAATGCTTTTCGACATCCAGGGAAATAATCACCTCTGGTTTGGGTATCAAGGAGGGGGAAAAGGACAATGTTTAGCAGGCAATGTATATTGTCTAACAATTGTAAACCTTTAACGAAGCCTGTCTGAGCCTCTGAGATTACCTCGGGGAGGCAAAGATCCAGCCGCAGCGCCAGGACCTTGGCAAGTAACTTAACATCCGCATTTAACAGCGAGATAGGTCGATATGACCCACACTCCATTGGGTCTTTGTCTTTGAGAATCAAGGAAACAAGGGACCTGTGTGAGGGTAGAGGGCAGCAACCCCCAGGATAAGGAATCATTAAACATGCCCAGAATTAAAGGCACCAAATGCTCTGCAAACTTCTTATAAAATTCAATGGGGAAGTCATCTGGGCATGGGGCTTTACCAGTCTGTATCAACCCAATGCATTTTATCATTTCCCCTGGGCCCAATGGGAATTCCAATTCATCGCACCTCTCCAACTCCACCGCTGGGATGGATAAGTTGTTCAAAAAGTCAGTCGTGACTGATCCCTCAGCCGGAAGCTTCAATCTATGGAGACCCCAATAGAACGATTCAAAAGCCGCATTATGCCCGTGTTGCGTACCTGTATGATCTCCCGGGAAGCCTCCTGTCACTTAAGCTAGTGAGCTGAAAGGCTACTGGCCTTCTCCCGTATTCATAAAACATGCCCCTCGAACATCGCAACTGGCCCACTGCTCGGTCTATCGATAATAGCTCGAATTGTGTTTGTAGCTTTTTCCTACTTGCCAACAACTCTGGGGTAGGGGTAAGTGAGTACTGGTGGTCCACCTCAAGAATGAAATCCATCAACCTCTGCTGCTTCACGCTCTCTGTCTTTACCATGTTAAAGGCTTCCTACAGAGTGGAAAGTGAGATAGCCTCATTTTTATTAAATTTTATGTAGTCCCCAATGGCAGTGGACATGCATTCACAAAATTTGTCCGCCATGGCGGACGTTGGGAGGGACTTAACTCTAGTGCTGAATCAACAAAATGTGGGGCATGGTCCGAAATCACAATCGTTGAGTGATCTGCTGCCATCACAGGAGGGTGGCCATTTTCTCTGCTGATGAACTCAGAGAGGCCTCCCATTCATTCGACAAACTTCTGCTGTTCACCTTCTTTCCCCTGACTTTTCTGGGCATTTCATTCATATAGGATCCTTATCCCATTAATTATGTGGGCTTTCAAAAGAAAATACCCCCCCTGAAACGGAGAGAAAAGGGCAGAAAGTGCAGTACGCTAGCAGAAGCCACGTTGTGCATGTCTTCCCCCTACATTATGCCACTGGAGGTCCCCCCCACAGATTTTTTTCCATGTCCCCTTACCTCTTTCTGTGACGGTACAGGAACATGAGCTATAAATTTTTGCTCGTTTTCCTCTCCTTCCGTCTGTTCCTCACCTTCGTCATCAGACTGGACCATTTGAAACATAAATAATTTTAATACATTGGGAAAAACATCATTGTCCTTATTCTATAAACAATATGCATTTATTTTAAAGCAATTTTTAAAACAAAAATCTAAAAGTTCTGTGGTCATGATTTAACACAATATCTTAGCTGAAGGAAACATTAAAATATTTTGCTTCTTTTCTCTAGCGGCTAGATATTTCTTCTTCAGCATAGACAGCACAATGGCTCAAGTAATAATTAACAAAAATTAATGGGAGAAATGGCATTTAATATTTAACAAAAACTCAGAACTGCACCCAATTGGGGCCATTGTGTACAGGTGACACCATCAACATTATGCAACAAGATAGTTCAGGTCTTACCGACAAATTAATACAACACGCTTCTTCATTTTTACCCTGTGACAGAAATGATCCCATACATTGACAATTACAAGTTTGATTTAAGATATTTGATACTGCATTTACCTCATCATCCTTCACTGCATAAATGTTTACTTCTTCCTCCTCCTCCTCTTTATCACCTCCACTCTCAAGTCTGGCCTCTTTATCTTCCTTCCATTTTTCCACAGCTTCTAATATGACTAAAATGTGGAAGAAAGTTGAAGCATTTGTAAAACTTAATTCAAATGCAAATTTTGTTCCCAGTCTTTTTGCCCATACTCAAAATATAAATACAATCATGCTCATCTTGAGATACAGATCCCTAGGTCGCAGATTTCTCTGTGTCAATTAGCAGTGTTTCACTTTGATTACATGCCTGGAAAGCTGAGAAATCAGGACGGACATTAACTGATCGTAAATGAAGACTTTCAACATCTGGGATGTGTGGACTCCATTGCTGGGATGTTACATTTACAAAGCAAACCATCATAACACAGCAATTCACTTCTGAAAATGAAATGAAAATCGCTTATTGTCACCTCGGACTTTGGATCTCAGTTTTAAATACATTCATACGTGATCCTGTCGTTGGTATCTGCTAATATACAGAGTGATCGCAAACAGATTGCTCACTCAGTGTAAAAGTTGGCAACTTGGTGAGATTGTGAATTCAGTGCAGAGGGAGGAGGTGGTAACACTTTTGGTCGAAAATATCTGAAGTATTTAAAAACTTTTGTCTTGTATTTTAGTAGTTGATGCAAAATAGTGTGGAGAATTTTTTTTTGAATTATAATAATTTAAAAAGCATATATGAATAATCTACATCAAGATGTGGCCCAGCAGGATGTATGCTTGCACTGCAGTGTGCGGAAGTTTGTGAATAGTGAGTCCTAGACACGTAATAAAATCAAGAGATTGTTAGCTAAAGTTGAAGTTCGTGAAAATGGAAGGTGAATTATTAATCTAGTCAGAAAATTGTCCGGGTGGCAAGAGGCAGAGTGTAGGGATAATGGACAGGTACTTTATTTGACAGGATGTAGCAATGCTTTTCAAACATTTCCTTCCTCCTGGGACACACTTCTGCCAACTGGCTGACCTTTGGGATCCATGCCACATCCACTTACCTTTATTGCATTAGGTCCTAATGAATCACTGGATGCTAACTTTTTAAAAAAATAAACAAATGCACAAGATTGTATTTCCCTCAAAAAAAAAATTTTTAATCATAAATTACACTCTGCATTAAAATTTTTCCTCCCTGGGAAGAGACCACCCCTCACCAACCACCAGCAAAAATGTTGATAACCATAAATCTCCAGCTCCCAATTTCATAGTCAAAAGTATTAAGAACATATGTTGGTAGAACAGAAACAGTAAGTTGGCAATACATTTCTTGCACAAAACCCAGCTGGGCACTGACTAACCAACAGAAAAGGACAAGCAGCAGCTGAAAAATGAGACTTCACATAATAAAACATTGCAGTTTAAAAAAATAAAATACATGTAAACACTATGAATTTTCTCAGGATGCAAGATATTCAGATTCTGGTCTCTTACCACAGATGATTGCGACCATGCACACAGTTGTTGTTCCAATATCTTACATAGAAACATACATAAAAAACAGGAGGAGGCCATTCGCCCCTTCGGGTCTGCTCCACCATTCACTATTGGGACTGATCATCAAGTTAAATACCCTGATCCAGCCTTCCCCCATATCCCTTGATCTCTTTAGCCTCGAGCTATATCTAATTAGTTCTTGAAATTATACAATGTTTTGGCCTTAACTACTGGCTGCGGTAGTGAATTCCACAGATGAAGAAATTTCTCCTCACCTCAGCCCTCAAACTATGAGTACATAATGTACTTAAAACGGAGATCCAAAGTCCGAGGTGACAATAAACGATTTTCATTTCATTTCATTTTCAGAAGTGAATTGCTGTGTTACGATGGTTTGCTTCGTAAATGTAACATACCAGCAATGGAGTCCACACGTCCCAGATGTTGAATGCTGGAAGTCTTCATTTACAATCCGTTCTGGATTACCTTGTATAATCCTGTTAGAATTTTATACATTTCTATGAGATCCCTCTCACTCTTCTAAACTCCAATTAATATAATCCTAACCAAATTAGTCTCTCCTCATGTGACAGTCTCACCATCCCAGGAATCAGCCAGATAAACCTTTGTTGTACTTCCTCCATAGCAAGAACATCCTTTTCAGATTAGGGCACCAAAAACTGCACACAATACTCCAGGTGTGGCCTCCCCAATACCTTATACAACTGTAGTAAAACATCCCTAACCCTATACTCAAATCCCCTCGCTATGAAGGCCAACATACCATCTTGTGTAATAAATTTGTAGATCAGAAAAACAGCCAACCACACAGAAGTCATACAAAACAACCATTTGAACAAAATGCATCAGTGCTGGTACTATTATATTTTCTGTGCTCTGAACAGGATGTTTCAAAGAACGGAGCTGGTGCATGTTTGCATGACTCTGTGTTGGATCTTTATGACTTGGCTTTGAAATATCACAGATGACCACTGAAGAATATCTGATACCTGGATATGAGACCAAAGGGGAAGTTCATTCACCTCCCCATCACCTCGATTTATTCCACCCGACCACAAGTCTGGTCCAAGCAGGATGGATGGATTCTCAATGGGGCATTGACTGTCCCGATGTAATGGATTATTTTAACCCCAAAACTAGTAATTTTAACGTGACCACTGGCAATTGTCGTTACGATCCCACCTGCTCCTTTCCGACCAATGGTCACACCTTCAAATACATTACTGCCACGGTCACCTGTACCATTTCTGTTATCGGGATGATTGGCAGTGCGACTTTGCTGAGGATTACCATAAGTACATTGGCTTCTCTCTGTAGCCAGCATTCCCCACCTTCAGCTCTCCTGTACAATCAATTGCCCCATCAGCTTCATTCCTGATCTATTCTCCCATTTCTTGCCTAAACTTCAAATAACATTTTGGGTTTTTTCTGCCCTCTTTAATTCTGGTCCTTGCCGTTCACATTTTTTCCGACCCTGCACTCCGCAAACCTTCTGACACCCACGGCTCACAACCTGCACTTCTGAAAAACACTGGAGATTGGGCAGTACGGCGGCACAGTGGTTAGCACTGCTGTCTCACGGCACCGAGGTCCCAGGTTCGATCCCGGCTCTGGGTCACTGTCCTTGTGGAGTTTGCACATTCTCCCAGTGTTTGCATGGGTTTCACCCCAACACCCCAAAGATGTGCAGGTTAGGTGAATTGGCCATGCTAAAACCGCTACTTAATAGGAAAAAAATGAATTGGGTATTCTAAATTTAAAAAAAAAAAAAGAAAATCACTTGAGATACCTCGACACCAAGGGTAAATTAGGTGAGATTATACGAACTAAGAGCTGTATTCCATGGAATTTAGATAGCTGAGGGTTAATCAAAGTTTGAGAGAGAGAGAGAGACTATTTCCACAGATCAGGAAATCTAGAACTAGGGGGCATAGTCTAAATATTAGAGCCATACCTTTCAGGAGTGAAATAAGGAAGCACTTCTACCTGCAAAGGGTTGGCAAAGTTTGGAACTCTTTTGCAAACTCAAATTAATACTGACGCAATTGTTCATTTTAAATATGTGATTGATAGATTTGTTTTAACTAAAGGTATTAAGAGACATGGGGCAAGGGCAGATTTTGAGGTGTTAGGTCACAGAATCAACCAAAATCTCACCAAATGGCAGAACAAGATCAAAGGACTAAATGGCCTACTCCTGCTCCTATCTTATCAGCAGGCAAAATGTTTAGTTTTTTCCCAGCATATACAGTGTGTACTATCTTTGTACTTTGCAGGATATTTTTTAAATGTGCATTTAGCTTTTGGAAATCTGCCATGGCACAAATGATCACAATTAATTAAATTACACTGGAACTCACATGCACATAAATAGAAATTTCTTACTACATTGACTAACCTAATTCAATGTCTGATGAGAGGAAGTCACTTATACGCTTCATTAAAATCTAAACCTTTAACATATTGCAATCACGCATCTTGTTGCAGAAGCTCATTAAGCAAGAGTCTTGAGGATTGTGACTGCATAGAAACCATATAGACGGTCAATAGTCGACAGAAGCGCTGTATCCAGTTTTTTTTTTAAAAATCTACATTACGGATGAGAGATGATGGGAATGTAGCCTCAGAACATAGATATGGCCAGCTGAAATCATTACAGTGACATCACAAATACAAGGAGCATTGTAAAAAAAAATGCAGTTCCCACTCAAATACATACTCAGGAATGAATTCACTAGCCATGACTTTAATCACAACTCATGGTCACTAACCATTTCCCAAACCATCACAGTTGTCAGCAGCAAATTGTGTGTGCAGACTTGCCTCCCTTCCTTCTATTGCTGCACAATATCACACTTGAGGGAATGGTCCTTAAAGAGATTGATCGGAATTAATGCCCACTAAAATAATAGTACTAGTGCAATACACCGACAATGTCAATAGTCTTTAAAGAACATATCAATGCAATAAGTTTATCCTAAATGAGATACCACTGCTGCCTTAAGTTTGTAAGAGGTTAAGTGTCTGAATAGATGAGGCTGATTCAGTAACCCTTTGGCATGCTGCCAAAGTTGTAAGCATGTGGAATTTAACTGATTGATTTGTGACATTAGGAGAACCACATGATCTACAAAGTTATTGGAAGACAACTATTTTTAAAATCAGAACATGCAAAAGAAAAGAAACCCATTTAAAATGGCATTAATAAACTATTCTCCTGTTTAGCATACTATATTCTTGAATGTATGACAGAGTACAGCACAGTCATTTAAAACAACTAACAGAAAAGTTATTTTTTGGATCCTTTCTAATGCAATAAAAATAAACAAAAATTTGATTACTGCAGCAGAGCAAAAGAAATCTAGTAGTATTGCTGGAACAAGGCACCGTGATGTCACAAGCGGTCAGGCCAAGCAACCAGAAGATAAAGTCAAATCAATAAACAATTTATTGATTAATAGACGTGAAGGCATGTAGCCAAATTAATGGTCGTATAAATGGAAAAAGAGTTCAAGTTACCGAGGCAGGTTCTTACAGTCCATAGTCGGGTTCCAAAGCAGGTTTGTTGTCTGGTACTAGTTGTGACCCACAAAGCACATAGCAAGTAATTCAAACAGGAATCCAACATCCTCCTCACTTCCACTCAAAGGTCTTTCCTATTGCTCAGTGATCAGTGATCTACTTATATAGTCCATCTAAGGGGTTGCAGCTGAACCTCAACTCCAGGTTCCTTCTGGGATTTCTGGAAGCCATCTTGTGAAAGGCATGGTTGTACTCGATGAGTATCGGAATGCCGGCCCTCCAGTATCCAGCTGGATATATACCCTCGTCCTGGGCTGAAGCATACACCCAGAGATGGTTGTGCAAACATAGTGTGCATCTTTGAGAGGGCATTAGCATTGACACCTGGGCGGTGGGCCACGTCAAACTGGAACAGCTATAGGCTGAGGCACCATCGGGTGATCCTGCTGTTCTGGTCCTGGTTCCTGAACATCCATCTCAGGGATGCATGGTCTGTAAGTAGAAGTAAACGCCTCCCAATCAAGTAGTATTTCAGTGACACAAGTGCCCACTTAATGGCCAAGCTTATTTTCCAATTGTGGAATAATGTTTTTCCGCAGGCAACAATTTACAGCTAACGCATTTGAGTGGATACTCATTTCCAAACTCCTGTGACAATACCGCCACCAAACTGGTGTCCGATGCATGCATTTGTAGCCGTATCTGTTCACTGAAATCGGGAGAGCAAAGGATTGAGTAAGCACAGTGCATCCTAAAGGCCTGGAAAGGCTTTCTCAACGGGCTCTGACCACTGAACCCAGTTCGACAATTTGGCTTTGGCCAAATACTGCAAAGGGATGATCATGGATGCAAAGTAAGGGATGAATTGTCAGTAATAAATGGCGAAACCAAGGAATGCCCGGATGCCCGGACCTTTTTTTTTGAGAGTGGGGTGGGCCAGTCCCTTATAGCTTCCACTTTTATCTCATGTGGCATAATTAATCCCCTCCCAATGGTATATCTTAAGTAATTTGCCTCACTCACCCCAGATGGCACTTCTTCAGTTGCCAGTGAGACCTGCATTCCATTGGGCATCAACCACCCGCTTCAGGTGCAGCATATGTTCCTCTCAAGTCACACTGTGGATGACGACAGTATTGCGGTGGCAAACTGCCAATGGGGGCATAGGACCTGATCCAGTCTTTGGAAAGTGGCACAAGCTCAGTGCCAGCCAAAGGGCAGCTTGCGGTATTGGTATGGACCATTGTGGTCGTAAAAGCAGTTTTCTTACTAGTCTCTTTTGCCAGGGGTACCTGCCAATATTCTTTTGTTAAACCCAGGGCGATGAACCTAGAGCCGCTCAATGAGTTCATCGACCCAGAGCGTGCAGTATGTATCAAAGAGAGAGTTGGCATTTAGTTTATGAAAATAATTATAAAACTGAACAGACCCATCAGGTTTTGGTCAGAGGACTATCGGACTAGTCCACTCACTCCGAGACTCCTCGATGATTCCCATCGGCAACATCAATAAGGTCGGAGTCTCACCTTCTGTCCGGGCTGGGTCACTGTTTTGTGTTGTACTAACGCCATTCTTCCTGGGAGACTAATGAACACATCTTTATTTTACAACAAGAATTCAAGCATCTTTTGTTTCTGTTGTCTGGTCAGATGCCCCGGTGGTACTTCTGTCACTCAGTCCTCCTCTACCGGATCGGGGTTCAGGGAGGCTAATAAGGCGTTGGTTACATTCCATTTGTTCAGTAAATTTATGAGGTACAATTGCTCTGATTTTCTGCGATCTGCTCGTCTTATTTTGTAGGTAACCGGACCTATTCAAGTACATCATTGAGTCCCTTTCGCTTCGCAAGGAACTGTCAGCACCAGAAGCAGTACACAAATCTCCCACCTGGAACTCTTGGGTATGACACCTCTGTTGTAAGCCTTGGTCTGGACCGCGTGGGCTTTCTCCATATGTTCTTTACTATTGGGAGGATTGCATGTATCTGTGTTCTCATTTGGTCCACATGTTCGATGACTGTGCGCTGAGGACATGGCTGACTAGACTCTTTGGTAATGTCTAGTAGGCCTCATGGTCTTCTGGAATATAGAAGTTCAAATTGCGAGAAACCTGTAGAACCCCTGAGGAACCTCACGTATAACAAATAATAAAAATGGCAAGAGCTGGTCCCAATTTCTCCTGTCCTTTTCCATGATTTTCCTCAACAAGGTTTTATTAAATCTTTCCATGAGACCATCTGTCGGTGGATGATATACAGAGGTCCTCACCTGCTGGATTCTGAAGAGACGACACATTTTTCTCATGATCCGAGACATGAATGGGGTCCCCTGGTCAGTTAGAATCTCCTTTGGTCGACCTACCCAGGAGAAAAAAAAGACACGTTCACGTGCTATATTTTTTGTTGTAGCAGTACAAAGCGGGGTGGCCTCAGGCTACCTTGCGGCAGAATTGACTATCACCAAGAGGTATTGGTATCCTTTGGCTGACTTGATTAAGGGCTCTATTGGATCCATTTTGATGCATTCAGAGGGGCCATCTATACTGGGAAGTGTAATGAGCGGACTCTGGCAATCTGGCTTTGGGGGGGGGGGGGGGGGGGGCAGTGGTCTGGCATTCTCTGTAGCTTCTGCAAAACTGTGTCACACTCCTATGTACTCCTGGCCAGTAAAACTGGTTCATCAGTCACTCCTTAGTCTTTGGTACTCCCAGATGCCCTGAGTAAAATGACTATGGGCAAGATCCAGCACGATGTTTTGATAAGACCGGGGTAAAAACAGCATCCTCCACCTCTGTTTCTCCCCTCTTCTCAATTCTATACAGCAGCTGGTTCTTTACTGGAGGGCTAGAGGTGTGTTTGGTTTGTTACATTCCCCTTCATTTGCACTTGTGACCAGGCCTATTTAAGGTTTGGGTCCTCCAACTGGGCCTTTCCAAATTCACGCCGCCGTTCCTTATCTCCAGTTCATTCTCTGTTAGACCATCTCCTTCTTCTTCCCCACTGGTCTCAGCTTCCAGGGGTTCCTCAGCCGCAGGGGGACTGTCCTCTGCTTCTCCCAAACACATTTTGGGACCCGTCTTGCTCCCACAACTCCTGGAGCAGTGGACAGTCTTGGCCCACCAGCACCAGGTACAGGAGAAGCGCAACGACTCTCACCGTGGCCTGATTACTCCAGTTCCCCACAGCCAGAGGAAGTTAAACAACAGGGTAACTCCAGCTATCACCGTGTACACAGTTTCCGTTCCAGGAGGACAGATATTATCTCGAGGAACTATTGCTTGGGTGACCAATGTGACCATGCTGCCAGGGTCCAGTAAAACAACCACATTCTGATGTTTCACTTGGATCTTCCAGACCTGGTTTGCCCAAACCTTAGCCTAGCTGCATGCAGAAATAAGGTGTCAGTCCATCTAGTCCTCTCTTACTATATCCTGCTCAGTCTGTATGGGCAAGATGCCAATTTTTCAGTAGACATAATCAGCAGGCTTCTATCTGGAACACAGCCTTTCGGGTCGTCTTGGTCCTCACTCTGGGTTTGGAGAGTTTAGTTCAAGTGCATTACGGGGTCATTTCCTCCGATTTCCCTAACTTCATTAACCATTTGGTAGCCAGATGTTGCTCTACCAAGTCCACTGACCGCTTGACGTCTCTGGGAAGACTTCACAGGAAATATTCCAGCACCGTCCGTTCCACCACCTGGGCTGAGTTAAACGTTTCAGGCTGGAGCCATTTGCGAGCCAGACGAATCAAGTCAAATATCTGAGATTCGGAGCTCGGTCAGAAAGGTAGGCCTAAAAAAGCAGGAAAATGTTGAGCACTCATAGTCGTGATGACCCCCAGCCGTGCCAGGATTTCTATTCTGAGCTGGTTGTAATCTTCAGCGACAGCCTCCTCCAAATCATGGTAGGCCTTCTGTGCTTCCTTATGATGCCAGCTCACTGTTTTTTAGGCCAGGTTTTCAGTTTAGTTGTTCTCTCAGAGATCCTCAAGTAGGACTCCACATCAGCAGTGTCTGCCATTTTCCATAGCCAGTGTCCCCAGACATTCCAGGGGGAGTTTGTGGAGGGGGTTTGATGAGCATGGCGTTGAGTCTCTGGAGCTCTGCCCGGAGCTGCTCTTGAACTCATCTTTGACCTTCCAACAGCAACTGGTTGGTGGTGGCTTGTGTCAGGGTTGCTGCTCGTTGCGCCTGGATTGCCTCCTGTTGAGTCAGTGTTCCTCGGCGAGCTGCTGGATAAGAACATCCATGTCTCTTTGATCTCTGTGACCAACCCACAACCTATGCCCACATTCTCCACCAATCATGATGTTACAAGGGGTCGGACGACAATATAGGTGGGGTTTAGAGACACAACATAAGCAACCAGAAGTTAAAGTCAAAACAATAAACAATTTATTGATTAACACATGTGAAGGTACGTAGCCAAGTTTGTGGTCCTATAAACGGAGAAGGGGCTAACGTTACCAAGGCAGTTATTTTGCAGTCCATAGTCAGGCTCCAAAGTGGATTCTTTGTCTGCTACTGGTCGTAACCCACAAAGCACACAGCAAGGAATTCACACAGGAATCCAATGTCCTCCTTGCTTCCATCCCAAGGCTCCTATCCCTTTACTATTGCTCGGTGATCTCCTTATATGGTCTATCTAAGGGGTTGCAACTGAACCTCATCTCAAGATTAACATGGACCCACTTCCAGGTTCAAAGTCGCCAGTTCCTTCTGGGATTGCTGGCAGCCATGGCCTGTACTTGGCAAGTATCAGAAATACCGCCCCTCCAGTACCTGACCACATGCGACATCACAGTGAAAAGATTAAAATAACAGAATTTTAAGTCGACTGACCAAAACTGAAAAAAAAAAAGCCACTTAAAATTCAGCTCAACAGAATAGTAAGCTGGTGAGCCACATGCAACATCAAAGTTGCAGTTTTGCCTCTAGTCCCTGTAATTTGGCCTCAGCCAAGATGGTGGTACAGGTGCTATAACTGATCTCAATGCTCCTTTGATACCTTAACTGACATGAACTTCTCCGAACAACCCAACTTCCTCATAAACCTCGACCGACATGTGAGAAGCTTTGGTGGTTAATCAATGGCACAGATTTTACTTGCAGCTGCAACTTCAAAAAACAAAGATCAAGTCTGTGATTCTATGGCTGGTCCTAAAGAGCAATGTGATTTTGAAAGTGTTCTGTGCACTACATTCAGCAGCAGGCAATCAATCAAGATGACGAAGAATCTTGCCAGTACTAGATAGAAGTTAGATGCCCCAAAGGTTACTATGGTCAGGTTTCCCTTACTTTCCACAATACAACTCAAACATCACCATTCTTTGGCCAATTGTCTCAGAGGCTTGCAGTTAAAGCACAATGCCTTCGATGTTACCTGGGACTTCGATGTTGTGGCCATTTCGGAGACATGGATAGAGCAGGGTCAGGAATGGTTGTTGCAGGTGTCGGATATTTCAGTAAGCTCAGGGAAGGTGGTAAAAGAGGGGGAGGGGTGGCATTGTTAGTCAAGGACAGTATTACGGTGGCAGAAAGGACATTTGATGAGGACTTGTCTACTGAGGTAGTATGGGCTGAGGTTAGAAACAGGAAAGGAGAGGTTACCCCGTTAGGGGCTTTCTATAGGCCTCCGAAAAGTTCCAGAGATGTAGAGGAAAGGATTGCAAAGATGATTCTGGATAGGAGCGAAAGCAACAGGGTAGTTGTTATGGGGGACTTTAACTTTCCAAATATTGACTGGAAACGCTGTAGTTCGAGTACTTTAGATGGGTCCGTTTTTGTTTAATGTGTGCAGGTTGGTTTCCTGACACAGTAAGTAGATAGGCCAACGAGAGGCGAGGCCATATTGGATTTGGTACTAGGTAATGAACCAGGACAGGTGTTAGATTTGGAGGTAGGTGAGCACTTTGGTGATAGTGACCACAATTCGATTACGTTTACTTTAGTGATGGAAAGGGATAGGTATATACCGCAGGGCAAGAGTTATATCTGGGGGAAAGGCAATTATGATGCGATGAGGCAAGACATAGGATGCATCGGATGTAGAGGAAATCTGCAGGGGAGGGGCACAATGGAAATGTGGAGCTTGTTCAAGGAACAGCTACTGCGTGTCCTTGATAAGTATGTACCTGTCAGGCAGGGAGGAAGTGGTTGAGCGAAGGAATCGTGGTTTACTAAAGCAGTCGAAACACTTGTCAAGAGGAAGGAGACTTATGTAAAGATGAGACATGAAGGTTCAGTTAGGGCGCTCGAGAGTTACAAGTTAGCTAGGAAGGACCTAAAGAGAGAGTGAAGAAGAACCAGGAGGGGACATGAGAAGTCTTTGGCAGGTAGGATCAAGGATAACACTAAAGCTTTCTATAGATATGTCAGGAATAAAAGAATGATTAGGGTAAGAGTAGGGCCAGTCAAGGACAGTAGTGGGAAGTTGTGCGTGGAGTCCGAGGAGATAGGAGAGGTGCTAAATGAATATTTTGTCAGTATTCACACAGGAAAAAGACAATGTTGTCGAGGAGAATACTGAGATTCAGGCTACTAGACTAGAAGGGCTTGAGGTTCATAAAGAGGAGGTGTTAGCAATTCTGGAACGTGTGAAAATAGATAAGTCCCCTGGGCCGGATGGGATTTATCCTAGGATTCTCTGGGAAGCTAGGGACGAGATTGCGGAGCCTTTGGCTTTGATCTTTAAGTCATCTTTGTCTACAGGAATAGTGCCAGAAGACTGGAGGATAGCAAATGTTGTCCCCTTGTTCAAGAAGGGGAGTAGAGACAACCCTGGTAACTATAGGCCAGTGAGCCTTATTTCTGTTGTGGGCAAAATCATGGAAAGGTTTATAAGCGATAGGATGTATAATCATCTGGAAAGGAATAATTTGATTAGAGATAGTCAACACGGTTTTGTGAAGGGTAGGTCGTGCCTCACAAACCTTATTGAGTTCTTTGAGAAGGTAACCAAATAGGTGGATGAGGGTAAAGCAGTTGATGTGGTGTATATGGATTTCAGTAAAGCGTTTGATAAGGCTCCCCACAGTAGGCTACTGCAGAAAATACGGAGGCATGGGATTCAGGGTGAGGGCAGCACGGTAGCATTGTGGATAGCACAATTGCTTCACAGCTCCAGGGTCCCAGGTTCGATTCTGGCTTGGGTCACTGTCTGTGCGGAGTCTGCACATCCTCCCCATGTGTGCGTGGGTTTCCTCCGGGTGCTCCGGTTTCCTCCCACAGTCCAAAGATGTGCAGGTTAGGTGGATTGGCCATGATGAATTGCCCTTAATGTCCAAAATTGCCCTTAGTGTTGGGTGGGGTTACTGGGTTATGGGGATAGGGTGGAGGTGTTGACCTTGGGTAGGGTGCTCTTTCAAAGAGCCGGTGCAGACTCGATGGGCCGAATGGCCTCCTTCTGCACTGTAAAAAAATTCTGTGATTTAGCAGTTTGGATCAGAAATTGGCTAGCTGGAAGAATACAAAGGGTGGTGGTTGATGGGAAATGTTCAGACTGGAGCCCAGTTACTAGTGGTGTACCACAAGGATCTGTTTTGGGGCTACTGCTGTTTGTCATTTTTATAAATGGCCTGGAGGAGGGCGTAGAAGAATGGGTGAGTAAATTTGCAGATGACACTAAAGTCAGTGGAGTTGTGGACAGTGCGGAAGGATGTTACAAGTTACAGAGGGACATAGATAAGCTGCAGCGCTGGGCTGAGAGGGGCAAATGGAGTTTAATGCAGAAAAGTGTGAGGTGATTCATTTTGGAAGGAATAACAGGAAGACAGAGTACTGGGCTAATGGTAAGATTCTTGGTAGTGTGGATGAGCAGAGAGATCTTGGTGTCCATGTACATAGATCCCTGAAAGTTGCCACCCAGGTTGAGAGGGTTGTTAAGAAGGCGTACGGTGTGTTAGCTTTTATTGGTAGAGGGATTGAGTTTCGGAGTTTAGAGGATGATCACGAAGAACAAATAGCTTTGTTATAGATATAGAATCCCTACAGTGCAGAAGGAGGCCATTCAGTGCATCACGTCTGCACCAACCCTCTGAAAGAGCACCTTTCCCCACCATATCCCCACCGAACCTGCACAACATTGGACACAAAGGGGCAATTTAGCATGATCAATCCACCTAATCTGCACATTTTTGGACTGTGGGAGGCAACCTGAGCACCCAGAGGAAACCCATGCAGACTCGGGAGAACGTGCAAACTCCACAGACAATCACCCAAGGCCGTAATTGAACCCGGGTCCCTGGTGCTGTGAGGCAGCAGTAATAACCACTGTGTCACCATGCCACCCCTGAAGATTCACTTCATATTTCCAAACAGACTTTTTATCCAATTAATGCACTTTTGATGTACCATCTTGTATTGCTTCCATCCTGATGTTAATCATAGGAACAGCAATATGAAGAGTGTATTAATTTCAGTTAGTGTGACAGTGCATTTTTCTTTTGAAAAACAATTAAATACCATCCAATAAAAACACATTGGAATTGCATACAATCTCTGTGAAAACTTTATTCCAATTTGAGATACTTGCTCTTTATACCAATATTTGTATTTAATTTAAAAAATATATATTAAGGGACATGGACTACAATTACCTACTTCTATCACAATGTTACAGTCGTATTGATTTTTAGATCTCCTTACCTTGCTTCTCAAGCTCTTGCTCCAGGGGCAAAAGGACCCCATCATCTTCATCTCTGTAACCATAATAGTCGGCATCAATGTCTTTCATGAGCTCAGCACGGGTTTTCCGTGGTGGGGCAGGTGCTGCAAGCAAACACATGATTAAATGGCATGTTGCAATTTCTTAGAATGACAAAGTATAGATTCCATATTACACCACCTATAATTATACATGTAATTTTAAATTTGCTTTTACATTGTTCATTGTTAACTTCTTTTACCAATACTTTTGAAATGCAGCGACATAGTCTAGGTAATATTGCTTAGATCAATGTGCATTGGCACAATGGGACACTGCATCTGAGCACCATAGATTGTTCCTGAAATCAGTCATATTTTGGGCTGATACCACCTATTGGGGATGTGGCAGTCTGAGAGCAGGGCTCCTATACACTTGATTGGACGAGATGCGTGAATCAAGAATACCAGATAATTTGGAAGCTAGTATACTTCAAAAAAATACTATTTGTGTTTCATATTATTAATGAATAATTTTGGTCAGCTTACTGTAACTGTAAGCCTGGAAGAATCATAGAATCTTAGAATTTACAGTGCAGAAGGAGGCCTCTCAGCCCATCGAGTCTGCAGTCTCTAGCCCCTATCCCCTATCACACCTCCACCCTATCCCCGTAACCCAGTAACCCCACCCACAAGTGCAATTTGGCATGGCCAATCCACCTAACCTGCACATCTTTGGACAGTGGGAGGAAACCGGAGCACCCAGAGGAAACCCAAGCATACACGGGGAGAGCGTGCAGACTCCGCACAGACAGTGATCTAAGCCGGGAATCGAACCTGGGACCGTGGAGCTGTGAAACAGCAGTGCTAACCATTGTGCTGCCATGCCCTCCACCTATCATTGTTTACTTACACGTTCCACCTATAGTTCGATGCAGACTATAAAAGTTCCAGGTTCATTACATGAATTAATGCACAAATTAATCAATAGCAGGAATGCTACCACTAGTCTCGTTTCACTAAGGTTAAGGATGGGTAAAATAGACCAGCAGATCTGATTTCTATCTAGCAACATAAGTAACAGGTTGCAGTAGTACACATGAATACTAGGCAAGGATAAAATTTGGACTCAGCTGTGTGGTCCCTATGATTAAATAGCATGTAAACATTCACCAGCAAGGCACAAACATGAAAAATGTGAATACGAGCAAGGTTCCAAGCCCAGCAAACTTTCCAATCGGTTCATGTTTTCAGAATTAGAGGTGGAGAAAACTTGATGAAAAAAAAGCAAATTTAAAAAAATGTTTTTAAAAAACATACGTTCTTTTTCAAACAATTCTCTGACTCCTGGCAAATCTTTAGCTGCTCCAAAATATTTGTATCCTCTGTTGCCTGGAACTTCTTTTCCCTCGTGATCCAACATTTTTGGTCCAATTCTCTAAATGTTAAAAAAAAAACTTCACCTTATAAAAAAGACAGCAATAAAAAGTATACAGCGCGAAGAAAGAATTGTCAGCAGCTGAGAAAAATACATGTACATCACGGGTTTGCTCAAAATATTTGTTAAAATGTTGCATTATAGAGTCAATGGGTACAACATCACCATATATTGGATAATCAATGCAAAGTAACAGAGCTGGAGAGAATGTAAGTCAGTGACATATGTATCCACAGCAGTGTTGAGCTCTTGATTTTAGCTGTTTCAATGAAGGGTAGAGAAACGACTGCCATTTTCTTGAACTCTTCAGTGACCAGTTTTAGAATGACAAAGGTAAAAGCTCGAGAGGAGGCCACTCACTTTTTATGCTGCAGATCATGCGCAATTTAGAGTGCACCATATGAAATGCAACAGAAGGAATCTCTTAATTACATTTGGAAGAAGAAATTCCAAATATAAATTCCAATATCACTTGTACAATGTTTGAGAGTTGAGGGATAGGCTCTATTATACAATATATCACATTGCGGGACACTGGTAATTAGGTATGGAAGTATTGGGATGTGGATCCTAGTGATCATCAATGGCAGGAAGGAGACTGTATGGTGCTGCACAAAAAAAAAGCAGTGTTGGAGGTTGCGATGATCAGCAATGGCAAGTGGGAGAAAGGGCATTGGTATTTGATAAGGGATGGGGAAACAACAGCAGTGATGTGTGGCAGGAAGAAAAAGTACTTGGGGTACGTGGAAAACAAAATGACCAACGAAGTGGGGAACACAGAAGCGGTGGGGTCGGGCAATTTAGAGGTAGAAGGAAACAAGAATGTACATTGCTTGCCGCTCAAGGGTGAAATGATACATATAAAGAAAGGTTATAATCCTCATACTAACATGAACCAGCTTTTTATAGTTAAGCACTTTTATTGCTTTTAAGAAAATTTTTGCCTACCTCGGACACAGAAGCTACTTAGATTGGTGTAACTGTAACTAATAGCTAGTGATTACCCAAGCATGTTTAAAATTAAGAGACTGACAGCTGAAAGTTGTTATTAGATCGAGCAGGTTTCAAATCTTCAATCAAAATATGAAATTGGAAAGTTTCTAACAGTTACTGCTGCCATTGTTCAGGAGACAGGGATGGATATTTGACAAAGCTTCCTATGTTACTTACACCATAGTCAGGACCTCCCAACTCCTTTATTCTGACTTCCCAGTGGCCTTTTTCCCGTAGCAACTTATTGATTTCATCATTCAGGTCACGTATCCGAAATTCTCCCAAACCAGCTTTAAGTGAAAAAAATGTATTTGCATTATATGAAGGCATACTGTAAAAACACATACTTAAAAAGTTGAAAGAATTTCAGATACTTACCATTTTGTATCTGTGCCACCTTTTTGGAAATTTCACTTATGATCTACAAAACATCATAAAGCTTAAGAATACAGACACAAACTACAGATATTATGAATACTATTTGCTTTCATGCGTGTATCCATACAAAACACAACTAGATGCTTTCATTTCTAGAATCAGTAATGAGGCAACTGTAGCACGATCACATGGAAGAGATGCCCTCGAGTTGAAACAGTCTAAAATATTCAAGCTTAATCCCTTAGACTAAGCCCTATACTGCACTTTCTAATTTTGGACATTACACTGGCAGAGCTGCGCAAGCGATCAGTGAAACAACTTATTCAATAGTCAGAATTGCTTCATCTGCTACACTACTGGTGCAGTACACTGCTGATTTGAAATTCAGTAATTTATAATACACATAAATAAGTAAAACGATACTATTTTTCATAAATCAAAATATGAAACTTTCACCCTAACAAACATATTAGTGAGAATACATTCATCAGTAAATAGTGTTTATATTATTAAAACAAATGCCACTTTGCATTAAACAGCATTAGAATTCATTGTTATTTTCTTTCCTGCACGGCAAGGCTATATTTGGGCTTAAAAAGGGATTTGATTTTTTTGCTTTTCCAGATGCTTACATTATAGTTATAATTACTACTTGATTTTTTTTTTTTTTTAATTGAAGAAAAAATACAAGGATGCTCACTCTTATTTCACTCAAAGGCACATTATACCAGCTACAATGAGGAATTGCTATGATCTGCAATCCTATTGCTTCTCTGAATACACTAACGTTGATCTGACATGAGAAGAAACAGAAAACACTGAATGGGAGCACAATTATTTGTCAATTCACAACATGTTCACTTGTGCTATTTGACAAACAACAATTGTACTTTAGGAAAAACCTGTGAAATTATGCAACAAACTTGAGCGACAATTAACTACTGCTTCATTATTTGATACAATTAGCTCATTCTTTATCCAAAAGGGCACAGTGTCTGTATTGACAATCATGTTCAATGCAATTATTCTTAATCCCAAAACAACCTTTACAGACTACTCTTTTGAGCTCAATGATCTTACTAGTTGTGATGCGCCTGCACTCATTGTGCCATTTTAGAATTGTGAGCAGTTTTGGTCTCCTTCTCAGAGGAAGGATGTTCTTGCTCCAGAGGGAGTGCAGCGAAGGTTTACCAGACTGATTCCAGGGATGGCGGGACTGTCAAATAAGGAGAGATTGACTAGGTTGGGATTGTTCTCGCTGGAGTTCAGAAGAATGGGGGGGTGGAAATCTCATAGAGACATATAAAATTTTAACAGGACTACACAGGTTAGGGTTAAGCCTAATGCACTTTTCTGTATCCACTTAAATATTCACAGAATTTTGAGAAAACAAAAGGTTACATGTGTATTTGTATATAATTGGCATTGTATAAACTGCACATTTTAATTAAAATAAATAACAAACAGTATCCAAAGTTATATTTTAATAAATATTAAGCATAGAAATCCTACAGTGCATGAAGAGACCATTCGGTCCAACGTGTCTGCACTGACCCTCTGAACAAATACCCTACCTAACCTTTGAACACTAAGGGGCAATTTAGCCTGCCCAATCCACCTAACCTGCATATCTTTGGAATACCCCCCTCTTCTGTAGTGTACATCTACAATGCCATTTTTCCTATCAAATATGAAATTGATCACAAATTTATCAGAGATTTAGGCAAAATGGTCATTACAATTATTAGGTCAGATGGTGCAAAACTGCAGTAAACTCATGGGAAATGTGGTCTACTAGCAATCCATATTCTTCTTGTTAAAGAGAATGGGTTAAAAAAAGCATCGACCGATATTTAAAATATGCAGGAAATCAGCCACAACATTTTAAAATGCCACCCAGCGGACTAAGGAACACCTCTTCTCCATGTTGTACAAGCACAACAGTGTGGCTGTTATTTCCACAACCATCTCTGCTGTACACTATCGCTGTGCTGTTTCCTCAGTGTTATCTTGTAGTTTAATTTAACACTGACACATTTTTGAGGGACTTAGCAAGCTTCTTCTGTGCAGGTTCCACCTCACTTTCCCTCCCAACCAATCTGAAATTCTGATTAAAACAAGTTCCTGGGAACTGGGTGATAGATAGCGTTTGATATGCAGCAAAGGCTTCAATAATGAAATCAAAATATTATTTTGCCAAATCCACACAGGAGCTGAAACGAATTACAGAATCTTATATTTAAACAGAAAGCTTAGCTCACCTGTCTCCTCCACTTCTCTGCTTTATGCAAATCATTACACTCTGATGCAAGGAATGGTCTCCTTTCCTACTGAATAGATAAACAGTAATCATCACAAAGTCAACACCACAGCCGCGTCAACATCAAAGTTTATTATGAAGCAACTAAAATAATGAAGTGATCTGCATCTCATTCAACTGCAAACAATGAAGATATTTGAATAAATGCTGCACTAACTGCTTATTTTGCTAGAAAGTGATCTGTTAGCTAGGCAACTCCCATCACTGCATAATTTAATAGGTCAAGTATGGGGAAATCTGGTGTATAATTGTGCATGTTTCAATGTCCTGCAAATATAAAAGGGGCAATTTATACACTGGAATAGTTTATATACTGCATCTTGCTCAAAAACAATTACACAATTTACCAACCTTAACTTTTCCATCTTCTAGCTGGGCCTGGCGAAATCTTGCCAGGGCGGTCCTAAAACAAAACAATTACTATGAATTACTAATCACCTCTCACAAATACACAAGGAATGATGCATTGGATTCCAAAAGAATATTCAAGCCAATTCAGAAAGTTAATTAAAAATATTTTCCCCGATAAGAATTACGAGCCATTACTGAATGAAAGAATGAAATGAACAGAAAATGCTCGAAACACTCAGAGCAGGCAGCATCCCTGGATAGAAACAGGGAGAACATGGCCCAGACTATTAACTTTGAGCTGGATTTAATGCAGCCCAGTGCAACAGGAACCACAGTGGCCAAGGACACTTAACTGTGGGAGAGATCCCACGTCAGTCTCCTGATGGTAGGCAAATCTCCCTGATTAAATCGGAGGGCGGAAGGGACAAACGCAAAATTTCTGGACGCCGGCAGTGGGATATCAATTAGGCTCATTTATGAGACGATTGACATCCATTATCCATGAGCCAACTGCAATTTAGTGACCCCGGGATTAAATGCAGACCGCAGAGGTCTGCTGCGTTTCTGAAAGGCCATCCAGCAAACCTTGTTCAGTTTCCCAGTGGTCCCACAGGAGGGTGGGGACTGGTCCTTCCTATTAAAGGACCCAGCATCGGGTTGGGTGTGGCTGCTGAAAGCCTCCGACCTCCCTCTCCTATGACCTCCATCTTTTCACTCACCTGTGGCCCGGAATCCCTCTGAAATCCTGGGCCTTGGGTGTGGGAAGTGCTGCCAGCAGCCACCACTCTGCTGGCTGGACTTCCATTGCCTCAATCACGGGAAAGGACTAACAGTGACCAATTAAGTGCCTGAAGGGCACTTGATTCTGCCAGGCCTCCCCATGGGACCGATGGGGATTGCCTGCTGGTTCTCTGACTGGTGGACGAGACCCCCATTGGCGTGACAAACTTCCGGCCTCTGTTTCTCTCCCCAATGCTCAAACTGCTGAGTATTTCCAAAGGGGCAGCACAGTGGTTAGCACTGCTGCCTCACAGCACCAGGGACTCGGGTTCCATTCTGACTTCGGGTGACGGTCTATGTGGAGTTTGCACAATCTTCCTGTGTCAACATGGGTTTCCTCCAGTTACCTCCCATTGTCAAAAGAGGCGCATAGCAGCGATGGCCAAGTGGTTAAGGCGTTGCACTTGAAATCCAATGGGGTCTCCCCACACAGGTTCGATTCGAACCCTGCTCGCTGTGGACTTTCATATGAAGGGGCTGGTTTAGCACAGTGGACTAAACAGCTTGCTTGTAAAGTAGAACAAGGCCAGCAGCGCGGGTTCAATTCCCGTACCAGCCTCCCCGAACAGGCACCGGAATGTGGCGACTAGGGGCTTTTCACAGTAACTTAATTTGAAGTCTACTTGTGACAATAAGCGATTTTCATTTTTCATTTTCAGGTTCGGTGGATTGGCCATGATAAATTGCCCCTTAGTGTCCAAAAGGTTAGGTGGGGTTACCGGGATAAAACGGGGGTATGGACCTGGGTGGGGTGCTCCTTCGGACTCAATGAGCGAATGGCCTCCTTCTACACTGTAGTGATTTGATAATTTTCTGTTTTCTTTTCAGATTTTCAGCGTCTGGAGTATTTTGCTTTTGTCATCAACAATAAATAAAATGGACGGCACTGCTGCCTACGCCGCTGAGGATCCGGGTTCGAATCCCGGCCCTGGGTCACTGTCAGTGTGGTTTGCACATTCTCCCCTTGTCTACGTGGGTTTCACCCACACAACCCAAAGATGTGCAGATTAGGTGGATTGGACACGCGAAATTGCCCCCTAACTGGAAGAAAAAAAAATTGGGTACTCTAAATTTTTTAAACAATAAAATTAGTTACACATGTCTGAGATCACCTCAGTAATTAGAATTCCACATTAAACTCTGTCGCAAATGTGGAGTATGATGGTGGCTTATTACTTTTCCAAAACGAGAAACACCAACCCCAACATTTGGGTACCAAAACCACACCACATAGAAAGGTAGAAAGAGATATAAGGGATCGGAAATTGAATTTTGAAATCAAAAGCAGCTCAAAATCTTAGATGTCAAATTTACAAAATGTAAATCTTAAAAGCTGGGGTTAAACAAAATCAAATTGCCCAGCTTGAGCATTAAGAATAACATGGAATAAATACTAGGTTAAGTTCCAATGCAATCATCCATCAATATTCTTTAATTCAGATTTCAGAATAACATTCCTATTGCAAAGTTCTAAACTTTACACCTTACGTTTTTGGGTTTTTGTTTCAGTGAAATTGACAAATTGTCACAGGCCACTTTTATGCAATTTATTCAAATACCAAGGAACTGGATTAAAAGACTCAAACACAATTTAGTTTAGCATGACCTAAAACAAGAATAACCCAAGAGTACTTACTAAAAGGCAATCCACAATTGATATGCTTTGCTGACTGCATACATCCCATACTATCCCAGAGAAGCATGCCCATAGATAAATATGATACCAATGCATAAACATAACCTAGAAATATTGTTTCTAATGATATGAAAATGAAGACAACTACAAATCATCCCCAAGACAATCCCATTTTACCACTGTCACTGTATTAACAAAGCTGAACTACTGCTGGCATCGAGTGAAGCACAATTATTATTTTTTAAATCTTTTTTACATTTTTGCAATTAAGGGGCAATTCTCAAAAGTGTGGCCAATCCTCCTACCCTGCACACCTTTAGGTTGTGGGGTGAGACCCACGCAGATACGAGGAGAATGTGCAAACTCTACACAACAGTGGCCTGGGGCTGTGATCAAACCCGGGTCCATGGCGCCATGAGGCAGTAGTGCTAACTACTGCGCCAGTAAAGCACCATAAATTTGAACCTTCGCCAAATATTTACATGTTGCACTTACGATTTGATTGGGTTTTCAAAATATTTTAAATGTTTTATTTTTTAAAACAACCAAATTTAAATTGGATATCATAAATCCAATTGGATGAAAAAGTAAAATGAAATGAAAATCATTTATTGTCACAAGTAGGCTTCAAATGAAGTTACTGTGAAAAGCCCCTAGTCGCCACATTCCGGCACCTGTTCACCACAGTAAATCTAAAAATTCACAAGAATAGTACTACTTTCTTGAAATGTGTATTTCATTTTTGTCATTAAATGTTAATGAGATCATGTACTTACATCGCCTTTTCTGCATTTCGAGCCTGTATGAGGAAAATGGGCAAAATTAATTTTGCAGCAAGTCATTCAATTTATTACAAATTTAGAGAAAAATTACCGGAATTCTACTTAAAATGGCAAGAGTTTTGTAAACCCATTTCCACGGATTAGCAAGTGCACACGTTAGGCTGACAGTGTACTGGAACATTGCAGCAGGCCAAAGTCAGAAATGTGAGCCTGAGAGCAAGATGGTGAATTGAAGTGGCACGTGACAGGCATGGGGTCCACAAAGTGGTCAGCCAGAATCCCCAGTGTAGAGAAGATCGCAATGTGAGCAGCGAATGCAGTAGACTAAATTAAATGTTCCAATGCAAATTGGAAGAACAGCACCTCATCTTTTGATTAGGCACTTTACAGCCTTCTGCACTTAACACAGAGTTTAACAACTTCACACCATGAACTCTCCTCCATTTTGATATTTTTAACCTCTACTCCCACCACTTTCAGAGGATGCTGACCCTTGTTCTGTTATTAACACGTTTAGCTATCTATTAATCCCTATGTGAGCTAAATTAGGCCATCTTGGTGTTAGTACTGCTACAATCACCCTTCTTGGAGGAAGGGGGGGGGGGTAATAAAATGGTCAAAGCACTTTCGACTGGGAAGGAAACACTTGGAAAGGCCAGGGAAATGAGATTAGAGCTGAGAATTCCAACTGGAAAGTTATCATGATGGGCCCGTTCCTGCCCTGCAATTCATTTGGTTCTATGAATTATACAACGTGCACGTTTGGGCATGTAATTTGTTCTCCAACATCAGTATAGCTCTGCAAATACATTATGTGCTAAATCAATCCTAATTAAAGTTGGCTTAGTACAAAAAGCATCACAAATTGTGTGGGTTTCACTCCCACAACCCAAAAGATGTGCAGGGTAGGTGGATTGACCATGCTAAATTGCTCCTTAATTGGAAAAAATGAATTGGGCACTCTAAATGTTTTTTAAAAGCATCGCAAAAATATAGTGGGGGACAAAATTCTTTCAGCTGTTCTGATCACTTTAACTATAGGTTTGAGAATAAATGTTGCAAAGCCAATCCAGAAAGTGAATATTGCGAGAGGACAGCAGCTATCATACAAGGGTAGCACAGTGGTTAGAACTGTTGCTTCATAGCTCCAGGGTCCCTTGTTCGATTCCCGGCTTGTGTCAGTCTGTGTGGGGTCTGCACGTTCTCCCCATGTCTGCGTGGGTTTCCTCCGGGTGCTCCGACTTCTTCCCACAAGTCCCAAAAGACGTGCTTGTTAGGTAATTTGGACATCCTGAATTCTCCCTCTGTGTACCTGAACAGGTGCCAGAATGTGGCGACTAGGCGATTTTCACAGTAACTTCATTGCAGTGTTAATGTAAGGTTACTTGTGACAATAAAGATTATAATACATAGAGGCGCTACAGCATTGCCGCGATGATTCACCCAGAGGCACATCTTGAACCCGAGGGGGTCCTGCCTCTACGTCAACACTTTTCAAATGACTGATTTGATACCTACCATTGTAAAAGCTGTAAACGGGTAAACTTCCACACACGGTGATTCCCAACGCCTCAAACCTGATGAGAAACAGGAAGTCTATGTCGCGGGTCGCAGGTCAGGGTTCGGATGTTGACAAAAGGAAGCTGATGATTGGAGAGATGGACAGGAACAGGCGGAGCTCTTTCTCTCGCGCACGATTGGTGCGTGGGGATAGAGGGAGGCGGGGCTGTCCTCGCGCGGGGTGACGGTTGGTAGGTCACGTGAGCATGTCTCATGGCGGTGGCTGATGCTGGGCTGGGGTGAGCATGTTGCCACGGGTAACGCCAGCCCATAATACCAGACAACAGTCACTGCGAGCTGGGCCATCATTGCGGTAGTTGGATGGTGCTGCTGGGCACTGTGCGCCCCTTTTGGATAACCAAATAAACTATATCATCAAGCTGAGGGTCAATTGAAAGGAACCCCCTTCAAGAGAAACTGCGCCAATGTCAACGGAATCTCAAAGGAAACTTAAAGCATCAAAATGTGAATGAGAGGGTCCAACTGTGCGTTTGTGCTGTCGAGTTAGCAAGTTCTCAGCTGGGACATCCTTCGGCAAATTGACTGAAACCGGGGTGTCCGAAACGTGCACCCTTTTTATTGTGGCCGGTGGTGATCGGGTAGCCCTTTCCTTGGGACTCGGCGGCTGCAGGAGGCAGCATTTCCTACCAACGGCTTCAAACATAAATAGAGCAACTTAATGTATTGAATGGCCTGGTTAGAGTAAGTAAGGCGAAACTGCTTCCACAGGTAGTCAGGCCGGTAACCTGAGGGCATAGATTCGGTGTAATTGGCAAAACGCCATGATCTGGAACACATTGCCTGAAAGGAAACATTCAAAAATAATTTTCAAACTCGAGTTGGATAAATACTTGATGGGCTGGGCTATGTGGAAAGAGCTGAGGAGTGAAATTAATTGAGTAGATAGTTATTTCAATGAGCCAGCAAAGGCACGATGGTCTGTGTTGTATCATTCTATGATTCTGTAATGCAGACTTGACAAAATTGTGATTGAACATACAATGAAAACTGATGACAAATGACTTGATGGCTTTTTTGCTGGTGGGGGGAGGGCAGTCAGTAGTTTTGCTAGGCTTTTGTCTTGTTACATGTCTTGTGAAATTCATAAAACAGTAGAAATAGCCTGCATGGTGTCCAAATGCATCCCTTTTTCATTTAGCCTGACATCTGAAGATGACACAGGCTGCCAATGGGAATGCTAAAGTAAAAGTGAAGTCTGCGCAGCTGTCATTTTGCAATCTTGGAGTGACAGTGCACGTGTTCAACTTCAGACATTTAACAGTGGAAACACTTCCAAATTGGTTAATCTTTCCTGGACTCTCTTGCCTAAGACTGTTTTTATGGGAAGTTATAAAATTATTACTCAAGAATTCTATTTGTGCCTAAGCAAGTTGTGTTTTTGGATCCTATGAAAAAAATTTTTTTAAAAATATTTTTTATTCAAATTTTTCAGTCAAAGACAGTACAAAATTTTCCCTTTTGCAACTTTAAAACAATATAAATAATGATGATGACCGTTTTTTTTTAAGAATAAATAATATATTAACTAGACGGCAACTGCCAGCAACAAAAATAAAAACTAGCCAATATCCAAAATAATAAAGTCACAAAAACCAATATAAATAACTCATATACAAAAACCTGTACAAAACCCCTCCCCCCCCTTCCCCCTCCCCCCCCCCCCTCCCCCCTGGGTTGCTCCTGCTACCTTTCCCATTTCCCTTATCGTTCTGTGAGATAGTCGAGGAATGGTTGCCACCGCCTGGTGAACCCTTGAGCCGAACCTCTTAGTGCGTATTTTATCTGCTCCAATTTTATAAACCCCGCCATGTCGTTTATCCAGGCCTCCACGCCTGGGAGTTTAGCTTCTTTCCACATAAGTAATATCCTTCGCCGGGCTACTAGGGACACAAAGGCTAAAACATCAGCCTCTCTCGCCTCCTGCACTCCCAGCTCGTCCGCAACCCCAAATATCGCCAACCCCCAGCCTGGCTTGAGCCGGACCCCCACCACCCTTGAAAGCACATTCGCCACCCCCACCCAGAACCCATGCAGTACCGGGCATGATCAAAACATGTGGGTGTGGTTCGCTGGGCTTCCCGCGCATCTCCCGCACCTATCCTCCACTCCAAAAAATCTACTTAACCTTGCTCCAGTCATGTGCGCCCTCCGTAGAACCTTGAATTGTATCAGGCTGAGCCTGGCGCATGAGGACGAAGAGTTTACCCTACTTAAGGCATCTGCCCACAGCCCCTCCTCAATCTCTTCCCCCAGCTCCTCTTCCCATTTTCCCTTCAGCTCCTCCACCATCGTCTCCCTCTCGTCTCTCATTTCTCTGTATATATCTGACACCCTACCATCCGCCACCCATGCCCCCGAAATCTCTTGCGCCGGGAGCCGCGGAAATTCCCTCACCTGTTGCCTCGCAAAAGCCCTCAGTTGCATATATCGAAATGCATTCCCTGGTGGCAACCCATATTTTTCTGTCAGTGCTCCCAGACTCGCAAACGTCCCGCCTAGGAACAAATCCTTCAATTTCACAATCCCTGCTCTCTGCCAAGCTTTAAATCCCCTATCTATCTTCCCCGGGACGAACCTGTGGTTGTTCCTTATCGGGGACCTCACCGAGGCACCTGTCACTCCCTTATGTCGTCTCCACTGCCCCCAAATCTTCAGCGTTGCCACCACCACTGGACTTGTGGTGTATTTCTTCGGGGAGAACGGTAAAGGCGCCGGCGCTAATACTTTTAGGCTGGTTCCCCTACAGGACGCCATCTCTAGTCTTTTCCACGCCGCTCCCTCCCCTTCCCCCATCCACTTGCAACCATTGATATGTTGGCGGCCCAATAATCACTTAAACTCGGCAGTGCCAGTCCCCCCCTATCCCTACTACGCTGCAGGAACCCCCTCTTCACTCTTGGGGTCTTCCCAGCCCTCACAAAACTCATAATGCTCTCATCCACTTTCTTGAAAAAGGCCTTTGTAATCATCACAGGGAGGCACTGGAACACAAAAAGAAACCGCGGAAGGACCACCATTTTAACCGCCTGCACCCTACCCGCCAGTGACAGGGGCACCATGTCCCATCTCCTAAAGTCCTCTTCCATCTGCTCCACCAATCTTACTAAATTAAGCTTATGCAAGGTTCCCCAGTTCCTGGCCATCTGGATCCC
Organism: Scyliorhinus torazame; assembly: GCF_047496885.1. Taxonomy (NCBI): domain Eukaryota; kingdom Metazoa; phylum Chordata; class Chondrichthyes; order Carcharhiniformes; family Scyliorhinidae; genus Scyliorhinus; species Scyliorhinus torazame. Next base: position 185,317,159 of record NC_092719.1, read on the forward strand.
TAGGTACCGAAAATCCCTTGTTACTCTCCTCAACGGCAAATCATCTATTCCCCTGCCCTGTTCCCCAGGGTGCATCACAAACAGCTCACTCTTTCCCATATTCAATTTATATCCTGAAAATTCCCCAAACTCCCTGAGTGTCTGCATTATCTCGGGCATCACCTCCACTGGGTCCGCGACATACAACAACAAATAGTGACACCCGGTGCTCTTCTCCTCCCCTAAGTACTCCCCCTCCACTTCCTAGAGCCCCTCAGCGCTATGGCCAGTGGCTCAATTGCCAACGCAAACAGTAACGGGGACAGAGGACATCCCTGTCTTGTCCCTCTGTATAGACGGAAGTGGTCAGATCTCTGCCTATTTGTAGTCACACTTGCCACCGGGGCCCCGTATAGAAGCTGAACCCATCCAATAAACCCCTCTCCAAATCCAAATCTCCTCAACACTTCCCACAGGTAATCCCACTCCACTCTATCAAATGCTTTCTCTGCATCCATCGCCACCACTATCTCCGCCTCCCCCTCCGGCGGGGGCATCATCATCACACCCAGCAGCCTCTGTATGTTAGTGTTCAATTGTCTCCCCTTAACAAACCCCGTTTGATCCTCGTGAACCACCCCCGGGACACAATCCTCCATCCTCGTCGCCATCACCTTGGCCAAAAGCTTGGCATCTACATTCAGGAGGGAAATAGGCCTGTAAGACCCGCACTGCAGCGGGTCTTTGTCCCTTTTCAAGAGCAGCGATATCGTCGCCTCCGACATCGTCCATCCGGTCCCGGGGCCTCCCCTGCCTGCATGCTCCCAATCCCTTTTACCACCTCCTCCACCTCAATCTGTGCTCCCAGTCCTGTCCTCTCCTGCTCCTCAACCTTCGGGAATTCCAACTGGTCTAGGAAGTGCATCATTCCCTCCTTCCCTTCCGGGGGCTGAGCCTTATACAGCCTCTCATAAAATGCCTTAAACACCCCGTCACCCTCTCCGCTCCCCGTTCCATCTCACCCTCCTCGTCCCTAACCCCTCCAATCTCCCTCACCGCCCCCCTCTTCCTCAGTTGTTGGGCCAGTAACCGGCTCGCCTTCTCTCCATGCTCATACTGCACTCCCTGTGCCTTCCTCCATTATGCCTCCGCCTTACCCGTGGTCAACAAATCAAATTCGTCTTTCCCTGTATAGTCCTTCATCCGGAGCCACCGCATACTGCCTATCCACCCTCAAAATTTCTCTCAACAATCTCTCCCTCTCTTTGCTCTCTTGTGGGCCCTTATGGAGATCAGTTCCCCTCTGACCACCGCCTTCAGTGCTTCCCAGACCACTCCCACCTGAACCTCTCCGTCGTCATTAATGTCCAGATACCTTTCGATACATCTCCTTACCCTTACACACACACCCTCGTCCACCAACAATCCCATATCTAATCTCCACAGTGGGTGCTGTTCCTTTTCCTCTCCTACTTCCAGATCTACCCAATGTGGGGCATGGTTCGAAATGGCTATAGCCGAGTACTGCGTCCCGGCCACCTTCGGGATCAGCGCCTTCCCAGGACGAAGAAGTCTATCCGAGAATACACCTTGTGGACATGGGAGAAGAAGGAGAACTCTTTACTCCTAGGCCTAGTAAATCTCCAGGGATCCACTCCTCCCATCTGCTCCATGAAGTCCTTAAGCACCTTGGCCGCTGCCGGCCTCTTCCCGGTCCTAGACCTGGACCGGTTCATCCCTGGATCCAGCACCGTGTTGAAGTCTCCCCCCATTACCAACTTTCCTGCCTCCAGGTCCGGGATACGCCCCAGCATACGCTTCATGAAGTTGGCATCATCCCAGTTCGGGGCATATACGTTCACCAGAGCCACCGCCTCACCTTGCAATCTGCCACTCACCATCACGTATCTACCCCCACTGTCCGCCACTGTGGTCCACGCCTCAAACAATACCCGTTTCCCCACTAATATTGCTACCCCTCTATTTTTCACATCCAAGCCCGAGTGAAATACCTGTCCCACCCATCCTTTTCGTAATCTGACCTGATCCACCATTTCCCGGGTTCCACGTGATCAACCGGGTTGGGGGGCTCTTTACCCCCCCCCCCCCTCGTCAACTAGCCAGCCCCTTTTTTAAACCAGCTCCTCACCCGGTTCCCACGCACCCACTTGTCCCCCCAACGGTGTCCTCCCGTCCCGACCATCCCATCCCGTAGCAGCTCCCCCTTCCCCTTAACAGCAGCAACCCAGTTACCCCCCCCCCCCCCCCGCTAGATCCCCCTCTAGCGTGATTGCTCCCCCCATGTTGCTTCCAGAAGTCAGCAAAATCTGGCTGACCTCGGCTTCCCCCGTTTATCCTCAGCCTCCCATTGTGTAAGGCCCCCTCCTACCTGCGCCCCCTTTTCCCGCCACAATTACCATAGCGCGGGAGCAAAGCCCGCGCTTCCCACTCGGCCCCGCCCCTAATGGCGCAGCTCCCTCTCTCCTTCCCCACCGGCGCCCACAGTTCACCATGCCCCCCCCCCCCATCGAGGGGAAAGAGAAAATTTCCCCCCCCCCCCTTCGGATTCCCAGTCCCATGCAATCACACCACTGCTTTATTACAAAGGTTCTTTCTCTCCCTCCAGTCTAGTCCAGCTTCTCCTCTTCAATGAATGTCCACGCCTCTTCTGCCGTCTCAAAGTAGTGGTGTTTCCCTTGATGTGTAACCCACAGTCTCACCGGCTGCAGCATACCAAATTTAACTTTCTTTCTATGGAGCACCGCCTTGGCCCGATTGAAACTCGCCCTCCTTCTCGCCACCTCCGCACTCCAATCCTGGTACACGCGGATCACCGCGTTCTCCCACCTGCAGCTCCGTGTCTTTTTCGCCCATCTCAGGACCATCTCCCTGTCTTTATAGCGGTGAAACCTCACCACTATAGCTCGAGGTATTTCTCCCGCCTTCGGTCTTCTCGCAAGGACTCGATATGCTCCCTCCACTTCCAAGGGGCCCGTCGGGGCCTCCGGTCCCATTAAGGAATGAAGCATCATGCTCACATATGCCCCGACGTCCGCTCCCTCTGCACCTTCGGGAAGACCCAAAACTCTTAGGTTCTTCCTCCTCGAGCTATTTTCCAGGGCTTCCAGCCTCTCCATACACCTCTTATGCAGTGCCTCGTGTGTCTCTGTCTTCACCACCAGGCCCTGTATTTCGTCCTCATTTTCGGCAGCCTTTGCCTTCACGCCACGAAGCTCCAATTCTTGGGTCTTCTGCGCCTCCTTTAGCCCCTCAATCGCCTGCAGCATCGGGGCCAGCACCTCCTTCTTTAGCTCCTCAACACATCTCCGAAGGAACTCTTGCTGTTCCGGGCCCCATACCAAACGGCCTCCCTCCGCCGCCATCTTGCTTCGTGCTTCCCTTCCTTGCCGCTGCTCCAGAGGATCCTCTGCAATCCGGCCACTATTATCTCCTTTCTCCATGTACACCCGGGGGGATTCCCTTCTGTTTCACCGCACAATGGGTTTAGCCGTCAAAAATTGCCATTGGGGCTCCCAATAAGAGCCCAAAAGTCTGTTCAAACGGGAGGTGCCGAAACGTGCGACCTAGCTGGTCATCGCCGCACCCGGAAGTGATCCTATGAAAATTTGACCTAACCATACAAACCCAAGGAAAAGTGTGTCTACTGGTGCCTCCTGCCTTGGGTTGCTGTCTATGCGGAGTTTGCATTTTCTCCCCGTGTCTGCGTGGGTTTCTTCCAGGTGCTCTGGTTTCCTCCCACAGTCCAAAGATGTGCAGGCTATGTGGATTGGTCATGCTAAATTATAGTGTCCAGGGATGTGCAGGTTGTTATAATAATAATCTTTATTAGTGTCACAAGTAGGCTTACATTAACACTGCAATTAAGTTATTGTGAAAATTCCCTGGTCGCCACACTACGGTGCATGTTCGGGTACATTGAGGGAGAATTCAGAATGTCCAATTGACCTAACAATCACGTCTTTCGGGACTTGTGGGAGGAAACCGGAGCACTCGGAGGAGACCCACGCAGACACGGGGAGAATCCAATTCTCTTTTGGAGGCCTTGATTAAATCATCCTCCACCACACACTTGGGACAGTGCATTCCAGATCTTAATCATTTCCGGTGTAAAAAAAAAATCCTATGTCTTTGTTGCTTCTTTCTGTAAATCTGTATCTTTAGTTCTTGATCCTTCCACCAATGGAAGAAGTTTCTCCCTATCTACTTTGACCCCTTATGATTTTAAACACTTCTATCAAATCTCCTTTTGATCTTTCAGCTCCAACTTCTCAAATCTATCCATGTAACTGGTTACTCAAACTATTCTCAGTTGCTTTCACATCCTTCCTAACATGATGCCCAGAACTGGACACGCGGCTCCACTTGCGGCTGAACCAGTATGTTAAACTTAGTTAAACACGATTTGTCCTTAACAAATGTGTGCTGGCTTTTTAAAATTAATTCACATTTCCCTCAGTGATTTGTCCCAAATTATCAGTTCTAAAAGTGTCTCCACTACTGAGGTTTCACTGACTGGCCTATTGTGCTGGGTTTATCCTTACACCCTTTTTTTGAACAATGGTGTAACATTTGCAATTCTCCAGTACTCTGGACCACCCTGGTATCTAAGGAGGATTAGAAAATTATGGCCATTCTTGCTTCCCTCCGTATCCTTGGATGCATTTGGTCCTGGTGACCTATCAACGTCATGTACAACCAGCCAATTTAATGCCTGTAGCGCACAAAGACTCCGTGAGACGAATAGAGTGAAGTCGATGAGGCTTTATTAAGCGTGTCTGTTCCCCCGCAGCTCGATAGTAAACTGGCCTGCGGGGGAAGACTCCGGCTTCTTATACTCCGCCTTCAGGGCGGAGCTAGAGGTCAACGGCCAACCAGGACCCGGGATCTGTCAGCCAATGACATTAGGGCTTCCAGTCCCACATGACCCCCAATACATACTACCACATTCACCCCTTGTCAAAAATGAACCCGGCGGGGTGATGCTTCGTATGGTGGGAAGGGTTTACAGGGCTGGTCCTGGGAGGAAAAAAAACATTCACATGGCAATACAGTATTGTACAATTTTGTCCTGTTGCAACTATTTACAGAGGGTATAGGAAGAAAAGCAAAATGTTCTTGTGAAAAGTCCATATTTAGTTTTAGACCGACGCCATGAGTCGGTCGGGTGGTCTGGTCGTCTGTGTCGATCGCCTCGGCCCCGGTGGTGGTGGTGCTTGTACCGGTGTTGTCGCCTCCAGGAGCCTTACGGTTTCAGCTTGGGCTTTATTCTTGGTCGGTGCTGAGGGGAGGGGAACCGATCCTCCTGGGAAGGGGGCGGTCGCGGGGTGCGGCGGTGGCAGGAAGGGGGGGGTTGGGTTGATGGTGTCGGGGGGGTGTGCGTGTTGCCGGCGGGCGCCAGATCCCGCAGGGAGACCGTGTCCTGTCGGCCGTCGGGGTACTCCACGTAGGCGTACTGGGGGTTCGCGTGGAGGAGGTGAACCCTTTCGACCAACGGGTCCGCCTTATGTGCCCGCACATGCTTTCGGAGCAGGATGGGTCCTGGGGCCGCCAGCCAGGTCGGCAGCGACGTTCCAGAGGAGGACCTCCTAGGGAAAACAAGGAGACGCTCATGAGGCATTTGATTAGTGCTCGTACATAATAACAACCGGATGGAGTGGAGAGCGTCCGGGAGGACCGCCTGCCACCGTGAAACTGGGAGGTCCCTGGACCATAGGGCCAGTAGGACGGTCTTCCAGATCGTTCCGTTCTCCCTCTCTACCTGACCGTTCCCCCGAGGGTTGTAACTGGTCGTCCTGCTCGAGGCGATGCCCTTGCTGAGCAGGAATTGATGCAGTTCGTCGCTCATGAAGGAGGACCCCCTATCGCTATAGATGTAGGCGGGGAAACCGAACAGTGTAAAGATGGTGCAGAGGGCTTTAATGACTTTGGCCGCGGACATGTCGGGGCAGGGGATTGCGAAAGGGAAACGGGAGTATTCGTCCACCACGTTTAGGAAGTACGTGTTGCGATCGGTGGAGGGGAGGGGGCCTTTGAAGTCCAGACTGAGGCGTTCAAAGGGACGGGAAGCCTTTATCAGGTGCGCTTTTCTGGCCTGAAAAAGTGCGGCTTGCACTCTGCGCAGATTTGGCAGTTCCTGGTGGCTGTTCTGACCTCGACGGAGTAGGGGAGGTTGCGGGACTTCACAAAGTGGTAGAACCGAGTGACCCCCCGGTGGCAGATGTCCTCGTGGAGGGCTTGGAGACGGTCCACTTGTGCATTGGCACATGTGCTGGGATAGGGCATCGGACGGCTCGTTCAGCTTTCCGGGACGATACAAGATCTCATAATTATATGTGGAGTGTCGTTCTTGATCTTGCCCCGCTGTGCATTATCGAACATAAAGGCTACCGACCGTTGGTCAGTGAGGAGAGTGAATCTCCTACCGGCCAGGTAATGCCTCCAAAGCCGCACAGCTTCTACTATGGCCTGGGCTTCCTTTTCCACTGAGGGGTGGCGGATCTCTGAAGCGTGGAGGGTATGGGAGAAAAAGGCCACGGGTCTGCCCGCTTGGTTGAGGGTGGCCGCCAGAGCTACGTCGGATGCGTCGCTCTCGACTTGGAAGGGGAGGGACTCATCGATTGCGTGAATCGTGACCTTTGCGATATCTGCTTTGATGCGGCTGAAGGCCTGGTGGGCCTCTGTCGACGGGGAAGGTAGTGGACTGAATTAGCGGGCAGGCTTTGTCCGCGTAGTTGGGGTCCACTGGGCGTAATAAGAGAAAAAGCCCAGGCAGTGTTTCAGGGCTTTGGAACCGTGAGGGAGGGGGAACTCCATAAGGGAGCGCATGCGTTCAGGGTCGGGGCCTATCACTCCATTCCGCACTACGTAGCCAAGGATGGCTAGACGGTCGGTGCTAAACACGCATTTTTCCCTGTTGTAAGTGAGGTTCAGGGCGTTAGCGGTCTGGAGGAATTTGCAGAGGTTGGCGTCGTGGTCCTGCTGGTCGTGGCGGCAGATGGTGATGTTGTCGAGATACGGGAACGTGGCCCGCAAACCATGTTGGTCAACCATTTGGTCCATCTCCCGTTGGAAGACCGAGACTCCGTTAGTGACGCCGAATGGAACCCTTAAGTGGTAGAGCCGCTCGTCTGCTTCAAAAGCAGTGTACTTGCGGTCGCTTGGGCGGATGGGGAGCTGGTGATATGCGGACTTAAGGTCCACGGTGGAAAAGACCTTGTACTGTGCAATCCGATTGACCATGCCGGATATGCAGGGGAGAGGGTACGCATCTAACTGTGTGTACCTATTGATGGTTTGACTATAGTCTACAACCATCCTCTGCTTCTCCCCTGTCTTTACGACGACCACCTGAGCTCTCCAGGGGCTATTGCTGGCCTGGATTATGCCTTCCTTCAGCAGCCGCTGGACTTCTGACCGGATAAATGTTCGGTCCTGGGCGCTGTACCGTCTGCTCCTAGTGGCGACGGGTTTGCAATCCGGGGTGAGGTTCGCAAACAAGGAAGGCGGTTCAACCTTGAGGGTCGCGAGGCTGCAGATAGTCAGTGATGCAGAACCCTTTGATTTCTACGGAATGGGATCCCGCTGCCAGAAAAATCTTTTGGGTATTCGGGTGAATTGAAAGAAAACAGCGTCTTACCGTATCCGGATGGATAAAACTTTCCGTGCTCCCAGAGTCGATCAGGCATGGCGTTTCGTACCCGTTAACCAGCACCGTCGTCGTTGCCGTTTGGAGCGTCCGGGGCCGCGACTGGTCCAGGGTCGCCGAAGCCAATCGCGGTTGCTGCATCAGGGCGTTTTCTTCAGGCCCCGTGGGGCCGTCCGTGCTGGGGCACTTGGCTGTCAGCCAAGATGGCGGCGTCCATGGATCGCACGCGGTCGGGGGCGGACAAAATGGCCACGCCCATGGGTCGCACGTGGCCGGGGGGTCACAAGATGGCGGCGCCCATCCCCCCCCCCCGCATGGAGTCCGGGACCCAAAATGGCGGCGCCCGTTGGCCGCACATGGATCGTTGGGAGGGTTGAGTCTGTGGTCCCAGTTCTCCCCCGGAGATTGCGGCGACCCCCCGGGACTGGCACACTGCTGAATAGTGCCCCTTTTTACCGCAACTTTTACAGATCGCCGAGCGGGCCGGGCAGCGCTGCCGGGGGTGTTTCGACTGCCCGCAAAAATAGCAGCGGTGCCCCCCCGGGTGGTCTGGTGCTCTAGCCGCGCAGGCTTGCGGGGGGATGGGGGGGGGTGCAGGGGAGTCGGTTGCGGCAGGGGTCCACGGAGCCCAAGGGGCTGCCGTGCGGTCAGGGGCATAAGCGCGGGCATTCTGCGAGGCCACATCGAGGGAGGCCGCAAGGGCCCGTGCCTCCGTGAGCCCCAGTGAGTCTCTGTCCTCGAATTTGGGATGAGGTCATACCTGCTACGAAAGCATCCCTGATTAGGAGTTCCGTATGTTTTAGCCGTCACCGGTGGGCAGTTGCAGCTTCTTCCCAATATTAGCAGCGCGCTGTAGAACTCATCCGGGGATTTGCCGTCTCATCGCGAGTTGGTGGCATGCATAGACCTGATTTACGGGCCGAATGTAGATCCCTCTCAGCATGGTGAGTGCCGTTGAGAAATCCTCCGCGTCTTCGATGAGCGTGTAAATCTCCGGACTCACCCTGGAATGCAGTACCTGCATTTTCTGGTCTTCTGTAGGTCTGCCGGGGGCCATTTGGAGGTATCCCTCAAAACACGCTAGCCAGTGTTTAAAAGTGGCCGCTGAGTTTGCTGCGTGGGGGCTGATTTGCAGGCACTCCGAGGGCGATCCGGAGCTCCATTGTCTTTTAAAGTGTGCGTATTAAATTGTAGCACGATCAATCACTCACGAGGCGAGAAGAGATAAAGTCAATCGATGGCTTTATTACGCAGACTTGTTCCCCAGCAGCTCGGTTACAGAATGCGGCTGCTGGGAGAACCCGGGTTCTTATACTCCGCCTTACTGGGTGGAGCTAGCAGGCAGCAGATCCAATCCGAATCCAGAGTCTGTCAACCAATAGCCTCTCGGCATCACTGGTTACCGTACTACCCCTAATACATACCACCACAGTGGTGTTTGCACATTCTCCCCACTGTCTGCATGGGTCTCACCTCCACAACCCAAAAGATGTGCAGGGTAGGTGAATTGGCCATGTTAATTGGCCCTTAATTGAAAAAAAAAGTATTGGGTACTCTAAAAAAAAAATTTAAATAAATAAATTACAGTGAAGAGGGTCCTGGGGCACTATCTGGTGCGCAACAGACACGCAGGACGACACTGACTTTCCATTGCAGCTGTCTCCAACATCCTCCACCATCCCAGAGACACTCGACCCGGTTGGGCATTATAGCGAAGACACTCCTGGGCACTATCTGGTGTGCACCATACATGTGCAGCGGTACATCAAGTGGAGGTACGAACCCCCGACGGGCGGACGGTCAGAGGGCAGCCCGACCCCAGGGATTAGCTGCCGTCCAGATAGGTCTTAGGCTTCTGGAAAGGGCGGTCTCATCGATGCTGGAGTTGCTTTTGTCAGCAACCATCCTGTGCCTGCAGATGCAGGAGGTGGTGCTGACTATGCGTGCCACCCAAGCCAACACCGCATGGGTGGTGTCCGCGGTGGAGGCCTTGGAGGCGAAGCTATCGACCATGGGTCAGCATGGCCAAGGCTTGGGGCACTCTGTGCGGTCAGTGGCTGCTATGTACCAGGACCACGTGGACATTGCAGCAGCACTTCACAACTTGGCCCAGTCATAAAGGGTCAGGGCTGCAGGCGTCAACGGCATTGCCTGGGTACTGGCTGACCTGAACCAGTCACAGAGGGAAATGGCACATTTCCAGATGGAGGTGGCCCAGTCCCTGACTCCATGACCGCAAGCATTGAAACCATGGTTGAGACAGGAGCGGGTCTCCAGGACTGGTATGCGGCGGCAAGGCAGTGGCAACCATTCCTGGTTGAATTCCAAAATCCATTGGCTTCAGCGGGTGAAAGGCAGACATGTTAGCATGGTAAGTACCCCCGTGCCCAACCAGGTCCAACTGGATACACAGTGGCCCCGGATTGCACTGCAGCCCCTGCCTCCCATGTCCCCCTCCCCAGCACCCCCTACACCCCACCCCCCCCCTGGCCGTTCTTCCTGGTCCCATCGGTGCCCAGCACCACAGGGGCCTCTGGCCCTGGCACCTGTCCCTGCCGGCAGGGATACCGGTGTGGCTGGCACTTTTTTTAAATGAAAAATAAATAAAAAATTAGAGCTGGGATCGAACCTGGATCCTCAGTGCCATTCATGCCACTGTTGCGGCACCAGAGCATGGCAGTCTGCCAGGTGCCTGTCTCGATTTTCGGCTGACACGCGATTCACCACCCGATCGTGCCTCGTGATTCCGGCGTCGCTGGAAGGAGAATCCCACCCCCTATATTTATTTGGTTTATGTTATGTATCTGAAAAAAACGTGCTGATGGTTAAATTTAGAGCATCCAATTTTTTTTTCCCAATTAAGGGGCAATTTAGCGTGGCCGATCCACTTAGCCTGCACATCTTTGGGGTTGTGTGGATGAAACCCACGCAGACACGGGGAGAATGTGCAAACTCCACACGGACAGTGACCCAGAGCCGGGGTTTCTTAACCATAATAAATGTTCATAATCATTTTAAACAGTTAATTATTTTTAACAATGTATTTTGTGTAATCCTAACAATGGAATTATTTTTCAGATTATTACTGAGAAAACAAGCTGGCCAATTATTTTCTGAAGAGATGATATAAAGACTGCCTACACGGAAGAACATTGTTATTAAACAAGACAAAATGTCAATGCATCTTCATTGTGTACTCCCACATATTTCACTGCTTGAAAACCTGATACCACCAGATGGCTCTCTACTAAAATAGCTTTGTTTATGTGACAGCTGCATTTATGTGACAGCTGTTGTAAACTACTGTACGTGGTTATTAACAAGGGGAGGCTATTACATGATCTTCTAAAGATATATGTTGACAGTATATCATATGCTTACACCTTTATGTTTTATTTTCTGACAGTAGTTGTTGATTTAGCGCATGTAACCCCACAGCGGTTGGCCAATACAATAGCACAAAACTAATCTCTTCTGTTTAGATTGGCAACATTGCTAAGGATCTTTGTTTCTGAGTTTACATTCTGAATGTGAATAGTTCCTGGACTGATGATTTGAAAAAAAAAAGTAGATGGATAACTTGCCTTATGGAATAGATGGGCATGGGATTGATTTTCAGGTTGTTGCTTATTGATTGGTTGAGTTTAATCAGTTCTGGATCAGTTTATCCAGCACCGCCTCTAGGTCATTTCTTGAAACATTAAGAGGAGACAGTGTGCAGCTAATTTGCTTGAATCGTTCCTGCTGTTGGTTTCCACAGACCATTCCTGGTGAAATGTAAAAACTTTGCATAATTGTTTCTGAAAAGCTTGTCAGCAAAGAATTTGGGGTGAAAACATAAAAGGAACTTGAAACACATTGCTGGTAAGATGTGAACTGGGCGGGGGGGAGTGGGTGTTGACAAGGTGATTTTATGTTTTTCTTTTATTTGAAGGCCTTTTTAAAAGCACTTTATTCCTTGATTTCAGGTTCTGTGAATTTACTTTTCCTTCCATTTCATTGGCTGCTTAAGGCCTAATTTTTAAAATCAGAATCCTTACAATATTATTGATTTGTTTCAATCAATCATGAAGTTGTGGCTGAATTTTATAATGTTCCTTTCAGAATTGTCTATATTTCTTATTTGATTTATTTACACACCTGCCTGCAACGACTGAAAATTAACATTCATACTGACCTTGCTTCGAACAAGCTGTGCCATGTTTTACAGTAGTGGCGTCTGTTGTTCGTTACACCTCTTCATTGAATGTCTAGGAATTTTATTTTCCGCATGGTAAGTTGGTGAAAATGTGAACAGATTGTGGTGAAACAGGGCAAACAGTTGTTTTCCTCCTCAAATCGAAGGATAGTGAAATTAGAGTACAGGACTGAGAAGGAAGTATAAACCAGAGTGTGTGAATTCAATGTCAAGTCAGCTATAAAAAAGAGGGACAAAGATATTAGATTAAGATGGGGAGGAAAAAAGCTCAGACAAAATTGAATATACAACTAATTAGTGTTACGTTTTCAAAATTTCAGAACAATTCAAACCAGAAGGAATGCAACCCCACATTTGTGCTAAAATCACGGCCAGAGAGGTTAGTTGGCAGAAATTTAACATTTCTACAATAATTAAAGGAGTATCTTTTTAAAAAAAATAATAAAAAATGTTTTGAGTACCCAATTCATTTTTTCTAATTAAGGGGCAATTTAGCGTGGCCAAACCACCCACCTTGCACATCTTTGGGTTGTGGGGGTGAAACCAACGCAAACACAGGGAGAATGTGCAAACTCCACATGGACAGTGACCCAGAGCCAGGATCGAACCTGGGAACTCGACGCCGTGAGGCAACAGTGCTAACCACTATGCCACCATGCTGCTCTATTAAAGGAGTATCTTGACTGAAATGGACAAACCTAACTTTCTGTGGCAGGTTTATTTTGTATCTGTTGCACAAGTACACCAGGGCCATTCACTGCATTTCCATTGTCTTTTGTGAGATAGCGAGATTAGATTTTCTAGAATCTAATAATGATGACTTGCCACATTTTGCGCAGCGACTTTTGGGTAATTGACTTTAAACACGCATCGGCCCTACACCTAAACGTGCTGTATTCACAAAGGAACTTGCCAAACACTTTGACTTGGCCAAACCAGAATCTTTTATTGAGTCTCATGTGGTAAGATAGCAATCTGATACAGAGCACGTTATCACGGAGTCTTATTACCCTCTCAATCTTCTTTTGAAGATGGCCGGATGTGTCTCCCTTTATATCGGAGTCACAGGTCACATGACCTTAGTCTGGAGACTGCATGGTGCGTCTGTACCGCCACCTGCTTGGTGGAGGTCGCACACTATCCAACTATGATATAGCCCATAGGCACATCACCACATCCTGGCAGATAAAATTACATAAACAAGTTTCCGAAAGGAGAGTAGGTGAACTAGGAATAAAAGATTAGGAGATAGCGAAGAACGTGATTGTCACCCGCTTGGAAAAGCCTATGTTTTGGAATTCCACAGTTGATGAATTGTGATATTAGTAGGACACGTTTATGCCAACTATTCCTTGGATCACAAAGGCAGGACTTCCTACTGGGATGACATCCAAAAAGGTACTCTTGTTCAATAGGAGCAGAGTGGCTCCATTGGAGCACAAGTCAAGGATGATGGGTAGAATGCTTGCATGGGGAAGTAATGGTTTTTTTTTTAAACAGTACACTTTAGTCCTTGATGTTGTGTGAGGGGAAACCAATGGACTTCCATAGATGTTTAACATGCATGTAAATAGTTTTTTTCTATGCAAACATTATTTGGGGACATATGTAAACTATGGTACATGTAAGCAATAATAAATCTGTTATTCGGGTAATGCATTAAAGCGTTCCAAAGAGAAGGGATGATAAGGGTGCGATTCTCCAGAAAAGTTTCTAAGTGTGCTAGCAAGTGGGAATTGCCACGAGTTTCCCAGCGCTCAGCCCAGCGAGGCTGGCAACGCTATTCAACATTAATTGATCCAATTAATTGACCCCCCCCAGCTAACAATGTCGAGCAGCACTTAAGCTGCACTTGCTCAGCCAGCCCCAGCCAGCTCGCAACAATGGCGCCGAGGAGACTGGCCCCAAGATTCGGGGATGCTGACCTGGGTAAGCTCCTGGACATGGTGGAGGCCAGGAGGGATGTCCTGTTCCCCCGGGCATCCAGGAGGGTGAGCTACAAGGCAGCAAGTGCTGCCTGGGATGAGGTGGCAGCAGCAATCAGCTCGGCAGTGTGACCAGGAGGACTGGCCTCCAGTGCCAGAAGGTCAGCACGAGTGAGTAGACACCAACTTCCCACCACCTCCCAAGGGAGCATCCCCCCAGGTGACCCCAACCCTCCCCACAATTGTGAACCACACATGTGGCTAACAATGCTCTTTGCGACTCCTCAGGAAAAGCTCTCCCACAAACGGCGGGGAGAGCCCAGACTGGTGGTGGGGTGCCAGACTTGAGAATCCACATCTCCTTCAAGGAGCGGGCCCTGGAGGTGACCAGGATGGCCAAGAACAGGGCGGTCACCCATGCGGAAGCTGCCGGCTGCCACAGAGGTGAGGAACCACCAGGCTCCACCCAGAGGTCCAGTCAAATGAGAGTACTGATCGCCTTACTGACTGATCCATCCCTCCCACTGACAACATGTCCATTCTTCCGCAGGTCCTCCAGCCGACGGCGTTGGCCTATCCCGGGCGGCACCCTCTCCTGACCCCGAGGAGAACACCTTGGAGAAGAGCTCCGACGATGCAACTGTTCTAGTCGTGGCACAGCAGTCATCCCCACCGAGATACATATGCCTCGGTGGGACATGTTAGTGGTCAGGCTTCTGGGGCACAATCTGGTGAGCACCACACTGCTGATGATGCACATCTGGTGGAGGAGGGAACCCCCAGGCAAAACAGCGGTCAAATGCCTGCTGGATCCCTGGGTCCCAGCCTGATGCTGAGCCTCTGCAACAGGTTTACCCGGACCTGATGGAGATGTTAGGCAGCAGCCAGGACATTAAGAGGGAGATGTCAGCATCACGCCAGCAGATCCATAGCAGCTTGGAACAGTCCCAGAGGTTATGGGCGCAGGAGATGGCGTGGGCAATGAGTGGCACCGAAGCCAACGGTGCTCGGATGGCGACCGCAGTGGAGCGTCTGGTGCATGATGTTGGCACCGTTAGTGAAGGTGTCCAAGGCATAGCGCAGTCGGTGACAGCCATGGCTGAGGGTCTCGACAGTATGTCTGCCTCACTGGGCGATGTCACTCAGTACCAGGCTGACCTTGATGAGGTTCTGCGGGACATGTCTCGCTCTCAGATGGAAATGGCCGATGCACCAAGGAGCTTGTCCCAATCGTAGGTGGGCATGGCTGAGGCACTGCAAGACCCGGTCACTGGGGGATGTGTCGCAGTCACTGAGGAGCGTCGCAAAGGGCATCAACACCATGGTGCAAGCACGGGGAGCAGCCAAGGCTGACAGTCAGATGATGCAGGGGCAGCCGGGGCTTGAACCAGCTGCCCCTCCATCCCAAGGCGGGCCCTTTGGGCACCGACCGGGAGGAGGAGGCACCGAGTGACAACCCGGACCCGTCTCAAGGGGCCGCGACGGTGACCACCAGCTCTCCTGCGTTCCACCACGTTGATCAGGCCGTGTCTTGGGGTCAGCACACGGGCCAAGGCGGAAAGGCTGTGCATGTGCCGTCAACAGGTGAGCCCCAGAGGATGGCCGCAAGGTGCTTTGAAGGTCATGGAACGAGATAAGCAGCTGGCTCCTCCACCTCAGTTGTGCATCCTGGTGAGACATCTAGCCGTAGTGGTATATCTAGGAGGACCAAGCACATCGAGGATCACTGAGGGCACGGGGGAAGGGGGACAGGACGAGGTAGATAGCGAGGTGGGGGGGGGGGGGGGGAGTGGGCTGCACCATCGTGAGAGTGGGGATCTCTATTTATTTTTGTAAAATATTTTATTGCGGCATTTGTGATTTTATAACCATAACAGTAAACCATATACAAACAACTATAAACATAGTGCAAAGACCCTCTACCTCCCTCACAGGTCCCACCTTCCTAGAACAGTAATCTAGACTACTACCTCCCCCCCCCCCCCCCCCCCCCGCCCCCGCTGACAGTTAATTGCCTCTAAAGAAGTCGACAAACGGCTGCCACCTCCGGACGAACCCTAGCATTGACCCTCTTAGGGCAAACTTGATTTTCTCATGTCATTGACCCAGGTCTCTGATTTTGGGGACTTCAAGTCCCTCCAAGCTAACAGTATCCGTCTCCGGGCTACCAAGGAGGCAAAGGCCAAGACGTCGGCCTCTCTGTCCCTTGGACTACTGGGTCCTCCGACACTCCGAAAATCGCCACCTCTGGACTCGGTGCCACCCTTGTTTTTAACACCATGGACATGACATCTACAAACCCCTGCCAGAATCCCCTCAGCATCAAACATGCCCAAAACCTGTGAACATGGTTCGCTGGCCTTCCCGCACACCTTGCACACCTGTCTTCTTTCCCAAAAAACTTGCTCATCCGGGCCACCGTAATGTGTGCCTGGCGAACGACCTTAAATTGTATCCGGCTGATCCTGGCGCAAGACGTGGATGTGTTGACCCTGCTTAATGCATCCGTCCAGAGACCTGCCTCTATCTCCCCAGTAACTCATCCTCCCATTTGTGCTTTAGCTCCTCTTGTCTGCATTTCCTCTCACCCCATGATGCCTTTGTTCTTTATAGATATCTGAGACCTTCCCCATTTCCACCCATGCTCTAGAAATTACCTTGTATCCCCCATGGCGGTAGGAGCGGGAAGGTTGGAACCTGCCTTCGCAAGAAGTCCCGAATCTGCAGATACCTAAACACATTCCCTCCCGTCAACCCAAACTTCTCCTCTAACTCCCTCAAACCGGGAAGCTCCCATCTATAAACAAATCTCACATCCTTCCGATCCCTGCTCTCTGCCATCCCCGAAACCCTCCATCCAGTCTCCCGTGGGGCAAACCGATGGTTGCTTCAGATTGGAGCCGAAACTGGTGCTGCCCCCGCTCTCACATGTTTCCTCCACTGCTCCCAGACTCTCAGGGCCGCCACTACCACTGGGCTTGTGGAGTACCGGGTCGGCGAGAACAGCAGAGGTACCGTGATCAATGCCCCTAAACTCATGTCCTGACAAGATGCTGCCTTTACTCGCTCCCAAACCGACCCTTCCCCACTACCCATTTCCTAATTGTGGTAGTATGCATTAGGGGTCATGTGGGACTGTGAAGCCGTGATGTCATTGGCTGACAGATCCCGGGTCCTGGTTGGCTGTTGACCTCTAGCTCCGCCCTGAAGGCGGAGTATAAGAACCAGGAGTTCTCCCCCGCAGGCCAGTCTGTTACTGAACTGCGGGGAACAAGTCACGCTTAATAAAGCCTCATCGACTTCATCTCTATTCGTCTCTCGTGAGTCTTTGTGCGCTACAATTTATTAAGCGTGCTTAAAGGACTATGGACCTCAGGATCATCCCGGAATGCCTGAAGATCAGCCCCAACGCAGTGAACTCAGCAGCAGTTTTCAAACACTGGCAGACTTGTTTCGAGGCCTACCTCAGAACGGCCCCTGGCCGGGTCACAGAAGACCAGAAACTACAGGTCCTGCACTCGAGGGTAAGCCTGGAAATTTTCCCTCTCATCGAAGACGCAGAGGATTTCCAGACGGCGTTCGCAGCACTAAAGAGCATCTATGTTCGCCCAGTGAACCAGATCTACGCACGCTACCAGCTCGCAATGAGACGGCAAAGTCCCGGAGAATCGTTGGACGAATTCTACGCCGCGCTGCTAATTTTGGGACGGGCCTGCAGCTGCCCGCCGGTAAACGCGATTGAACACATGGACATGTTGATGCGCGATGCTTTTGTCGCAGGTATGAACTCTCCCCAAATCCGCCAAAGACTTTTGGAAAAAGAGTCGCTGGGACTCTCAGAGGCACGGGCCCTTGCAGCCTAGCCCTGGATGTAGCCGCGCGAAACGCCCGCGCGTACGTCCCCGACCGCGCGGCAGCCCCTTGTGCTCCGTGGACCCCCGTCGCGACAAACCCCCCCCCCCCACCCCACAGGCTTGCGCGGTTCAGACTCCAAGTCGTCCCGGGGGGGGCCCGCTGCTATTTCTGCGGCCAGGCGAAACACCCCCGGCAGCGCTGCCCGGCCCGCACAGCGATTTGCAAAAGCTGCGGGAAAAAGGGCCATTTCGCGGCTGTGTGCCGGTCCCGGGAGGTCGCCGCTGTCCCAGGAGAAGAAGCAGTCCTGCGCTTTTCTAACGCTCCCCAACCCCCCCAGTGCCCTATGTACGACCCGCAAGTGCAGCAATTTTGGGTCCCGGTCCCCGGAGAACAAGGAGTCCTGCGCGTTTCAAACGCTCCCCAGCTCCCCATGTGCGACCCGCAGGCGCCGCCATTTTGGGTCCCGGCCACCACGAGGGGAGGAGGGGCGCCGCCATCTTGGGACCCCCCAGCCATGTGCGACGCATGGGGCGGCCATTTTGTCCACCCCCGCCGCCATCTTGTGACCCCCCCAGCCATGTGCGATGCATGGGGGCAGCCATTTTGTTCACCCCCGCCGCCATCTTGGACGGCAACAACGGACCCCAGTGTCGATGGCTCCACGGGGTTCGAGGAAGACGCTCAAGCACTATGATCACGTCTGGCCTCAATGATGCTGGACCAAGCACGGCCCCGGACGCTCCGGACGACGACAACAACGGTGCTGATAAACGGCCACGAGACACCATGCCTGCTCGACTCCGGGAGCACAGAAAGCTTCATCCACCCCGACACGGTAAGACGCTGTTTTTTGACCATCCGTCCCAGTGCGCAAAAGATTTCCCGAGCGGCAGGATCCCACTCCGTACAGATTAAAGGCTTCTGCATAGTAACCCTAACGGTGCAAGGGAGGGAGTTTAAAAACTACCGGCTCTACGTCCTTCCCCAACTCTGCGCGCCCACATTACTGGGATTAGACTTCCAGTGCAATCTGCAGAGCCTAACTTTCCAATTCGGCGGCCCAATACCCCCACTCACTATCTGCGGCCTCGCAACCCTCAAGGTTGAGCCCCCATCCTTGTTTGAAAACCTCACCCCGGATTGCAAACCCGTCGCCACTAGGAGCAGACGGTACAGCGCCCAGGACCGGACATTCATTCGGTCCGAAGTCCAGCGGCTACTGAAGGAAGGCATAATCCAGGCCAGCAATAGTCCCTGGAGAGCACAGGTGGTAGTAGTAAAGACAGGGGAGAAGCAAAGGATGGTCATAGACTATAGCCAGACCATCAACAGGTACACACAGCTAGATGCGTACCCACTCCCCCGCATATCCGACATGGTCAGTCGGATTGCCCAATATAGGGTCTTCTCCACCGTGGACCTCAAGTCCGCCTACCATCAGCTCCCCATCCGCCCAAGTGACCGCAAGTACACAGCCTTCGAGGCAGACGGGCGATTATACCACTTCCTAAGGGTCCCTTTTGGCGTCACAAACGGGGTCTCGGTCTTCCAACGAGATATGGACCGAATGGTTGATCAACACGGGTTGCAGGCCACGTTCCCATATCTCGACAACGTAACCATCTGCGGCCACGATCAGCAGGACCACGACGCCAACCTCCAAAAATTCATCCAGACCGCTAAAGCCTTGAACCTCACATACAACAAGGACAAGTGCGTTTTCAGCACAAACCGGCTAGCCATCTTGGGATACGTAGTGCGCAATGGGATAATAGGCCCCGACCCCGAACGCATGCGCCCCCTCATGGAATTTCCCCTCCCTCACTGCTCAAAAGCCCTAAAACGCTGCCTGGGGTTCTTTTCATATTACGCCCAGTGGGTCCCCCAGTACGCAGACAAGGCCCGCCCGCTAATACAGACCACGACTTTCCCTCTGTCGACAGAGGCTTGCCAGGCCTTCAGCCGCATCAAAGCGGATATCGCAAAGGCCACGATGCGCGCCATCGACGAGTCCCTCTCCTTCCAGGTCGAGAGCGACGCCTCCGATGTAGCTCTAGCGGCCACCCTTAACCAAGCGGGCAGACCCGTGGCCTTTTTCTCTCGAACCCTCCACGCTTCAGAAATCCGCCACTCCTCAGTGGAAAAGGAAGCCCAAGCCATAGTGGAAGCTGTGCGACATTGGAGGCATTACCTGGCCGGCAGGAGATTCACTCTCCTCACGGACCAACGGTCGGTAGCCTTCATGTTCGATAATGCACAGCGGGGCAAAATTAAAAACAACAAGATCTTAAGGTGGAGGATCGAGCTCTCCACCTTCAACTATGAGATCCTGTACCGTCCCGGAAAGCTGAACGAGCCGTCCGATGCCCTATCCCGCGGCACATGTGCCAACGCACAAATTAACCGCCTCCAAACCCTCCACGAGGATCTCTGCCACCCGGGGGTCACTCGTTTCTACCACTTTATAAAGTCCCGCAACCTCCCCTACTCTGTGGAGGAGGTCCGTACAGTCACAAGGAACTGCCACATCTGCGCAGAGTGCAAACCGCACTTTTTCAGGCCGGATGGTGCGCACCTGATCAAGGCTTCCCGTCCCTTTGAACGCCTTAGTCTAGATTTCAAAGGGCCCCTCCCCTCCACCGACCGCAACACATACTTCCTGAATGTGGTGGACGGGTACTCCCGTTTCCCCTTCGCCATCCCCTGCCCTGACATGACAGTGGCCACAGTCGTTAAAGCCCTCAACACCATATTCACACTGTTCGGTTGTCCCGCATACGTCCACAGCGACAGGGGGTCCTCCTTCATGAGTGACGAGCTGCGCCAGTTCCTGCTCAGCAACGGTATAGCCTCGAGCAGGACGACCAGCTACAACCCCCGGGGGAATGGGCAAGTAGAGAGGGAGAACGGCACGGTCTGGAAGACCGTCCTACTGGCCCTACGGTCCAGGGACCTCCCAGTTTCACGGTGGCAGGAGGTCCTCCCGGACGCTCTCCACTCCATCCGGTCGCTACTGTGTATTAGCACTAACCAAACGCCTCATGAGCGCCTCCTTGTCTTCCCCAGGAAGTCCTCCTCTGGAACGTCGCTGCCGACCTGGCTGGCGGCCCCAGGACCCATCTTGCTCCGAAAACGTGTGCGGGCACACAAGTCGGACCCGTTGGTCGAGAGGGTTCACCTCCCGCACGCGAACCTGCAGTACGCTTACGTGGAGTACCCCGACGGCTGACAGGACACGGTCTCCCTGCGAGATCTGGCGCCCGCCGGCAACACGCACACCCCTCCGACACCAATCACCCCCTCCCTGCCACCGGCACACCCTGCCACCGCCCCCTTCCCGGGAGGATCAGTCCTCCCAGGTCCGACCAGAAGTGAAGCTGAAGCAGAAACCGTAAGGCTCCCGGAGACGACAACACGGGAACAAGCACCACCACCGGGGCCGAGGCGATCGACAAGAACAACCAGACCACCCGACCGACTCGTGGCATCGGTGTAACACTACAATGTTGTGGACTTTAACGAGGACCTTTTTCTTTTCCCCCCTTACGACCACTGTAAATAGTGCAAAACAAAAAAACCCTGTACATACTGTGATAACATGCAAAAGTTTTCCTCCCAGGACCAGCCTTGTAAACCCTTACCACCATGCGAAGCACCACCCCGCCGGGTTCATTTTTAACAAGGGGTGAATGTGGTAGTATGCATTAGGGGTCATGTGGGACTGTGAAGCCGTGATGTCATTGGCTGACAGATCCCGGCTCCTGGTTGGCTGTTGACCTCTAGCTCCGCCCTGAAGGCGGAGTATAAGAACCAGGAGTTCTCCCCCGCAGGCCAGTCTGTTACTGAACTGCGGGGAACAAGTCACACTTAATTATGCCTCATCGACTTCATCTCTATTCGTCTCTCGTGAGTCTTTGTGCGCTACACTAATCATGGCTATATTTGCCGCCAGTAATAGTTGCTGAAGTTCGGCAGCGCCAGCCCGCCCTCTCCCCCCCGCACCCTCCCCCCCCCCCCCCTTCTCCCTGGCCACGCTCCAGCATCACCTTCTTCACTTGCGGGGATTTGCCCACCCAAACATAACCGGAGATCACCTTATTTACCCGCTTGAAAAAGGCCTTTGGGATAAAGATGGGGAGGTACTGAAACAGGAATCTTGGGAGGACCGTCATTTTCATTGTACCCTCCCCGCCAGTGATAACGGGAGCATATCCCACCTTCGGATGTCCTCTTTCATTTGTTCCACTAACCGGGTCAAGTTTAGTTTATGTAACAGCCCCCAGTCCCGTGCCACCTGGATCTCTAATGGATTTCTAAATAATGGAAGCTTCCTGCCACCACTCTGAACGGCAGCTCTCCCAGTCTCCTTTCCTGCCCCCTTGCCTGGATCGCAAACATCTCGCTCTTTATCCCATTTCCCCTAAAATCCTCATGATCTCTTCCATCCCCTCTAACGGGTCGGACACATACAGGAGCAGGTCGTCGGTGTATAGCGAGATGCTGTGTTTCACCCCACCCCGGACCAGCCCCTGGAAGCTCTTATCGCCATTGCCAGTGGCTCAATGGCCAGAGCGTACAGCAAAATGGGGATCTGTATTGAATAAACAACCTTGTGCACAACCAGCAGGAAGCCTTTGTCACTTTGTTCCGCAATGCATCACCGCGTGCAGGTGGTTGGTGTGATCGAGCCCTCAGTGGAAGGGCAGGGGTCAGACTATGGCGTAGATTGAGGGGCACCAGCACCCAGCTCTTTGCGGGTTATCATCACCCCTCCCTGCCCTCGACAGTGACCCGCTGACAGTGATGACACAGTCCCAGCACCCTGGAGTGATGTGACACATACCCTGGGAGAATTGGAAATGGGGGTGGTGGGAGGGTAAGGATGCGACGATGGAACAGGCCGGCCACGTCCTAGGTACATCGGGCCAGTATGAGAACTCCCTGGCCCACTGGGCTTGCCGGACCCTCACTGCTGCCGCCTTTCTACAGCCTCTGGCTGGGCCCCAGGTTCCTCCCCGACATCATCCTCCAGCCCCTGCTGGTCCAGTGCCTCCTCAACATCCTAGTCCCCATCCCCTCATCCTCATGCTCCTCCTCTGAGGTGGCCACATGTTCCTCGTCACCAACCTCCATCTCTTCGCCCCACTGCTGTGGGAGGTTGTGGAGGACACAGCAGACCACAACAAAGCGGGCAACTCTCCAGGCAGTGGACTGGAGGGCACCTCCGGAATTTGAGGCATCTTGAGGAGTCCAGTGCACCGCTCAAATGATCGCCTGGGTGGCTGCATGGGCCTCGCTATACCGGGTCTCCGCTTCGGTCTCCGGCCTCCGTACTGGCGTCATGAGCCAGGTCCTCAGCGGATATTCCCCAAGAGCCAGCCTCCTATCCTGGGATTCTCCTCAAAGAGGGCAGGAATGACTGACTGCCCCAGGATGTAGCTGTCGTGGACGTTCCCTGGGAAGCGGGCACACGTGCATTATCTTCATCTGGTGGTCACAGCTGAGCTGAATGTTGAGGGAGTGGAACCCCTTTTGGTTTTTGTAGGGTACCTCCAGATAGTCCGGTGAGCATCGGGCAGCAAGCGTTGCATCTATTACCACCTGGACCTGGGGCATCCCGGTAATGGCGGAGAAGGCTGATGCCTGGGCATCTTGCTGGTCTTGGTCCACGTAGCCTTCCGCCCTGGCATACAGGACATTCATGACCTGCCGGATGCACCTGTGGGCTGTGGGCTGCAATATTCCACACAGGTCCCTGCTTGAGCCCTGGAATGATCCCGAGACGTAAAAGTTCAGGGCTGTGGTGACCTTGACGGCCACCGGGAGCAGATATCCTCTTCCTCCACATGGTGCCAGGTTATGGCTCAAGTGCCGCACTGTCTCGTTGTTGAGGCGGAGCCGCCAGCGGCACGCGCTGTCTGTCATTTGTTCAAAGGACCAGTGGTGCCTGTACACCCTGGCCCGAAGCGGGACTCCCCCCCCCGGGTTCCTCCCTAGCCTGATGGGCGGCTTGGTTCTCTGGGTGTGAGGCAGGGTACGGCACATGGGCTGCCGCCTTCTCCGGCGTCTGGCCGCATTGCGTAGCATCAGCACCACTAGGGCAACCTCTGCTTCCGGAATCCCGGCCAAAATGTTCAATTTCTGTAAAGAAGTGGGAGAGAGTGTTATACTGACAAACAGCGGTGGTTCTCACCCCAGGACCCTCCAATCCTGTACTGATCCCCTCCTCGCCCCTGATGCCCACACACACCCAGCCATAGCCGGCCACCTTACCAGGCCCCAGACCCTGTACTCCAGTACCCGCTCACAACGTCAACCGGACTGCAGGGCTGGTCCCCTCCCCGTGGCACTCACCCACCCTCCAGATGTGGAGATGTGGCCCAGAGCTGTGTCCCATCCCCTGGGTTTTCGGATGTTGGCTGCTGTGTGTTTGGTGCCTCCCACATTGTTCAGGCACATTGTCCAGGCATCAAGGTGCGATTGGGATGCTAGGCAATGACTCCCACATGCTACATGGCATGCCCACCCATGGTAATCCACTTGGGTTGTGTGAAGTACTCACCTAACCACGATTGCCAATTCCCTATTAGCAATAGCCTTCAGCCGTACGGCCAAAGTCTTGGCAGTTGGTGGGGATTATGAGTGGTCAGTGGGGCATATGGGTAGAGACAAAGGTTGCCCCAAGAACAGGCACACATGATCCAGGAGTTGGCATGATGGTGCAACGAGCAGTTGCCCCCCCCCCCCCCCCCACCTTCCCATGGCGGCCCACCCCTGTGGAGGGTCCTCCACCGAGCACAGGGGCAGGAAGCCCAGCATCCCCGGCTCTTTGCCTGTGAGCAAAGATGGCTACTCACCTCCTCGGCTCGCCACAGAAGTCCTTCCGCCAAGTTCACGCTTTTAAAAAGGAGTACTAATCGAATGATGGGAGGCCATTGGCTAACGGGTGGGTCTCGTTAATTGTATGGAAATGGGGCTTAAGTGGTGATAATTGGTTTCTCTCCACGCTATGGCGAGATCCCAATTTTACCTACGGGAGCGGGCAGGTTGCATTACAAACTGGCACCTGGCACATTTTTGTTCTCTCGCACTATTTACTGCTGGAAGATCGTGCCCTAAAACCTTTAAAAGCATCATGATTAGACAAGGGGGGGCTATTTGCGATCTACTTTGTGCCCATAGCAAATCCCACTACGTTGGGAGAATTCAGGGAGTAGCCCAAAACAGGATTTGGATCGGTCGGTAAACAGATTGTTTTAAGCAGAATTCTCCGGCTGCTGCAATTCTCCCACCCACCGGCGCAACGTGAAGCCAGCCCAAATCACTATTGGTCTCCACAAAAGGATGACCATGCTAGGGGGCTCTGAGGTCATTGTAGCGCATGGATGGTTGGGGATATGGCATGGCAGTCCATGGAAACCTGGCACTGCCAGATTGGCACTGTCAAGGAGCAGGGCCTATGGGAGATCCATTGGGATGGCCCCAATGCCAGCGATCCTTGGGGAGGGGGATTTGGTGCCGGTGAGGATAGGTGGCTGGGTCATCCTGATGTTTGCATAGTGGGGTTGGTGATTTGAATATTTCTGAATATTTAGTGGTGGGGAGAGGTTGTCCCTCCGTTGTCCAGGTTTGGGGTGTTCCCCTTGTCTGCAGAGGGCCACAATGTCGGTGGAGGGTCTTTAAACTCATTTTGAGATCGGATGGAAGCCCCAAGTTGGGCTTGCTGGCGTGCTTAGGCCCCACCCCTCTTAAGTGTGGGTGGATTACGATCAGAATCACAATGAACCCCCCAGCGGGAATCACACTGCGTTTCCCACCGGAGGTCACACTTCGAAAAATTTTGGGAGAATTGTGCCCACGGTGTCAATCCAAATTCTTTAATTTCTTTATCAAGTGCTGTCCAGATTATCTGTTTGTTCAGCATATATATATATATATATGCTATCTTTTGTGGAGCTGTTTGTATGAAGTTGCACTCTGGTCTAGGCATTGTCATTGCCCGCACAGTGCTCAGATACTGTGCTGACAGAGCTATTCTGATGACCTAAATGAACTCTAATTCCAATTGTTCAGCAAAGAAACCTTATACATTCACCCTGTGGTTGCACTCAAAGCTTGGAAACTTAAATTACAGAGATTGCTATCACTAGCCTTTCAAATACTTGACTCATTTAAAACCCATTAAAATCTAAAAGCTTTTTGAAATTTAACGTGCCGGTTCTTTTTTCGTTTTTTTTTGTCACAGGATGTGCGTGGTGCTAGCCAATGTGGGGATATGCCTGTAAGCAATATCATAGATGGCTGATGGTGCAACCTCCAACCAGCAGGTGGCAGTACCGATACACCTTGCAGTCTCAAGACAGTGGTCATGTGACAAGGCACTCCATTATAAGTGGGGGCACGTCCAGTCACAAGAGGATGGTTGTAAAAGTGAACCGTTGTGCTAGGTGTAGTTCCAGAGGAGTTCAAAGAAACTCCATGATAACTTGCTCTGTAACAGATCGTTATCTTTCCATGTGGATTCAATAAAGATCCTTGTTTGGACAAGTCAAGTTGTTTCCTTGCTAGACATCGAACACCAAACACAAAAGCCAAGCATTTATTACCCATCTGTAATTACCCTTGAGAAGGGTAACTGTTTATACCCACTCAATCAACAGCATGAGAGCCTGTTAAATAATCTTGATGGTGAAGAGAATTTGCAATATAACATACATAGCCATATCAACACAATGTGATAAACTAAGTACAAAAGTCACGTGACCTGCTTTGTGTCCTACTTAAATCAATAATTTATCTTTCTGAGGAAAAGAAATGCAACTATTAATGTTGGTGAATATCGAGTAACAACTGATTCGGGGTGGATGGTGAGACAACACCATACCTCAGAAATGTTAGCAAGATGAGGATTCCCTTGCCCATCCAAAACCACCAGGATACATGGTCACCCTGAGTTTAGTGTTGTGCCACACTCAACATGTCCCCTCCACCCCACCCCTCACCAGCCCCTTCGATATGTTGTCGTCTGCATTACACCCATGTCCCCATTAGTGAGTGGCACCTGGCCTGTGATGTGGGATCCTCTATCCTCACTACCCGTCCCTGTCAACATTGGTACCGGTGTCAGTGATAGGCTCTGCATCCCCAGCCCCTGTCCTGTTAAGTTGCTTCTTTGTAAGCTGTGAACCAGAGGCACTGGAGCTCTGTACAGAGCTAACACTAGCACTGCTCTGTCCTGCTATGGACACTACTGCGCAGTTCTCTCCAGTAGATTCTATTGTGCGGTTCTGTCTAATAGGTACACTGCATATTTGAGTCTCTGGTCGTCTCTTTGAAGAAAACAATCCATCTTCACAGTCCTCTTCCCAGCAGCTGGAAAACGGAAACAACTCTGCTCCTTGATTTGGCGCCAGAAGCACGTACATGGAAGGCACTTGACGTCAGATGTATGCGTTGGGTGTGTGACCTGCTCTCTGCTGCCGTTTCTGGCCAGAATATTCCACACAGACTTATTTAATTTCATTTTAAAGGTGCAACAGCTCCCAATGAAAAAGCCGGTGGTGGCCATTGTGCGCTTCTCCCACAATCGGGATCACCTCTGGAACGGCAAGACCGATCGCTCTGCGACTCTCCAACCACCCGCACCTACAGGTTGCAACCCGCACTTTGAAAATCCCTGCATTACTGTGTGAAATTCTCTTCCCCAGAAAGTAGTGGAGGCTGAGTTTTTTAATTAATTCAAGGCTGAGTTAGATAAATTTTCATTAGACAAGGGTGCAGGCAAGGAGGTGGAGCTGAGACCACAACCAGATCAGCCGTCATGCTAGTGCAGGCCTGAAGGGCCAAATGGTCTCCTCATAAGTAAATTACACACCATACCAAATTACATCCAAGAAATTTGCTTCCACTGCACCCCGCCAGTTAGCTGCTAGGAAATGAATAATGTACCCATTAAAACGACGACCATGCAGCAACCGGGAATCAGCATCCTCAAGATGCGCTTCTGGTGGGGCAGTGGTGTAGTGAATCACTGTAATAGGAGATGTAAGGTAGGACCTGCACTACAGGTTCGCCGGTACCTCCTGATGGCTGGCTCCGTCCACGGAGAACTGTATAAATATGTATGACCTCCAGTGCCCTGCCATTTAGCCAGCTGCAGCATGAGGCCACACATCTGACTTAAGCCACAGTTGTACCCAACTTTAGTCTTTGTGCAATTGATCGTGCATCAATTTATTACAGTCAGATTTTCCACAGAATGGATATCCGAATTAAGCCCGATCACCTGCAGCTGGATCCGCACCCTCCCAACGCCAGGAAAGACTTTACTCACTGGCTTGCATGTTTCGAGGCTTACATCAACGCGGCGGACCCCGCGCCAACGGCGGCTCAGAAGATAAACATCCTGTACTCCAGACTGAGCTCCAGCGTGTTCCCGTTGATCCAAGACGCCACGACTTACACAAAAGAAATGGAACTCCTCAAAGAACACTATGCGCAGAAGACAAACACGCTCTCGCCAGGCATGTACTTGCCACCCGCTCGCAACTACCTGGTGAGTCCATCGAAGACTTCTGGCGAGCTCTAATCCCACTCGTCCGGGACTGTGACTGTCAGGCCACCACGGTCGCCGAATACTCGAATCTCCTCATGCGCGATGCCTTCGTGACAGGGATTGCGTCGGACCGCATCTGAGAACGATTGCTGCAAGGGGCCACGCTCAAACTGGCGGAAACGAAAACCATGGCGCTCTCCATGACGGTCGCGTCCCGTAACGTACAATCGTACCACTCCCGCCACGCTGCCCACCCTTCTACTCTTTCCTACCCCTCCTGGACCCTGCCGATGACCTCAGCCGGGGCCCTGCCTTCGCAATACACCTGCGCTGCACGCCGATCCGCGCACCCCGGGGGTCCCCGCTGCTACTTCTGCGGTCAGCAGAAGCGCCCCCGCCAACACTGCCCGGCCCGCACTGCCGTTTGTAAAGCTTGCAGAAAAAAGGGCCACTTCGCAGCTGTGTGCCAGGCCCGTGCAGTCGCTGCGATCGCGCCCGCTATCGTCCCCTTCCCCCACGCCAGGCGCACAATGGGAGCCACCATCTTCTCCTCCCAGGTCCATGTGCGATTAATGGGCGCCGCCATCTTGTCCCGACCCCACAATGTGCGCATCATGGGCGCCGCCATCTTGTCCCGACACCACCATGGGCGCCGCCATCCTGTCCCCCACAGGGTCCCCGGACATCTAGGCATCGGAACCGCACATGCTCGCCACCCGAAGCATCCGATGGCTACCCGCAGCTCGCGTCAATGACGCTGGACCAATCTCGCCCGCACAACCTGGCCACCGTGTCGACGGCGGTTAAAATCAACGGCCACGCGACCTCGTGCCTGCTGGACTCTGGGAGCACCGAAAGCTTCGTTCAGCCAGATATGGTAAGGCGATGCTCCCTCACGGTCCACCCTGCCAATCAAAGGACCTCCCTAGCCTCCGGATCCCACTCCGTTCCAATCCGAGGCTTTTGTACAGTCACCCTCACGGTCCAGGGCGTAGAATTTAGTAACTTCCGTCTCTATGTCCTTCCTAATCTCTGCGCTGCACTTCTGTTGGGCCTGGACTTCCAGTGCAACCTCCAGAGCCTCACCTTCAAATTCGGCGGGCCCTTACCCCCCCCTTACCATTTGCGGCCTCGTGACCCTCAAGGTCGATCCCCCCTCCCTATTTGCTGATCTAACTGCGGATTGCAAGCCTGTTGCCACTAGGAGCAGACGGTACAGCACCCAGGACAAGACCTTCATCAGGTCCGAAGTCCAGCGGCTGCTTAAGGAGGGTATTATCGAGGCCAGCAACAGCCCCTGGAGAGCCCAAGTGGTAGTGGTTAAAACTGGGGAGAAACAGGATGGTCGTGGACTACAGTCAGACCATCAATCGGTACACGCAGCTCGACGCGTACCCCCCTCCCACGCATATCTGATATGGTCAATCAGATTTCGCAGTACCGGGTCTTCTCAACAATTGACCTGAAATCCGCCTACCACCAGCTCCCCATCCGGAAGTCGGACCGGCCATACACGGCCTTCGAGGCGGACGTTCGCCTCTACCACTTCCTTAGGGTCCCTTTCGGTGTCACAAATGGGGTCTCGGTCTCCAAAGAGAGATGGAACGAATGGTCGACCAGTATGGTTTGCGGGCCACCTTTCCGTACTTTGATAATGTCACCATCTGCGGCCATGACCAGCAGGACCACGATGCCAACCTCGATAAATTCCTCCGCTCTGCCACTCTTCTCAACAAAGAGAAGTGTGTGTTCAGCACAACCCGGTTAGCCATTCTCGGCTATATAGTCCAAAATGGACTTCTCGGGCCCGACCCCGACCGCATGCGCCCCCTCATGGAACTTCCAGTCCCCCACTACCCCAAGGCCCTCAAACGCTGCCTGGGGTTCTTTTCCTACTGCGCTCAGGGGGTCCCAAACTATGCGGACAAGGCCCGCCCACTCATTCAGTCCACCCAATTCCCACTTGCAGCCGAGGCACAACATGCTTTCGCCGCATCAGAGCAGACATCGCCAAGGCCAGGATGCCGCAGTGGACGAATCACTGCCTTTCCAAGTAGAAAGCGACGCTTCACACATCACCCTTGCCGCCACTCTAAACCAGGCAGACAGGCCCGTGGCATTCTTTTCCCACACCCTTCATGCTTCTGAAATTCGACACTCATCCGTCGAGAAGGAGGCCCAAGCTATCATTGAAGCGGTGCGGCATTGGAGGCATTACCTGGCCGGTAAGAGATTCACTCTCCTTCCGGACCAACGGTCGGTTGCCTTCATGTTCAATAACACACAGCGAAGCAAGATAAAAAATGATAAAATCATGCGGTGGAGAATCGAGCTCTCCACCTATAATTACGAGATCTTGTATCGCCCCCGGTAAACTCAACGAGCCTCCAGACGCCCTCTCCCGAGGTACATGTGCCAGCGCACAAGTGGACCACCTCCGGGCCCTACACGACAGCCTTTGTCACCCGGGGGGTCACTCGATTGTACCATCTGGTCAAAGCTCGCAATCTGCCCTACTCCGTTGAGGAAGTAAGGACAGTCACCAGGGACTGCCAGGTCTGTGCGGAGTGCAAGCCAAACTTCTACCGGCCGGACTGTGCGCGCCTAGTGAAGGCTTCCCGCCCCTTTGAACGCCTCAGCGTGGATTTCAAAGGGCCCCTCCCCTCCAACGACCATAACACGTACATTCTCAGTGTGGTCGATGAGTACTCCAGATTCCCCTTCGCCATCCCATGCCCCGATATGACGTCTTACACCGTCATCAAGGCCCTCAGCACCATTTTCGCTCTGTTCGGTTTCCCCGCCTACATCCACAGTCACAGGGGATCCTCATTCATGAGCGATGAGCTGTGTCAGTTCCTGCTCAGCAGGGGTATAGCCTCCAGCAGGACGACCAGCTGCAACCCTCGGGGAAACGGGCAAGTAGAACGGGAGAATGGGACGGTATGGAGGACCGTCCAGCTGGCCCTACGGTACAGGAGCCTCCCACCCTCTTGCTGGCAGGAGGTCCTCCCTGACACTCTGCACTCCATCCGGTCACTATTGTGCACCACCACTAATAACACACCCCATGAACGTGTTTTTACCTTCCCCAGGAAGTCTACATCCGGGATGTCGCTCCCGACTTGGCTTGCTGCTCCAGGACCGGTCCTTCTCCGTAGGCACGTCCGACTCCACAAGGCAGACCTCTTGGTGGACAGGGTTCACCTGCTCCATGCCAACCCTCAATATGCCTACGTTGAGTTCCCCGACGGCCGCCAAGATACTGTCCCACTCAGGGATTGGCACCGTCAGGTTCCACCCCAACACACACCCCCACCAATGCGCTCCCACCGCGCCGCCAATATTGACCCCACCTGACCACCCCCCTCCGCTTTTCTGCACAAGAGGACAAAGAGGACTTCGGCACGCTACCGGAGTTCCCCGATGACTGGCCAGCATCAGCACCGCCACCATCGGGGCCACCTCCACCACCGCCAGCACTGACTTCGCCACCACTGTTATGCCGCTCCCAACGAAGCACCAAAGCACCGGACCGGCTAAACCTTTGACGGACTCCGGACCGTCAACATGGACTTTTCTTTTGCTACCACTGTACATAATTGCACTAATTGTATATAGTTTCACGTCACCCCCGCCGGACTCATTTTTAACAGGGGGTGAATGTGGTGAACCACTGTAATAGGAGATGTAAGGTAGGACCTGCACTATAGGTTCGCCGGTAGCTCCTGCCGGCTGGCTCCACCCAGGGAGAACTGTATAAATATGTATGACCTCTAGTGCCCTGCCATTTCACCAGCTGCAGCAGCAGGCCACACATCCGACTGTAATAAAGCCACAGTTGTACCCAACTTTAGTCTTTGTGCAATTGATCGTGCATCAAGTGGTTAGCACTGCTGCCTCATGGCGCCGAGGACCTGGGTTCGATCCCGGCCCCAGATCACTGTCCGTGTGGAGTTTGGAGGAAGAATGTCAGGCCTCATCGGACAAGGAGAGTGTCCAGGGTGAACTTGGTGTGGAGCCCGGGCTGGCAGGTCATGCCACCCAATGTGTGACCCAGGGCTGTTGCACATCGGACAATCTCATCATCTCCAGATTTTCCAACAAGAGGTCTGGCCACTGGCAACTCCAGCACTCTGTTGCACCTCTCCATTTCCACTCCCTCCCCCACTTCAACATGAAATCCCCTTCCCCATGACCCCTCACCCCTTCCTTGTCCCTCAGTCTTCCACTCCATCTTCCCTGTCTCTCAGTCTTCCCCTCCACCTTCCCTGTCCCTCAGTCTTCCACTCCACCTGCCCCCTATCTTTCCATTTCTTCCCGCTCCCCTTCCCCCCTCCAAAGGTCCTACCAACATCACCACAGGGTGTTGGCCCTGGATTGGTAGTATCAGCAGGTCTTGTCCACAGGACAGAGGATGATGACGACCCGCTGTGATATGAGTTCTGGTGCTCCTCATTGTCTGGGAAAGTCTGACTCCTGCCTTTATGATAACCTTCTACTGTCTGCCTGGGTGACCCCTGTGTGTGTGCTGGCTATTCCATCTCAGGGGCCCATATATCCTTTGGGGGGGGGTGAGGGGAGTTAGTAGATTGGGGCGGTTTTGGGAGATGGTGAACGGTTAGGGTTCACTAACTAGGTAAGCTGTCATACAGGGGGGGTCACACTTCTCGCCCTGTGTCCTGCCACTTCTTTCTACAGGTGACACCATGTGGAACGTTCATGTGTCATGGGGGCCCTGCCCTGCCCCATCCTCAGCAGCCCCCCCTCCGCACACACACACATTCACACATACACACCCACTCGGCACACCTTTTATATCCAGACCCAGCCCGTCCCTAACACACATCAGATGGAGTTTAGAGGCAGGTCAAACTGTTTGTGCTGAAGTGTTTTATGGTGAGTATGTATATTGTTGTGCCCTAACCCCTAACTATCACCTATGTGCTACACCCGTGCCAACTCAAGTGTTATCTAACTTTCTTATTTTCCGTGGCCTACCGCTCCTTCTAGGTGTAACCCAGACAGCGCATCAGAAGTGGAGGTGGCCTGCTACATGTCTTCCCCTCTGATCTGTGATGTCTTTGGCGGCCGTCCTCTGGAAGGCCTAGAACTGGATAGGCCCGGCTGACCTTTGGGTGTCATAGGTGATGACATGCCACTCTCTTCTGCCCTTGGAATTTGAGATGCGCCAGTGTCAGATGGGGATTCGGAAGGGCTGAGGAGTTCCAACATCTCCACTGCAGGAGACACTGACGTAGGCCCCATCACTTCCCTCTCCCCTGGGCCACCACACTGCTCCATGGGGCAGAGGTGAGGCCAGAGTCAGATCCAGAGGCGTCAACGTCACCTGACGCTGCCAGTCCTGGAGGCCAGCCCTCATCTGACCTATGGTCTTGATGTTCACAGCCATAGACCAATGAGACTGGGACATGTCCCTCAACGAGTGAGATATGTCCCTCACCGCTCTGTCATAGTAAACATAGGAACAGGAGTAGGCCATTCTGCCCCTCAAACCTTATCCCTTAATATCTTTGATTAACAAAACTCTTTCTATCTCAGATTTAAAATCAACAACTGATCTAGCTTCAACTGCTGTTTGTGGAGAGAGTTACAAACTTCTACCACCCTTTGAGGGAAGAAGTTCTTCTTAACATCTCTCTTGAATGGTCTAGCCCTAATTTTTAGACTATGCTCCAAAGTTTTATAATCTTAACTAGTCAAAATAGTTCATCTTCATCTACCCTGTCTTTCCATGGTAATATCTTGAATACATCGATCAGATCACCCCTTAACCGCCTAAATTCTAGCAAAAACAAGTTCAATTTGAGTAATCTCTCCTCGTAACTCAATCCCTGTAATCCAAGTATCATTTTTGTAAACTCATGTTGCACTCCCTCCATGGACAAAATATCCTTCCTAGGGTGTGGTGCCCAGAATAGCTCACAATACTCTAATTGGGGTCTAATCAGGGTTTTGTAGAGCTGCACCATAACCCCTATATATTTACACTCCAATCCTCTTGATATAAAGTCAAGCATTCCATTAGCCTTTTTGATTATTTTCTGCACTTGTTCCTGGCATTTGGACCTATACAGCTGAATCCTCTTTGGATATCCACTGAACCTAACCTTTTCCAATTAGAAAGCACTCTGCTCTCTCCTTTTTTGGTCCAAAATGGATAATCTTACAATTGCTTACATTAAATTCCATCTGCCATAATTTTGTCCATTCACCTCATCTGTCAATATCTCCTTGCAATGTTATGCTTCATCTAGGCTGTCTACAATGTCCCCTAATGTTGCATCATCTGCAAATTTGGATATATGACTTTCTATGCCATCATCCAAGTCGTTAACGAATAGTCAACATAATTGAGACCCAAATACAGATCCTTGTGGTACATCACTAGTCACCTCCTGCCAATTCGAGTAATTACCCAATGTCCCCACTCTCTGTCGCCTACCACTCAATCAATTTCCTAACCATATCAATAATTTGCCCTCA
The DNA here is from genome assembly GCF_047496885.1 of Scyliorhinus torazame. NCBI lineage: Eukaryota > Metazoa > Chordata > Chondrichthyes > Carcharhiniformes > Scyliorhinidae > Scyliorhinus > Scyliorhinus torazame. The sequence continues at coordinate 185,351,844 of NC_092719.1, forward strand.
ACTCCGTGGGCTTCCACCTTGGTTAACAGTCTCTTGCGTGGGACTTTATCAATTACCTTCTGGAAGTCCATATAAATGACATCCATAGACATTCCCCTGTCAACTAGCTTCGTCACGTCTTCAAACAATTCAATAAGATTGGTCAGGCATGATCTTCCGTTCCATGCTGGCTCTCCCTGATCAACCATATATTTTCAAGGTGTTCAGTTAACCCATCCTTGATTATAGATTCCAGCAAATACCCCACCACAGATGTTAGGCTAACTGGTCTGTAATTCCCTGGTTTCCCCCTTTCACCCTTCCTAAACAATGGAGTGACATATGCAAACAGGAAACAGGACAAATCCAACCCAGCCAATTACCGCCCTGTCAGTCTATTCTTCATCATCAGCAAAGTGATGGAAGGAGTCATCAACAGTGCTATCAAGCGGCACTTACTCAGCAATAACCTGCTCATGGATGCTCAGTTTGGGTTTTGCCAGGGTCACTAAGCTCCTGACCTCACTACAGCCTTGGCTCAAACATGGACAAAAGAGCTGAGGTGAGAGGTGCTACGCTTGACATCAAGACATCATTTGACCGAGCCATCAAGGAGCCCTAGCTGAACTGGAGACAATGGGAATCAGGGGGGAAACCCTCTACTGGTTGGAGTCATACCTGGCACAAAGGAAGATGGTTGTGGTGGTTGGAGGTCAATCATGTCAACTCCAGGACATTGCTGCTGGAGTTCCTAGGGTAGTGTCCTCGGCCCAACCATCTTCAGCTGCTTCATCAATGACCTCACTTCCATTATAAGGTCAGAAGTGGAGATGTTTGCAGATGACTGCACAACGTTCAGCACCATTTGTGACTCCTCAGATAATGAAGCAGTCCATGTCCAAATGAATCAAGACCTGGACAATATTCAAGATTAGGCTGACAAGTGGCAAGATACATTCGCGCCACACAAGTGCCAGGCAATGGCCATCTCCTACAAGAGAGGATCTAACCACTGCCCCTTGACATTCAATTGCATTACCATCACTGAATTCACCACAATCAACATCCTGGGCGTTGTCACTCTTTAGTTACATTAATTTCCTAGTTAGTGAGATTGTACTTAATTAATTGTACTGAGTCCCTGTCCTATGTTGATTATTAATTTTTTCGGGACTTCTGACAAGTTATCCTCCTTTTCTACTGTAAATACTGAAGCAAAGTAAGTAATTCAACATGTCTGCCGTGTCGCCATACTCACTGACAATATCTCCATTTTCAGCTTTTAGTAGGCCTATATTGATCTTCACCACCTGCTTTGCCTTTATATAATTCTCACATTTCTTCTTATTAATTTTGATGTCCCTTGCCAGTTTCCTTTCATAATTTCTTTTAGTAGCCCTTATATGCTGCTTTGTGACGCTTTGCTGGTCTTTGTACCTATCCCATTCGTCCGGATCTGTGCATTTTTGTAAGCCCTCTTTTTTAGTTTTATGCCAGTCCTCACCCCTTTAGTTGTCCATGGTTGTTTTTTTGTGACTTGGAGCCTTTTTCTCTCAGGGCTTTATACATGCTCAGTACCTCATTAAATGTTTCTTTAAATATTTCCCACTAATCTTCAGTTGTTTGACCCATTAACAGACTTTCCCAGTTTGCTGTGGACAGTCTCTGTCTCATCCTGTTAAAGTCAGCCTTACCCAATCTAAAATTCTCGTCTTTGAAATGTGCTTTTCACTTTCAAACGCTACACTGAATTCAAACATGTTGAGATCACTATTTGATAAATGTTCACGCACAGTTAGGCTACTAATTAAATTGGGCTCATTACTCATAATTAAATCTAATATTGCCTGTCACCTTGATAATAATAATAATCTTTATTGTCACAAGTAGGCTTACATTAACACTGCAATGAAGTTACTTGAAAAAACCCTAGTCGGGTACACAGAGGGAGAATTCAGAATGTCCAAATTACCTAACAGCACGTCCTTCGGGACTTGTGGGAGGAAACCGGAGCACCTGGAGGAAACCCACGCAGACACAGGGAGAACGTGCAGACTCCGCACAGACAGTGACCCAAGCCGGGAATCGAATTTGGGACCCTGGCGCTGTGAAGCCATAGTGCTAACCACTATGCTACCATGCTGCCTTGTTGCATTTAGAACATATTGCTGCAGGAAACTAGCCCGCACATATTCCAGAAATTCACTACCTTTCTGACAGGTGCTTGTCTGCCTCTCCCAGTCTATATGTAAGTTGAAATTCATCATTAATACTACTCTGTCTTTGCTACACACTTGCCTAATTTCTGCTTTTATACAACCTGGCACCTCAGAACGGCTACCAGGGGGGTCAATACACATCACTCATTACAATTTTAGATTCTTTTTTGTTCCTCAGTTCTACCCATAACATCTCCACTGGATGCTTTACCCTCATTATAACCTCCCTCACCATTAAGGTGATAGTATTTCTAATCGGTAAGACTCCACACCTCTGTATCATCTCTTTTAAAGCAGACCAAGGCAGGCCAGCAGCACGGTTCAATTCCCGTACCAGCCTCCCCGAACAGGTGCCGGAATGTGGCGACTAGGGGCTTTTCACAGTAACTTCATTGAAGCCTACTCGTGACAATAAGCGATTTTCATTTCATTTCATTTCATTTCCCTGCCCTTCCTGTAAACTTTATAACCAGGTATATTTAGTTCCCAGTCCCAACCATCCTGCAGCCATGTCTCTGTAATAACAACTACCTCATAGCAGCTCTAGATTGTCACCTGACTAATACTCTTGATGCCCTCAGCCATGACCCTTTTTGAATGGGCCACGCTCTGGAGCACTGCAGCAATGTTCATGTGGGGCTGGGACGTGTCTACCTGTGACTAGGTTCCCCTGTCCTGCAGCTCAGACATCGACCGCACAATATGCCCCAAGTTTTGGATGTCTTGACCCATGGCTCCGACTTCATGCTCCAGATATTCCACCATGGGTGCCACCCTAGGGTGCTACGTATTATCAGCACCATCTCCTGCTCCTGAATCCAATTAGACTCCTCCAGCTGTACCTGCAGCTGCTGGAAAGTTGCTGACACCCCCATCTGGCTCTGTGAGGGGATCATACAGACTACAGCTCTTCCCTGGGATTGAGAATCCCTCCAATTGGCCTTTCCCTCGGGAGTCCCTTCCTCTACCTGCAACATGTGTGAAATGTGCACCAGAAGGTGACCCAGGAGCCTCTTCACTAAAATTTCCCACTGAGGTGATAGTCTCGGCGATGGTGGGGGGTGCAGGTGAATGCACTGATGAGAAGTCGATATCTTCCCAGGATTGGTGTTCCGGGTTTGTTGGAGATGTGGCTGGGGACAATGAACCCAGACGGCCTGACTGCACCTGATGGTGATCTTGCAAGACAAATTACATGGTGAGATCTTGGGATGGAGTAGTCTGTGGGAGAAGGGTGACCCCCCCTTGCTATAGGGACATCAGCATTGTATTGCGCTCTCACTTGTTTGCCACATACCAACCTCCATAGCAGCCCCGGCCTCACCCGCTAGCTGCAATGCCCTCTCCTCCACCGGGGTTTGGACAGGAATATCTGGGATACCATCTCCAGTCTTCTGCCACTCCTGTCTGTCATGGGCCACCATATCCTAGAGCACACAGAAAGGACATAGTGAGATGCTGGGAGGTATGTTCTATGGAGGGGTAGCTGGTGGCATGTGTGTGCAAGACTCCTGGCCAATGAGGATAATACATGTGCTAAAGTTTAATGGAGGGTGGGTTGTAAGGGAGATGTAGGCAGGTGGGGTGTGGTTGACCTCCAGAGTAGTGGGGAGGTGATGTAAGGAGTGAGGGACAGGAGTGATGCCAGGGGCACACAGGTTGTGACTCACCCGAGCTGCCCTGAGGGGGTCATTCATCTTTTTGTGGCATTGGGTTCCAGTCCTCCTCGTCAGGCTGGCAGCATTGACCGCTTCTGCCACCTCCTCCCAGGCTCTGTTGACTACAGCTGGCTTGGGCAGCACGGTAGCACAAGTGAATAGCACTGTTGCTTCACAGCGCCAGGGTCCCAGGTTCGATTCCCCACTGGGTCACTGTCTGTGCGGAGTCTGCATGTTCTCCCCGTGCCTGCGTGGGTTTCCTCCGGGTGCTCCGGTTTCCTCCCACAGTCCAAAGATGTGCAGGTTAGGTGGATTGGCCATGATAAAGTGTCCTTAGTGACCAAAAAGGTTAGGTGGGGTTATTGGGTTAGGGGGATAGGGTGGAAGTGAGGACTTAAATGTGTCAGTGCAGACTCGATGGGCCGAATGGCCTCCTTCTGCACTGTATGTTCTATGTTCTCACCTGGGGAAGAGGGTGTCCCTTCCCTCCTCCACTGCCTCCAGCATGCAGTCCAGCCCACGTTCCTGAAATCAGTGGTGGTGGTGGTGGGTGGGTGGTGAAATTAAAAACTCACCACTATTCTTAGAATTCCCGCTATACCAAAAAAAAGGTCGATATTCTAAATGGTGAACAGGAATTCTCACTCCCCGACTCCGATTCAGGCTTCAGTGGGTGCTATTCAGGACAAACTATATTTTCAACTTATCTCCCGGTATAACCCATACCTTCACCGAAGAATTTTACCTACTTACCCCTCAGTAGCATTGATATCCTGGGTCCTGCGTTGCTAAGTAAGTAAAGTAGGCTAATAACCACTGTTTCAGGTTAAAACTTTTAAGTTATTTTATTATTATTTTTTTTTTTTTTAAAGATGCAATCACTGTCTTTACAGAAAAGTAAAAAGATCTTGCTACTGGATCCTTCTGGTTGGTTGAAGGGACCTTCAGGCCCAACTTGACAAACAATCTTCTTTTTAAAATCTGCTCTTCTTTAGATGTATTCGCTGATGAGCTCGTTTGCTGTGTCCTATCTTTCCCATGTACCGAGCTATGAAGTCAGAAATAGGAAAGGAGCAGTCACCTTGTTAGGAGTTTTCTATAGGCCCCCCAATAGTAGCAGAGATGTGGAGGAACAGATTGGGAAACAGATTTTGGAAAGGTGCAGAAGTCACAGGGTAGTAGTCATGGGTGACTTTAACTTCCCAAATATTGAGTGGAAACTCTTTAGATCAAATAGCTTGGATGGGGTGGTGTTTGTGCAGTGTGTCCAGGAAGCTTTTACTTCAGAAAGTAAGGAGGCATGGGATAGTGGGAAATTTGGCAAGTTGGATAACGGACTGGCTAACCGATAGAAGTCAGAGAGTGGTGGTGGATGGCAAATATTCAGCCTGGATCCCAGTTACCAGTGGCGTACCGCAGGGATCAGTTCTGGGTCCTCTGCTGTTTGTGATTTTCATTAATGACTTGGATGAGGGAGTTGAAGGGTGGGTCAGTAAATTTGCAGACGATACAAAGATTGGTGGAGTTGTGGATAGTAAGGAGGGCTGTTGTCGGCTGCAAAGAGACATAGATAGGATGCAGAGCTGGGCTGAGAAGTGGCAGATGGAGTTTAACCCTGAAAAGTGTGAGGTTGTCCATTTTGGAAGGACAAATATGAATGCGGAATACAGGGTTAACGGTAGAGTTCTTGGCAATGTGGAGGAGCAGAGAGATCTTGGGGTCTATGTTCATACATCGTTGAAAGTTGCCACTCAAGTGGATAGAGCTGTGAAGAAGGCCTATGGTGTGCTCGCGTTCATTAACAGAGGGATTGAATTTAAGAGCCGTGAGGTGATGATGCAGCTGTACAAAACTTTGGTAAGGCCACATTTGGAGTACTGTGTACAGTTCTGGTCGCCTCATTTTAGGAAGGATGTGGAAGCTTTGGAAAAGGTGCAAAGGAGATTTACCAGGATGTTGCCTGGAATGGAGAGTAGGTCTTACGAGGAAAGGTTGAGGGTACTCGGCCTTTTCTCATTAGAACGGAGAAGGATGAGGGGGACTTGATAGAGGTTTATAAGATAATCGGGGAACAGATAGACAGTCAGAGACTTTTTCCCCGGGTGGAACAAACCATTACAAGGGGACATAAATTTAAAGTGAAAGGTGGAAGATATAGGAGGGATATAAGAGGTAGGTTCTTTACCCAGAGAGTAGTGGGGGCATGGAATGCACTGACTGTGGAAGTAGTTGAGTCGGAAACATTAGGGACCTTCAAGCAGCTATTGGATAGGTACATGGATTACGGTAAAATGATATAGTGTAGATTTATTTGTTCTTAAGGCCAGAACGGTAGCATTGTGGATAGCACAATTGCTTCACAGCTCCAGGGTCCCAGGTTCGATTCCGGCTTGGATCACTGTCTGTGATGAGTCTGCACATCCTCCCCATGTCTGCGTGGGTTTCCTCCGGGTGCTCCGGTTTCCTCCCACAGTCCAAAGATGTGCAGGTTAGGTGGATTGGCCACGATAAATTGCCCTTAGTGTCCAAAATTGCCCTTGGTGTTGGGTGGAGGTGTTGAGTTTGGGTAGGGTGCCCTTTCCAAGAGCCGGTGCAGACTCAAAGGGCTGAATGGCCTCCTTCTGCACTGTAAATTCAATGATAATCTATGATTAATCTAGGACAAAGGTTCGGCACAACATCGTGGGCCGAAGGGCCTGTTCTGTGCTGTATTTTCTATGTTCTATGAGAGCTGGCTCTGCCGGCTCTCCACTTCCTTCGGGTTTTTATATATTTCTCAGTTATCTAGTTTTTATGACCTTATTGTAAAGTAACTCTTGATTCTCTTTGATTGTAAAATGTTTCTTTGATCTTAACATTCTAATCCAACTAAGTATTCATTTTGACATAACCTCATCTCATAGATCTGATTACACTGTTTCCTTTGTGGTGTTCAAAATGCTTTGGTTTCAATAGAGGTGTGAATTTTAATTCCTGTCATTTCTATAGTTTTATTTTCCAATTGTGTCCTCAGCTCAATTTTGACTTTGATTTTGGCTTGAAATTATGTTTCTCGTAGACTGATAGTCTCCAGTTTTCTTTAATTTACCTGGTATTAGCAAATTTTCACACCTAGAATTCTCACCAAATTCAACTGAACCTCATCATTCTTTTCCAGCTGCTAACTAAGATAGTTACTTTCAATGAAGGTGTGAGCCATTGTTTTTGGCTTCATTCAAAATCCTGTTTGTCTTGTTTGCTAAGCCTGCTTGACCAAGGATATCTGCATTTTACAATCCTTCCCTGGCAGCTGCAGTTAACCCTTTGTGGGATCTTGCCCTGTATTCTCTCATGTTTCTCTCAGACCAGATATTGCCAGACTTCCATGTTTCAAATGACACATCTTTCCATATTTTCAATAACAGTGGGTGGGGGGCAGTGGGGGGGGGGGGGGGGGGGGTTGCAGATCTCCTTTGAGCCATCTTATTGGCTGGAATGAGAGTATTAGGGGTGTGGAGTGCGCAGAAGCAGCCCCAGCTAATCAGACACCAGAAGCTATGGTAATTGCTCTCAATTCACGTGGACAGAGCGCAGGCCCACTTGCATGTCCTGACTCGCTTACCGAATAGCATCCCGAACAGGAACGCGAATCGCATGCTATTCGGTTCCAGCGGAAAGTCTCCCAAAAGGAGAACCCAAGCCCATTTGCATATTTTATGTGACCACATTTTAATATTTTTTGAAGACTGAGCATGTCTGCACCTTTGAAAGTGTTAGGGAACTATTGCAGGACAGATACATGCAGCAGAATTTTGGAAGTGAATGTCATGGAGAATATGAGTCTAGCAAGAAGAACATTGGGGTAGTTGAATCAAAAATGATTAATGTATTGTGAAAAAAACTGTTATTTTAAAAATATTTCTCAGTACTGTGGTATTCTGTAAAGCAGGGTTGTGGGGCCTGTGTGTGCCTAATTTCATTAAGCTGGGGACTGCCTTTGGAATTGAGACCATCAAAGGGACTAGGTGTGAAAATCAGGCATTTGAAGTGAATAGGATCAAGTTAGATGTTCTACAATAAACACAACATGGCTATATATTTGCATCAGGAGATAAGAGAGGATTTGGATTTTGGGCCATTGAATTTCAAAGGGAGGTAAAAAGGAGTTTTACAACTTTGAAAAGATCATAAATAGATACGGCAAAGTTATTCAATTTTAATTTACCCGAAAGTAGTGGTCATAAGGATAACATAAAAGGTTTTTCTATCGTGGGGAAGGTAAATTTCAAAGAATGATAAGGACATTTGGAAACAGATGAAAGAAAAAAATATATGTTTAAAGAGAGGTTGGATGCATTGCTAGTTGTGGCCACTGGAGTGTGCTCTTTGCTGAGTTGGAGCTGTGAAAAGAAGCAAATTGAGCAGCCTTCAGCCACCCAGAGTGTTGGCTGTTTGTTCCAGAAAGAAGGGTTTTGTTTAAAGTCTTGGCTTTCACAGTCGGGAGAGAGAGAGAGAACCTCTGTAATGTATCTTCACGAGAGCAATAGTGGACGTGCCTTGTGGTAATATTACTGGAGTTTTATAATAGATTGAGGGTGCGATCTTGAACCCGCACTCACCGTCTGCGGGATTGGCAGTGCGGGCGGGAAATATTGGGAGAATCGGGAAACACGATTCTCGCTGGAGAGATAGCATTTCCCACTTCGCCCCATCCGAAGGCGGCAAAGTAGCAAGATTCACACTCATAAAGGGTGTGAACCACATATTCATAAATCTGAATTAAATTAAGTATATTCAACAGCCCGCCAAATGATCCACCCCTCACTTGTCATGTCAGCAAGGTTTACAACTGGGTGAGCCAGGCATGGGTCAGTCTCAGGGATCCTGCCGGGAGTGCAGAGGTACCTATAGCACATAGAGGGGTTGTATGACATGCTTGGGCAGTACCCTAGCACTGCTCCCTGGCATCGGTTGGCATGCCAGGGGGCAGTGCCAGAGGTGAACTCTAGTGGGAGCCGCATTGGGGGGGGGGGGGGGTGGAGGGACATTGATATATGGTCGGCGGGTGGAGAGCAGACACCAAGGGGGAGGTGCCAGCAAGGAGTGTTGGGGTGGGTTGCCAGTGATGAATGTGGGGGGGCGGGTTGCTGATGATGAATGTGGAAAGGGGGGTGGGTTGCCTGCGATGAATGTCATCAGGGTAGAGCCCTCAATATCACCGTGATGGGGGCTGGGGCCGTTAGGCTGTAGCGCTGATCAAGGCACCCTTTAAAAAGAGTGCCCTGATCTCTTTGAAGCCAGTTCCTGGTAGTATGAGGTCCCGTCACACCAGCGTAAGCCACGCTTACTCATTTTATTTTGGCAAGGAGGCTCAAGTTTCCATGAGAAAACTGGTCTGTACAACTGGAGTGTTACATGCCAGTTTTTTATCTGAACCTGAAACTTTGCCAAATTCTGATAAGATTCCACCCTCTGTTTCTATAAGGACTGTTGCCTAAAGGGGTGTTTATGTTTGAGTCTAACCAAGTAAGAATTTATTGGGGAAATGTTCTATTAGACTAATTTTAACTGTGTAAATGTAATCATGTGTGTGTAGGTTTTCTATTATTTTGTTAATAAATGTTTAGATTTATTATTTAAATTCTCCAAAAGAATTATTGAAATTTGTGACTCCTGACTTCTGACTTCAGCACATGTAATTTCTCATCGCAAAATACTAATTGAAAATCGTTTTGATAGCTTGCCAAGTTTCTCTTTGGAATTTAGTTCACATGACTGTTACCACCTGCCAGAACATTACAATGGGCCATAACCTCATAACCTCCTATGAGTGGCAATCAGCATTGGTTTCACTTATCTACATAAATTTCTTAAGTGCCTGTCTCATTCGACCTTCTTGACTCAGGCCAGGTGAGACTCAGGCAGTGCAGCAGGTCCTTGATTCTAGTGTCAGAGTCCAAAAGAAAGCAGAGCGAAGGAGGTGCTGCATCCTTTTTTACAGTACTAGCTGCCATAAAGCAGGTGAGTTTAAATGTCTCATTGAAAATAACGGCCATGATGTGGCGATGTTGGACTGGGTTGAGCACAGTAAGAAGTCTTACAACACCAGGTTAAAGTCCAACAGGTTTGTTTCGAATCACTAGCTTTCGGAGCACAGCTCCTTCCTCAGGTGAATCAGCTCCACTTGCCACTCCAAGGAGGTTATGAGGTTATGGTCCATTGTTATGATCTGACAGGTGGTAACAGTCATGTGAACTAAATTCTACTCGAGGAAGGAGCTCTTGATGAAGAAGTGCTCTGAAAGCTAGTAATTCGAAACAAACCTGTTGGACTTTAACCTGATATTGTCAGACTTCTTACTGTGAAATAACAGGTCAGGGAGAAGTTAAATGTCTTATGTAAATGGATCGGATTTTGAGGGTGGTGGGGAGCCAGGCATTGGGGTGGGGTGTCAGACAATGGGGGGGGGGGGGGTTGGTTGAACATCAGGATGGCCAAAACGAGGGCTTAGACATCAAGGGGTTGGGGGGGGGGGGGGGGGGGGGGGAGGTCGGACATTGGGAGGTAGGGAGGTTGGACACCTGGGGTGGGAACAATCAAAGCGAGGGCTTAGAAAAAATGAAAATCGCTTATTGTCACGAGTAGGCTTCAATGAAGTTACTGTGAAAAGCCCCTAGTCGCCACATTCCGGCGCTTGTTCGGGGAGGCTGGAACAGGAATCGAACTGTGCTGCTGGCCTGCCTTGGTCTGCTTTAAAAAGCCAGCGATTTAGCCCAGTGTGCTAAACTAGCCCCTAGACATCAAGGGGGTGGGGGGGTCAGATATTGGGGTGGTAGGGAGGTTGGACATCTGGGGTGGGAACAATCAAAACAACGAGGGCTTAGACATCAAGGCGTTGGGGGGGTCGGACATTGGGGAGGTAGGGAGGTTGGACATCGGTGATGGGAACATTGGACATTGAGAGGTGCGGGTTGGGTCTGCGGGGTCGGATCGGGCATGGGTCAAGTAGGATGGGGTCAAAATCAGATCGGGGGTTGGGTCAGGTATGGGGAATACGCATATACATAGATACATAGATACATAGAATTTACAGTGCAGAAGGAGGCCATTCGGCCCATCGAGTCTGCACCGGCTCTTGGAAAGAGCACCCTACCCAAGTCCACACCTCCACCCCATCCCCATCCCCATAACCCAGAAACCCCACCCAGCACTAAGGGCAATTTTGGACACTAAGGGCAATTTAGCATAGCCAATCCACCTAACCTGCACATCTTTGGACTGTGGGGGGGGGGGGGGGGGGGGGGGGGGCGGGGTTGGAGTGAGAAGAAGATATTGAGATGAAGAAAGTTTTGACTCATGTAAAAAAAAGCAAGTCAGTTAATTGGTTGAACAATGTGGTGGAAATGTAGAGTTTGATGTAATCAGAGCAAGATAATCCAATTCCTATGGCTGATGCTGAGAGAAGGGGGTCAACAATAAATTTTTGAGGGATTCCAGAGATAGCCTTTCAGAGCAGGGAAGGGAAGTTATGATGATGCACTGGCTAGAATTATGTAGTTGGATGGTGGAAGAAATGTTAGGAGAATGGAATTGTCAGCCACGTCAGATACTATGGAGAGATTGATGAAGATTAATTGGATAATCATAGAATTTACAGTGCATAAGGAGGCCATTTGGCACATCGAGTCTGCACTGGCACTCGCACAGAGCCCCCCACCCAAGCCCATGCCCCCACCCTATCCCCGCAACCCAGAAATCCCACCCAACCCCTTTGAACACTAAGGGCAATTTATCATGGCCAATCCACCTATCCTGAACATCTTTGGACTGTGGGAGGAAACAGGAGGAAACCCACACAGGCACGGGGAGAATGTGCGGTCTCCGCACAGACAGTGACCCAATCTGGGAATCGAACCTGGGACCCTGGAGCTGTGAAGTAACTGTGCTAACCATTGTGCTACCGTGCTGCTCAATGAACAGTGAACAGACTTTAATCACTGGTTAGAGCTGATCTTAATTCTGCACAACGCAGAATCTGGAATGGAGAGATTTTAACATGGTGTTACAGGAGCGATAGGCATTGGAGGATCACAAAAATTGTGTTTGGAAATGGTGCAATAGTTGCTGAAGATGAAAGAATTGAGGGCAAAAACAGATTAAAAATTATTGGGGCTGTGACAGCTAGAACATTCTGGGGCCCCTTCACACCTCCCACCCAATCTGTTGATAGAAAAAGTCTGTCCCTTTCTGACTATTTTAAAATGCTGGGCAGGAAAAGTTTGATCCCGATACTGCATACGTGCACTGTATTGGATCAGGCCTCTGCATACAGAGCCCCATAAACCCAGTTGTAAATTCACCCATAGTTCCGGGATTAAAATTTCAGGTGGAGCTAATGACGGTAGTTTTGAGGGAACTGTTCCGTGGGAGATGGATTTTCACAAAGATAATGTAGTAGCCATGGTAATATTCCTGTAAATTGACTTTGTTTGTGTTGTGTTCATAAATAATTTGAGTGACAGTCTGACTGCACACCATTTCGGAACTTGAAATGAAAATCGCTTATTGTCACAAGTAGGCATCAACGAAGTTACTGTGAAAAGCCCCTAGTCACCACATTCCAGCACCTGTTCGGGGAGGCTGGTACGGGAATTGAACCATGCAGCTGGACTGCCTTGGTCTGCTTTAAAAGCCAGCGATTTAGCCCAGTGTGCTAAACCAGCACTTTACAAATGGTTGTAAAGTTTCTCAAGAAATCTGTTCTAAGGGCGACATGTGGCGCAGTGGTTAGCACTGGGACTGCAGAGGCAGCTCGGTGGCGCAGTGATAGCACTGCTGCCTCACGGTGTTGCGTTCTCCCGGAGTGGTTAAGCCACTTCTAGTTCGGGTCCCGTCAGAACCTTTGCTCTCGAGTCGCCAGGTATCTTTATGATACCGCCACGAGGTTCAAGTTCGAGTAATGACCAATAACTTAATACGCCGATTAGTAAGATTTAAATCAAAGCACATTTATTATACACAGTAATCGCTACTCATGCACAAATTCCACGTCTAAGCTACTTCTACGACTAACAGGCCCACCAGGTCAGGGGAACAAATGGCCTTTCGTTCGGGTTCTGAGTCTGCGGGATTCGAAGTTGGTACGGATTGATAGCTAGGAGCGCCTATCTCGTAGCGAGCATTGACTTAAGACTTACGATCTCGCGGCAGCCGCTGGACTGGTCACGGTCAATGTTGGTTCGCGTTGCTGGGTGACCCGGTCAAGAAGAAGAGGGGCCGATTTGAACTTGGGGGCTTAACTTTATAGTCCCCAGGGGCTTCCCACCTTTCGGGGCATACCCTGTACCTGGTTCTAGGTGATTGGACTTCGTTCCAATCGCTTGGTTCGATTTCTCCAATACTGGAGCGGTTCCCTGATCGATGGGCGGTCTTGAGGTGTCCGTTAACCTCTTTTGTGTTGGCTCCTGCTGGCGCCGGGGGGTCTGGCTTAGTTTTGTTTGTCCCAAATGTTGCTATTGTTGCCGGGGATTGCTCATTAGTATGGAGATGGCTGCTACATTATTATGCTGATGGTCGCTAGTATCGATGCTGTCTGGGCTTTTGCAGAGTTAAATACACAGCAAACCTGCACCTGCTGGTTTCTGCCTGTGTTGGCTGAAATTCCCTTCAGCCTTTAGCGTTCGCCATTTTAAATCGGGACTTGGCCAACTCAGGTGGCTACACTCCCTCCTTGTGATCCTAACGCGAAACGTGAAGGATCACATAACTGCGTTGCTTTCCATTCCCTGACCCAGTGGGCACTCTTCGATGGCCTCTACACTGACCATAACTACGCAAAAGAATTTTAACTAACAATTCTGAGGGGCGCTATGTCAAACAGGGACATGCATTACAAAAACAAGAAAATAGGAACCTCTAACTATCCTTAATAAACTACACTCACTCAAATATTTCATCACACTAACTTCCTAAACCATACAAACAAAATCATAGCAGTTTTATACACATTTTCTTGGCTTGGCAGTCAAGCTCAGGATCGTACAATTGCTGATGAACATTTCTTTATTTACAACAAATCGCAAATGAATGCTCTTTATTATAGATCGCGGGGGTCGGGGGTCTGGTCGTATCCAAAAATAGGGGATCTTATTCTATATACCGGGGTGTGAGCGCGGTAGGCTCTCCTTCTCCATTTTCTCAGACGAATAGTCTGCACGATGCAGCAGAGTATCGCCAATACCAATAGGGATTCTATCACGTAGGACAGGGAGTACCAGGTTATAAACCTGTCACACCAAGATGGTGTGGTGCCGCTTGTGACTGGGCTCTGGGTACTGTGGGGAAGTGAATCAGTAATGGCTGGGGGAGGTGAGGTCAGGGGGTTCGCGTTCACGCGCAACTAAATGTCCATTATAACGATGAGCACACGGAGGACGTCCTCATGGTTCTTCTTCTTTCTCTTCTCTTCTCTTCTGTTCCTGGAGCTTCTGGAGTTCTGTGTGATCAAGCATAGTGTCTGTTACTACCTTGTGTTAATATCTCGTACGATAGCCTGTCTGTCCTTTAGTCCTAATTACTCCCTTTATAATTGGTCACTATGTGTGAATCCCTCATTTTCATTTTTTCAAAAACCGAATTTCAGGACAAGACACACATACAGATAATGAACCAGTGCGAGCCGTCACGCAGACTGTGCGGTTTACCATCCAAATGTTTCAGGATGTAAATAGCAGAGGGTTGGCAACCTAAAGGTTTCCTGAAACAAACAAAACTTTTTGAACCAAATTTTCCGAAATGAGGTGCGTATGGGCCGCGACGGGTACGATTTGGATGGAGTCCCCGGGTAGGACGGCGACCAATGTCGTGTGTGCCGTACCCGCGCGTAGCTGACCAGAGGGGGCGTTCCCAGGCAGGGCGGGTCCCAATGTCGTTTCTCCACTGCCTGAGCAACCGACAAGAACGGGCAAAAAATGTAGTCATCGTGGGGGGTTGCCGTAATGGTTCTTCCCTCGAACCAGAAGGGCAGTCATGAACGGGGGTCTGTGTTTCCGTCGACAGACGAATTCCGCTGAACTGCCGTCTGGGACCTTAACAAGTCTCTGTGGACAAACTAGTTCCGCTGAACTAGCGTCTGGCCAAACTAGTTTCTCTGACTGCCAGTGGGCGTCCGAAGGGTGGTGTCATGGGGCCATGGAAAAAAACACTACAAACAACATAAAGCATGCTGCAGGTTCCATCAGAAAGGACACCGTTTTCTCCCAAGCGTTTCCTTTTAAAACATCATCTGGACACCTCAGTTATCGGTTGCGAACCGGTCGCAAAGGGCTTCTCGTTTTGGGAGTCAGACTCAAGGTCGTCATCTTCTCCCGGATGCCAAACTCTCGAGTATATCAGGGCTGATAGTGCTGCATGGTGTGATTTGGGATCGCTCTCGTCATTCCGGACGAGTCTGTATGAATTATCTCGGTGCCAAAAGGTGGTGTCTGGTTCTGTGGAGACGGAGTCGGGGTCGTCATTGTAGGTCGGTGGTCGGTGGTGGGGTTTGTTTAGGAAAGTGATCATGAAGGGATCACTCGAATCGTGGTCAGATTCGCTGGGTGTGGGTCCTGTTGCATGGGGATAGTAGGGAGGCGTGCTGTGGCTATTGTCTGAGTCACAGTCGCTGTCGCTGCAGTCTGTGGGCGTTCCCGGACGGAGTGTAGGTTTCGGGGGTGAAGTCGAGGTTGAGTCCGTGGCTGGGCTGGACGTGTTGGGGGATGGTAGGGTTACGTTGGCTGTGGGCGGGGTGTGGTGTGCTGCGTCGAGCATGACGTGGTGTGAGTGGTTAGACTGTGTTCCATATGCCTTCAGCTGGTTGATATGGAACCACGCAGTCTTTCCATTGGGGTACTTTACTTTGTAGACGGAAGGGCTTACTTTGTCCGCAATGGAGTACGGACCCGAGTACTTTGGTGACAGGAATGTGCTGGGGTTGTGTACGGAGAGCATGACTTGCTGTCCTACACTGAACTCAGTCACATGCACTGTCTTATCGAAACAAGCCTTACTCTGTTTCTTTCTTGTGCCCAATTTCACTGTGACTGCTAGCTGAGCCGTTTTAACGTTTTCCACTAATTGTTCGACTGCTTTCTCGTGTGTGAGGGCCGTCACTTCGGGGCTGGTCAAATCTAAGCCTAATAAAAATTATTTGCCTTTCATGGGGTGTCCGGTCATGAGGGTGTGTGGGGTGTAACCTGTGGATGTTGAAACCGTATTCCGCAAAAACATCAGCACAAAAGGGAGGACTGAGTCCCAAGTGGTGTTGTTTTGCTGGATCATTTTTCTGAGGGTTGATTTTAGGGTCCGATTCATGCGCTCCACGATACCACTCTACTGGGGGTGGTATGCAATGTGGAATTGTTGGGTAATGCCAAATATCGTGAGGACGTTCTTCATGACACGTCCCGTAAAATGGGAACCTTGGTCGGATTCAGTGCTGCGGAGGAGTCCCCATCTCGTAAAGATATGGTGGGTTAAAATCTTGGCTATGGTCTTTGCAGTGTTTGTTCTGGATGGGAATGCTTCCACCCATTTTGTAAACGTGTCTATCACCACGAGTACATATTTATAACCATTCCTACAAGGGGGCAATGGTCCTATGAAATCAATCTGGAGGTTAGTCCAGGGGCCATTAACGGGTAGGGTGTGACTGAGTTGAGCCTTCTTGGCATATCTGTCCAGATTATTCTGGGCACAGATAAGACATTTCTCAACGTAGTGAGTTACATCTTCTTTTAAACTTGACCACCAGCAGAGCTGCCTGAGGTGGGCTGTAGTGGGGTTGATTCCCTGATGTCCATGACCGTCATGGAATAAACAAATCAGTTGATTCCTGTCCTGTTCAGGAACCACATAAAGGGTGTCTTTTAACACCATGCCGTCATGTGTGGTCAGAGCATTTTTAAACCTCTCATAGGGGGCTGGATAGTTTCCTTTTAAAATCTCCCTGAGATTGCTGTCTGCTTCTGGGCCTGCACTAGATCCTCGATCTTAGTCTGCGAGACCTGAACTGCATTCACTGGTGTGCTTTCGGGGGGTGTCCAAAAATATCCATGCCTGGAACCTGCTTTAACCAGTGCGTCGGCCTTTCCATTTCCAGGGGGGGAGGAACGATGGTGACTTCAAACTTTGACTATACCAAAAGTCCTGTTCTGTGCTCTCTCTAAGATGTGACGGAGTAATGGGGCTGAAGGGAGGGGTTTCCCATCTGCGGAAACAAATCCTCTTGCTTTCCACAGGGGTAGGAATTCCGTAAGGCTGTTGCAGACATAGAGGCTGTCCGAGTATATGTCTGCTGGGCTGGGGAAGGAATCTGGGTGTTCCACTATGTATGCGATGGCCGCAAGTTCTGCCGCCTGCGCGCCTAAGTGTCCTGCAAGTTTTATTGCTATTTCTTCTAGGGCGCGTCCCTGCGCGTCCTCGACATAAATACCGCATCCTGTTATGCGCTTCCCTTCTAATATTGTGGAAGATCCATCCACATATATCTTTATGGGTTCGCATGTGTCTATGTGCTTGGGGCTCTGGGTTGAACTACCTATCTTTCTGGGGGGTGTTTTAGCAATAAAGGGGCCTGTGTTGTGGTGTGGAGAGATAATTTCACATTCATGGGGGGTTCCAGGGTACTGTAAGTTATCGGCTAAAAAAGTGTGGGTCTTTGTTCTTTTAACAGTGATATCCCGTCCCTGCAAAAGAAGGGTCCATCCAGCTGCTCTAATCTGGCTTACTGTACCGTCCTTGAATCGTCCGTCCAGTAAAGGTTGGGTGGGGGTGTGTTCCGTGAGGATGATGATGGGGTTCAGTTCGGTAATGTACGAAAAATACTGTACTGTCCAGAATACTGCGAGCAGGTGCCTCTCACAGGCTGAAAATCCCTGCTCCACAGCATCTAAAACTCTGGAGGCGTAAGCCACAGGCCTTAACTGGTCGTGCCGTTCCTGAAGGAGCACAGCCGAAAGGGTACGATCTGTGCTAGCTATCTCTATAGCATAGGGGGAAAGTGGGTCTGGAACTTGTAGTGCGGGGGCTGCTATGAGTGCTTGCTTCAACGCATCCACAGCATCCGTATGCTGCGGAAGCCATTCCCAGGGGGCTCCTTTCTTTAGGAGGTCTGAGAGGGGTGCTGCCTTGCTGGCGAAACCGTCAATGTGGTTTCGGCAGTAGCCAACCAGTCTGAAAAACGACCGGAGGGCTGAAACGTTCTGGGGAAGGGGCAATTTAGCAATTGAGTCAATCCTTTTATGCTCAATCTCATGTTTGCCATGTATGATAATTGTACCCAAATATATCACCTTATCTTCCAAAATCTGGGGGGTTTTGGGGTTAACTTTACAACCAATTGAGTGTAAGAGTTCCAGGAGTTCGGACAGAAGCTCAATGTCCTCTTCTTTGGTGTCTGTCTGCAGTAGTAGGTCGTCTACGTACTGGACCAGACATTCGGTGCGAGAAAATTTGGCTAAACCATTTGCCAGCTGTCGGTGGAAAATGGAGGGGGAGTTGTGGAATCCTTGTGGAAGGCATGTCCACGTGTACTGTTGATTTTTAAAAGTGAAGGCAAATTTGTACTGGCACGCCTTTGCCAATGGAATGGACCAGAATCCATTACTGATGTACAAAACCGTGAAGTAGCGGGAATTGAGTCCCTGCTTGAGCATGGTCTCGGGACTTGTAGCTACTGTGGGGGCTGCTGCGGGGGTGATTTTGTTGAGTTCCCGGTAATCGATGGTCAGTCGCCATGATCCATCGGGCTTTCTCACTGGCCAAATTGGGGCATTATTAGTGGAGGCTACTGATCTAAGTACGCCCTGCTCTAATAAGCTTTCGATTACTTTTGCGATTTCTACCTCTGCCTCTTGGGGAAATCCATACTGTTTTTGGGGTCTTGGGTCAGGTCCTGTGATTTGTACGGAACCAGCCATCCGGCCACAGTCGTGTTTGTGGGTCGCGAATGCTGTCCTGGTCGTTTGCAGAACTGCCCTAACCTGCTTGTCCGTGCTAAGCGTGGTCGGGTTAAACCAAAATTCGCCTACTGCGCTAATTTTGTTGGTGTATTCTCCTATTGTGAGCGTTGCGGGGGCTCTTGCAGACTTTGCCATTTTCCAGGCACACTGTTGACTGGATCAAATGATAGATTGTGGGAATTCATGAAGTCTATTCCTAGAATGTGTTCTGCTGTGTGGGGCAGGTCAACTAAAACTACGGGGTGTTTGGTGGTGACGTTGCCGATTTGAATGGGTACAGGGCTGTGATGTGTCCCTGCTGTGAGTGGCCTGTAAAGCCGCTGAGGGTGATAGTGGCTGTAGTGGGCCACGCGTCTTTCTGGCACATGGTGGGGGAATTTATTGCGGTGCGGGGCCCTCCTGTGTCCCATAGAAATTCGATGGGCTGTCCCCGAATTTTTGCTGCGACTACCGGTCGTCCGGACCTATCCCAAAGGGTGTCGCAGACCCAACTGGGGGAGCCCAAACACCGTCAGTCCGTTCCGTTCAGGTCCGTCTGATCTGAACGGGTGCTCACACTATGTATGGGCTCTGTCTTATTCTTACTTAGAGTGCCCGGCTGCTGGGCTTTCTGTGGCTTTCGTGGGGCATTGCATTCCCTTGCGAAGTGTCCCAACTGTCCACAGTTGTAACACTCCTGTGTCTTTTGTGGGGGGTTGTTCTTTCCCTCATTTACCCATGCGGGGTTCTGGTGTGTTTTAACTGCCTGTATTTCTGCGTCGGCCTGCTTTTCTTCGGGATTTTTAACTGCGGGTTTGCTTTGTACAGACTGCTCCCAGGCACGGGACAATCTTTTTACTACCCATTTTTCATTATGAGCCTCCTCTGAGGGATCATAATTCGCGCAAGCTTTTTGTCCTGTTGCTGTGGCATGGGAGATAAGGGTGCGGGTCCATTTGGCCATGTTGTCTGGGGACAAATGAGCGCCGACTAAGTCACCAAAAACTGCTGTAGGGTGCTCGGTTTTCTTTTGCCTGCATTTATTGAGGCCATCTACGGGGTCACCCCGGTTATACCCGATTGCGTCTAGGACCGCGGTATGCATTTCTGCAAGGGTGCCTCCTACATTCAGTGGGTCGGGAAGGGCTGCTACGACTGAAGGATCTAAACTTAAAACTGTGAGCTTTACATGCTCTCGCTCATCCAGGCCATACATGGTCGCCTGCTGCTTTACTTTGGCAAAGAAATGGTGGGGATCTGAGGTGGGGAGGAACGGTGTGATTTTCGCGCACGCGTCCCGTAATTGGGTCACTGTTAAAGGTGGTGCACAGAAATTCCGTATCGTCCGATGTGCCTGTGCGGTGGGTGGTGACTGGATTCATTGGAGCCTGAACTATCTGCTCTGTGGGGGGTTGGGGCGCTTTTCTCTTTTGGGGCTTTCCCTGCGCACATGTTCCCTGAACATATCTCTGCACTGTTTCATTCAACTCTTCCCAATCAGGGCCGTCTTCCTCATCTAATTTTGCTCCAAAGGTTTCCTGGAATCCTTTTTGAACAGAAAGCAGAGATTGCAGCTCTGCAATCTGCTTCCGGCACTTTGCGTGGTCTAACGAGCTTTGGCTTTGCTCCGTGGTGGCAGCATGGAGTGCTCTTAACGCTGCCTTCAGGTCACTACACTGCCTCTGCAATGCCTCTACCTGCTTCTCGGTTTCTTCTCGTACCAGGACTGCATGTTGCGTGAACTGATAGGCCTTTTCATATTGGGACTGGAAGCTGCTTAAGTGCGCCAGACAAGACTGGTGAGCCCACTTGGCATTATCCACCTCTCCGTCTTTTGCTGCCAACTTCCTCCTCAACCCTAAGTTCTCTCTTTCTACCTCACTAACATCGACCTTACTCATTCGATGTATGCCTTCTACCTCTTTCCAGAGCATCCTAACGACCTCCTCTGTGCCTCGCAACTGTGCCAAGCAGGACACGATTGCCATCGGCTTGCGAGCTTTCCCTAAGCTCTTCTTGTGGATCTCACTCAGGTTCTCCCACCAAGTTATGTCCTATACTCCCGGGACCCGTTTCCTCGTTGTTACAGAATCCGCTCCAAAGGTGCCATCCTTTCCCTTTGAGGTACTTCCTGATTTCTTCCTCCCATACGGGACACTGTCCTGCTCTACTGCTACTGGTCGCTGCAACCGCAAATTCCTCTGGGTTCATGAGGCGCTGCATTGCCTGCATTGCCATCTTTCTTGTCTGGATGCTTCTTTTAAATTTGGAACGAGGAGCTAAGGCGGTGCTGTAAGTACGGGTACGGCTTTCGCTCAGTACAAACTCCCGATGGTTTTGTCGCAACAAAAAATCTATCAGTTTAACTTATAGCCCTGTTAGTTACGCATGCATACACACACTTCCGAATTATGAGGATTGGTCAGAACTGCTTGAACACTTGTGGTTTTCTGTTCCCAATTGGATCTCTAATTCAGATTTTTGGGTTCTCCCGGAGTGGTTAAGCCACTTCTAGTTCGGGTCCCGTCAGAATGTCGCCAGTAATATGTTGCTAACTTTTGGTTGGTTCACTTGGCTCTGTTTTATAACCTTTGCTCTCGAGTCGCCAGGTATCTTTATGATACCGCCACGAGGTTCAAGTTCGAGTAATGACCAATAATTCAATACACCGATTAGTAAGATTTAAATCAAAGCACATTTATTATACACAGTAATTGCTACTCATGCACAAATTCTACGTCTAAGCTACTTCTACGACTAACAGGCCTGTACTTAACTTCGGACAGGCCCACCAGTTCAGGGGAACAAATGGCCTTTCGTTCGGGTTCTGAGTCTGCGGGATTCGAAGTTGGTACGGATTGATAGCTAGGTGCGCCTATCTTGTAGCGAGCGTTGACTTAAGACTTACGATCTCTCGGCGGCCGCTGGACCGGTCACGGTCAATGTTGGTTCGCGTTGCTGGGTGACCCGGTCAAGAAGAAGGGCCGATTTGAACTTGGGGGCTTAACTTTATAGTCCCCAGGGGCTTCCCGCCTTTTGGTTCGGACCCTGTACCTGGTTCTAGGTGATTGGACTTTGTTCCAATCGCTTGGTTCGATTTCTCCAACACTGGAGCGGTTCCCTGATCGATGGGCGGTCTTGAGGTGTCCGTTAACCTCTTTTGTGTTGGCTCCTGCTGGCACCGGGGAGTCTGGCTTAGTTTTGTTTGTCCCAAATGTTGCTATTGTTGCCGGGGATTGCTCATTAGTATGGAGATGGCTGCTACATTATTATGCTGATGGTCGCTGGTATCGATGCTGTCTGGGCTTTTGCAGAGTTAAATACACAGCAAACCTGCACCTGCTGGTTTCTGCCTGTGTTGGCTGAATTTCGCTTCAGCCTTTGCCGTTTGCCATTTTAAATTGGGACTTGGCCAACTCAGGTGGCTACAATGGCGCCAAGGTTCCAGGTTCGATCCCGACCCTGGGTCACTGTCCGTGTGGAGTTTGCACATTCTCCCCGTGTTTGCGTGGGTTTCGCCCCCACAACCCAAAGATGTGCAGAGGAGGTGAATTGGCCACACTAAATTGCCCTTTAATTGGAAAAAATGAATTGGGTACACTAAATTTATTTAAAAAAAAGAAAAAACAAAAGCACTGGGACTGCGGCGCTGAGGACCTGGGTTCGAATCCCGGCCCTGGGTCACTGTCCGTGTGGAGTTTGCACATTCTCCCCATGTCTGCGTGGGTTTCACCCCCACAACCCGAAGATGTGCAGGTTAGATGGATTGGCCACGCTAAATTGCCCCTTAATTGGAGAAAAAATAATTGGGTACTCTAAATTTATCAAAACAAAGAAATCTGTTCGAACCACAACCAAGAAAATAAAATGTGATCCTGATGAATGTCAATTCTTTTTTGATTTTATAAATTTAGACCACCCAATTATTTTTTTCCAATTAAGGGGCAATTTAGCATGGCCAATTCACCTACCCTGCAAATCTTTTTGGGTTGTTGGAGGTAAGATCCACATAGAAATGGGGAGAATGTGCAAACTCTACATGGACAGTGAACCGGGGCCGGGATTGAACCCGGATCCTCGGCACCCTGAGGCAGCAGTGATAACCACTGCGCCACCGTGCTACCCTCTGAAGAATGTCAATGTTGGAGATTTGGTACAGTCGGTTCATTTGCTTCTCCTTTCACCTTTCAAGGATATAGATGAGTGGACAAGTCTATAGGCAATAGTCCTCTCAGATGGCACTAAATCACTATCCTGGAATACTTTTGAAACACCTTTGTTTTATTTTATATGCACAAAAGTAAACATTTGAATACAAATTCAAATTTAATATCTTGAAATTTGAGGTGTTAGATTTGGTTGCACACAAAGTTGATAAGTCACCTGGATCAGATGGGACACATCAGAAGATTCTGAAGAAAGTAAGAGTGAAAAATCTTGCAGAGGTACTGGCCATAATCTTCCAACCCATAGATTCAGAGGTGGTGCCAGAGAACTGGAGAATTGCAAATATTATTTGTTCGAAAAACTGTGCAAGGATAAACCCAGCAACTACAGACCAGTCAGTTAAACCTCGATGGTGGGAATGCTTTTAGAGACAATAAGCTGGGACAAAATAGTCTCTCAGATGAACGTGGATTTAATGGGGGGGGGGGGGGAATAATACAGATTTGTTAAAAGCAAACTAACTGATTTGACTTTATTTAATGAGGTAACATGATTCGTGGGGATATGCAATTGATGGGCTGTATATGGACTTTCAAAAGTAATTTGGTAAATTGCCACCTAACAGACTTGCCAGAAAAATTGAAGTCCATGAAATACAAGTCAATGTTGCAACATGAATATGACGTTGGCTGTGTGACACGAAACATAGTAATGAACAGTTGTTCTGTGAATTTGAGTTGATCTACACTAGGATCCCCCAGGGGACAGTTCAAGAAGCATTGCTTTTCTTTATGTGTTAATGACCCAGGTTTGGGATGTGGGACACAATATCAAAATTTGTAGGCAGCACAAAACTGGAAATATTGTGAACCATGAGAAGAATAGTGATAGACGTCAAGAGGACATAGAAAGTCTGGAGCAATGAGCGTATATGTGGCAGGTGAAATTTAATGCAGAGAAGTGCAAAGTGGTACATTTTGTGGGAAGAACTGGGAGAGGCAGTATAAAATAAAGGGCACAATTCTAAACTGGGCATATGAACAGAGAGACCTGGGATATATATATACTCAAATATTGATGGTGGCATGGCAGGGGCAGGTTGAGAAAATGGTTGAAAAGGCACACTGGACCATGGGCTTTATAAATAGAGTTATAGTGTACAAAAGCAAGAAAGTTATGACCAACCTTTTATAAAGCACTAGTTTGGCCTCAATTGGAGAATTGGGTCCAATTCTGGGTATTGCACTTTAAGAAGGATGTGAAGGCACTTAAGAGAGTCGAAAAAGACATACAATAATGGTTTGAGGGATGTGGTGCTTCATTAATGGAATAGATTGGAGAGCATGGGTAGTACTCCTGAGAGAAGGTTGAGAGGAGATTTAATGATTGTGATTTTGAGGGTCCAAAACAGAGTAGAGGGACAGAAACTGGGGCGGGATTCTCCCCTACCCGGCAGGGCGGGAGGTCCTGGCGTGATGGAGTGGCGGGAACCACTCCGACGTCGGGCCGCCCCAAAGGTGAGGAAGTCTCCGCACCGTTAGGGGCCAAACCCTCACCTTGAGGGGCTAGGCCCGCGCTGGATCGGTTTCCACTCAACCGGCTGGCGGGAAAGGCCTTTGGCGCCACACCAGCCGGGGCCGAAAGGTCTTCGCCGGGCGACGCAGGTCCACGCATGCGCGGGAGCGCCAGCGGCTGCTTACGTCATCCCCGCACATGCGCAGTGGAGCGGGTCTCTTCCGCTTCTGCCATAGTGAAGACCATGGCGAAGGCGGAAGAAAAAGAGTGCCCCCACTGCACAGGCCCGCCCGTGGATTGGTGGGCCCCGATCGCGGGCCAGGCCACCGTGGGGGCACCCCCCGGGGCCAGATCGTCCCTCACCCCCCCCAGGACCCCGGAGCCCGCCCGCGCCACCTTGTCCCGCCGTTCAAAAGGTGGTTTAATCCACGCTGGCGGGACAGGCATTCCAGCAGCGGGACTTCGGCCCATCGCCGTCCGGAGAATCAGCTGGGGTGGGCCCGCCGACCGGCGCCATTCCCGCCCCCGCCGAATCTCTGGTGGCGGAGACTTCGGGACACGGCGGGGGCTGGATTCACGCCAGCCCCCAGTGATTCTCCTTCCCGGCGGAGGGTCGGAGAATCCCGCCCCTGTTTCCACTGGGTTGAGAACCAAAGGATATTGATTTAAGCTGGTTGGCTCTAGAACCAATAGCAACATGTAGAAAAGCAAGTGGTTAGGATCTGCAATACACCACCTGGTGGGGGAGGCAGTTACAACCAAGGTTTTCAAAATCGGACTGGAGAAAAGCCTGAAGGGAACTTGCAGCAAGGGACAGGGTGGGATTAGCTGAGTTGCTCTTGCAAAGAGCTGGCATCAACACAATGGGCTGAATAATCTTAGTGTAATCATTCTGTGATTCTGCAAAATTATGGTTGAATATTAATATGGCGTTTGTAGTAACAACTTGGTCAAAACTGGCACAGAAATTAAATTATTGTGGTCAAAAGCTACATTGCATTAAAGGGGAAAATTTGAATCTGTAGGTAAATCTGTAGATGGGCAGCACTGTTGCTTCACAGCTCCAGGGTCCCAAGTTCGATTCCCGGCTTGGGTCACTGTCTGTGCGGAGTCGGCACGTTCTCCCCGTCTCTGCGTGGGTTTCCTCCGGGTGCTCCAGTTTCCTCCCACAAGTCCCGAAAGACGTGCTGGTAGGTAATTTGGACATTCTGATTTCTTCCTCTGTGTACCCGAACAGGCGCCGGAATGTGGCGACTGGGGGCTTTTCACAGTAACTTCATTGCAGTATTAATGTAAGCCTACTTGTGACAATAAAGATTATTATTATTATTATAAAATTGCCTACGTGTGACAATAAAGATTTTTATTATTATTATTATAAAATTGCCTCAAATTTAATATTATATACATAGTGTATAAAATTCAAAGTGTGGCTAGTTTTTTAAAAAACACTGCTTCTTTGCAATTACTCAGACTGGAAAAGTCCTGGGTTTAATACCCAATACCTGATCTTACCTGGGCATGTAAGAATTTGCGTCAACAACCCAGGCTAGGAACAGAAGAATACCAGCCAAGGCTTTGTTGCCGATTATTATTGTAGTCCTTGCTGAAATTATGACAGTACTTAGCTCAGTTGTGGTTGAAAAGCCTGTCAGCGATTACTGTTGAGGCTCACACATGAAACTCCATGGGTATTTGTGCAAGGCGCCAGAGCACAGCAAGAGCCTCTGGATCAGTACCCAAGCAAGGGAAGTAGAAAATGAATGGTTCGAATAAATTCCACCACTGCACTCCATTTTTAAAAATAAAACCACATTTTATGGACAGAACATGTGGGCTAATGTTTAGTGTCCTGAAATTTAACCTGAACCCCATTTTCCTGACTTTGATTTTGCTTGGACTTGAAGTAAATTGGATTTGAGCTGAAATGAAAATGAAATGAAAAACGCTTATTGTCACAAGTAGGCTTCAAATGAAGTTACTGTGAAAAGCCCCTAGTCGCCAGATTCCAGCGCCTGTTCGGGGAGGCTGTTACGGGAATTGAACCGTGCTGCTGGCCTGCCTTGGTCTGCTTTCAAAGCCAGCGATTGAAGCCATCAATGGTTGTAAATTATTTTCTGACTTTTTGTTTTGCTGATATCTGAATACTTACTGACAACGTTAGAAAGACAGGTTTAGATCAGAGTGACTATCACATTACTCCCTGGCCATCTGCAAAGTATAAACCATTAATAGCTCTGCTGTCATGAAAGAAACATTACACTCCTGAAAGACTAGAGAGGGCACCTATTCAAGCTGAGTACACTTATACTCTTAACATGTTTTAGACAGGACTAAAGAGTTCAAATTAAATAGATTGAAAGTAATCCAATTAAAAATGTGTTCTAAATTAATAATTTAATTTTAAGATGAATTAAATCAAGAAAGATTCTAAATTTTTATCAAAACTTGTTCCTTTCAGGGACGAGACACTGAAGATATCTAGGGGCAACCTGCACACTAGCTACCAACCAATGCAATACTGAATTACCAGATCTGACCATTTACAAACTGATTAATCAGAAACCTAAAATAAAAGCAAAATACTGTGGATGCTGGAAATCCAAAATAAAACAGAAAATGCTGGGGAAAAACCAGCAGGTCTGGCAGCATCTATGGGGAGAGAAACAGAGTTAACCTATATGGCTCTTCATCAGAGTTCTGTTTTATTTAATGAGAAACCAGTTTGGCAAAATGTAATACCTGTATTGTAAAATACAGCACTCTATGTTTGGTATTGTGTTGGATATTAATGATTTCTGTTATAAATAAAATGGTTGGTTTGAGTCTCAGTTGGTAGGTTTTTTCCTTCTGTCATGGAATGTGGGCATCATTGGTAAAGCTGACATTTATTTGGGGTGGCATGTGGAGCAGTGGTTAGCAATGGGAGTGCAGCGCTAAGGACCCGGGTTTGAATCCCGGCCCTGGGTCACTGTCCGTGTGGAGTTTTCACATTCTCCCCATGTCTGCGTGGGTTTCACCCCCACAACCCAAAGATGTGCAGGTTAGGTAATTGGTCATGCTAAATTGCCCCTTAATTGGGAAAAAAAATAATTGGGTACTCTAAATTTGAAAAAAAAAGCTGACATTTATTGCTCATTGCCAAATGCCTTTGAGAAGGCGAACAGCTTTCTTGAACTGTTGGGGTGTGTGTGCAGTAGTTATATCTACAATGCTGTTAAGGTGGGAGTGCCAGGATTTATACCTAGCAAAGTTGAAGGCAAAATATTCCCAAACCAAGTCTGCACCTGCTGTCCTTGTTATTTTAGGTAATAGAAGTCACTGGTTTGGAAGGTGCTGTCGGAGGAGTCTTGGTAAGTTGCTGTGGTCAATCTTGTAGATGGTACACACTGCTGCCACAATGCACCAGTAATGGATAGGGCGCCAATCAAACAGGCTGTTTTGTCCTGGAAGATTTGGAGCTTCTTGAATGGAGCTGCACTCACCAGGCAAGTGGGCAGTACTCCTGACTTGTGTCCTGTAGATATGATGGAAATGCTTTGAATCAGACGAGTTACTCACCGCAGAATTCCCAGTCTCTGAACTGCTCTTGCAGCTATAGTTTTTTTGTGGCTGGTTCAATTAATGATTCTGGTCAATGGTGACCCCTTGATGTTGATAATGAGGGATTTGAGTGTCAAGGGAGCTGGTTAGATTCTCTCTTGTGGAGATGGCCATTAACTAGAACTTGTGTGGCACAGATGTTATTTGCCACTTAGCAGCCAAAGTCTGAACATCTTCCAAGCCTTGCTACATGTGCTCACAGACTGCTTCATTATATGAATAGTTGCAAATAGCACTGAACACTATGGATACATCAGTGAACATACACATTTCTGGACTTATGATTGAGGGAAGGTTATTGATGGTTGGGGCCTAGGACAGTGCCCTGATAATCAGGAGTCAATTCCTGGGGCTCAGATGATTAACTCCAACTACCACAAGCATCTATCTTTGTGCTAAGTATGACGCCAGCCAGTGGAATGTTTTCCCAGATTCTCACTGGCTTCAATTTTACTAGGACTCCTTGATTGACGCAAAGGGCAGTCACTGTCACTGGGCACTGGAACTCAGTTATTTTACCCATGTTTTGACCAAAGCTGTAATAAGGTCTGGAGCTGAGTGGTCCTGGCATAACCAAACTGAGCATTTGTGAGCTGGTTATTGGTGAGTGAGTGTTGCTTGAAAACGCTGTCGGCTGCACCTTCGTTCACTTAGTTGATAGTGGACTAATGGTGTGCTCCTTGGCCGGGTTGGATTTGTCTTGATGTTTTGTGAACAGGACATTCCCATGCAATTTTCCACAATGGCATGTAGATGCCAGTGTTATAGCTAGACTGGAACAGCTTGGCTGGGCCACAGCTGATCAAATGGCAAAATCTTGCTGAATGCACAGTTAATTATGTTTAAAAACTGCCTTTGCATAATGCAGTTTGATAGTTGATATTTTCACTTATCAGTGACTGATGCTGTTACCAGTTACTGTACCTCTTCACCTTACGATGAGTTGCAATGTGTATATAATATACATTTCTGGGTCCACAATCTTACCAAGCAAAGTTACTACAGCAGTGTAAATTATTGTGTGTCTGGGTTGCTCATTAATTGGTTGACCGAATGCGTATCCACAAAAGTTGGGTGACTCTCGATGGGAGAGGGCTACAGATGCGAAGGATGGGCAGCATGGTAGCACAGTGGTTAGTACTGTTGCTTCACAGTTCGAGGGTCCCACGTTCAATTCCCAGCTTGGGTCACTGTCTGTGCGGAGTCTGCACATTCTCCCCGTGTCTGCGTGGGTTTCCTCCGGGTGTTCCGGTTTCCTCCCACAGTCCAAAGATATGCAGGTTAGCTGGATTGGCCATGCTAAATTGCCCTTAGTTTCCAAATAAAAAGGTTAGGTGGGGTTAGGGGGATGGGGTGGAGGTGTGGGCTTAAATAGGGTGCTCTTTCCAAGGTGCAGAAGCGATGGGCTGAATGGCCTCCTTCTGCACTGTAAATTCTATGAAGGAGTGAGGCTGTGGAGGTATTCAAACAAGAAGGAAGTTTTTCATTGTAGGATGTTGGAACCAGGTGCCAATGTAGATAAGTGATGATGAACATTATGGATGAGATGAACTTCATGTATGATAGGATATGAGCAGTAGAGTTTCGGATTAGCTGACTATATATTCATTTCCACAATAAGGACATCATTTGGAGTGTATACCATAGGTCTGTTGCACTTAGTTTCAAGCTGACAGCAATGCTAAGTATCTACGAGATGCTGTGTGGTCATTAGCAATAAATGTGTAGTCCCACAACCTCTAACAACAATGATGTGTATTTATATAGTGCCTTTAATGGAATACAATATCGTAAGGTACTCCACAGGAGTATTATAAAAGAGAATATAACACTGAGTCCATCGGGAGATGTTAGGGCAGTTGATCAAAAGCTTGGTCAAAGAGGTAGGTTTTAAAGAGTGTGTCAAAGGAGGAAAGCAAGGTAGAGAAGTGAAGAAGTGCAGAGAGAGGACTCCAGAGCTTAGGGCTCAGGGAACTGAAGGCATAGAACATAGATCATACGCTACAGAGGGAGGCCATTCGGCCCATCGAGTCTGCACCGACCCACTTAAACCTCACTTCCACCCATCCTCGTAACCCAATAACCCCTCCTAACCTTTTTTTTTTTTTTTTTTTTCAGTTTTCCCCATTTTATTTCACAACGACTTAACATGAAGGCACAGTACCAGAACAGATCAATGTACAGATCTTCTCATGACCAGCATCCAAGGCGCCTCTATATCGTTGGGTCTTAGAAAAAGATGTATAAACAGAAGCGTCAGTGTCCATTTGCCATGTAAGATTCATCAAAGCCTGGTCAGTACTGCATCTTCAGCAGTTGTTCACCTCGACCTCTGCCTCATCTTTCGTCTTTTACGCTTCAGCCTGCGCATACGCTTCTTCCGCCACTTTGCTCTCATGTCGACAGGGATCTCAAGACCCCAAAACCGAAAGGCTCCTAACCTTTTTTGGTCACTAAGGGCAATTTATCATGGCCAATCCTCCTAACCTGCACGTCTTTGGACTGTGGGAGGAAACCGGAGCACCCGGGGGAAACCCACGCAGGCACGGGGAGAACGTGCAGACTCCGCACAGACAGTGACCCAGCAGGGAATCGAACCTGGGACCCTGGCACTGTGAAGCCACAGTGCTAATCACTTGTGTTACCATGCTGCCCACAAAGAGGAACAGGAATTAGAGGAGTGCAGATATTTTGGAAGGTTGTTGGCCTCAAGGAGGTTACAGAGATGGGGAGGAGTGAGGCCATGGAGGAAATAATAAACAAGAATGAGAATTTTAAAATCAAGACGTTGCTTTAACCAGAAGTCAATGTGGGCAGCGAGCAGAGGGGTGACAAGCAAAGGGGACTTGATGTGAGTTAAGACATGGGCAGCAGAGCTTTGGATGTACAGCAGGGTTAACTTCAAAGTCTGGTACATCCCTTACCACTTGATCACTATCAAGTCAAGAGACCAACCTTGATTGGGTTAGGGTAGTAGGGTTAGAGGAGTATCAAAAAGTGTGCCAGTGGCCATTACATGGGAAAACCTGGAAATGAAACACAAAAAGAGTATAGTTCGAGTTAGACAGTTCCACAACTAAAATGTAACCCTACACTACGATGTATACATCCAGACAACTAACGTGAACATCAACATCACAATCACCATGGAATCCAGAAAGTGTGCAAGAGATCAGTCTTTGTGAGGAACTTCAGCCAAAATGTTTCAGTGGACAATCCTACTTTGTGCCTGAGAGGTCTTCACTATCATGGATGCCACTGTCCTGCCAATTCAGTCCACTCCAAATTACATTGTATTGACTGAGTGTGCTGGACATACGGAATAAGACATAAGCTCCTAACAACATTCCAGCTGAAGTGTTAATGACCCTGTGTACAAGAACTAGTTTCTCCCTCGGTCAATCTGTTCCATTATAACTGTGATGTGCGGTATCTGCCCAACAATCTTAAAGATTGCCCAGGTATGTATGATCCGCAAAGAAACATGGGATAAATCTAATCTGGCCAATTACTGCTCCATTGGCCTCCTAATTATCAGGACATTGATGATGCAAACTATCAATAGTGCTTGTAGCGCAACAATTCAAGTCGAGAAGCGATGAAATCAATCGAGGCTTTGTTAAGCAAGACTTGTTCCCCAGCAGCTCAGTTACAGAATGCGGCTGCTGGGAGAACTCGAGCTCTTATACTCCGCCTTCAGGGCGGAGCCAGAAGGCGGCAGATCCAACCAGGACCCGGGACCTGTCAGCCAATAGCCTCTCGGCTTCACAGGTACCGTATTACCCCTAATACATACCACCACATTCACCCCTTGTTAAAAAAGAACCCGGCGGGGTGGTGGTTCGCATGGTGGTAGGGGTTTACAAGGCTGGTCCTTGAACAAATTTCGAACAGTGGCTATGCATTTAGCCCAACCGTTAACTATGTACAGGTTTTGTCAGAATCATTATGTACAGGTTTTGTCAGAATCATTATGTACAGGTTTTGTCAGAATCATTATGTACAGGTTTTGTCAGAGTTATTTACAAGTTTTTCTGGTGTCACGCGGATTCCACGAGTCGAGCGGGTGCTCTGGTCGTCCTTGTCAATCGCCTCAGCCCCGGTGGTGGTGCAGGTGCTGGCTCGGGCACTGTCGTCTCTGGGAGCGTTGCGCTGTTCGTTCCTGTTTCTTTACTCCTGGGCGGGCACGGGAGGAGGACCGATCCACCCGGGAAGTGGGCGGTCGTGGGGTGCGCCGGTGGCAGGGAGGGGGTGATCGGTGTCGGGAGTGTGTGTGTGTTTCCGCGGGCGCCAGGTCCCGCAGGGAGACCGTGTCCTGTCGGCCGTCGGGGTACACCACGTAGGCGTACTGAGGGGTTGCGTGGAGAAGGTGAACCCTCTCGACCAATGGGTCCGATTTGTGCGCCCGCACATGCTTTCGGAGCAAGATGGGTCCTGGGGCTGCCAGCCAGGTTGGCAGCGAAGTTCCGGAGGAGGACTTCCTAGGGAAGACAAGGAGGCGCTCGTGGGACATTTGGTTAGTGGTGGTACACAGCAGCGACAGGATGGAGTGGAGGGCATCCAGGAGGACTTCCTGCCACTGGGAAACTGGGAGATTTCTGGACCATAGGGCCAGTAGGGCGGTCTTCCAGACCGTACCGTTCTCCTTCTCTACCCGACCGTTCCCCCGGGGGTTGTAGCTGGTCATCCTGCTCGAGGCAATGCCCCTGCTGAGCAGGAACTGACGCAGCTCGTCACTCATGAAGGAGGACCCCCTGTCGCTATGGATGCATGCGGGGAACCGAACAGTGTAAAGATGGTGCCGAGGGCTTTAATGACTGTGGCCGCTGTCATGTCGGGGCAGGGGATGGCGAAGGGGAAACGGGAGTACTCGTCCACCACGTTCAGGAAGTATGCGTTGCGGTCGGTGGAGGGGAGGGGGCCTTTGAAATCCAAACTGAGGCGTTCAAAGGGACGGGAAGCCTTTATCAGGTGCGCTCTATCTGGCCTGAAAAAGTGCGGTTTGCACTTTGCGCAGATTTGGCAGTTCCTGGTGACTGTACGGACCTCCTCCACAGAGTAGGGGAGGTCGGGGGACTTCACAAAATGGTAGAATCGAGTGACCCCCGGGTGGCAGAGGTCCTCGTGGAGGGCCGAGGCGGTCTACTTGTGCGTTGGCACATGTGCCGTGGGATAGGGCATCGGACGGCTCATTCAGTTTTCTGGGACGATACAAGATCTCATAGTTATAGGTGGAGAGCTCAATCCTCCACCTCAAGATCTTGTCATTCTTGATTTTGCCCCGCTGTGCATTATCGAACATAAAGGCTACCGACCGTTGGTCAGTGAGGAGAGTGAATCTCCTGCCGGCCAGGTAATGCCTCCAATGTCGCACAGCTTCCACTATGGCTTGGGCTTCCTTTTCCACTGAGGAGTGGCAGATTTCTGAGACGTGGAGGGTTCGGGAGAAAAAGGCCACGGGTCTGCCCGCTTGGTTAAGGGTGGCCGCTAGAGCTACATTGGATGCGTCGCTCTCGACCTGGAAGGGGAGGGACTCGTCAATTGCGTGCATCGTGGCCTTTGCGATATCCGCTTTGATGCGGCTGAAGGCCTGGCGGGCCTCTGTCGACAGGGGGAAGGTAGTGGACTGGATTAACGGGCGGGCCTTGTCTGCGTACTGGGGAACCCATTGGGCGTAATACGAAAAGAAGCCCAGGCAGCGTTTCAGGGCTTTGGAGCAGGGGGGGAGGGGAAATTCCATAAGGGGGCGCATGCGTTCGGGGTCGGGGCCTATCACACCATTGCGCACTACGTATCCCAGGATGGCCAGACGGTTGGTGCTAAAAATGCATTTTTCCTCATTAAAGGTGAGGTTCAGGGCATTAGCGGTCTGGAGGAATTTGCGGAGGTTGGCGTTGTGGTCCTGCTGGTCATGCCCGCAGATGGTTATGTTGTCGAGTATGGGAACGTGGCCCGCAACCCGTGCTGGTCAACCATTCAGTCCATCTCCCGTTGGAAGACCGAGACTCCGGTCGTGACGCCAAATGGGACCCTTAAAAAATGGTAGAGCCGCCCGTCTGCCTCGAAGGCCGTGTACCTGCGGTCACTCGGGCGGATGGGGAGCTGGTGGTATGCGGACTTGAGGTCCACGGTGGAAAAGACCTTGTACTGTGCAATTCGATTGACTATGTCAGATATGCGGGGGAGAGGGTACGCATCTAGCTGCGTGTACCTATTGATGGTCTGACTATAGTCTACGACCATCCTCTGCTTCTCCCCGGTCTTCACAACTACCACCTGGGCTCTCCAGGGACTATTGCTGGCCTGGATTATGCCTTCCTTCAGCAGCCGCTGGACTTCGGACCGGATAAAAGTCCGATCCTGGGCGCTGTATTGTCTGCTCCTAGTGGCGACGGGTTTGCAATCCGGGGTGAGGTTCGCAAACAAGGAAGGCGGTTCAACCTTGAGGGTTGCGAGGCTGCAGATAGTGAGTGGGGGTATTGGGCCGCCGAATTGGAACGTTAGGCTCTGGAGGTTACACTGGAAGTCTAACCCCAATAGAGTGGGAGCGCAGAGTTGGGGGAGGACGTAAAGCCTATAATTTTTAAACTCCCTCCCTTGCACTGTTAGGTTCGCGATGCAGAACCCTTTGATCTCTACTGAATGGGACCCCGCTGCCAGGAAAATCTTTTGGGTGCTCGGACGAATGGAAAGAAAACAGCGTCTTACCCTATCCGGGTGGATAAAACTTTCCGTGCTCCCAGAGTCGATCAAGCATGGCGTCTCGTACCCATTGATCAGCACCGTTGTTGTTGCCGTCTGGAGCGTCTGGGGCTGCGATTGGTCCAGGGTCACCGAAGCCAGTCGTGGTTGTTGCGTCGCAGCGTTTTCTTCAGACCCCATGGAGCCGTCTATGCTGGGGTCCTTGGCTATCAGCCAAGATGGCGGCGTCCCTGGATCGCACGCGGTCGGGGGTGGACAAAATGGCCGCCCCCATTGATCGCACGTGGCCGGTGGGTTGCAAGATGGCGGCGCCCATCCTCCCCGCGTGGTGTCCAGGACCCAAAATGGCGGTGCCCGCAGGCCGCACATGGATCGTTGGGGGGGGGCTGAGTCTGCTGTCCCCGTTCTCATCCAGGGATTGCGGCAACCCCCCGGGACTGGCACACCGCTGCGTAATGCCCCTTTTTGCCGCAGCTTTTACAAATAGCTGAGCGGGCCGGGCAGCGCTGCCGGGGGTGTTTAGCCTGCCCGCAAAAATAGCAGCGGGGCCCACCAGGATGGTCTGGTGCTCTAGCCGCGCAGGCTTGCGGGGGATGGGGGGGTGCCGGGGAGTCGGTCGCAATGGGGGTCCATGGAGCCCAAGGGGCTGCCGCGCGGTCGGGGCCGTAGGCGCGGGCGTTTTGTGAGGCCACGTCGAGGGAGGCCGCAAGGGCCCGTGCCTCTGTGAGTCCTAACGAGTCTCTCTCTAACAGTCTTTGGCGAATTTGAGAAGAAGTCATACCTGCCACAAACGCACCTCTGATTAGTAGCTCCGTGTGCTCGATCGCGCTCACCGGCGGGCAGTTGCAGTTCCTCCCCAAAATCAAGAGCGCGCTGTAGAATTCAACGAGCGATTCTCCGGGGATTTGCTGTCTCGTCGCGAGTTGGTGGCGTGCGTAGACCTGGTTTATGGGCCGAAAGTAGGCTCCTTTCACCATGGCGAGCGCCGTCGGGAAATCCTCCACGTCTTCGATGAGTGTGTTGATCTCCGGGCTCACCCTGGAATGCAGGACCTGCATTTTCTGATCTTCCGTGGTCCGGCCGGGGGCCGTTCGAAGGTAACCTTCTAAGCATGCTAGCCAGTGTTTAAACACGGCCGTCGAGTTTGCTGCATGGGGGCTGATTCACAGACACTCCGGGGCGATCCGGAGCTCCATAGTCTTTTAAGCTTGCTTAATAAATTGTAGCGCAACAATTACTCACTCAAGTCGAGAAGAGATGAAATCAATCGAGGCTTTATTAAGCAAGACTTGTTCCCCAGCAGCTCAGTTACAGAATGCGGCTGCTGGGAGAACTCGAGCTCTTATACTCCGCCTTCAGGGCGGAGCCAGAAGGCGGCAGATCCAACCAGGACCCGGGACCTGTCAGCCAATAGCCTCTCGGCTTCACAGGTACCGTATTACCCCTAATACATACCACCACAGTGCTTGATCATCAATAAACTGCATACTCATGCTTAGTTCCATTGGAATCACTTTGTTCCTGATCTCATCATGGTTCTGATTGAGATATAGAAGGGGGATAGAAAAATAGTAAATAAGCAGGAGGAGGCCAATCACCCTTTCAAACCTGTTACCCCATCCATTATGATCTTGGCTGATCATCCAACTCAATAACCTATTATATAATGATATAGATATAGATGGGAGGAGTGATTGTCTAGGATCAGATAGGTTAAAGTAGAGCCAAGTAGGATGGTTATACTAAGAGGACAGTGGAAGTAGATAATGTGAAAAATGATGTCAAAGACTGCAGAGGGATTGGTGTGATAATACACCATGGTTCTAGATTCAGTAAATCAGCCATACATTCTCTTTGAGCAATTGATTATAAAAGCTCAAAGGAGAGACATATTCAAGTCTATAGAATGTTAACTTGCATAAATATCAAGATCATGGGAGAATTGAGGCAGCCATAATAATATCAGCATTTGCTGCAGTATGCAAAAGGCAAAAAACTGTGCACAAGATTGGAAAGTTAAATCATCGCCAATTATTCCGTTCTGAACAGCCACTGTCCAGAATCACAAAAAGGGAAACAAATCTTTGCTTGTCAAATTTCATAAGATAAATTTTAAAAGCTTCAGCATCAAGCACCCAAGTAACTCCAGCACTAGAATGATGAATTCTCTTACTCCAAAGTTGGCTTTGACTGACAGCTGAACTCAACGTTATGGATATATATTATGAATTTGTTGTCAGCTCAGGTCAGGGTAGCAGCTCCGTTTGAGAAAATGTCAAATATTATTATGTGGCTTATCCCACTCCACAAAACAGTCCTTTTGTCCAGTAGTACAGAGCAGCATTGATGGCATCCAGGTACAGTCACCCAATTTTCCATCTGAAAAAACAGAAGCACACATTTGGAAAGGCAGAAGGGGCGACAGAGAGATAAGAGGGAAATGTGTCATTTAAAAAGAATGGGCATGACCTTATACATTGTAAATACTTACAAGATGAATTCTGCATTCAATGGGGAATCACGTTTCTTGCACAGACAGTGGCAATATGGTATCTGAGTCCAGTTCAGTAACATCATTATTACTCTAATTGGACCAAAGTATATAATTGTTACCATTGTAGGATTGAATCCAAGATCTTTTGACTCTCGTGCTATCAACTGAGGCAAGTTGGCATTTTAAAGTTTGAAATGTAATGACATTATGGTTATTGTACTTCAAACTTAAAATGTCCATGTACATCTGAATTTACTTTGTTTTCTTTCAGTCATAGGATGATGCAGACTTTCGAAATATTTGTAGCTGCTGGACTGGAATGGGAAACATTCTTTCTCCGGTGATGTATGGATTCATTTTGTGTGTGGACTATCTGTCCTCTCACTCTGCTGAGAGACTGATGGTTTAACAGCTCGTCTGGCTGCTTCTTCACTTCATCTTTTGTCTCAGTAGTTTTCGTACATTGGGACAGTTGATCCATCAGCTCTTTTATCTTTTGTTCGTTAATGGCTTGCTGAAACTCTAACTCTGTAATTCTCGCCCTTAAATGAATTGCAGTCTCTTTGGATTCCTTAAACTGGAGGAAAAAAACAATTACTACAATTAAATGTGCTTTGTTTAACTTTGCTCCTGAAAATGTTTACTCCTGTGATTTGTTGCAAACTTTGCTGGCATATCCCTACAGGCTATGCCACTATTAACTTCCATACTTTATAGAATCCCTCCAGTGTAGAGGGAGGCCATTTGGCCTATCGAGTCTGCACTGACCCTCTAAAAGAGTACTCTACCTGGGCCCATTTCCCTGCCCTATCCCTATAACCCCACCTAACTTGCACATCTTTGGACTGTGGGAGGAAACTGGAGCACCCGTAGGAAACTCACACAGACACAGGGAGAACATTAAAACTCCACACAGACAGTTACCTAAGTCCGCAATTGAACCCAGGTCCTGGCACTATGAGGCAGCAGTCCTAACCACTGTGCCATCATGCCGTTCCGTATCATATCTTCCACAATCACAGAAATGCAAGTAGGTCTGGGGAAAGGTCATTGACCTGAAACACTAGGCTGAAATTTTATTCTGGTGTTGGGACCAAGCAGGAGGCCAGCAGAGATTGGAAAGTTCCTGCCCCACTAGCCTCGAGTCCCACCCTCTCAGCTGAATGAAAGTTCTGCCCACTTACCTGTTTCTCGCTCCATGGTGGACACGGGGTACTCGGCGATTACAATCGCAGACCATGCTCCGCACTGGGTTGACCTGCAGGTTTGTAAAGACAGTAACCAGCGGCCGCACTGGAGGTTGGATGTGGGACTTTTGGCTGTTTCTCGCTCCACAGATTTTTCACGACCCAATGAGTATTTCCAACATTTTAGGGTCTTACTGCAAGCAAGTATCTTTTTTTTTTAATTTAAATTTTTTTTTTTTAAATTTAGAATACCCAATTTATTTATTTTTAATTAAACGGCAATTTAGCATAGCTAATTTACCTAGCCTGCACATCTTTTGGGTTGTGGGGGCGAAACCCACGCAGACACAGGGAGAATGTGCAAATTCCACACGGACAGTGACCCAGAGCGGGGATCGAACCTGGGACCTTGGCGCCGTGAGGCAGGAGGGCTAACCCACCGTGCCACCGTGCTGCCCTAGCAAGTATCTTTATTGATATTAAAAAACAAATATTGTGGATGCTGAAAATCTGTAAAATGCTGGGAACACTCAACAGGAATCTTTACTGCTACAGTATGAATATGGAGAGAAGGCGAGCAGATTGCTGGCACACCAATTGAGGAAAAGGGGAGCAGCGAGGGAAATAGGGGGGGTGAGAGACGAAGATGGAGAGACGGAGCGGGGAGCGGAGAGAGTGAATGAAGTGTTTAAGACATTTTATAAAAAATTGTATGAAGCTCAACCCCCGGATGGGAGGGGGAGAATGATGGAGTTTTTGGATCGGCTGGAAATTCCCAAGGTGGAAGAGCAGGAAAGGATGGGATTGGGAGCACAGATCACGGTAGAAGAAGTGGTGAAAGGAATTAGGAACATGCAGACGGGAAAGGCCCCGGGACCGGACGGATTCCCAGTTGAATTTTACAGAAAATATTTGGACTTGCTCGCCCCGCTACTGACGAGGACCTTCAACGAGGCAAAGGAAAGGGGACAACTGCCCCCGACTATGTCAGAAGCAACGATATCGCTTCTTTTAAAGAAGGAAAAGGATCCGCTACAATGCGGGTCCTACAGACCAATCTCCCTCCTCAATGTAGATGCCAAGGTCTTGGCCAAGGTAATGGCAATGAGAATAGAGGAATGTGTCCCGGGGGTGGTTCATGAGGACCAAACTGGGTTTGTGAAGGGGAGACAGCTGAACACGAACATACGGAGGTTGTTAGGGGTAATGATGATGGCCCCACCAGAGGGTGAAACGGAGATAGTAGTGGCGATGGATGCCAAGAAAGCGTTTGATAGAGTGGAGTGGGATTATCTGTGGGAGGTGTTGAGGAGATTTGGGTTCGGAGAGGGGTATGTTAGATGGGTGCAGCTGTTGTATAGGGCCCCAGTGGCGAGTGTGGTCACGAATGGACGGGGATCGGCATATTTTCGGCTCCATAGAGGGACAATGCAGGGATGTCCTCTGTCCCCATTACTGTTTGCACTGGCGATTGAGCCCCTGGCGATAGCGCTGAGAGGTTCCAAGGGATGGAGGGGAATACTTAGGGGAGGAGAAGAACACCGGGTATCTTTATATGTGGATGATCTGCTACTATATGTGGCGGATCCAGCGGAGGGGATGCCAGAAATAATGCGGATACTTGGGGAGTTTGGGGATTTTTCAGGGTATAAATTGAACATGGGAAAGAGTGAGCTGTTTGTGGTGCATCCAGGGGAGCAGAGTAGAGAAATAGAAGACCTACCGTTGAGGAAGGTAACAAGAGACTTTCGTTACCTGGGGATCCAGATAGCTAAGAATTGGGGCACATTGCACAGGCTAAATTTGACGCGGTTGGTGGGACAGATGGAGGAAGATTTCAAGAGATGGGATATGGTAGCATTGTCAATGGCAGGGAGGGTGCAGGCAGTTAAGATGGTGGTCCTCCCGAGATTCCTTTTTGTGTTTCAGTGTCTCCCGGTGGTGATCACGAAGGCTTTTTTCAAAAGGATAGAAAAGAGTATTATGGGTTTTGTTTGGGCCGGGAAGACTCCGAGAGTGAGGAAGGGATTCTTACAGCTTAGTAGGGATAGGGGGGGGGCTGGCACTACCGAGCCTAAGTGAGTATTATTGGGCCGCTAATATTTCAATGGTGAGTAAGTGGATGGGAGAGGAGGAAGGAGCGGCGTGGAAGAGATTAGAGAGGGCGTCCTGTAGGGGGACCAGCCTGCAGGCTATGGTGACAGCCCCATTGCCGTTCTCACCAAGGAACTATACCACGAGTCCGGTGGTGGTAGCTACACTGAAGATTTGGGGACAGTGGAGACGACATAGGGGAAAGACCGGAGCACTGGGGGGGTCCCCGATAAGAAACAACCATAGGTTTGCCCCGGGGGGAATGGATGGGGGATATGGAATGTGGCAAAGAGCAGGTATAACGCAATTGAAAGATCTATTTGTGGATGGGAAGTTTGCGAGTCTGGGAGCGCTGACCGAGAAATATGGGTTGCCCCAAGGGAATGCATTCAGGTACATGCAATTGAGGGCTTTTGCGAGGCAGCAGGTGAGGGAATTCCCGCAGCTCCCGACACAAGAGGTGCAGGTCAGAGTCATCTCAAAGAAATGGGTGGGGGACGGTAAGGTGTCGGATATATATAGGGAAATGAGAGATGAAGGGGAGACTATGATGGACGAACTAAAAGGGAAATGGGAAGAAGAGCTAGGGGAGGAGATTGAGGAGGGGATGTGGGCAGATGCCCTAAACAGGGTAAACTCGTCGTCCTCGTGCGCCAGGCTAAGCCTGATTCAGTTTAAGGTATTACACA
The DNA here is from genome assembly GCF_047496885.1 of Scyliorhinus torazame. NCBI lineage: Eukaryota > Metazoa > Chordata > Chondrichthyes > Carcharhiniformes > Scyliorhinidae > Scyliorhinus > Scyliorhinus torazame. The sequence continues at coordinate 185,393,108 of NC_092719.1, forward strand.
GGGCACATATGACTGGAACACGGCTCAGTAAATTTTTTGGGGTGGAGGATAGGTGTGCGAGGTGCTCGAGAAGCCCAGCGAATCATACCCATATGTTTTGGTCATGCCCGGCACTACAGGGGTTTTGGATGGGGGTGACAAAGGTGCTTTCGAAAGTAGTAGGAGTCCGGGTCGAATCAAGCTGGGGGTTGGCTATATTTGGGGTTGCACAAGAGCCGGGAGTGCAGGAGGCGAAAGAGGCCGATGTTTTGGCCTTTGCGTCCCTAGTAGCCCGGCGCAGAATATTGCTAATGTGGAAAGAAGCCAAGCCCCCGGGGGTGGAGACCTGGATAAATGATATGGCGGGGTTCATAAAGTTAGAGCGGATTAAGTTCGTCCTAAGGGGGTCGGCTCAAGGGTTTACTAGGCGGTGGCAACCGTTCGTCGAATATCTTGCGGAAAGATAGATAGGGGAGAACAAAGAAGGCAGCAGCAGCGGCCCAGGACTTGGGGGGGGGGGGGGGGGGGGGAGGGATGGGGGGGGGGTGGCCTGAGACAAGGCAGTTGCCAATTAGGGCTAGTTTTTATTTTTTGTTATTTAATATTTATTTATTTGTTGTTGTTTTTGTTTAAATTTAAAAAAGGTCATTATTATCTGTATTGTTACAATGTTGTGTAAAGGATGCACAATGTACTGTGTTGGTTGACCAAAAATTACAATAAAATATTATTTTTTTAAAAAAAAGGAATCTTTACTGCTCTTGCATTTCTGACTAACTCAAACTTCATACAGCATTGGAGAATCAATAATTCTCTTCATGTAATAGATGCAATATGGCATTATTGATAAAGATTTGAGACACTAACACATCAGCCCAAAATGACGAACTTAGAACATGCAGTCAGTACTATTCTTAGAATGGTCAAGGACAGCTCAGTGATTTCAATCAAAATACTTCTATGTTTATATGTGGCCGTTTGAACAGATAGATAGAAAACTAGTGAGCAATTAGAGTTAAAGATTTGGAAACCAAATTCCTGCTGTGCAGGTTAAATTTCAGTAAGAAAAGATTACAATGAATATACCCCTCAATGTAGAAATTCTTCAAATCTTGACAGCTATTGATAACTACCTTTTGGAACATTTTAAAATCCTGATTTTACTACTTAAAATGAACAAAACGATCTCCTGCGCTCTTTAATTTGAACACCCCCAAAACCCAAAAATGTGCAGGCTAGGTGGACTGGCCACTCTAAAATTGCCCCTTAATTGGAAGAAATGAATTGGGTACTCTAAATTTTTTTAAAAATACGAAGAAATTCGACGATACATTTAAGTAATTTTAAAATCTTTATTATCAGCTTCCAATGATTATAAGGAAAAGGTTATTGTATAATTCACTTCAATGTGAATGAAAAGCCTGTGAAGAAGAATCCTGCAAATTCTTGAACATAATCAGTGTTTCTGTGATTTTATTAATGATCCTGGATCATGGGTTTTTTCAGTACAGGTTTAACTGGAAACAACAAAATGCCACTGGCTCAACTTTCATCTTTATTTTTTAAAGAAACAGCTGGGTAAAATGAGCTCACAATATTTTGAAAAGTGTAAAGTAAAAATAATAATTGTTTTGGAATAAAACAATATTTTAGTACCAAAATGTCTTTAATGTAGAAATGATTTTTTTTTTCACTAAGGAAATCCAACTCCACAGAAAACCAAGTCTGAAAATAATGTAATAGTCTTTAAAATTTGACAGATGATATTACTGATACTGACTTGAATAGTTCATTTTATTCATAATTGTTCACTGACAGAATGAAAATCCAGATAGATACATTTCCATTTATTTTACCATTGATTCCCTTTTTTGTAGTATTTAATTCTCAGATTAATCTTTGTTCGATTCATGAAAGCATTATCAGTGTTTTCATAAAGGCCTGAAAGAAAAATCTACAGAAACACAAATAACCAATAGTGTTAAAGAATACATGATCTTAACAATAAAAAAAGTCATTGTGCCTCACTAAACTTATAACTCACGCAATCATTCTCTTTTCTTTCAAACTTGGTATCAATCTTTTGGGTAGAATCTTGCCAGGAAATGGCAAAGTGTCAGTCTCGGTGAGAAAAGCAGAGTGAATCGCGCCGATGGTCATGGAATCTTGAGCCTCTTAGAAAAAAAAAGTGAGTGGGGTGTAGTTAACACCATCACTCTGGCGAGACTGGGCCTCTTCGAACCGGTAATCCGTTTCAAACAGATAGAGGCTCCATCTTTAAAGAGGGCCCCGACCAGCGCTACAGCCAAATGGCACCCAGGCCACATCTCAGAGATCTCAGGGTTCTCCCCCGTCAGTGATCGCTGGCCGATTTTCACCCCGCGCCCCCTCGAAGTCTGCTCCCCCACCCTCCCCCTACCGTGGCCTTTTCCGGATTCAATTCTGGCCTTGTCTGACTGTGCGGAGTTGGCACTCTCTCCCCGTGTCAGCGTGGGTATCCCTCTGGGTGCTCCAGTTTCTTCCCACAGTCCAAAGATATGCAGGTTAGGTGGATTGTCCATGCTAAATTGTCCTTCGTGTCCAACAATGCACAGGTTAAGTGGGGAGAGATGAGTGGATGTGATATGTGGGTTTTGTGGGTCTGTGGGCATCGGTACTGTTTTGCAGGGGCTGGTCCCCATGTGCGAAGGGGGGAGGGGGGGGGCAGGAGGACCTGGGTCGTGCGGAGCTGGAGTGAGGTTGTAGGAGAGAGGAGCTGCGCCATAGGGGGCGGGGCCAGCCCAGGTGGAAACGCAGGCTTTTTCCCACGTTGAGGAAGGAGGGGTGGGGGTAGGGCCTGAGGGGCGAGGCAGTGCTGGAGGGGTGCTCACATCGGCCTGAAGGGGGGAATGGGATGGGGATTCCACACGGGGGGCCGTTGGCAAAGGCGGGAGCGGCTGGGGTCAGCAGGAGTCAGCTGTCTTACAGGAGTGCAAGGGGGGAAGCAAGGGGGCTAGACGGTGGTCTAGCTGGGGGGGGGGGGGGGGGGGGGGGGGGGGAAGAGAGGGGGGACTGGGTTGCTGCTGTACTGACCGAAGGGGAGCTGGAGGTAAAAGGGAGAGTCGGGGCAGGGGTTCACCGCCTGGGGGACCTGAGTGTGCGGGAGGCGTGGGCACGTGGCTGGCCTAAGAAAGGGGATAGATAATCGGCAGGAGGGGGGGGGGTGAGTAGCCCCCTGATCCGGCTGATAACATGGAGGGGCCTAAATGGGCCGGTGAAGAGGGCCCGGGTGTTCACGCACTTAAAGGGACTGAGGCAGAAGTTGTTATGCTTCAGGAGACGCACTTGAAGGTGGCAGATCAGATCAGGCTGAGAAAGGGATGGGTAGGGCAGGTCTTTCATTCTGGGCTGGATGCGAAGAACAGAGGGGTTGCAATACTGGTGGGAAGCGGGTGTCGTTCGAGGCGTTGAATATTGTGGCGGATAATGGGGGTCGATACGTGATGGTGAGTGGTAGGTTGCAGGGGACCCGGGTGGTACTGGTGAATGTGTGTGCCCCGAATTGGGATGATGCACGGTTTATGAAGTGCATGTTGAGTCGGATCCCGGATCTGGAAGTGGGGAGCTTGATAATGGGGGGGGGGGACTTTAATACGGTACTGGACCCAGCATTGGACCGATCCAGGTCAAGGATGGGTAAGAGGCCAGTTGCGGCCAAGGTGCTAAGGGTTTTATGGACCAGATGGGGGCAGTGGATCCGTGGAGGTTTGCCAGGCTGGGGGCCAGAGAGTTTTATTTTTTCTCCCATGTACATAAGGCCTATTCACGGATAGACTTCTTTGTGATGAGCAGGGCACTGATCCCAAGAGTGGAGGGAACGGAATATTCAGCTATAGCGATTTCGGGCCAAGCCCCGCACTGGGTGGAGTTGGGGTTGGGGGAGGAGAGGGACCAGCGCCCGCTGTGGCACCTGGATGTGGGACTGTTAGCGGATGAGGAGGTTTGTGGGCGGGTCCAGGGGGTGCATTCAGAGATACATAGAGGCCAATGATAATGGTGAGGTGCAGGTGGGTGTGGTTTGGGAGGCTCTGAAGGCGGTGGTTAGGGGAGAGCTAATTTCAATTAGGGTTCACAGGGAGAAGAGAGAGAGGATGGAGAGGGAGAGGTTGGTGGGGGAGATAGTAAGGGTGGACAGGTGCTATGCAGAGGCCCCCGAAGAGGGGCTGCTGAGGGAGCGACGGAACCTCCAAACAGAAATTGATTTATTGGCCACATGGAAGGCAGAGGCTCAGTGGAGGAAAATGCAGGGGGCAATGTATGAGTGTGGGGAGAAGGCGAGTCGGATGCTGGCGCATCAGCTACGTAAGAGGGAGGCGGCGAGGGAGATTGGAGGAATCAGGGATGGGGGGGAATACGTTGCGGAGTGCAATTAAAATAAATGAGGTATTTAGGGATTTCTATGGGGACCTGTACAAGTCAGAGCCCCCGGACGGGGGAGAGGGGATGTGGCGGTTCTTAGATCAACTGAGATTCCCGAGGGTGGAGGAAGAGCAGGTGGCTGGCCTGGGGGCCCCGATGGGGCTGGAGGAGCTGGTTAAGGGATTGGGGAGCATGCAGGCGGGCAAGTCCCCGGGACCGGATGGGTTCCCGGTTGAATTTTACAGGAAGTATGTGGATCTGTTGGGCCCGATGCTGGTAAGAACCTTCAATGAGGCGAGGGAGGAAGGGACTCTGCCCCCGATAATGTCTCGGGCGCTGATCTCGCTGATTCTCAAGCGGGATAAGGACCCACTGCAGTGCGGTTCGTATAGGCCGATCTCGCTCCTTAACGTGGATGCCAAGTTGCTGGCGAAGGTCCTCGCTACGAGGATTGTGTCCCAAGAGTGATACATGAGGACCAGACGGGGTTCGTGAAGGGCAGGCAGTTAAATGCGAATGTGCGGAGTCTCCTGAACGTGATTATGATGCCCTCGGTGGGAGGGGAAGCGGATGTGGTGACGGCTATGGACGCGGAGAAGGCCTTTGATGGGTGGAGTGGGAGTACCTATGGGAAGTGCTTAGCAGGTTTGGGTTCGGGGAAGGGTTCATAGGGTGGGTCAGGTTGCTATACAGGGCCCCGGTGGCGAGCGTGTCTACGAACCGGCGGAGATTGGAATATTTCAGATTGTACCGGGGGACGAGACAGGGGTGTCTTCTGTCCACTTTGCTGTTCGCGCTGGCAATTGGGTCGCTGGCCATGGCATTAAGGGAGTCTAGGAACTGGAGGGGGTTGGTCCGTGGAGGGGAGGAACACCGAGTGTCATTGTATGCTGATGACCTGTTGTTATATATTGCAGATCCAATGGAGGGGATGGCGGAGGTCATGCGGATCCTTAGGGTGTTTGGGGACTTCTCGGGCTACAAGCTCAACGTGGGGAAGAGTGAGCTCTTTGTAGTGCATGCGGGGGCCAGGAAAGGGGGCTGTGGAGCTGCCGTTGAAGAGGGCGGGGAGGAGCTTTCGATACCTGGGTATCCAGGTGGCTAGGAGCTGGGGGCCCTGCTTAATTTGACACGGTTGGTGGACCAGATGGAGGAAGACTTTAGGAGATGGGATGTGTTGCCACTTTCCCTGGCGGGTAGGGTGCAGTCGGTCAAGATGACGGTCCTCCCGAGGTTCTTGTTCGTGTTCCAGTGCCTGCCCCTCCTAATGCCCAAGGCTTTTTTCAAGCGGGTAAACAGGAGTATTATGGGGTTTGTATGGGCGAGCAAGACCCCAAGGGTGAAGAGGGTGTTTCTGGAGCGCAGTCGGGACAGGGCGGGCTGGCGCTGCCAAATCTGTGTGGTTATTATTGGGCAGCTAATGTGGCGATGATCCGTAAATGGGTAATGGAGGGAGAGGGGGCGGCGTGGAAGAGGCTAGAGGCGGCGTCTTGTGTGGGTACTAGCTTGGGGGCGCTGGTGACGGCACCGTTGCCGCTACCGCCGACGCGGTACACCACGAGTCTGGTGGTGGCAGCGACATTGAAGATCTGGGGGCAGTGGAAGCGACATAGGGGTGAGGTGGGGGCCTCAATTTGGTCCCCGATACGGGATAATCATAGGTTTGTGTTGGGCAGGATGGATGGAGGGGTTCCTAAGTTGGCATCGGGCAGGAATTAAAGGGCGCATATGACAGGAGTGAGGATGAGTAGGTTTTTTGGGGTGGAGGGCAGATGCGTGAGATGTTCAGGGAGCCCAGCGAATCACGCCCATATGTTCTGGACGTGCCCGGCGCTGGAGGGGTTCTGGAGGGGCTTTGCGAGGGCTGTGTCCAAAGTTGTGAACACCTGGGTCAAGCCGAGCTGGGGGATAGCACTATTTGGGGTATCAGACGAGCCGGGAGTGCAGGAGCCGAAAGAGGCTGGAGTTCTGGCCTTTGCGTCCCTGGTAGCCCGGCGGAGGATCCTGCTAATGTGGAGAGATGCAAAGCCCCCGAGCGTGGAAGCCTGGATCAATGACATGGTGTGGTTAGGTTGGGTTACGGGAAAATTGAGATGGTTGACAGCTTCAAATTCCGAGGTGTGCACATTACCAAAACTCTGTCCTGGTCCACTCACGCCGACGCTACCATCAAGAAAGCACAACAGCGCCTTTACTTCCTCAGGAAACAAAGGAAATTCGGCATGCCCACACTGACTCTTACTAACTTTTACAGATGCATAATCGAAAACATCCTTTTAGTAGGTTCTTTTCCTACTATGCTCAGTGGGTCCCAAACTATGCGGACAAGGCCCGCCCATTCATTCAGTCCACCCAATTCCCCCTTGCGGCCGAGGCACAACATGCTTTCGCCCGCATCAGAGCAGACATCGCAAAGGCCGGGATGCGCGCAGTGGACGAGTCACTGCCTTTCCAAGTAGAAAGCAACGCTTCAGACGTCGCCCTTGCCGCCACTCTAAACCAGGCAGGCAGACCCGTGGCATTCTTTTCCCACACCCTTCATGCCTCTGAAATTCGACACTCATCCGTCGAGAAGGAGGCTCAAGCTATCGTTGAAGCTGTGCGGCATTGGAGGCATTACCTGGCCGGTAAGAGTTTCACTCTCCTTACGGACCAACAGTCGGCATCCTTCATGTTCAATAACACACAGCGGGGCAAGATCAAACATGATAAAATCTTGCAGTGGAGAATCGAGCTCTCCACCTATAATTACAAGATCTTGTATCGCCCCGGTAAACTCGACGAGCCCTCAGACGCCTTCTCCCGAGGTACATGTGCCAGCGCACAAGTGGACCAACTCCGCTTTGTCACCCGGGGGTCACTCGATTGTACCATCTGATCAAAGCTCGCAATCTGCCCTACTCCATCGAGGAAGTAAGGACAGTCACCAGGGACTGCCAGGTTTGTGCGTAGTGCAAGCAGCACTTCTATCGGCCAGACCGTGCGCGCCTGGTGGAGGCTTCCCACCCCTTTGAACGCCTCAGTGTGGATTTCAAAGGGCCCCTCCCCTCCACCGACCGTAACACATATATTCTCAGTGTGGTCGATGAGTACTCCAGATTCCCCTTCGCCATTGTAGTCACCTGGGTTGGCCACTTCCCGACTTAAAATGGAGAACCGCAAAGGCTGAAGGGAAATTCAGCCAACACAGGCAAAGACTAGTAAATACAGAAATCATGTGTATTGAAACCTGTAAGGAACCAGACAGCACTGAAACCAGCATCCATCTGCATAGTAATGAGTGATTCCAGGGCACAATCGCAACAGTTAAAGTGAATAAAGCCAAGCCAGACTCCTCGGCGCCAGCAGGAGCCAAGACAAAGGAAGGCCAACGAACATTTAAAGACCGCCCAATGATCAAGGAACAACTCCAGTATTGAGGAAATCGATCCCAGTGATCGTAAAGCAGTCCAATCATTTGGAAGCAGGTACAGGGTCCGCCCCGAAAGGCGGGAAGCCCCTGGGGACTATAAAGTAAAGCCCCCAAGTTCAAATCATCCTTCTTTGGCAGGGTCACTCAGCAACTTGAACCAACCCTTGACAGTGACCTGTCTTGTTGCCTCCAAGCAAGTAAGTCTCAAGTCAACGCTCGCTACGAGATAGGCGCTCCTAGCTACCAGTCCATACCAGCTTTTGAATCCCGCAGACTCAGGACCTGAACGAAAGGCCATTTGTTCCCCTGACCTGGTGGGCCAGTCCGAAGTTAAGTATAGGCCTGTTAGTGATAGAAATAGCCTGGAAAGTAGAGTTTATGCATGAGTAGTGATTTACTGTGTATAATAAATGTGTTTTGATTTGAATCTTACTAATTGGTGTGTTGAGTTATTGATCATTACTTGAACTTGAACCTCGTGGCGGTATCATAAAGATACCTGGCGACTCTAGAGCGAAGGTTATAAAACAGAGCCAATTGAACCAACCAAAAGTTAGCAACATATTACTGGCGACTCTGGTGGGACCCGATCTAGAAGTGGCTTAACCACTCCAGGAGAATCCAAAATTTGAATTAGAGATCCAATTGGGAACAGAAAAACCACAAGTGTTCAAGCAGTTCTGATCAATCCTCATAATTCGGAAGTGTGTTACTGCATGCGTAAATAACAGGGCTATAAGGTAAACTGATAGATTTTTTTTTGTTGCGACAAAACTGTCGGGAGTTTGTATTCCGGGAAATTGCGAAAGCCGTACCCGTAATTACAGCACCACCTTAATACCCCTTGTTCCAAATTTTAAGAGAAGTATTCAGAGAGGAAAGATGACAATGTAGGCACTGCAACGCCTCATGAACCCCGAAGAATTTGTGGTCGCAGCGACCAGCAGCAGAATAGGACAGTGTCCCGTTTGGGAAGAGGAAATCAGAAAGTACTTCAAAGGGAAAGGATGGCTCACAAATGTGAGGTAATCCATTTTGGTAGGAATAACAGCAAAAGGGATTATTATTTAAATGATAAAATATTAAAACATGCTGCTGTGCAGAGAGACCTGGGTGTGCTAGTGCATGAGTCGCAAAAAGTTGGTTTACAGGTGCAACAGGTGATTAAGAAGGCAAATGGAATTTTGTCCTTCATTGCTAGAGAGATGAAGTTTAAGACTAGGGAGGTTATGCTGCAATTGTGTAAGGTGTTAGTGAGGCCACACCTGGAGTATTGTGTTCAGTTTTGGTCTCCTTACTTGAGAAAGGACGTACTGGCACTGGAGGGTGTGCAGAGGAGATTCACCAGGTTAATCCCAGAGCTGAAGGGGTTGGATTACGATGAGAGGTTGAGTAGGCTGGGACTGTACTTGTTGGAATTTAGAAGGATGAGGGGGGATCTTATAGAAACATATAAAATTATGAAGGGAATAGATAGGATAGATGCGGGCAGGTTGTTTCCACTGGCGGGTGAAAGCAGAACTAGGGGGCATAGACTCAAAATAAGGGGAAGTTGATTTAGGACTAAGTTTAGGAGGAACTTCTTCACCCAAAGGGTTGTGAATCTATGGAATTCCTTGCCCAGTGAAGCAGTAGAGGCTCCTTCATTAAATGTTTTTAAGATAAAGATAGATAGTTTTTTGAAGAATAAAGGGATTAAGGGTTATGGTGTTCGGGCCGGAAAGTGGATCTGAGTCCACAAAAAATCAGCCATGATCTCATTGAATGGTGGAGTAGGCTCGAGGGGCCAGGTGGCCTACTCCTGCTTCTAGTTCTTATGTTCTTTGGAGCGAATTCTGTGAAAATGAGGAAACAGGTCCCGGGAGTATAGGACATGCTTAGTGGGAGAACCTGAGCGAAATCGATAAGAAAAGCTTGGGAAAGGCTCGCAAGCCGATGGCAATCGTGTCCTGTTTGGCACAATTGCGAGGCACAGAGGAGGTCGTTCGGACGCTTCGTAGAGAGATAGAGGAGGCACATCGAATGAGTACGGTTGATGTGAGCGAGATAAAGAGAATCTAGAATTAAGAAGGAAGTTAGCAGCAAAGGACGGAGAGGTGGATGATGCCAAGTGGGCACACCAGTCTTGTCTGGCGCACTTAAGCAGCTTCCAATCCCAGTACGAAAAGGCCTATCAGGACACGCAACGTGCAGTCCTGGTACGAGTGGAAACAGAGAAGCAGGTAGAGGCATTGCAGAGGCAGTGTAGTCACCTGAAGGCAGCGTTAAGAGCACTCCATACGACCACCACGGAGCACAGACAAACCTCACTAGATCACGCAAAGTGCCGGAAGCAGATTGCAGAACTGCAATCTTTGCTTTCAGTTCAGAAAGGATTCCAGAACACCTTTGGATCCCAGTTAGATGAGGAAGACGGCCCTGATTGGGAAGAATTGAGTGAGACAGTGCAGAGATACGTTCTGGGAACATGTGCGCAGGGAAAGCCCCAGAAGAGAAAAGCGCCCCAACCCCCCCACAGAGCAGATAGTTCAGGCTCCAATGAACCCAGTCACCACCCACCGCACAGCCACATCGGACGACACAGAATTTCTGTACACCACCCCCTTAACAGTGACCCAATTACGGGACGCGTGCGATAAAATCAAACCGTTCCTCCCCACCTCAGTGTTAAGTAATGGGTTAAGGGACATTGCAATTAGTTGTCTCATTTATGTTAAGTATCCATTACTTGACACTGATATGTAGAGGGGCTTCAAGTGGCCTCTGTCAGGTGGTGTGTTGTTAAGAGTTTTGTGCAGAGGCTGTGGAAGTGAAATAAATGGTGTTTGGTGAAAAGGGACAAGAACTTTAGACTCTTCATTTCACAGCAACTAAAACGTCTAACAATGGTAGCAGAGGATGGTTCCTGTGCAAATGTGAAGGTTTGAAAGATATAACGTTTCCTGATCAAACCAAGGAGTGAGTGAGAAGGAAAAAAAAAGATACATGGCTGAACCCAGGATAAAGATGGCTGGATATGACTATCCTCCCTTATTTTCTGAAAGGGAATCGTACGACCAATGGAGAACTGCAGTAGTTATGTGGACTAAAGTAACTGCTTTGGGAAAGAGAAAACAAGGTATGGCATTGGCTCTTTCTCTACCATATGGCAGTAAAATCCAAAACAAGTGCTTTCTGAGCTGGAATTGGAAGAGTTAGACTCAGAAGAAGGTCTGGGGACTTTATTACATTATATGGAAAAGATTTATGAGAAAGATGACTTGTTAAGTGCGTATGAAGCATGGTCGGATTTTGATAAGTTCCTGAAAATGGAGGATATCTCCATGGAAGCCTATATAATGGAATTTGGCAGACTATATAAAAGGCTGCAGAAACACAATTTGGAATTTCCACAGTCTGTGTTGGCCTTTAAATTCCTTGACTCTGCTAGAGTGAGCAACATGGATAAGCTCCTGGTTTTGACAGGAGTTCAGTTTACTGATAAGGATACCTTATTCGAACAGATGACAAAAGCTTTACAAAAGTTTCTGGGGAAACATTCGATTCCGATGGCTCTGATGACCCAAATAGGTCAGCCTGCAATAAGGCAGAATATGGAAGATACACTAGTAACAGGATGGCGAAATCGTATGGCTACGAACAGGGCTCAAGACTACAGACGGAGACCGAGACAAGGAAATGATGAAGACAGAAACCCAGTTAGAACCTACAAGAGGAAGATGAACCCCAGAAATGCACGGGGCATGATAAATCGATGTTTTCGATGTGACTCTCAATACCATTATGCTTTCAACTGTCCAACTCGTTATGATAGAGTGTTTGAAGCCACACATGACACGGAAGAGTCAGAAGAGGAAAAAGATAGTGACCAGAAAGAAGGCATTGTCCTATTGACAAGCAGTTTTACGCCGGTAATGAGGGTGTTGGTTGCAGAATCCTTCAATTGTGCTGTATTGGACAGTGGCTGCACATCTACTGTGTGTGGAATTGACTGGTTAAAATGTTACCTGGACTCTTTGAATGCTGAAAATCATAACAAGGTTAAGGAATTTGAAAGTTCCACAAGTTTCACGTTTGGGGATGATAATACTCTGAAGTCGCTGCAAAGAGTGGTGATCCCTTGCAATATTGCCGGAGTGAATCATTTCATTAGCACGGATGTTGTATCAAGTGAGATACCTTTGCTTCTGAGCAGACCATCGATGAAGAAAGTACACATGAAACTGGATATGGAACAGGATAAGGCAACAGTTTTTGGAAAGACTGTGGACTTACAATTTACACAGTCGGGACATTTCTTTCCATTACTGACAAATAATTTTTCAAGTAGAGTGGTTAAGGATGTGTTAATGGCAGTTGAAAATGGGACTTTAGCTGATTAAAAGGCTTGTGGTATTAAAACTGCATAGGCAATTTGCACATCCGTCTCCTTGGAGGCTGAAAAATGTATTAAAGGATGCAGGGGTAAGGGATGACGACTATACTCAACTGATCAAACAGGTTAGTGACCGCTGTGAAGTTTGTAGGAAGTACAGAAGGACACCAGCACGACCGAGAGTAACCCTAACTCTGGCCAGGGATTTTAACAACATTGTGGCCATGAACCTTAAGATCTGGGATAAAGCAAATAATATATTTATTTTGCATTTTGTAGATTTAGCAACCAGATTTAGTCAATCAACGATTGTACGAAGGAAAGAAAAGAGAGTAATTCTGGATCAAATCGTGGAAAAATGGATAGGGACAGGAATGGGTCCACCGGCAAAATTCCTTACGGACAATGGGGGAGAATTTGCTAATGATGAGTTTAGGGATATGTGTGAAAACATGAATATCAGAGTTATGAATACGGATGCAGAAAGCCCATTTAGTAATGGTGTCTGTGAAAGAAATCATGCTGTCATCGATGACATGCTTCGGAAAATTTTGGCAGATCGACCAAATTGCAGACTAAATTCAGCTTTAGCATGGGCAGTACATGCAAAGAATTCATTGCAGATGGTTGGGGGCTATAGTCCTTATCAATTAGTGTTTGGTAGAAATCCTAAAATTCCGTCCATTTTGGATGACCAGCCTCCAGCTTGGGAGGGGATTACAATTAGCTCTGGTTTTGCTGAACATTTAAATGCTTTACGTAGCAGTGGAAAAGCTTTTTTGGAAGCAGAAGTCTCTGAAAGAATTCGCAGAGCTTAAGACATAACGTACGGCCATCAGATGCCATTTTTCAGCAAGGAGGCATGGTATACTATAAGAGAGACAATTCTAATGAATGGAAAGGCCCAGGGAAGATCATAGGCACAGATGGCAAAACAATTATTTTGCAACATGGTAATCAAACTGTTAGGGTCCATTCATCAAGGATAATGGGTACAGATTACAAATTTTCAAATTTAGACAGAGCAGACAGACATGACGAGGAACCAGAGTCATCTGGTACGCATGTGTTACAGAACTATGAGGACCAATTAACTGATATAGACAGGGTTTCTGTGGAGGAACACAACACTTCTGGTGAATTAAAACAGGCCATTTTTCCGAAAGGGCAACTGCCAAAAGTTGGTACAAAAGTGACATACTTGCCTGAAGGGTCTAGTCAATGGAAGGATGCAACTGTTATTAGTAGAGCAGGGACGGCCACTGGAAAGTATAAAAATTGATTGAACGTACAGCATTCAGGGGAAGGAGTCAAGACAATGGATCGGGAAAACAAAGTTCAAAAATGGAGGGCACAGAAACGCAGTGCCAGTTCAGATAGTACATCGGATAGTGAACAGGTCCGCAGGAAAAGGTCAAGAACTATTGAAAGGACATCCCACAGCAGAAAGGAAAGATCAAGCAGTAGCAGTACAGAGCGAGATACCAGGCAGGAGAGGGGACGTAGTTTGCCAAGATCTCGGAACATGAGTAAGACTATGAATACTAATAGTAGAAGCCCACCTGCACGTGAGATTTTGGTGGCTTCAAATAAATTAGATGAAAAAGTTATTAAAGAAGCTAAACAGCAAGAATTGCATAGTTGGTGTGAATTTGGGGTATACACGGAAGTACCGGATAGGGGACAAAGAGCTCTCTCCCACAGATGGATTTGCATGGAAAAGGTTCTTCCGGATGGAACTTATAAGGCAAAGGCCAGGCTCGTGGCAAGGGGAGTTGAAGAAAACTTAGAAGATCAGGATTTAAGGGTAGATTCACCTACAGCAGGAAAGGTTATTTTAAAGATCTTCTTGGCTCTATTAGCCACAAAGGCATGGGAATGCAAATCTATAGATATAAAAGCTGCCTTTTTGCAGGGGCATCAGCTCCAGAGAGACATTTTTCTCCGTCCTCCTAAAGAAGCAGCTAACACAAAAAGGGTACTCTGGAAGTTGAACAAATGTGTATATGGATTAAATGATTCATCTAGAGTCTGGTATTTTTCGGTAAGGTCAGTTTTGTTAAAGTTAGGCTGTTGCCAGTTGAAAGCAGATCCTGCAATGTTTTACTGGCACTATAAAGGAAATCTTTCTGTCATTTTTATGATGCATGTCGATGATTTTTTGCGGGGTGGGACTAGTGATTTTGAAGCTATTGGAATCTCTGGTTTGAGGAAAGAATTCAGGGTTGGAAGTCAGGCTTCCGGTGCATTTAAATATATTGGACTGGAAATTGGACAGACTAAGTTAGGGGCAACATTACGTCAGCATTCTTATTTGGAAAGCATCACCCCAATAGCAATTAGTCGTGGCCGAGTTTCACAAAAAGACGCAATGGTTTCAAAGATAGAAAAAGAGCAACTGCGAAGTTTAATTGGGCAACTAAGCTGGTTAGGTAGACCGGACGTGAGTTTTGATGTCGTAGAGTTGAGTACAAAAATGAATGATCCCAAAGTGGAAGACATAATAAGAGCAAATAAAGCGTTGGCCAAACTAAAAATGCAGGAGTGTGTTTTGAAGTTCCTGGTTTTAGGTGACCTTAAGCACTTGAAACTCATAGTTTATAGTGATGCGTCCTATGCAAATTTATGTGATGGGGTTTCAAGCGCAGGAGGTTTTATAATTTTCCTTTTGGGAAACAATGGTAAATGTTGCCCACTTGTGTGGGAAACAAAGAAAATAAGGAGAATGGTAAAAAGCACTTTGGCTGCTGAGACGTTAAGCCTTGTAGAGGCGGTGGATATGGCTTTTTATATAAGTATGATATTGACAGAAATTTTGGGATTAGGGGATTTGGGTAATATACCTATTGACTGTCACATTGACAATAAATCCCTGTGGGAAAATGTGCACTCTACAAAAAGTGTCAATGAAAAGAGGTTACGGATAGACATCGCAAGTTTGAAGCAGATGTTGGACAGAGGGGAAATAACAAAAATGGGTCGACAGGAGCTATCAACTGTCAGACTGTTTTACGAAAAGAGGGGCGAGTTCACAGAAACTTTTGGATATTGTTAATGAAGGGCGCTTGTTTCTGTGACTGTTTTTTTTTCTTTGTTGTCCAAACAAAACAAAAAAAAGGGGGGGGCATCATGTGTGTGTTTTTGAGTTTCTTGAAATTTTGTTTTCACCTAATTATTTTTTTTCTCCAAGGAAGGGGAAACTGTTAAGTAATGGGTTAAGAGACATTGCAATTAGTTGTCTCATTTATGTTAAGTATCCATTAATTGACACTGACATGTAAAGGGGCTTCAAGTGGCCTCTGTCAGGTGGTGTGTTGTTAAGAGTTTTGTGCGGAGGCTGTGGAAGTGAAATAAATGGTGTTTGGTGAAAAGGAACAAGAACTTTAGACTCTTCATTTCACAGCAACTAAAACGTCTAACACTCAGACCCCCACCACTTCTTTGCCAGAGTAAAACAGCAGGCTACCATGTACGGCCTGGATGAGCGAGAGCAAGTAAAGCTCACAGTTTTGAGTTTAGACCCTTCGGTCGTAGCAGCCCTTCCCGACCCACAGAATGTATGAGGAGGCACCCTTGCAGAAATGCAGACCGCGATCCTAGACGCGATCGGGTATAACAGGGTGACCCCGTAGAAGGCCTCAATAAGTGCAGGCAAAAGAAAACCAAGCACCCCACAGCGTTTGCTGGACGCTTGTGGATCCATTTCGCAGCAGTTTTCGGAGACTGAGACCGCGCCCATTTGTCCCCAGACAACATGACCAAGTGGACCCACGCCCTTATCTCCCATGCCACAGAAACAGGACAAAAAGCCTGTACAAATTATGAACCCTCAGAGGAAGCTCATAATGAGAAATGGGTTGTAAAAAGATTGCCCCGCGCCTGGGAGCAATCTGTTCAAAACAAACCCATGAACAAAAATCCCGAAGAACAGCAGGCAGAAGCAGACATACACACAGTTAAGGCACACCAGAACCCCGCATGGGTAAATAAAGGCAGGAACAGCCCCCCACAAAAGCCACAGGAGTGTTACAACTGTGGACAGTTAGGACACTTTGCACGAGAATGCAATGCCCCACGAAAGCCACAGAGAGCCCAGCAGTCAGGCACTCTGAATAAGAATAGGACAGAGCCCATACGTAGTGTGAGCACCCGTTCAGACTAGACGGACCTGAACGGAACAGACTGACGGTGTTCGGGCTCCCCTAGTTGGGTCTGCGACACCCTTTGGGATAGGTCCGGCCGACCAGTAGTTGCAGCAAAGATACGGGGACAGCCCATCGAATTTCTCTGGGACATAGGAGGGTCCCGCACCACAATCAATTCCTCCACCATATTCCAGAAAGACACGTGGCCCACTACAGCCACCATCACCCTCAGCGGCTTTACAGGCCACTCACAGCAGGGATACGTCACAGCCCCTGTACCCATTCAGATTGGCAATATAATGACAAAGCACCCCATAGTTTTAGTCGATCTACCCCACACAGCAGAACACATTTTGGGCATCGATTTTATGAATTCCCACAACCTGTCCTTTGATCCAGTCAACCAGTGTGTTTGGAGAATGGCAAAATCCGCAAGAGCCCCCGCAACGCTCACCAACGCTTGTTGGTGAATACGCCAACAAGATTAGCGCAGTAGGCGAATTTTGGTTTGACCCGACCACAATTAGCACACACAAGCAGGTTAGGGCAGTTCTGCAGAAGCACAGGAATCACAGGACCTGACCCTAGACCCCAAAAGCAATACGGACTGGTTGGCTACTGCCGAAACCACATTTACGGTTGCGCCAGCAAGGCAGCACCCCTCTTGGAACTCCTAAAGAAAGGAGCCCCTTGGGAATGGCTTCCGCAGCATACGGATGCTGTGGATGCTTTGAAAAGAGCCCTCATTGCAGCCCCCGCACGACAGGTTCCAGACCCGCTATCCCCTTACGCTATAGCGATAGCTAGCACCGACCGCACCCTTCCGGCCGTGCTCCTCCAGGAACGGCACGAACAGCTAAGACCCATGGCTTATGCCTCCAGACTTTTAGATGCTGTGGAGCAGGGATTTTCGGCCTGTGAAAGGCACCTGCTCACAGTTTTCTGGGCAGTTCAGTATTTTTCTTACATAACCGGACTAAACCCCATCACAATCCTCACAGAACACACCCCCACCTAATTTTTACTTGACGGACAACTCAAGGACGGTACAGTTAATCAGATTAGAGCAGCTAGATGGACCCTTCTTTTGCAGGGACGGGACATCACTGTTAAAAGGACCAAGACCCACACTTTCTTAGCAGACAACCTTCAGTACTCAGGCACCCCCCATGAATGTGAAATCATCTCACCGCACCACAACACAGGCCCCTTTATTGCAAAAACAACCCCCAGAAAGATAGGTAGTTCATCCCAGAGCCCCCAGCACACAGACACGTGCGCACCTCTAAGGATATATGTGGACGGTTCTTCCACGATATTAGAAGGGAAGCGCATTACAGGATGCGGCATTTATGTTGAGGACGCACAGGGACGCGCCCTAGAAGAAATATCACTAAAGCTACCAGGCCACTTAGGCGCGCAGGCAGCATAACTAGCAGCCGTTGCGTACATTGTGGATCACCCAGATTCCTTCCCCAGCCCAGCAGACATATACTCGGACAGCCTCTATGTCTGCAATAGCCTTACAGAATTCCTACCCCTGTGGAAAGCAAGAGGATTTGTTTCCGCAGACGGAAAACCCCTCCCTTCAGCCCCATTGCTCCACCACATTTTAGAAAAAGCACAGAACAGGACATTCGGAATCGTTAAAGTTCGAAGTCACCACCGTTCCTCCCCCACTAGAAATGTAAAGGCCGACGCACTGGCAAAAGCAGGTTCCAGGCATGGATATTTTTGGACATCCCCCGAAAGCGCACCAGTGAATGCAGTTCAGGCCTCGCAGACTAATATCGATGATTTAGTGCAGGCCCAGAAGCAGGATAACAATCTCAGGGAGATTTTGAAAGGAACATTTACGGCACCTTACGATAGATTCAAAAATGCACTGACCACATACGACGGTGTGGTGTTAAAAGACACCCTTTATGTGGTTCCTGAACAGGACAGGAATCAGCTCATTTGTTTATTCCATAACAGTCATGGACATCAGTGAATTGATCCCACTGTAGCCCACCTCAGGCAGCTCTGTTGGTGGCCAAGTTTAAAAGAAGACGTAACGTACTACGTTGAGAATTGCCTTATCTGTGCCCAGAACAATCCGGACAGATACGCAAAGAAAGCTCAACTTAGTCACACCCCTGGACTAACCTCCAGATTAATGGCCCCTGGACTAACCTCCAGATTGATTTGATAGGACCCCTTGCAGGAATGGTTATAAGTATGTACTCGTTGTGATAGACACGTTTACGAAATGGGTAGAGGCATTCCCATCCAGAACTAACACGGCAAAGACCACAGCCAAGATCCTAACCCACCACATCTTTACGAGATGGGGACTCCCCCGCAGCATTGAATCCGACCAAGGTTCCCATTTTACGGGACGTGTCATGAAGAACGTCCTCACGATATTTGGCATTACCCAAAGATTCCACATCGCATACCACCCCCAGTCAAGTGGTATCGTGGAGCGCATGAATCGGACCCTAAAATCAACCCTCAGAAAAATGGTCCAGCAAAACAACACCACTTGGGATTCAGTCCTCCCTTTTGCGCTGATGTTTTTGCGAAATACAGTTTCAACATCCACAGGTTACACCCCACACACTCTCATGACCGGACACCCCATGAAAGGCACATAGTTTTTATTAGGATTGGACTTGACCAGCCCCGAAGTGACGGCCCTCACACACGAGAACGTAGTAAAACAGCTAGTGGAAAATGTTAAAACGTCTCAGCTAGCAGCCGCAGTAAGATTAGGTACATGGAAGAAACAGAGCAAGGCCTGTTTCGGTAAGACAGTGCATGCGACTGAGTTTGAGGTAGGACAGCAGGTCATGCTCTCCATTTACAACCCCAGCACATTCCTGTCACTGAAGTATTCGGGCCCGTACTCCATTGCAGACAAAGTAAGCCCCTCCGTCTACAAAATCAAGTACCCCAACGGAAAGACAGCGTGGTTCCATATTAACCAGCTTAAGGCATATGGCCCACAGTCCAACCACGCACATCACGTCATGCTCGATGCAGCAGACCACGCCCCACCCACAGCCAACGTAGCCCTACCCTCCCCCAACACGCCCACCACATCCACGGACTCACCCTCGACTCCACCCCCAAACTCTAGACTCCGCCCCAGAATGCCACAGACAGCAGCAGCACCGACAGCGACTGTGACTCAGACAATAGCCACAGCACGCCTCCCTACTATCCCCAGGCAACAGGACCCACACCCAGCGAATCTGACCACGATTCGAGTGATCCCTTCCTCATCACATTTCTCAACAACCCCACCAAAGACCACCGCCCTACAATGACGATTCTGTCCCCACAGAACTAGACACCACCTTTTGGCACCGAGATAACTCATACAGACTCGTCCGGAACGATGAAATGGACCCCAAATCGCACCATGCAGCCCTATCAGCCCTAATACATTCGAGAGTATGGCATCCGGGAGAAGATGACGACTTTGAGTCTGACTCCCAAAGCGAGAACCCCTTTGCGACCCTGTTCGCAACTGATAACTGAGGTGTCCAGATGGTGTTTTAAAAAGGAACCGCTTGGGAGAAACGGTGTCCTTTCTGATGGAACCTGCAGCATGTTGTTTAATGTTGTTTGTTACTGTTAGTGTTAAATGTTGTTTGTAAGATCGGAAATATTTTCCATGGCCCCACACCTTATTGTCGGCCGAAACCTATGAGAACTTGCCAGCACGCTCATCGGCAGAAACCGCTGAGAGCTTGCCAGCCCCCCGTTCATAACTGCTCTTCTGGTTCGAAGGTAGAACCAATACGGCAACCCTCCCACGATGACTACATTTCTTGCCCGTTCTTGCCGGTTGCTCAGACAGTGGAGAGACGGCATTGGTCTCCACCCTGCCTGAGGACCCCCCTCTGGTCAACTACGCCCGGATAGAGCACACACGGCATTGATCACCGTCCTACCCAGGGATTCCATCCAATTCTTACCCGAACGGTTTGGTTCAAAAAGTTGTTTTGTTTTCCGGCGACCCTTAGGTTGCCATCCCTATGCTATTTACATCCTCAAACATTTGGATGGTAAATCGCACAGCCTGCGAGACGGCTCGCACTGTTTCAGTATTTTTAAGTGTGTCTTGTCCTGAATATTCAGTTTAAAAAAATAAAAAAATGAGGGAGTCACACATGGTGACAAATTGTAAGGGGAGAATTGGCACTGAAGGACAGACATACTAACAGACGAGATATTAAACCAAGATAGTAACAGACACTATGCTTGATCCCGCAGAACCCCAGAAGCTCCAGGAAAAGAGACGAAACAGAAAGGAAAAGAGAAAGAAGAAAACAACGAACACGTCATACGTGTATTTCGTCGTTATTGCAATGTGTATTAGGTTGCGCGCGAACGCGAACCCCCTGACCCCAACCCCCCCCCCAGCCGTTAAGGATTCACTTCCCCATAGCACCCAGAGCCCAGTAACAGGCAACACCACACCATCATGGTGTGATAAGCTCATAACGTGGTACTCCCTTTCCTACGTAGTCAAATCCCTATTAGCATTGGCGATACTCTGCAGCATCGTGCAGACTATCCGCATGAAGAAATGGAGAAGGAGAGCCTTCCGCGCTAGCACCCCGGTATACAGAATGAAATCCCTTATTTTCAGTTTTCACCAGGACCCCGAACACCTTGATTTATAATAGAGGACATTCGGTTGCGTCCTTTTGTAAATAAAGAAATGGAAAGATTGTACACCCCTGTGCTTGACTGCCAAGCCAGGAAAAATGTGAATGCTGCATTTATTTTTGTATTGTTTAGGAAGTTAGTGTGATTGAACGTTTAGTGAGTGTAGTGTATTGAGGACAGTTAGAGGTACCGTTTTTCTTTTCTTTTAGTAATGCATGCCCCTTTATCATTAGGATCACAAGGAGGTAGTGTAGCCACCTGGGTTGACCACTTCTCGACTTAAAATGGAGAACCGCAAAGGCTGAAGGGAAATTCAGCCAACACAGGCAAAGACTAGCAAATACAGAAATCATGTGTATTGAAACCTTTAAGGAACCAGACAGCACTGAAACCAGCAGCCATCTGCATAGTAATGCAGCAGCCATCTGCACAGTAATGAGCAATTCCAGGGCACAATCACAACAGTTAAAGTGAATAAAGCCAAGCCAGACTCCTCGGCGCCAGCAGGATCCAAGACAAAGGAAGGCCAACGAACATTTAGGGACCGCCCAACGATCAGGGAACAACTCCAGTATTGGTGAAATCGATCCCAGTGATCGTAAAGCAGTCCAATCACTTGGAACCAGGTACGCTGTCCGCCCCGAAAGGCGGGAAGCCCCTGGGGACTATAAAGTAAAGCCCCCAAGTTCAAATCATCCTTCTTTGGAAGGGTCACTCAGCAACTTGAACCAACCCTTGACAGTGACCTGACTTGTTGCCTCCAAGCAAGTAAGTCTCAAGCCAACGCTCGCTACGAGATAGGCGCTCCTAGCTACCAGTCCATACCAGCTTTTGAATCCCGCAGACTCAGGACCTGAACGAAAGGCCATTTGTTCCCCTGACCTGGTGGGCCAGTCCGAAGTTAAGTATAGGCCTGTTAGTGATAGAAATAGCCTAGAAAGTAGAGTTTATGCATGAGTAGTGATTTACTGTGTATAATAAATGTGTTTTGATTTGAATCTTACTAATTGGTGTGTTGAGTTATTGATCATTACTTGAACTTGAAACTCGTGGCGGTATCATAAAGATACCTGGCGGCTCTAGAGCGACGCCAATTGAACCAACCAAAAATTAGCAACACCATCCCATGCCACGATATGACGGCTGCCACCGTCATCAAGGCCCTCAGCACCATCTTTGCTCTGTTCGGTTTCCCCGCCTACATCCACAGTGACAGGGGATCCTCATTCATGAGCAATGAGCTGCGTCAGTTCCTGCTCAGCAGGGGTATAGCCTCCAGCAGGACGACCAGCTACAACCCCTGGGGAAACAGGCAAGTAGAACGGGAGAACGGGATGGTTTGGAGGGCCGTCCAGCTAGCCCTATGGTCCAGGAACCTCCCAGCCTCTTGCTGGCAGGAGGTCCTCCCTGACGCTCTGCACTCCATCCGGTCACTATTGTGCATCGCCACTAATAACACACCCCATGAACGTGTTTTTACCTTCCCCAGGAAGTCCACATCCGGTATGTCGCTCCCGACTTGGCTCGCTGCTCCAGGACCGGTCCTTCTCCGTAGGCACGTCCGATCCCACAAGGCGGACCCCTTAGTGGACAGGGTTCACCTGCTCCACGCCAACCCTCAATATGCCTACATTGAGTTCCCCGACGGCCGCCAAGATACTGTCTCACTCAGGGACCTGGCACCGTCAGGTTCCACCCGAACACCCCCCCCCCCCCCCAACAATGCGCCCCCCCCCCACCTTCCACCATGCCCCAATATTGACCCTACCAGACCACCCTTCCCTTTTCCACACAAGAGGACTTCTGCACGCTCCCGGAGTTCCCCGATGACTGGCCAGCATCAAAACTGCCACCACCGCCATCGGGGCCACCTCCACCACTGCCAGCACCGACTTCGCCGCCACCGTTACGCCGATCCCAACGACGCACCAAAGCACCGGACCGGCTGAACCTTTGACAGACTCCGGACCGTCAACATGGACTTTTCTTTTGCTACCACTGTACATAATTGCACTAATTGTATATAGTTTCATGTCACCCCCGCCGGACTCATTTTTAACAGGGGGTGAATGTGGTGATCCACTGTAATTGGAGCTGTAAGGTAGGACCTGAACTACAGGTTCGCCAGTAGCTCCTGCCGGCTGGCTCCACCCAGGGAGAACTGTATAAATATGCATGACCTCCAGTGCCCTGCCATTTCGCCAGCTGCAGCAGGAGGCCTCGCATCTGACTGTAATAAAGCCACAGTTGTACACAACTTTAGTCTTTGTGCAATTGATCGTGCATCACCGGAGGAGGCTATTCAGCCCATCGAGTCTGCACCGGCCCTTACAAAGAGCACCCTACGTTTCTACTCTATCCCCGTAACCCAGTGACCCCCACTTAACATTTTTTTGGACACTAAGGGCAATTTAGCCTGGCCAATCCACCTAACCTGCACATCAATGGACTGTGGGAGGAAACCGGAGCACCTGGAGGAAACCCACGCAGACACAGGGAGAACGTGCAGACTCCGCACAGACAGTGACCCAGCCGGGAATCTAACCTGGGACCCTGGAGCTGTGAAACAACTGTGCTAACCACTAAACTACCATGCTGCCCTTCAATGAGTCATAGTGGCAGGTATGAAGATTGTAAGTCAAAATGTGCAGTGGAATAATCTCATAGCAACTGCACTGGTGGAATCCATGAAATTTATACAACTTTCTAGAAAATCAGCCATCATGGGGGTGCTATATTGTCGATTTTGTTGGCAAGTGTCTGACAGACAGGAAGATCCTAGCTGCAATGGGAATCAGAATCAGGAACACATTGGAGGCTAGCAGAGCAGGCTGGATGTCACCAGGAGCACTGGCTGCCAGGTTTTTGTGCTATTTATTCCTGTAATCCAAACCACTTAAGACGCTAAATGTTCAACAGGGCCCTGATTCCACTAGCTGTGGTGAGGAGGTTCAAGCTCATGAAAGGGATTCTGTCCAGACTTGCCCCTGTTTGAATGAAGTTGCTCAGCATCGTGCAACCATGAAACCTCCTTTGGGAGCCTACACCTTCACCTAACGGGGCCTTCTCCCCGAAATCCCAATCGTGCATATGAATGGCAGGGTGGATCTCCACTATTGATCTTGCACACTCTCCACTTTCTTGCTTTCAGCTTCTTTCTGGCATTGTATTGGTGATCCTCCTCTGCACCATTGAGAGTGGCGCAGCTAGTTGCAAGGGCATGCCCACCATCTTCCTGCCACCATACCATTTTGCCAGCAGCGGGCAAGGTGGCAGATTGGCCACCTTCCGGGAGGCCAGTTGAGGTGGTCAGTTAAGGGATGTTCCCTTCTCCATGTGGAGAGACCACTGAGTGAAACCTGATGGTCTCCAAGTGGATTCAGGTGGGGTCCATCCTTCTTTTGGGCATTCCATCATGGCCCATGTAGTCAATGACCAACATTCAGGCAACAACATCACAATGTCTCACACCACCCCTACCATTGCTAGGACATGCTTCCCCAATTCTGGCACCCTCACAAACGCACTCCCTCCCCCTCCTTAGCCAGTGAGGAGGTCGCTCCCTGGTGTTGTGCCCTTGCCATAGTCTCCTCAGCATGGTCTCTGCTGAGTTGCTGGACCTCCACTGTCCTTAACATGCCCCCCTCCCGGTTTCCGCTGCTGGTGGGAATGGGGTCACCTCCTGCTATGGACTCTGGCAGTGGCAATGCTGCTGCCTCCACAAAATTCAGTCCTATGACTCTGCATAAAAATCCTTTAATAATGTGTAATCTTAAAGAAAGAGAGAAATCTGCAAGAACTTTGTAAGGGCTGACAACTGAGAAGATTTTCAAAAGCAGGTGGGTAGTATTGGGTTTGACAAGTGAATCATCTCACGTTAGAGGCGGTGCACAGGAGGTGGGCCGAGAGAATCGAGTTCCTGGAGAACAGGTCGAGGAGGAAGAATCTCCGGATTCTGGGTCTCCCCGAAGGAGTGGAGGGAGCTGATGCCGGGGCGTATGTGAGTACGATGCTCCAGTCACTGATGGGTGCGGAGGCCTCTCCGAGCCCCCGGGAGCTGGAAGGGGCTCACCGGGTCCTGGCGAGGAGACCCAAGGCTGATGAGCCGCCAAGGGCGATAGTGGCAAGGTTCCATCGCTTCGCGGACAAAGAAAGTGTTCTGAGATGGGCCAAGAAGGTGCGGAGCAGTAGATGGGAGAATGCGGTGATCCGTGTTTACCAGGATTGGAGCGCGGAGGTGGCAAGGAGGAGAGCTGGCTTCAACCGGGCCAAGGCGGTGCTGCACAAAAAAAGAGTCAGGTTCGGCATGCTGCAGCCTGCGCGACTGTGGGTTACTGATCAGGACCGACACCATTATTTTGAAATGCCAGAAGAGGCATGGACCTTTATTCAGACGGAAAAATTGGACTCGAACTGAGGGTATGTGGTTGTGGGGGGAGATGATGGTTGTATACGGGGTTGTAAATATGGGTAAAGATTACTTCATGGGTGGGATGATGGATGGGGATGTGGGTAGAGTTCCGGTTAAAATTCCCCTTTTGTCTTTTCTTTTCTGCAGACGAGACGATGGGGAATGTGGGCGTCGGTGCTGGAGGGAGGCGAGACTAAGGATGAGGGAACTGGGATAATGGCCGCAACAGGAGCTGCGCCATAGGGGGCGGGGCTGGTTCAGGAAAGCACGGGCTTTTTCCCGCGCTAAAAGGGGGGGGGTTGGAGGAAGGCAAGGAGGAGGAGAGACTCCCACACGGGGAGATCAACGGGAAGGCGGGGGAAGCCGGGGTCAGCAGAAGTCAGCTGGGTGTGATTGCTGGGAGGTAAGTCTGTGCTTTAAAAACACTTGTCTTTGCAGGGGCAGGCCAGTCGATTTCGTCGGGAGAACAGCTGGTTTGTCAATTTCAGCGGGGGCAGTGCGGAAGTGATTGCTGGGAGGTAAGTCTGTGCTTTAAAACCACTTACCTGGTCCCGTTTTCGGTCCCTCTTTTCTGTTTTTTTTAAATATTTTAGTATTTAAGGCGGGAACAGGAAGTTCGACCCGCGGACCTCTGGGAAGACCCTCACCAATAAATTCTGGTGGAGAGGAAACCCGACACACTACACGTGTAGTGTCTCCCACCCGCCCTCCTCCTCTAACCTAATAATAAAACCCATTGGTGTGAGGTAAGTACCATATTTTATTATTAACACGAAGAAGGTAAGTAAGTGATTTTTACGCATTTTTACTTTTGTACCTTTTTCAAATTGTGTGTGTGTCGGGGGGGAAACTGAAGTGAAATCACAGAAAAGCTGTGGCCTGAGTGGCTGGTTGGGATTCTACACTAAATTAAAAAAACTGAGCATTGGTAACTAATTAAACATAATTACTTAATTATAATTTAGAGGGATATCTGAGCCAGAGATCGGAGAGTACTATATTTAGCTTTCGCATTTCTATTAGAAATCTAGTGCTAGGAAACAGATAGTCAACAGTAACTTTGAAATTTAAAAAAAAAAAATTTTAATTTTAATTTTAATTAATTGATGCAATGTCAGTTAGAGGGGTGCTGTGCTCTGACTGTGAGATGTGGCAGGTCCGGGAGGCTTCCAGCATCCCGGATGGCTTCATCTGCAGAAAGTGCACCCAACTGGAGCTCCTCACAGATCGCATGGTTCGGTTGGAGCGGCAATTGGATGCACTTAGGAGCATGCAGGTGGCGGAAAGCGTCATAGATCGCAGTTATGTAGATGTGGTCACACCCAAGGTGCAGGCAGAGAAATGGGTGACCACCAGAAAGGGCAGGCAGTCAGTGCAGGAATCCCCTGTGGTTGTCCCCCTCTCGAACAGATATACCCCTTTGGATACTGTCGGGGGGGATAGCCTATCAGGGGAAAACAGCAGCAGCCAGAGCAGTGGCACCACGGCTGGCTCTGATGTTCAGAAGGGAGGGTCAAAGCACAGAAGAGTAATAGTAATAGGGGACTCTATAGTCAGGGGCACAGATAGTCGCTTCTGTGGACGTGAAAGAGACTCCAGGATGGTATGTTGCCTCCCTGGTGCCAGGGTCCAGGATGTCTCCGAACGGGTAGAGGGCAGCCTGAAGGGGGAGGGCAAACAGGCAGAGGTCGTTGTACATATTGGTACTAACGACATAAGCAGGAAGGGGCATGAGGTCCTGCAGCATGAGTTCAGGGAGCTAGGCAGAAAGTTAAAAGACAGGACCTCGAGGGTTGTAATCTCGGGATTACTCCCTGTGCCACGTGCCAGTGAGGCTAGAAATAGGAAGCTAGAGCAGCTAAACACGTGGCTAAACAGCTGGTGTAGGAGGGAGGGTTAACATTATCTGGACCACTGGGAGCTCTTCCGGGGCAGGTGTGACCTGTATAAGAAGGACGGGTTGCATCTAAACCGGAGAGGCATAAATATCCTGGCCGCGAAGTTTGCTAGTGTCACACGGGAGGGTTTAAACTAGTATGACAGGGGGGTGGGCACGGGAGCAATAGGTCAGAAGGTGAGAGCATTGAGGGAGAACTAGGGAATAGGGACAGTGTGGCTCTGAGGCAGAGCAGACAGGGAGAAGTTGCTGAACACAGCGGGTCTGGTGGCCTGAAGTGTGTATGTTTTAATGCAAGATGTATTACGGGTAAGGCAGATGAACTTAGAGCTTGGATTAGTACTTGGAACTATGATATTGTTGCCATTACAGAGACCTGGTTGAGGGAAGGGCAGGATTGGCAGCTAAACGTTCCAGGATTTAGATGTTTCAGGCGGGATAGAGGGGGATGTAAAAGGGGAGGCGGAGTTGCGCTACTGGTTCGGGAGAATATCACAGCTGGACTGCGAGAGGACACCTCAGAGGGCAGTGAGGCTATATGGGTAGAGATCAGGAATAAGTAGGGTGCAGTCACAATGTTGGGGGTTTACTACAGGCCTCCCAACAGCCAGCGGGAGATAGAGGAGCAGATAGGTAGACAGATTTTGGAAAAGAGTAAAAACAACAGGGTTGTGGTGATGGGAGACTTCAACTTCCCCAATATTGACTGGGACTCACTTAGTGCCAGGGGCTTAGACGGGCGGAGTTTGTAAGGAGCATCCAGGAGGGCTTCTTAAAACAATATGTAGACAGTCCAACTAGGGAAGGGGCGGTACTGGACCTGGTATTGGGGAATGAGCCCGGCCAGGTGGTAGATGTTTCAGGAGGGGAGCATTTCGGTAACAGTGACCACAATTCAGTAAGTTTTAAAGTACTGGTGGACAAGGATAAGAGTGGTCCTAGGATGAATGTGCTAAATTGGGGGAAGGCTAATTATAACAATATTAGGCGGGAACTGAAGAACATAGATTGGGGGCGGATGTTTGAGGGCAAATCAACATCTGACATGTGGGAGGGTTTCAAGTGGCAGTTGAAAGGAATTCAGGACCGGCATGTTCCTGTGAGGAAGAAGGATAAATACGGCAATTTTCGGGAACCTTGGATGACGAGAGATATTGTAGGCCTCGTCAAAAAGAAAAAGGAGGCATTTATCAGGGCTAAAAGGCTGGGAACAGACGAAGCCTGCGTGGAATATAAGGAAAGTA
This sequence comes from Scyliorhinus torazame, assembly GCF_047496885.1. Taxonomy (NCBI): domain Eukaryota; kingdom Metazoa; phylum Chordata; class Chondrichthyes; order Carcharhiniformes; family Scyliorhinidae; genus Scyliorhinus; species Scyliorhinus torazame. Next base: position 185,421,634 of record NC_092719.1, read on the forward strand.
GGAAGGAACTTAAGCAAGGAGTCAGGAGGGCTAGAAGGGGTCACGAAAAGTCATTGGCAAATAGGGTTAAGGAAAATCCCAAGGCTTTTTACACGTACATAAAAAGCAAAAGGGTAGCCAGGGAAAGGGTTGGCCCACTGAAGGATAGGCAAGGGAATCTATGTGTGGAGCCAGAGGAAATGGGCGAGGTACTAAATGAATACTTTGCATCAGTATTCACCAAAGAGAAGGAATTGGTAGATGTTGAGTCTGGAGAAGGGTGTGTAGATAGCCTGGGTCACATTGAGATCCAAAAAGAAGAGGTGTTGGGTGTCTTAAAAAATATTAAGGTAGATAAGTCCCCAGGGCCTGATGGGATCTACCCCAGAATACTGAAGGAGGCTGGAGAGGAAATTGCTGAGGCCTTGACGGAAATCTTTGGATCCTCGCTGTCTTCGGGGGATGTCCTGGAGGACTGGAGAATAGCCAATGTTGTTCCTCTGTTTAAGAAGGGTAGCAAGGATAATCCCGGGAACTACAGGCCGGTGAGCCTTACTTCAGTGGTAGGGAAATTACTGGAGAGAATTCTTCGAGACAGGATCTACTCCCATTTGGAAGCAAATGGACGTATTAGTGAGAGGCAGCACGGTTTTGTGAAGGGGAGGTCGTGTCTCACTAACTTGATAGAGTTTTTCGAGGAGGTCACTAAGATGATTGATGCAGGTAGGGCAGTGGATGTTGTCTATATGGACTTCAGTAAGGCCTTTGACAAGGTCCCTCATGGTAGACTAGTACAAAAGGTGAAGTCACACGGGATCAGGGGTGAGCTGGCAAGGTGGATACAGAACTGGCTAGGCCATAGAAGGCAGAGAGTAGCAATGGAAGGATGCTTTTCTAATTGGAGGGCTGTGACCAGTGGTGTTCCACAGGGATCAGTGCTGGGTCCTTTGCTCTTTGTAGTATATATAAATGATTTGGAGGAAAATGTAACTGGTCTGATTAGTAAGTTTGCAGACGACACAATGGTTGGTGGAATTGCAGATAGCGATGAGGACTGTCGGAGGATACAGCAGTATTTAGATTGTTTGGAGACTTGGGCGGAGAGATGGCAGATGGAGTTTAATCCGGACAAATGTGAGGTAATGCATTTTGGAAGGTCTAATGCAGGTAGGGAATATACGGTGAATGGTAGAACCCTCAAGAGTATTGAAAGTCAAAGAGATCTAGGAGTACAGGTCCACAGGTCACTGAAAGGGGCAACACAGGTGGAGAAGGTAGTCAAGAAGGCATACGGCATGCTTGCCTTCATTGGCCGGGGCATTGAGTATAAGAATTGGCAAGTCATGTTGCAGCTGTATAGAACCTTAGTTAGGCCACACTTGGAGTATAGTGTTCAATTCTGGTCGCCACACTACCAGAAGGATGTGGAGGCTTTAGAGAGGGTGCAGAAGAGATTTACCAGAATGTTGCCTGGTATGGAGGGCATTAGCTATGAGGAGCGGTTGAATAAACTCGGTTTATTCTCACTGGAACGAAGGAGGTTGAGGGGAGACCTGATAGAGGTATACAAAATTATGAGGGGCATAGACAGAGTGGATAGTCAGAGGCTTTTCCCCAGGGTAGAGGGGTCAATTACTAGGGGGCATAGGTTTAAGGTGAGAGGGGCAAGGTTTAGAGTAGATGTACGAGGCAAGTTTTTTACGCAGAGGGTAGTGGGTGCCTGGAACTCGCTACCGGAGGAGGTGGTGGAAGCAGGGACGATTGTGACATTTAAGGGGCATCTTGACAAATACATGAATAGGATGGGAATAGAGGGATACGGACCCAGGAAGTGTAGAAGATTGTAGTTTAGTCGGGCAGCATGGTCGGCACGGGCTTGGAGGGCCGAAGGGCCTGTTCCTGTGCTGTACATTTCTTTGTTCTTTGTTCTTTGACTCACGGAAGTAATATGGGGGGAGCAAAAGTGCTAGATGCGGATCTAGCGGGGAGGGGGGGAGGGAAGGGGGAGGGGGGGGACATAAGGGTTGCTGATGCACTGTCCGAGGGGGGAACTGAAAATGGAAGAGGTGGTCGGGACGGGGGTTCCCTGGCTGGGGGACTGGAGGATGCGTGAGGCGCGAGCGGGGGGCTGACCTAGAACAGGGGATGGCTAGTCGGCGGGGGGTGGGGGGGGGGGGGCCCCAATCCGGCTGATCACGTGGAATGTGAGAGGCCTAAATGGGCCGGTTAAGAGGGCCCGAGTGTTCGCGCACCTAAAGGGACTGGAGGCAGACGTGGTCATGCTTCAGGAGACACATCTGAAGGTGGCAGATTAGGTCAGGTTAAGGAAGGGATGGGTAGGACAGGTGTTCCATTCGGGGCTGAATGCGAAGAATAGAGGGGTGGCAATATTGGTGGGGAAGCGGGTGTCGTTTGAGGCCAAGAACATAGTAGCGGACAATGGAGGCCGATACGTGATGGTGAGCGGTAGGTTGCAGGGGACGGAGGTGGTACTGGTGAATGTATACGCCCCGAACTAGGACGATGCTGGATTCATGAAACAGATGTTGGGGCGTATTCCAGACTTGGAGGTAGGGAGCTTGATAATGGGTGGGGATTTTAACACGGTGCTGGACCCAGCATTAGATCGTTCGAGATCTCGGACGGGGAAGAGGCCAGCTGCGGCCAAGGTGCTTAGGGGGTTTATGGACCAGGTGGGGGGAGTAGTTCCGTGGAGATTTGCCAGGCCTTTGGCCAGAGAATTTTCTTTTTTCTCCCACGTACATAAGGCCTACTCCCGGATAGATTTTTTTGTTCTGGGCAGGGCATTGATCCCGAAAGTGGAGGGAACGGAGTATTCGGCCATAGCCATTTCAGACCATGCCCCTCATTGGGTGGAGCTAGAGCTGGGGGAGGAAAGGGACCAACGCCCATTGTGGCGGTTGGATGTGGGACTGCTGGCAGACGAGGAAGTGTGTGGGAGGGTGTGGGGGTGCATCGAAAGGTATCTGGAGGCCAACGACAACGGGGAGGTGCAGGTGGGAGTAGTATGGGAGGCGCTGAAGGCGGTGGTCAGGGGAGAGTTAATCTCCATCAGGGCTCATAGGGTGAAGAGAGAAGGCAGGGAAAGGGAGAGGTTAGTGGGGGAGATTTTAAGGGTGGACAGGAGATATGCAGAGGCCCCTGATGAGGGACTACTCAGGGAGAGACGAAGTCTCCAGACGGAGTTCGACCTGTTGACCACAGGGAAGGCAGAGGCACAGTGGAGGAAGGCACAGGGGGCGATATATGAGTATGGGGAGAAGGCGAGTCGGATGCTGGCACATCAGCTCCGTAAGAGGATGGCAGCGAGGGAAATAGGTGGAGTCAAGGATGGCAGGGGAACTACGGTGCGGAGTGCGGGGAAAGTGAATGAGGCATTCAAGGACTTTTATGAGGAGCTGTATAGGTCCCAGCCCCCAGGGGGAAAAGAGGGGATGCGACGATTCTTGGACCAACTGAGGTTCCCGAGGGTGGAGGAGCAGGAGGTGGCTGGTTTGTGGGCGCCAATTGGGGTGGAGGAGCTGGTTAAAGGACTGGGGAGCATGCAGGCAGGGAAGGCCCCGGGGCCAGATGGGTTCCCGGTGGGGTTTTATAGGAAGTATGTAGACCTGTTAGCCCTGTTGCTGGTAAGGACCTTCAACGAAGCAAGGGAGGGGGGGACCCTGCCCCTGACAATGTCGGAAGCGACGATCTCTTTGGTCTTGAAGCGGGATAAGGACCCACTGCAATGTGGGTCGTATAGACCGATCGCGCTCCTCAACATAGATGCTAAGTTGCTGGCAAAAATGTTGGCTACGAAGATTGAGGATTGTGTCCCAGGGGTAATTCATGAGGACCAGACGGGATTCGTAAAGGGCAGGCAGCTAAATACTAATGTGCGAAGGCTCCTAAATGTGATAATGATGCCATCGGTGGAGGGAGAGGCGGAGATAGTGGCAGCCATGGACGCGGAGAAGGCCTTTGACCGAGTAGAGTGGGAGTATCTCTGGGAAGTGTTGAGGAGGTTTGGGTTCGGGGGAGGGTTTATTAGTTGGGTTAAGCTTCTGTATAGAGCCCCGGTGGCGAGTGTGGTCACGAACCGGCGGAGGTCGGCATATTTCCGGTTGTTTCGAGGGACGAGGCAGGGGTGCCCCCTGTCCCCTCTGCTGTTTGCATTAGCAATTGAACCTTTGCCCATGGCGTTAAGGGAGTCGGGGAAATGGAAGGGGGTGGTTCGAGGGATGGAGGAACAGCGCGTGTCACTGTACGCAGATGACCTGTTGCTATATGTGGTGGATCCAGTGGAGGGGATGGTTGAGATAATGCAGATCCTAAGGGAGTTTGGAGACTTTTCGGACTATAAGCTCAATGTGGGAAAGAGTGAGCTCTTTGTGGTGCATCCGGGGGATCAGGGAAGAGGGATAGATGACCTACCGTTGAGGCGGACGGAAAGGAGCTTTCGATACTTGGGGATTCAGGTGGCTAGGAGCTGGGGGGCACTGCACAAACTCAATTTGACGCGGCTGGTGGAACAGATGGAGGAGGATTTTAAAAGGTGGGACATGTTGCCACTGTCGCTGGCGGGCAGGGTACAGTCGATTAAAATGGTGGTCCTCCCGAGGTTTCTTTTTGTTTTTCAATGCCTCCCAATCGTGATTACCAAGGCTTTCTTTAAGAGGGTAAGCAGGAGCATTATGGGATTTGTGTGGGCGAGTAGATCCCGAGGGTAAGGAGGGGGTTCCTGGAGCATAGCAGAGATAGAGGAGGGTTGGCGTTGCCGAACTTGGGTGGCTACTACTGGGCAGCTAACGTGGCGATGATCCGTAAGTGGGGGGTGGAGGGAGAGGGGGCGGCATGGAAGAGGTTGGAGATGGCATCCTGCAAAGGAACGAGCCTAGAGGCGCTGGTGACGGCACCGCTGCTGCTCTCGTTGACAAGGTACACCACGAGTCCGGTGGTGGCGGCAACGTTAAAGATCTGGGGGCAGTGGAGATGGCACAGGGGTGCGATGGGAGCCTCGGTGTGGTCCCCGATCAGAGATAACCATCGGTTTGTGCCAGGAAGAATGGATGGGGGGCTTCGGAGCTGGCATCGGGCAGGGTTTAGAAGAATAGGGGACCTGTTCATTGATGGGACGTTTGCGAGCTTAGGGGTGCTGGAGGAGAAATTTGGACTACCCCCGGGAAATGCCTTCAGGTACATGCAAGTGAGGGCGTTTGTGAGGCGGCAGGTGAGGGAATGCCCGCTGCTCCCGGCACAGGGGATTCAAGACAGGGTGATTTTGGGCGTATGGGTCGGAGAGGGCAAGGTGTCGGCGATATACCAGGAGATGAAAGAGGGGGAGGTTTTGGTAGAGGAGCTGAAGGGTAAATGGGAAGAGGAGCTGGGGGAGGAGATTGAGGAGGGGCTATGGGTTGATGCCCTAAGTAGGGTTAATTCCTCTTCCTCGTGAGCCAAGCTTAGCCTGATACAATTTAAGGTGGTTCATAGAGCGCATATGACGGGGGCGAGGCTGAGTAGGGTCTTTGGGGTGGAGGACAGATGTGGGAGGTGCTCGGGAAGCCTGGCGAACCATGTCCATATGTTTTGTTCATGCCCGGCACTGGAGGGGTTCTGGAGGGGAGTTGCGGGAACAGTATCTAAGGTGGTGAAAGTCCGGGTCAAGCCAAGCTGGGGGCTAGCAGTATTTGGAGTAGTGGACGAGCCGGGAGTGCAGGAGGCGAAAGAGGCCAGCATTCTGGCCTTTGCGTCCCTAGTAGCCCGGCGAAGGATCTTGTTAATGTGGAAAGAGGTGAAGCCCCCCAGCGTGGAGGCCTGGATAAATGATATGGCAGGGTTTATCAAATTGGTGCGGATAAAGTTTGCCTTGAGAGGGTCTGCGCAGGGGTTCTACAGCGGTGGCAACCGTTCCTGGACTATCTCGCGGAGCGATAGATGAAGGTCGGACAGCAGCAACAGCAACCCGGGGGAGGAGGGGGAGGGGGAGGCCATTCGTTGGGGGGGGGGGGGGGGGGGGGGGGGGGGAGGGAGGGAGGGAGGGGGAAGGTTTTTTTTTCTGGGGGGCATTTGAACAAGGAAACAACTGAACGATCCAGAAAACTGACATGTACAGGAGGAATCCAATGCACAAAGTTCTGTATCGTATTGACTTGCAATGTTCATGTCTTGCTATGCGAGCTTCTTTTTCTTTTTGTAGTGGGGGGGGGGTTCTGTTTGTATGGTTGAAAATTTTTTTGAAAAATTCTTAATAAATATATATTTTTTTAAAAAGAATCTTCAGGGATTGGAGAACAGTACAGCCAGCAATGATTGTCAGTTACAGGGGGATGAGTGCTGTGGAAATCCAACGAAACATAGATTTCAACTGGATTACAATTGTTAAAGGAGAGGTGGGAAATTATATATAAATAAGTAAAAGGTACTAGGCACTGGTCAACACCATAAGATGGTAGAGGTCTCAGAAAGAAAAGCTAATCAGAAAACTAGGGCAGCACGGCGGCGCAGTGGTTATCACAGCTGCCTCACGCCGCCGAGGTCCCAGGTTCGATCCCGGCTCTGGGTCACTGACTGTGTGGAGTTTGCACATTCTCCCGTATTTGCATGGGTATCGGCCTCACAACCCAAAGATGTGCAGGCTAGGTGGATTGGCCTCGCTAAATTGCCCCTTAATTGGAAAAAATTAATTGGGTACTCTAAATTTTGTTTTTTTTAAACTAGCGAGGACAACCAGGAACAAAGATATAGGATGCAGGGCACAAAGATTAAAATCACTGGTAACTCTGCTCAGGAAAATAACTTGTGTGTGTCAGAATTATAATACTTACAAGATGGAGAGCTGTTTGCCTGGAGTTATATCAAGACAGCAATTGAAAATCATTTAAATTAGACAAGTGAAGGTGCAAGGAGGACAGGAAGTAAACAAGCTCCTGAATGAGGTACACTTTAGGGTACAAGGTAATCAAGCAGGAAATAATGCAAACTAACATGATCTGGAGACCGGTTATAAGGACAATGAGGAATATGAGAGGCAGAAAGTCTATTAAATGAATGCTCGAAATTCAAATAAGATGCCAGAACTGTTGTGGCATTTGGGAACTACAATATGCTGGATAGATGAGTAAAATGTGCCTAAACCCCGAGATTACTGTAGAGTGCTTGGAAGGTGAGGGCGGCACGGTAGCACAGTGGTTAGCACTGTTGCTTCACAGCGCCAGGGTCCCAGATTCGATTCCTGGCTTGGATCACTGTCTGTGTGGAGTCTGCACGTTCTCCCTGCGTGAATTTCCTTCGGGTGTTCCGATTTCCTCCCACAAGTCCCGAAAGATGTGCTTGTTAGGTGAATTGGGCATTCTGAATTCTCCCTGTATACTCAAACTGGTACTGGAATGTGGCGACTTGGGGCTTTTCACAGTAACTTCATTGTAGTGTTAATTTAAGCCGACTTGTGACAATAATAAAGATTATTAGATTATTAGATTCTATATGTCAGTTACACATTGGTGGCAAAAGATACCTTTAAATTGAGCTGAGTGGAGCTGGAGAGGACAGGTCTAATTCGGAAACGATATCACTAAAATTCTTCTTCAAACAAGTTGATCAAACTTGCGGAATAAACCTACAAATGAAGAGCGCAATGGTACAGTGGTTAGCACTGCTGTGTCACGGTGCCAGGGACCGGGGTCTGATTCCGACCTCGGGTGGCTGTCTGTGTGGAGTTTGCATATTCTCTCCATGTCGGCGTGGGTTTCCTCCGGGTGCTCCAGTTTTCTCTCACATCCAAAGATGTGCGGGTTAGATGGATATTGGCCTTGCTAAATTGCTTCTTAGTGTCCAAAGGTTATGTGGGTGGTGGTGGTGGGGGGGGGGGGGGGGGGGGGGATAGGAATTGGTGCTCTTTCGGAGGGTTGGTGCAGACTCGATGGGCTGAATGACCTCCTTCTGCAACTGTGAGGTTCTATGAAAGTCGTGGAGGCCAAATACTGGGATCGTTTAAGAATCAATTGAATGTTACACTGGGGGACTTCAGGAGCTGCTTGGTTTGGTGAATTCTGCATATGCAATTGTGCTGAAATAAAAACAGACAGGGCTGGGAAAATTCAGCAGGCCTGGCAGCATGTGTGGAGAGAGACAGACAGATTCCAGTCTGCTTTGCAATTATGCAGCTATGTGAATACTGTTATTGCTAGAAAGCCACGCCGCACACACTTATAAGTTTAAAAAACACGTACTTCAAAACTTGTAATGTACAATAGCAATGATAAATGTAACAATGAACCCATACACGGGGGCAGTACAGTGAATAGCAGCTGTTCTGTAGATTGGATTGGCAGCTTTCACTTCTTACCCTGTGCTGGGCCCAGTGTGCACTGTTACATGTTCCACTTAGTTCTCTGCCACTTACTTTAAATATCAGTTCCTGAGATGATTGTTTCAATTCCTCCAATTGTTCCACTTTGGTTTTGCAGTCAGAGAGCACTCTGATCAGAGCAAAGTTACTTCTTACTTCCTTCTCCAACTCTTCAACTCTGCCTGTTTGCTGCCGGCTCCGTTTCCTTTCAGTCTCCAGCTCCAGTTGCAGCAACTCCACCTGACAGTTGGAACAATTTAACTTGTCAGTCAGCAGTTTGACTTCAGCCTGGCCGGATGCATATTTAACCCGAATGGTCTTTGTTTCCTTTGCAAGTTGCTCAGTTGTCGGGTTGGAAGGACCGGGGGCAGCCTCACTCCCTGGGGGTTCCTGGCCTTGGCTCTCTGCACCGACCCCGTCTGCCTCGCCTGACTTCAAGCAATGGACATCGGCATTAATCTCACCTCCTGCTGGGCTCGTCCTGCCCACGGACTCTTGGGGAAGTCCTTCACATCCCCTCCCTCCACCTTCAGCATCTGTCTCCGCCGATTCGCTGCCCCCAGGGGCAGGGGCTGTGACTCCCACTTTGGGAGCATCAACATTGAGCAGGAGGAGCTCGCTGCCTTCTGCTGTCTCTGCCTCTTGCAGGATGCTGGCAGGCGGCAGGGCTTCTTGGACATGCAGCGAGGAGAGTTCCCCTTCCTCCTGGGCCTCTTCCCCGGGGTATAGTCCACGCTCCATTCCCTTAAGCAGCTCGTTCAGTCCAGGGCAAGTCTCCCCGCTGAAAGTGCAGTTATTTCTCCTCCCCAGCCCCTCCTGTTTGAGGAATGAGCTGCGACTGCTGCCCACACGTTTTCCCAGCTCCCACCCACCCGATCTGCTCTTCCCATTCTCTCAATCCCCCCCCCCACCCCGGGGTCAAAAGTTTATCTGAACTCAATTTCTCGCCAAGGAGGCTTCCTGAAGCAGCTTGGTCCCTTTTGCAAGCTCCCCACACATCGCCTATTTTGCAACCCAACCCTCAAGTACAAAAATATTCTGATCCCAGCAGAACGTCGGGGTAGACAATGGATTGTCAGCAAAAGATCATTTTCAGAAGGGTTCAATTACAGGCTTCCAGCGGTGAGTAATAATCTGGCATTCGGCAATTAGAGATCATTGTGTCAACAGCCTCTGTTGCGTCTTCCATTACATTTATCATCATTTAAGATATTGGAAGGACACAAAAAGAATGCCAAACATTACCGAGGAGTGTCTCCTCTACAAATTTAATTTCAACAATTTCTAACAGGACTAGACATCGTAGATACAGGAAGGGTGTTCCCGATGATGGGGGGTGTCCAGAACCAGGGGTCACAGTCTGAGGATACGGGGTAATCCATTTAGGACAGAGATGTGGAGACATTTCTTCACCCAGAGAGTGGTCGGCCTGTGGAATTGGTTGCCACTGAATGCAGTTGAGGTCAAAACATTGTATGTTTTCAAGGAGTTAGATATGGCTCTTGGGGCTAAAGGGATCAAAAGATAAAGAGGGAACAGGTTACTGAGTTGGATGATCAGCTATGATCCTAATCATAGAATCAAAGAATTTATGCATGGCAGAGCAGGCTCGAAGGGCCGAGTGGCCTCCTCCTGTGCCTATTTTCTATGTTTCTAAATGAGGCTATCACTTGGCTTCAGGAATCTGTATTGGCTAAATAAATAATAAGGTAATGTAATTATGATTTCAAAGCAAAATTTCAGATAAGAATGTTCATAAGCTGGTAGGATCCACAATAAACTGGTTAGTATAGAACAGTACAGCGCAGTACAGGCCCTTTGGCCAACGATGTTGTGCCGACCATTTATCCTAATCTAAGATAACCTAACCTAACCTCATTTTCTGCTGTCCATGTGCCTGTCCAAGAGTCGCTTAAATGTCACTAATGATTGACTCCACCATCTCCCCTGGCAGTGCATTCCATGCACCCACAACTCTCTGTATAAAGAACCTACCTCTGACATCTCCCCTATACCTTCCTCCAATCACCTTAAAATTATGTCCCCTTGTGTCATGTGACAGTACCTTTAAGAAATGGGTGTTTATAAATGGGTGGGTATATACATATCTGTAGTGAGAGTACCTTTAAGAAGTGGGTGTTTATTACTGCAGTGATGTGGAACTTCCGGGTGTGGCTATGCAGAGCTAGGTCGCATCTTCGGTAGCTCCCGCTTGGAACGGACTTTTGGGCTCTTTACAGGGCCCCCATGGCATTTGTTTGACATTTCCCGGTGTGGGAAGAAGATTGCAACATTCCCCCGACAGTGTCCCCCAGGAATGGTATGTCTCTTGGTTACCAGACCCGGCAGAAACAGTAAAAAGATTTGCCTGTAACTGCAGGATAAACAGAGCCTCTTCCAGCATGCAGGCGGGGGAAGGGCAAGCTTAAAGCTGCAAGCTGACTTGAGGGCCTTTATTAAAGGTGAATTCTAGCAGCAGAGGGAACAACTGTGAAAAGATCTACCAAGGCCACTGAAGAAGCGGGGACGAGGCTTCCGGTGGCAGCCATTGAGGAGTAGGTCGCGCATTCGGCAGCTCCCGTCTGGAACGGACTCTCAGACCTTTTTCAGGCGTTTCCACAGACTTTTTGGGGCAGATTGGTGAGGCGAACACTGCCAAAAGGATTCCCTCTCGAGACTTCCGGTTGTGGCTATGCGGAGCTAAGTCGCACATTCGGCGGCTCCCGCAAAAACGGACTTTTGGGCTCTTTTCAGGGACCCCCAAGGGCACTTTTTCGACATTTCCCGGTGTGGGAAGGAGTTAATAATAGCCCCCCGTCAGTATATGGCTTTAACTAGGAGCGGGGCAACAAAAAAGGTGGTGGTGGACCAGAAGAAGGGAGGGAAGAAAGACAAAATGGCAGCGGGCGGAGACCAGGCAGCGTGGAGGCAGTGGGCGGAGGAGCAACAGGAGGGTATCCAGGGCTGCCTCAGAGAGATTAAAACAGACCTACAGACCTGCTAGAGCCGATGAAGGCTTCTATTGATAAGCTGCTGGAGACACAGACGGCCCAGGGGGTGGCGATCCGAGAGGCTCGACAAAAGATCTGTGACAATGAGGGCGAGATCTTAGGCCTGGCGGTAAAGGTGGAGGCGCATGAGGCGCTCCACAAGAGATGGCAGGAGCGGTTCGAGGAGATGGAGAATGAGTCGAGGCGGAAGAATGTGCAGATTCTGGGCCTCCTGGAGGGGCTGGTGGGGGCCTATGTGGTCACCATGTTGAACTCGCTGTTGGGAGCGGGGTCCTTCCAGGGGCCCCTGGAGCTGGAAGGGGCCCATAGAGTGTTGGCGAGGAAGCCCAAGGCTAACGAGCCTCCGCGGGCGCCGCTGGTGCGGTTCCATCGGTTCGTTGATTGGGAGTGTGTGCTCAGGTGGGCCAAGAAGGAGAGGAGCAGCAGGTGGGAGAACGCGGATGTTCGGATATATCAGGAATGGAGTGCGGAGGTGGCGAAGAGGAGGGCCGGGTACAATCGAGCGAAGGCGGTGCTGCACAGGAAGGGGTGAAGTTTGGCATGTTGCAGCCAGCGCGACTGTGGGTTACCTACAAGGACCGGCACCATTATTTTGAGTCTCCGGAGGAGGCGTGGGCCTTTGTTCAGGCCGAGAAGCTGGACACAGAATGAGAGTCGGGATGGGCGATTGGGGACTGCAGTGGATATGTTATGCCTATTTTTGGTTCGGTTGGGGGGGGGGGCCTTTGCATTGTTTTGTGTTTCTTTTTCGGGTTGGGGAGGGTGGATGGGGCGGGTTGGGCACTGTATTGGTTGGTGGCGGGGCCTGGTAGGTGGAGAGCGCGGGCTTTTTTCCCGCGCCGAAGACTTGGGGGCGCGGGGCCGGGACGGGGAAGCGAGGATTGTTTCCCGCGCTTAGAACGGAGGGGGCCGGGGCGGGCCTGTGGATGGGGAGCGGGAGAAGAGGGTGTGCCACACAATGGGAGGAGTCGAAGGGGAGGCGGTAGTGGCCGGGGTCAGCAGGAGTCAGCTGACTTGCGGAAGTGCAATGTGGGGAGTAAACCAGCTAGGATGGGTTCTACCTAGCCGGGGGGGTGGGGGGGGGGATCGAGTTGCTGCTGCTAAGGTCAAGGAGGAGCTGGAGCGAGTGCGGGGGGGGGGGGGGGGGGAGTCGAGATGGGGGTATGCCGCTGTGGGGAACGGGCCGGGTGTGGGGTGCGGGCGCGTGCCTGGCCAAGGAGGGGTCATGGCTAGTCGGCGGGGGAGGGGGGGCGGGTAGCCCCCTGATCCGGCTGATAACCTGGAATGTAAGGGGACTGAATAGGCCGGTTAAGCGGGCCCGCGTGTTCGCGCACCTGAAGGGGCTCAAGGCGGATGTGGTCATGCTCCAGGAGACACACCTGAAGGTGGCAGACCAGGTAAGACTGAGGAAAGGGTGGGTAGGTCAGGTGTTTCATTCGGGGCTAGATGCCAAAAATCAAGGGGTGGCGATCTTGGTGGGAAAGAAGGTGTCATTCGAGGCGTCGAGCATTGTGGCAGATAATGGCGGTGGGTACATAATGGTAAGTGGTAAGTTGCAGGGAGAGAGGGTGGTATTGGTCAATGTGTATACTCCGAACTGGGACGATGCGGGTTTTATGCGGCGTATGTTGGGTCGGATCCCAGACTTAGAAGTGGGGGACCTGATAATGGGGGGAGACTTTAACATGGTGTTGCTCCAGGTCTAGGACGGGTAGGAAGCCGGCGGCGGCTAGAGTGTTATAGAACATAGAACATAGAACGATACAGCGCAGTACAGGCCCTTCGGCCCACGATGTTGCACCGAAACAAAAGCCATCTAACCTACACTATGCCATTATCATCCATATGCTTATCCAATAAACTTTTAAATGCCCTCAATGTTGGCGAGTTCACTACTGTTGCAGGTAGGGCATTCCACGGCCTCACCACTCTTTGCGTAAAGAACCTACCTCTGACCTCTGTCCTATATCTATTACCCCTCAGTTTAAAGCTATGTCCCCCTCGTGCTAGCCATTTCCATCCGCGGGAGAAGGCTCTCACTGTCCACCCTATCTAACCCCCTGATCATTTTGTATGCATCTATTAAGTCTCCTCTTAACCTTCTTCTCTCTAATGAAAACAACCTCAAGTCCATCAGCCTTTCCTCATAAGATTTTCCCTCCATACCAGGCAACATCCTGGTAAATCTCCTCTGCACCTCTCCTCTGCACCTGCTCCAAAGCTTCCACGTCCTTCCTATAATGCGGTGACGAGAACTGTACGCAATACTCCAAATGCGGCCGTACCAGAGTTTTGTACAGCTGCAACATGACCTCCTGACTCCGGAACTCAATCCCTCTACCAATAAAGGCCAACACTCCATAGGCCTTCTTCACAACCCTATCAACCTGGGTGGCAACTTTCAGAGATCTATGTACATGGACAGCTAGATCCCTCTGCTCATCCACACTTCCAAGAACTTTACCATTAGCCAAATATTCCGCATTCCTGTTATTCCTTCCAAAGTGAATCACCTCCCACTTCTCTACATTAAACTCCATTTGCCACCTCTCAGCCCAGCTCTGCAGCTTATCTATGTCCCTCTGTAACCTGCTACATCCTTCCGCACTGTCGACAACACCACCGAATTTAGTGTTGTCTGCAAATTTACTCACCCACCCTTCTGCGCCCTCCTCTAGGTCATTGATAAAAATGACAAACAGCAACGGCCCCAGAACAGATCCTTGTGGTACGCCACTTGTAACTGAACTCCATTCTGAACATTTCCCATCAACCACCACCCTCTGTCTTCTTTCAGCCAGACAATTTCTGATCCACATCTCTAAATCATCCTCAATCCCCATCCTCCGTATTTTCTGCAATAGCCTACCGTGGGGAACCTTATCAAACGCTTTACTGAAATCCATATACACCACATCAACTGCTCTACCCTCGTCTACCTGTTCAGTCACCTTCTCAAAGAAATCGATAAGGTTTGTGAGGCATGACCTACCCTTCACAAAGCCATGCTGACTATCCCTGATCATATTATTCCTATCTAGATGATTATAAATCTTGTCTCTTATAATCCCCTCCAAGACTTTACCCACAACAGACGTGAGGCTCACCGGTCTATAGTTGCCAGGGTTGTCTCTACTCCCCTTTTTGAACAAATGGACCACATTTGCTATCCTCCAGTCCTCTGGCACTATTCCTGTAGCCAATGATGACATAAAAATCAAAGCCAAAGGCCCAGCAATCTCTTCCCTGGCTTCCCAGAGAATCCTAGGATAAATCCCATCAGGCCCCAGGGACTTATCTATTTTCAGCCTGTCCAGAATTGCCAACACCTCTTCCCTACGTACCTCAATGCCATCTATTCTAATAGCCTGGGTCTCAGCATTCTCCTCCACAACATTATCTTTTTCCTGAGTGAATACTGACGAAAAATATTCATTTAGTATCTCGCCTATCCTTAGTAGTATCAATCCTTCTCTGAGCTTACTCCAACACCTAAACCCCGGAACCTGCAACATCCATTCCTGTCCCTGCTCTATCCATGTCTCCGAAATGGCCACAACATCGAAGTCCCAGGTACCAACCCATGCTGCCAGTTCCCCTACCTTATTTCGTATACTCCTGGCATTGAAGTAGACACACTTCAAACCACCTACCTGAACACTGGCCCCCTCCTGCGAAGTCAAATCTGTGCTCCTGACCTCTATACTCTCATTCTCTCGTACCCTAAAACTACAATCCAGGTTCCCATGCCCCTGCTGCATTAGTTTAAACCCCCCCAAAGAGCACTAACAAATCTCCCCCCCAGGATATTTGTGCCCCTCAGGTTCAGATGTAGACCATCCTGTCTGTAGAGGTCCCACCTTCCCCAGAAAGAGCCCCAGTTATCCAGAAATCTGAATCCCTCCCGCCTGCACCATCCCTGTAGCCACGTGTTTAATTGCTCTCTCTCCCTATTCCTCATCTCACTATCACGTGGCTCGGGCAACAACCCAGAGATAACAACTCTGTTTGTTCTCGTTCTGAGCTTCCATCCTAGCTCCCTGAAAGCCTGCCTGACATCCTTGTCCCCTTTCCTACCTATGTCGTTAGTGCCAATGTGGACCACGACTTGGGGCTGCTCCCCCTCCCCCTTAAGGACCCGGAAAACACGATCCGAGACATCACGTACCCTTGCACCTGGGAGGCAACATACCAAACGTGAGTCTCTCTCGCTCCCACAAAATCTCCTATCTGTGCCCCTGACTATCGAGTCCCCAATTACTAATGCTCTGCTCCTCTCCCCCCTTCCCTTCTGAGCAACAGGGACAGACTCCGTGCCAGAGGCCCGTACCCCATGGCTTATGGGGATTTATGGACCAAATGGGAGGGGTGGACCCTTGGAGATTTGCAAGGACGGGGGCTTGTGAATTTTCATTCTTCTCACATGTCCATAAGGCTTATTCTCGAATCGACTTTTTCATTTTGAGTAGGGCGCTGATAACGAGAGTAGAGGATACCGAGTATTCGGCAATAGCCATTTCGGACCACGCCCCGCATTGGGTGGACTTGGAGATGGGGGAGGAGAGGGACCAGCGCCCGCTGTGGCGCTTGGAGGTGGGGCTGTTGACGGACGAGGAGGTGAGCGAGCCGGTCCGAGGAAGTATAGAGAGGTACTTGGAGACCAACGACAATGGGGAGGTCCGAGTGGGGATGGTATGGGAGGCACGGAAGGCGGTGGTGAGGGGAGAGCTGATCTCCATTAGGGCCCACAAGGAGCAGAGGGGGAGGGAGAGCCTGGTGGGGGAGATGGTGAGCGTAGACAGGAGGTATGCGGCAGAGCCGGAGGAAGGATTGTTGAGGAAGAGGCGCAGCCTCCAGGCCGAATTCGACCTGGTGACCACCAGGAAGGCGGAGGTGCAGTGGAGGAAGGCCCAGGAGGCGGTCTACGAGTATGGGGAAAAGGCAAGCCGGATGCTGGCGCATCAGCTTCGGAAGCATGACTCAGCTAGGGAGATCGGGGGAGTTAAGGACAGAGGAGGGAGCGTGGTGCGGAGTGGGGTTGGCATCAATGGGGTCTTCAGGGACTTCTACGGGGAATTGTACCGATCCAAGCCCCCACGGGAGGAGGGAGGGATGGGTCGTTTCCTGGACCAATTGAGGTTTCCAAAGGTGACGAGGGACTGGTGGCGGGACTGTGGGCCCCGATTGGGCTGGAGGAGCTGATCAAAGGGATAGGAAGCATGCAGGCGGGAAGGCACCGGGGCCGGACGGTTTCCCGGTCGAGTTCTATAAAAAATATATGGACCTGTTGGGCCCGCAGTTAGTTAGGACCTTTAATGAGGCAAGGGAGGGGGGGGCTTTACCCCCGACGATGTCCCGGGCACTGATCTCCTTGATCCTGAAGCGGGACAAGGATCCCCTGCAATGTGGGTCTTACAGACCGATTTCCTTGTTAAATGTAGATGCCAAGGTGCTGGCGAAGGTCTTAGACACGAGGATTGAGGATTGTGTGCCACAGATCATCCATGAAGACCAGACGGGGTTTGTGAAGGGGAGACAGTTGAACGCGAATGTGCGGAGGCTTTTGAACGTTATCATGATGCCGGCGAGGGAGGGAGAGGCGGAGATAGTGGTGGCGATGGACGCTGAGAAAGCCTTCGTTAGGGTAGAGTAGGGGTACCTGTGGGAGGTGCTGAAGAGGTTCGGATTTGGGGAGGGGTTTGTCAGGTGGGTTAGGCTGTTGTATGAGGTCCCGAAGGTGAGTGTGGCCACAAATAGGAGGAGGTCCGAGTACTTTCGGTTGCACCGAGGGACGAGACAGGGGTGTCCCCTGTCCCCCCTGCTCTTCGCACTGGCGATTGAACCCCTGGCTATGGCACTGAAAGATTCGAGGAACTGGAGGGGGTTGGTGCGGGGTGGGGAGGAGCATAGGGTGTCGCTTTATGCGGACGCCCTGCTGCTGTATGTGGCGGACCCGGTGGGAGGAATGCCAGAGGTAATGAGGATCCTTATGGAATTCGGGAACTTTTCGGGGTACAAGCTCAATATGGGGAAGAGCGAGCTGTTCGTAGTTCAGCTAGGGGACCAGGAGATGGGGATTGGCGAGCTCCCACTAAAAAGGGCAGAGAGGAGCTTCAGATATTTTGGGGTCCAGGTGGCCCGGGGCTGGGGGGCCCTGCATAGGCTTAACTTTACAAGGCTGGTGGAGCAAATGGAGGAGGAGGTGGGACGCGTTGCCGCTGTCCTTGGCGGGTAGGGTGCAGTCAATCAAAATGACGGTGCTCCCAAGGTTTTTGATCATGTTCCAGTGCCTCCCCGTGTTTATTCCGAAGGCTTTTTTCAGGCGGGTTAACAGGAGTATAATGGGGTTTTTGTCGGCGAGAGGGACTCCGAGGGTGAGAAGGGTGTTCCTGGAGCGGAGTAGAGATAGGGGGGGGGCTGGCGCTGCCCAACCTCTGTGGGTACTACTGGGCCGCCAATGTGACAATGGTGCGCAAGTGGGTGATGGAGGGGGAGGGGGCTGCATGGAAGAGGCTGGAGACGGCGTCCTGTGTGGGTATGAGTCTGGGGGCACTGGCAACGGCACCGCTGCCGCTCCCTCCAAGGAGGTATACCACGAGCCCGGTGGTGGTGGCAGCCCTCAAAATTTTGGGGCAGTGGAGGCGGCATTGGGGGGGAAGTTGGGGCCTCGGCGTGGACCCCATTACGGGGGAACCACCGGTTTGCCCCAGGAAGGACAAGTGGAGGGTTTTCGGGGTGGCACACGGCAGGGATACGAAAGTTGGGGGACCTGTTTGTGGACGGGAAGTTCGCGAGCTTGGGTGAGCTGGAGGAGAAGTACGGGCTCCCCCCAGGGAACACCTTCAGGTACTTACAGGTAAGGGCGATTGCCAGACGGCAGGTGGTGGAATTCCTGCGGCTACTGCCACACACAGTACAGGACAGGGTGCTCTCGGGGGGATGGGTGGGAGTGGGGAAGATCTCGGAAACTTACCAGGTGATGCAGGAGGAGGAGGAGGCCTCGGTGGTGGATTTGAAAGGTAAGTGGGAGGAGGAGTTGGGAGAGGAGATCGAAGAGGGGACGTGGGCAGATGCCCTAGGGAGGGTGAATTCTTCCTCTTCGTGCGCGAGGCTCAGCCTCATACAGTTTAAGGTGCTGCACAGGGCACACATGACCGGGACACGGATTACCGTTTTTTTGGGGGTGAGGACAGGTGTGTTAGGTGCTCAGGGAGCCCAGCAAACCACACCCATATGTTCTGGGCATGCCCAGCGCTGGAGGAATTTTGGAAGGGCATAGCGAGGACGGTGTCGAGGGTGGTCTGATCCAGGGTCAAACTGGGCTGGGGGCTTGCAATATTTGGGGTGGCAGAGGAGCCGGGAGTGCAGGAGGTGAAAGAGGCCGGAATTTTAGCCTTTGCGTCCCTGGTAGCCCGGCGAAGGATTCTCCTTCAGTGGAAAGATGCGAGGCCCCCAAGCGTGGAATCCTGGTTCAGCGATATGGCAGGGTTCATTAAATTGGAGAGGGTGAAATTCGCCTTGAGAGGGTCAGTACAAGGGTTCTTTAGGCGGTGGCAACCGTTCTTAGACTTTCTGGCAGAACGATAGACATTGGTCAATGGCAGCAGCAGCTCGGGGCGGGGGGGGGGGGGTTACTTTATTTTTGTTTATGTTATTTACACTGGAGGGTCTGAGGGGGTGTATACACCTGTTGTGTTAAGTCGGGGTGTTAATGTTAATTTATTATTTATGTACGGGGTGGGAGGAGTTTGCTTTTTTTAGATTGTGTTTTGTACTTAACCCTGTTGGGTTCTTTTTTCTTTCTCATTTTGTTATTGATATTTTATGAAAACCTTTAATAAAAATTATTTTTATAAAAAATAAAAATTACTGCAGTGCTGTCAGAGAGTGGGTGGAGCTGGGCTGTCTGTCAGCTTTTTACTTTCGTTTTAGGCTGCTGCAGGGTGTGTTTTAGTTTCGTTTTCAGTGTTGGAGCTGAAGCCAGGCAGAGCAGGTGTACTGTTGATCTCTCTGCCATGAAAAGACTATCTCTTGATCATTTGGTGAATTTAGAATTATTAAATGTTCTCAGTAGTGAATGTAAACCTAATGTGCTTCTGTTAAAAGTTGTTTCTTTTGTCTTCTGGATGTTGTTTGGGAAGTTATTAAGGATTACTTAGTGTTGTATTCTTTGGGGGTTGTATTTGAATTGATGGTTGCTAAGATGTTCACTGTATGTTTTAAAAAGGTTAACTTGAGTTCATATAATAAACATTGTTTTGCTTTAAAAAATACTTTTCCATTTCTGCTGTGTGCTCCCCATACCACAATCTATTAAAAGTTGTGGGTCAGGTGAACTCCACGATACACTTTGGGGTTCTCTAAACACCCGGTGACAGCCATTTCAGCCCTGGGGAAAAGTCTCTGGCTATCCACTCTATCCATGCCTCTCATCACCTTGTACACCTCTATCGTGTCCCCTGTCTTCCTTCTGCACTCCAGTGAGAAAAGCCCTATCCCCCTCAACCTTTCTTCATAAGACATGCCCTCCAGTCCAGGCAGCATCCTGGTAAATCTCCTCTGCACCCTCTCCAAAGCATCCACATCCTTTCTATAATGAGGCGACCAGAACTGGACACAATATTCCAAGTGTGATCTAACCAGGGTTTTATAAAGCTGCAGCAAAACCTTGCGGCTCTTAAACTCAATCCCCCTGTTAATGAAAGCCAACAAGCCATACGCCTTCTTAATAACCCTATTAACCTGGGTGGCACCTTTGAGGGATCTATGTGCGTGGACCCCACGATCCCTCTGTTCCTACACACTTCCAAGAATCCTGCCTTTAACCCTGTATTCAGCATTCAAATTCGACCTTCCAAAATGAATCACTTCACATATAGTCAATAGCTTCGGGGACTCGACCTTAAACAGAAGCGAACAGAATGATAGGAATCATCACATTTCTTCCTCTCTTCAACTCAGAAGAGCCCTGTGGACTCAAAAGTTAACTGTGCTTCTCTCTCCACAGATAATGCCAGACCTGCTGAGTTTACCCAGCATTTTCTGTTTTTGTTTCAGATTCCAGAATCTGCAGTATTTTGCTTTTACTTATAGAAGAATCATAGAATTAACAGTGCAGAAGGAGGCCTTTTGGCCCATTGAGTCTACACCGGCCTTTGAACGAGTGCTCTACGTAATCCCACACCTCCACCCTATCCCCATAATCAGTAACCCCACCTAACCAACCTACCTAACCTGCACATTTTTGGATTGTGGGCAGAAACCGAAGCGCCCAGAGGAAACCCACACAGACACGGGGAGAAAGTGCAAACTGCATACAGTCACCCAAGGTCGGAATTGAACCCAGGTCCCTGGAGCTGTGAGGCATCAGTGCTAACCACTGTGCCACCCATATAATGTCACTGTGAAGGCCGGGAATGGAATAAATGAGAGTTCCATTGCTTAACATTACTCTCTGGTATCGAACTGCCAGGTATTTTATTCTATAGTTATTTAGGATGCAAATCCTGTATGAATAAGACAATCCAGGCTTGGAAATCATGATAAAATCCACTTTGTCCATAACTGAAAAATATCCAACGATCTAGAATTTGGAATAACGTGCATATACAGTGAATCACCTGCTCCCCAGGCCAGCAGAAATGATTGTTATATTGGGCTCTTTACTAGAATAGGATTGTCAATTTGCTGCATCAGAAACATAAACTCATTGGAACTCTCATTTATTAAGTTTGAATACGCTCTACGCTATTATGATTGCATACCTTTTGTACTTTTCTCTTTGCATACTGTTCTATCTTTCAAACTATCCAAAAAGATCCTCAAATATAGAAAGTGTCAGGTTTTGCTATCTGATCTATGCTGAGTAAGCTGGAAGTAAGGGAATAATTGGCACACTGGAATAGAGATGGGGCAAAATTTATCAGGGTACTCACTGGATTATTAGTTACCGATTCCTGTTGGGAAGTACTCATATGTAAACATCTATCTGCGTCAGCTGTAATATTTCCGATAGGAAGAAGAAATAAAGTAACTGCAATTATTTAGGAATTTTCACATCCGCATTCTTTTTTAACCGTTTCCGGCATGTGAGTCTTGCGGGCGAGGCTAATATTTATTGCCCAACCCTAATTGCCCTCAGGAAGGTGGTAGTGAGCCACCTTCTTGAACCCACTGCGTCCCTGTGCAATTGGTATACCCACAATGCTGTAAGGCAGTTCCAGCCACAGTGAAAGAATGTTAATATATGGGCCATGTTCCCATGAATCTGCTGTCCTTGTTATTCTAGGTGGTAGAAGTCATTGGTTTGGAAGGTGTTGTGGAAGGAGACGTGGCAATTTTAAAGCACACTTGTATATAGTAAACACTAGTGTCACTGTGCACTGATGGCAGAGAGAATGAATATTTAATAGGGGTGATAGGGTACCCATCAAGTAGGCTGCTTTGTTCTGGATGTTGTCAAGCTTCTAGAATGGTGTTGGAGCTGCACGCATCTAGGTAAGTGGAGCATATTCCATTACACTCAACTTGAGCTGTGTAAATTTGGGACGTCAGGAGATCATGTCACAATGGTGCATTACAAACCCAAATTACTTATTTTAAAAAATATTTTAATAAAATGTTAATCATTTTACAACCAAAAAACATACAGAAAGTACACAAATTACAAACAATAACAGTAAAGCAAATAATAAAAGCAATAACCAGAACATGTGCATGTGGTTGACAGGCCCTCTCAAACAGCTTTCCCACCTATCCTCAACCGCCTCAAAGAAACAACTCATTCTGGCCTTGGTGAGGTGCGCCCTAAAGACTCCCTTGAGCTGGATCAGAGTCAGCTTTGCACAGGATGATGTGGCGTTCACCGTGCGGAGGCACTCACTCCAAACCTCCTCCTCCACTATGAGTCCCAGCTCCTCCTCCCATTTGGCCTTCATCCCCTTCACCGAGACCAACATTTCCCCCAAAATCCATCCATATATACCGGACAAACTAGCCTCTTCCGACCCCGAGCAGGAAAAAATCCTATCCGCTAAAGTTGAAAGCGGTGCCACCGGAAATGTCAGGAACGTCCGTCGAACAAAATTTCAAAGCTGGAGGTACCTAAACGCACCCGAGCACACAAGCCTAACATTCTCTTTCAGCTCTGGATAAAAGCAAATTACTGCGATGCTGGAATCTGAAACGAAAGAGAAAATGCTGGAAAATCTCAGCAGGTCTGGCAGCATCTGTAGGGAGAGAAAACAGCTAACGTTTCGAGTCCAATGACTCTTTGTCAAGCTTGACAAAATGACTTGGGTAAAAATACTGGAAGACACTGAAATAAGAACGAGAACCTTGGTAAGATGTTAATTTTGATGGATTGAACCCGGATCGCCAAGGACACCGGGAGGCTGTCCCACCTTTACAGGTCAGCCTTAACCCCACCCGTTAAGCTGGTAAAATTCAGTTTACGTTGCTGCGCACAATCCTGTACCCAAATACTGAAAACTAGTCCCTGCCAAGCAGAAAGGTAGCCCTCCCAGAACGGCTACCCTCCCTGAGGTGCTGACCACAAAGTACTCACTCTTCCCTAAATTTAACTTGTATCCAGAGAAGGAGCCAATGCTCTTCAATATATTCATTATGTCCCCCATAACTGGCTCAGATACCTCACCTATAGTCGGTCATCCGCATACATGGACACCATGTGTCCCACCACACCACGGACAATTCCTCTCCAGTTACTTGGGGTCCTCAGTGCAATAGCCAATGGCTCAATCGCCAGTGCGAATAAGAGGGGAGATAAGGACACCACTGCCTCAACCCCTATGTAGCCAAAACGACCCCAAATTCAGCACGCTGGTGAAGGGAGCCTCATACTGCAACCACACCCATGACACAAACCCAGGGCACAGCCCAAATTTCTCCAACACCGCAAAGAGGTACCTCCACTCAACCCTATCAAATGCTTTTTCTGTGTCCGGCGACACGATTATCTTTGGTTCCGACCCAGTTGCTGGGGTGAGAACCACATTGAGCAACCGCCTCACATTGGGTGACAACTGTCGTCCCTTCACAAAACCCGCCTGCTCCTCCCCAACTACCTCCGGGAGACAACGTTCTAACCGCACTGCCAGGATCTTGGCCAAATGCTTCACGTCAATGAGCATTGAAGTCGGATGATATGACCCACATTCTGTGGGATCCTTATCCTTTTTCAGAAGGATGCCTACCCCAACGTCTCAGGGAGAGAACCCCGCTCCAGGGAATCATTATACATTCCCATCAGTAAAGGAACCAATTTATCCGCAAACTTCTACCCCTCTGGCCCTGGCGTCTTCCCTGTTTGCATCTTTCCTAAGGCTGTTCGGACCTCCTCCAATCCCAGTGGCACCTCCAGCTCTTCCGGCAATTCCTCCCCCACCGTGGGAAACAGACCCTCTAAATACTCTGCCATTCTCCGCTCGTCCCTGCAGGCTCCAACCTATAAAGCCTCTCATAAACGGCTCGAAATGCCCCATTCACCTTGCCTGGGGCGGAGATCAACCTCCCCTTGAAATCCCGAACCTGAACGATCTCCGGAGCAGCAGCCAGTCGCTGGTGAGCCAAAAGACGACTGGTCTTCTCCTCGTACTCTTACACCACCCTCTTCAACCTCCTCAACTGACGCAGGACGCCCTGTCTGCGGTGCGTCAGACTGCATTTGCTGCTTTTTCCTGCGTGCCAATAGTTCTGGAGTTGGGTCGCTCACATACCCACGATCCACTCCCAGGATCTCATACACTAACCTCTTTCTCTCCTTCTTGACCGCCCCATCCACGTGTGCTATGATCTCCCCTCTAATCACTGCATTCAATGCCTCCCACAGAGCAGAGGATGAGACCGTCTCATTCTCATTAAACTCTACATATTCCCTTATGGCTCTCTCTAGAGACCTTCCCGCATAACCCAATGTCTGATAAAAGACCTACTACCAACCTCCATCCTATGTGCTACGTCCAATCCATCTCTAACATCAGATCTACCAGGTGCGTAGCATGGTCAGGAATAACCACTGCCAAATATTCCTCCTTTTTCTCCCTGGGGAGAAGTCTATCCTCGAATATATCTTATGCACTAGGGGGAAAAATGAAAATCCCTTACCTTATGGTGCATTAACCGGCAAGTGTCCACATCTCCTGTCTCTTCCATGAATGCAGCTAACACCCTTGCCATCCTCAATGGGATCAGGGAATTTGGCCTGGAATGATCCAGCTCTGATGGGAGCCACCTTTTGCGCGACTTCCTCTCACATGACATGAACATGCGTATATTGAATTTTTTTAAGGGAGAGGTTATGGGGAGAAGGCAGGAGAATGGGAATGAGAAAATATCAGCCATGATTGAGTGGCGGAGCAGGCTCAATGGGCCGAGTGGTCTAATTCTGCTCCTATGTCTTATGGTCTTATGGTTATGGACGCCTAGTCAGCTCTCAACAGTGGATAAGATGCTGAAACAGACAAGTAACACTTTTAAGTTTTAATGCGATGCACAAAGATTGATTTGTTCCAGGATTGATAATATACGAAATAGGGCTTGGTTTATTAAACTTTATTAAAACAAAAGAAGATAAAACAATATTTAAACTTTTACTTCAGCTGTCACACTAACAGATTACATGCAGTATCTTAACCTTAACCCAATAGACAACACTAACAGAACATTCAGCTCTCATGCCACTTTCACAGGCAGTCAAATGCAATATTTGCATTTACAAAGCAACTTTCCATCTGATAGGGACATCCAAAGCCTGCCTCAGTGGCAACTTTCATAACCTTTCAGTTCGATTTTAACAGCCTTCTCTTGCGATTGTTCAAAACAGCATTTCTTCCTCTCTCTCTCTAAACTGTGGTGACCAGAATTCTACACAATATTCCAAATGAGGCCTAAGGTCCTGTACAGCTGCAACATGAGTCACCAATTTTTATATTCAGTGCCCCGGCCGATGAAGGCCAGTATGCTTTCTTGACCACCTTATCCATATGCATTGCCACTTTCAGTGATCGGTGGACATGCACGCCCAGATCTCTCTGCCGGTCAGCACTCGCAAGAGTTCTACCAGTTATTGTGTAATTCCAACACACATTGGATCTTCCAAAGTGCATTACCTCACACTTGTCCGGTTGAAACTACATCTGCCATTTCTCCGCCAAGGCTCCAAACAATTTATATCCTGCTGCATCTTGGCTGATTGTCCACTCTTGTTCATACAAAACACAGCTATGCCATCCATATGCAACTAACCTTCCCTTGATGGACAAATCAGACTATGTGATAATAGTTGTCAAGCAAGGTTGTCCCAAATGACAATGGATCTTGAAGGGATCATGCTGGATCTGCACGTTCTCCCAGTGTCTGCATGGGCTTTCTCCAGGGGCTCCGATTTCCTCCTACATCCAGAAAGACAGGCTTGTTGGGTAATTTGGACATTCTGAATTATCCCAGTGTACCCGAGCAGGCGCCAGAGTGTGGTGACTGGGGGATTTTCACAGTAACTTCATTGCAGTGTTAATGTAAGTCTACAAGTGTCACTAATAAATATTATTATAGATTTATCAAGCATATGCCAGGGGTTTTGAGGTCAAAGGTTAAATAGTTACCAGTTTGCAAACAATTGGACGTATCAAACCCAGATTGAGCATGACAGGATGATCGATCTGCTTGTATATGTTTGCCACATTTGGTTAGTATGAACTAAATAAAGGGCAATGGTTACAAAGGACTAGACACGGGCTTTTCAAGGTCGCGACCCGCAGGTGTCAGAGGGATCACGAAGTGCAGGGTTGCATAAACATGCAAACAAGGACCAGAATGAAAGAGGGCACACAAAGAACAGAGAATGTAATTCGAAATTTAGGTAAGAAATGGGAGAATAGGGCAGGGCGGTGGCACAATGGTAAGCATTGCTGCTTCACAGAGTCGATGTCCCAGGTTCGATCCCAGCTCTGGGTCATTGTTCATGTGGAGTTTGCACATTCTCCCTGTGTTTGCATGGGTTTCACCCCCACAACTCTGAAAGATGTGCAGGGTAGGTGGATTGGCCACACTAAATTGCCCGTTAATTGAAAAAATTAATTGGGTACTCTAAATTTATTTTTTTTAAATAGGAGAACAGATCAGGAATGAAGCAGTGATTGATTGTACAGAAAAATGTGGGGAGGATTGGCAGCTCAACATCCTGGGATATAGAATCCTAAGGCAAGACAGGAGGGGGTAAAAGAGGAAGAGGCATTGCATCATTAGTTAAGGAGGCAGTTACTTTGAGATCTTGGAGGAGGAGGAGGCATCAAATGAAGCTTTGTGGGTAGAGCTTGGGAATAAAAAAGTGACAGCTCCGTTGCTAGGTGTTTATTACAGACCCCCAGATAGCAAGAAATTGAGGAGCAAATATGTGCACTATTTGCAGAGGGGTGTAAAAAATTATGATAGTTATATTAGGTGATATCAACTTTTCCTAAATTAATTGGGATAACCATCAGGTTAAGGACTTAAGAGGTAGTAGAGTTCTTAAAATGTACACAGGATAACCTTTTAGCTCAATATGTAGAGGATCCAACAAGGGATGGTGCAGTGCTGGACCTAATTCTGGGGAATGAAGCCAGACAGGTGGTTGATGTGTTAGTGATAACGACCACATGGTTCAATTTAAATTTGTTATGGACAAAAATAGGCAAGTTGCCAAAAAAAAAAAAAAAAAAAGTTTTGGATTGGGGGAAACGGTAGATTTTACAAAATAAGGCAGGATCTGGCCTAGGTAGACTGGAAAGAGTTACAATCCTCAGAAGAGTAGTGGGGAACACTCAAAAGATGAAATTGGGAGGGTACAGGCCCAATATGTTCCCTCTCGGGGAATAGGAAGGTGTAACAAATCCAGAGAACCATGGATGACCAGAGACATTCAGGAAACGATGAGGAGGAAAAGAGACACTTTAACAAATATAAGGGAACAAGTCTGCAGAGGCATTAGTGGAGTATAGAAAGTGCAGGATGGAATTTAAGAAATCAATTAGGAGAGCAAAGAGGGGATAGGAGAATATGCTGGCTGGTAAAAGTAAGGAAAATCCCAAGATATTCTATATCAATGTGAAGACTATAACCAGGGAAAGAATAGGGCCCATTAAGGACAGAGGGGGAAATCTGTGGTTGGAGCCAGATGACATTGGTAGGGTGTTGAATTAATATTTTGCATGTCTTCACCCAAGAGAATGAGGTGGTAATTCTAGAACTCGGGAGAGAGATTGTGAAATTCTTGAGCAAATTGTCATAGGGAGTGACAAGGTATTGGAGGTATTAGCGGGCTTAAAAGTGGACAAATCTCCAGGTCTAGATCAATTGTGTTCCAGGCTGCAGTGGGAGGCGAGGGAGATTGCCGGGGCTATGACCCAAATTTTTAGTCCCTCTCTGGCCACGGGGAGGTGCCAGAGGACTGGAGAACAGCTAATGTGGTCCCATTATTTAAGAAAGGTTGTAGAGACAAGCCAGGGAACTACAGAGTCTCACGTCAGTGGTTGGGAAACTACTGGAAAGGATTATGAAGGAGAGAATTCATCTTCACTTGGAGAGGCAAGGTTTGATAAGGGAGTGTCAGTATGGCTTTGTCAGACGGAGGATTATGCCTAACAAATGTGAATTTTTTTTGAGCACGTAACCAAGTGTGTAGATGAGGGTAGTACAGTTGATGTAGTTTACATGGATTTCAGCAAAGCCTTTGACAAGGTCCCACATGGGATTAAGGCGGCAATGCACATGGGACACAGGGCGATTTGATAAGATGGATTCATAATTGGCTTAGTGGTAGGAGACAGAGGGTGATGAGACGCTGCTTCAATGTCTGGAAGCCAGTGACGAACCACAGGGATCGGTGTCGGGTCCCCTATCACTTGACATTTATATCAATTACATAGATGATGATGTGTGGGGGGGGGGGGGGAGGTAGGAGCAATAAGTTTGTGGATGACATAAATTGGCCGGGTGGTCAACAGTAAAGTTCAGTGTTTTGGGTTACTGGAAGATATAGATGAGATGGTCAAAAGGGCAGATAAATGGCAGGTGAAAAGTGAGGTGATTCACTTTGGAAGGAAGGAGTATTTTGAGGAAAAGCTTTTTTACCCAGAGAGTGGTCACTGTCTGGAATGCACTGCCTGGGAGGGTGGTAGAGGCAGGATGCCTCACATCCTTTAATAAGTACCTGGATGAGTACTTGGCACACGCTAACATTCAAGGCTATGGGTCAAGTGGGATTGGGTGAGGTCAGGGCCTTTCATGCGTCGGTGCACTTTTATGGGCTGAAGGGCCTCTTCTGCACTATAGCATTCTGTGAAGGAAGGCAATGCTGGCTGCAGAGGGAATCAGATATACTTTATGGTAATCCTCAGCAATTCTTTCCCATTGGTTAGTCAGTGCCCAGCTGGGTGTGCATGCAAGAAATGCATTGCCTTGTCAATTTACTGTCTATGAAATTGGGAGCTTGTGATTTAATGTTTTCAACATTTTACTGCAGTTGGGAAGGGGTGGTCT
Source organism: Scyliorhinus torazame (assembly GCF_047496885.1). Taxonomy (NCBI): domain Eukaryota; kingdom Metazoa; phylum Chordata; class Chondrichthyes; order Carcharhiniformes; family Scyliorhinidae; genus Scyliorhinus; species Scyliorhinus torazame. The sequence continues at coordinate 185,450,509 of NC_092719.1, forward strand.
TTTCAAAGGGATAAAATGTTTATGCAGAGTCCAATTTAGGATTTCAAACATTTGAGGGAAATACAATCGTGTATTTTTTTTTAAAGAGTTAGTTAGCACCCAGTGATTCATTAGGACCTAATGCATTAGTTAAGCGAACGTGGTGTGGGCCCTAAAAGTCGGCCAGTGGGTCCCGGGGGGAAAAAAGTTTTAAAAAACATCAGACGAGACAATATAGCTTCGACTGAAGATGTAGCAGCAGAATAAGCCCAAAGAGCCACCTTCCACACAATTTCCAGATTCTATGTTATGCTAAAAATTAAGAGGTTCTCAATTGCAAGAAATATTCACTGTTCGTGGTAGTTACAACCAGCCCCAGGTGAGGCTCCACAAGCCTCAGTTGGGATACCCCACCAAAATGTCATAAACCAGGGTGAGGAGAGATGACTGGTCACGTGTATTTCTTCAATCCACTGTTGTCTTTAAATTATTAAGACATTTCGACCAGTTTACCCGGGTATCCTTATTTGCAATGAACAATGACACCAGGTTCACGATTCAATCCAAATTTATTCACAAACAAAAGTTATTCTCCCAAATGTAATCTGCCCAAGATTTTAATACTACCCGTACTGGATCCAGCTGAAAGTCATTTTCTGGGCCTGTCATCTCAGGGCCTTCATATGCAAAGGTGGGCCTCACACCTCATCCATACATTCTCTGGTCCACCATTGTCTCTTAGATGGGAGGGTCTCTGGGCATCGTTTTTAATTCCTCTTTGTGCCCTTCTAGATGTTTCTCTGGCCCTCAGCCAATGAGGTCACTGAGCAGAGGTCGCAACACCCAATGGATTGCAACTCGGCAGAAAACCATAAACCCAGAGGTCCATCCTCAGGTGCATTGTGCACACAACCTTCCACGGTGATCTAGGTGCCAGAAAGTCAGTCTTCATCTGGGCAATCCACACCAATCAACCCATTTGAATGGAGCCGATTAGTTTCCGCAGTCCAGTTTACAACAAGCCTAAACTTGCCTCAGCTGTCTGTATTAGAGTTTGGCTGTTTGGACTTCCCATCAGGCCTGTCTGTTCTGAATGTGATTAAGTGCCCAAACTATCAAATTCTCCATTTGGCCACACCACCATCTGCTGGTAACCACAAAAGGTTCAATCTCACAATATTCCCTTTTCCTTGGATTACTGTTTGCAGACCAAATAATTACATTTAACATTGAACCAGGCTTTCTTGAGTTGAGTAAAATTATTAACTACTGAAAGGGAAGGTATTTAGTCATACAGATTAGATATTGGAGTCCACAGTAAATTGCAACATGTCATACGGAAGTTGGAGTTGCAACCGATAGCATAGTAGGCAAGAGTTGATTCTTTACTTCAGGTGTCCTGTAGTTCAGATTGTTATTTTCCAGCTGCGATCATTCTGGCTTATTGACTTAAAAGATGTTCCTGCAAAAGCTGGCCCTGCACATGCACACAAACTCCTTAAGGTACAGGTGGACAGTGGTTAAGGCCTACGATATACTTTCCTTTATTTGCCAATGCATTAAGAGGTTATTATGAAACGGTGTAAAACATTGATTAGACCACAACTAAGAGTATTGTGTGCAGTTCTGAAATCTACATTTAGGATGGCTGAAATCCTCAAAGTGCTATGAAGAGACTGTATAGACAGGGGCTGATTCCCTTGGAACAGAGGATATTGGGGGGGGGGGGGGGGGGGGGGGGGAAGAAAGATTATGGGACACAGGCATTAAAAAAAAAGTTACCCTTGATGCATTAAAAAAAAGTTACCCTTGATGGCAGTATCAATGACAAGGGAGCATGGATTAGGAGGTTTGAGGGGAATGTGAGAAAAAACAGGGTGGTGGGAGCCTGGAACTCTCATTTAAGTATTTAGATGTGTAGTTGTGATGCCAAGGCATACAAGGCCAAGTGCTGGAAAATAGGGTTAGCAGACTTAAGTGGTTGTTTTTGACCAGCAGACACAATGGGCCAAAGGGCCTTTCCTGTACTGTACACCTTCCATTCCCAAGTTCTCTCAAGATAATCACATTCATACTTAATAGAATTCTCTGACCCAAAGATTTATCTTCAAGTAGGTCAAGTTCTCATTCTTGAAGTTTAAAAAATGCACAAGTACAAGTTGGTTGCTTGCTGAAGCCAAGTCATCATTTCAGAGCTGCAAATTCTACAAACACCTGGTTTGAGTCCAACCTTGAATCAGCTCTACCAGCCAGTCCAGTTTTTGCAACCAACAGAAGGCGGCCACACCAGGTGGTCAAATTAAAGTAACCCAGCCAATGATATTCATTCCGAAAAGAATAGGAAAACACAAGAAACTATTCTTAAATATTGGACATAGTAATATATTGCGAACAGGGTTCAGTAGACCAAACACTAAACATTCAAGGGGCATTGTTATTTAAGTTTTCCACTTATTCCAGAGAAATCATAGGATGTGAGCGTCACTTGGAATTTAATTTCTGTCCACGTGTTCTGACCGTTAGGCCAGCTGTAGAAAAGATCTTTCTACACAGCCAGTCTAAACGGTTGCTTGCAGTACCTCAAAAGATGTAGGCAAAACACCCCAAATGGTAATCCCATGGCTGTTTCAAAGGATCACCCGTTACTGGAACTACAATGAAGTTTGGAATGAATAGTAGCCTTCAAGCATTGAGAATACAAAGCAAAAAGACTACCATTACGGGAATAAACATCAAACAATTCAATATGCCATAATCCTCGTGTTTGTAACTAATTATTAAATCAAGGGCGTCAAAATCAAGGGCTGCAGGCTGCACCAGGCCCATGCAATGGCCTGCCAAAAATTACAAGAACTTTTGTGGCTACGGTAGCACAAGTGGATAGCACTGTGGCTTCACAGCGCCAAGGTCCCAGGTTTGATTCCCCACTGGGTCACTGTCTGTGGGGAGTCTGCACATTCTCCCCATGTCTGCGTGGGTTTCCTCCCACTGTCCAAAGACATGCAGGTTAGGTGGATTGGCCACGATAAATTGCCCTTAGTGACCAAAAAGGGTAGGAGGGGTTATTGGGTTACGGGGATAGGGTGGGAGGGCGTAAGTGGGTCGGTGCAGACTCGATGGGCCGAATGGCCTCCTTCTGCACTGCATGTTCTACGTTCTACAAATGTTAATGGCAATGAGGCAGCAGGTGCCTGGGCACAGAACGAACTGTGCAGGCAGTTAGCTTTTAAGCAGAAGCCATCAGTCGGTCTTACACACACTTCCAACAGGACAAGCAGATGCAGCTTTAAAGCAGAAGCCTGTTTCGCTGCCTTGGGCATGCTTCGAACTGGAAATCAGCAAGTGCATTTGCACACATGGAGATAGCTTACTTGATGCTACTTGTAATATACCGAAGTTAGATAAAGAATGTCATGCATTCAAGTAGAAATACTCATGGGCAATTTACATTTGTCAATTTTGAGAGAATTAAATATTTTACAGAACAGTACAGGCCCACAATGTTGTGCCGACCACTTATCCTAATCTGAGATCAACCTAACCTACACCCATTCAATTTAATAGAACAGTACAGCACAGTACAGGCCCTTCGACCCATGATGTTGTGCTGACCACTTGTCCTAATCTAAGATTAACTTAACCTACACCCCTTCAACTTAATAGAACATAGAACAGTACAACAGGCCCTTAAGCTCACAATGTTGTGCTGACCACTTATCGTAATCCAAGATCAACCTAACCTGTTGTTCATGATCATTCAATAGCTTTTGTAATGCACACAGAACCTAAAGTTCTTATATCTGGAATATCTAGCTCTTATTTCCATAAATCGTTCAGCCCACCATACTTTCATACAAAGAAATGTAACTCTTTGGGTCAGAGTTCAACACCCTTGATACAAATATTTTTGTTCTTTTGCTACTTCCAATTTTGTATCTCAAGCAGTTTTTGCTGGTCTAGTCAATTACTACACATACTTTCCACTGTTAATTTTTGGCATGAAATCTACAATCCATCAACTGTTGGGATGAAAGTAGAAATTACACATGGACAGTCAAAAGAATTATCCAATTAGTTTGGAGAATTGGGTGAATTAGTATTATAGGGTTGAGACCGCCAGGCTGAATCATGAAGCTACCAGTTCCCTTAACATGCGAAGAAAATTCTGTTTTCATTTTAAAAAATCTCAATTTCTGATTCTCTCTCGATTCACTGTTGACCCAATTTTGTATCACCTCATTTAACCAAGTTATGTAGTCTCCACTTCCTAGGGCAGAAAGTACCAAAAAGCAATTCTCCTTGGGTATATCTCCTCCCCACCCCCCCCAACCCACAAAATATTATTTCCCAACTTCTTTAGAGGGCACAATAAAGACCCACACGTCAACAGGAAACAATTCAATCTACTTCTAAATCCTTATGAAGCAACAAAGCAGCTAAAATCAATCTAAACCCAGCAGAGCTGTCTAATGCCAGTTAGAATTCTCATTTTAAACAGCACATGCTTTGGACTTACCTCGAGTGCAAAGTACTCAAACCAGGTTTATACTCTTTTCCTCAAAATTAAATACAAAACAGCTATGCAAGTTGTACACTGAATACTCTGCAATAATCAAAGATCAGTCAGACAAGCTTTCCCCTTCCTCCTCCAGCTTTATTGATAGTTTAAAATTACATTTCTATAGTTCTAAGACTTCAGTTGCTTTTACCTTCTGTCTTAAAAAACTGATTTCAAGCAAATGATTCTTTACAGTAGTCTAATTGTATTATACAAAAATAACATCTTGATTTCTGTGAAAACACATTCAGCTGCTGTGTAGTTCCAATCCTGTTTGCTGTGTGTGTTGTGGTATTTCATAATGGGTATAATAGCTGCTAAACTACATTCAAAAATTTATTCAAACCTCTGCTTGAACATCTGTATCTCCAACACGGAGTCTGGTTTCAGCTACTGCAAGTTGGTTACTCCTATGATGCTTTTAAAAAAAGAAAACTGTACTTTTCAGCTGCAGACAGGTTTGGTCTTTGCTTCTCTGTTTACTCCCACTTTGCTGTTTACTGTACATAGGGCCCCGATACAGATGTTGGTTTATGTGATGAACTGCTCCCAAGATCAAACAATTCAAAGCCAACATTTCAAGAAATCACATGCGGAAGTTTTCAAAGACACTTCCAGGTTTGGTTTCCTCTCAGAATCACTTCCAGAACCCAAAGTGTCACTTATTGGGCTCATCGCTTACCACTCATTAATCCCTATACACCAGTGGCATGGAAAGGGGGTTCTTTTACAAAGCATTATACATAACACCTCTACCAAACTAAACATAAACATTTGTAGTTAAATGCAGAAAGTCAATTTCCACCCCTTTCCCCTCCTTTTACATTTTCACGTAAAGCTCACTTGGCCTGGGACTAGCCTCTATCTGCCAATCGTTGGCCAGTGAAGAGGATTCAGAGGAAATAATACAACCATCAATCAGAAAAAGGAGGGGCGACAAAGAAAGATTTAAGCTGTAGCCTCGATCGTGCATTCCCGTGCAAGATGTCCAGCTTCACCACAGCGGTAGCAGTTCACTTCACTTGCCTTGCTGCAATTGATGGCAACATGACCAGTTTCACCACACCTGTAATTTAAACAAGATAATTTTGACGCTTAAGCTCCAATATGCAAACTGAAAATAAACACTCAGTTTAAATTCATTATTAGAAGTAAATACACAAAAGTCCATAGCAAGAAACAGAAAGCATCATGCTCGGTCCATCCAGTGCCCGATTATAGTGGGCATGGTAGCGATGCTGTTTACTCACTATCTGTGATGGCTAGTGCATCAGGAATAGTTTTAAATCTTCAGATACTAAAATGCAACTTGTTTAAGTAACAGCTTCGGCATTCAGAGCTCCATCCCATAGTCGGGTGATTCCATTATTCGCGATTAATTATGAGGTGGATGTTTTTCAATCTAGGTAGAAGTGTAAAGCCGCCTTTTCATCTTCACTACTACCAGCATATAGTGTAAATGCATCTCTAATCTCAGCAAACATTGGGAAGCTCAAAGAACGCAACAAGTAATTGCACTTTCAACATGTTAACAGCTACTTGAGCTGCCCAAAACTGTTAGCGCACTTAGTTTAAACATCACCGTTATAACTGACACTTGTGGTAATAGCAAATGACAGTCACTCAATAAGAGTGGCTGCCTAGGATAAACAGGAATACAAGAAACTTTCTCTGCTACCCACCCCCAACCCAGTAGCTAGCATATAAATCTGGGGAAAACACAGCACCATTAATTCTCCACTCACAATCAAGTTAGCAAAGTCAACTACAAGAATTACTGCAAAATGTTTTTCTGCAAAAAATAGATATGCTGTCAAAAGCTTTTGCCTTGCCCTCTTAAATACATAATCATTGTCACAAGTAGGCCTACATTAACACTGCAATGGAGTTTTAAAAGCCCCTAGTCGCCATATTCCAGCACCTGTTCAGCTGGTAAGGGAATTGAATCCACGCTGCTTGCCTTGTTCTGCATCACAAACCAGCTGTCTAGCCCACTGGGCTAAACCAACTTCAGGATAGAATGTAGAAGTTCAAAGGGAGCAACAATTTGTATTGCATGGGAAAGAGAGAGAAGCTGGCAAGTCAACTTTTGATTGATCAGTGTTACCATGGAGAATGCATCTGGGAACTATTGCTCCCCCACTTTTGTTTCATTCAAACAAATAAATGGAATACTTGGGCATGACCCCTTTTGCCTGCAAAGGACAGATCCTTGCTTCCGAATATATTGCGAGCCTCACTGACGATCTTAAATTGGTTAACATTAGATGTGATACAATTCAGAATGCATTAATTATGTTAACAACGATTTACATTTGGGCTCAGAATGTGGTTCACCTGCACATCGCAAATCTGATTTACAACTATTTCAGGGATGTTACTTATGGTGGATCCTCCCCTTGACTGTTTCTCTCCTCGTTGGAATTTATCTATTGTATATTCTGAAATAGCCCTTTTTACATGCCACTGCATCTCGACTGATGAACACCCAAATTGCCAGTTCACTTCATTCGCTCAATTTTCATGCCCTTGTATTTGCCCTGAAGTTTAAAATACTAGTCTTAGCCCCACTCTTCTCTCCCTCAAAACTAAATGCAATATTTTGAACACTTATCTCGGGTCTCCTTCACAGAGGTCATTAATTAATCCCATCTTTTAAAATATTTGTTTAAAAATCCAAAGAATTGGGCAGACAGGAGATGAAATTTGACGTGCGCAAGGGATTCATTTTGGTGGCATAAAATAAATCAAGCAGCGTGGAAACATACCTGGGAGGTGTACATACATAAACCTTTAGATGAGATGGCAGGACGTTGAGATGGCTATTTAAAAAGGCTAAATAGCACATCAGCTTTACAAACTTAATTAAACACCGGTTAGGCACCAGCTGGAATATTGTGGTCAATTCTGAGCACTGCATTTTAACATGAATGCCAGGGCCCAAGGAGGTGCAAAGATCATCTATTGGAATGCCACCAGAGCCAAAAGGTTTCAGTTATGCGTGTGATGTGGAGAGATTGTGGTTGAGTAGGGTTGATAAGAGGTTTTCAAGATCAAGAATGGTCAGTAATCAGAGAACACAAACTAAAGTAGTTGGCAAAAAGAATCAGATTTCATAAGGGGAAAACTACGCAGCGAGTTTAGATGACCTGGAAAACACTGCCTGAAAAGGTGTGGTGAAACGGACTTGATAACAATGGCTGGAAAAAATTTCAGGGCTGTGGGAGGAAGAACAGGGAACTGGTACAACAGCTTTCTTTCATGGCTGAAGCAGTGTCCATATGCAGCAAGGCTTGGACAATCTTTCAAGTCTGGGCTGATATGTAACAGGTAACATTTGTGCCACAAGTGTCAGACAATGATGATCTTCAAGGAGAGAATTTAACCATCATTCGAAGACATTACCATGCTGAACCCCCCACTTTGGGAGGGTCAACATCCTGGAATTACCATTGACCACCATCACCGACAGTGTATACCATCTACAACATGCACTGCAGCAACTCACCAAGGTTCCTTCGATGACACCCTTCAAACCAGTGTCCTCCATCACCTAGAAGGATGAGGGCAGCAGATGCATGGGAACACGACTTGCAAATTCCCCTCCAAGTCATACACCATCCTGACTTGGGAACTAGATTACTCTTCTGTTACTGTCGCTGGGTCAAAAGCCCAGAACTCATTCCGTAACGGCACGGTGGTTGTTCCTACAACACATGGACTGCAGCAGTTCAAGAAGGCAGCTCATTACCACCTTCTCAAGGGCAATTAGTAATAGGCAACAAATGCTGGTCTGGCCAATAGTCCGCAGATCGCGTCACAAATGTTAAAAATTTCTAGGAATCCGCTGTGCAATGAAAGTTATAGTTTATTGGCTACAATTCCTCCTTCTGTAAATGAACCTTTTTTGCACCAGTGTCACCTTCACGGAAATCAAAGGTGGTTTGTTTTAGGCCAGGAAGTGGCATGGCTGGTTTGGCAGGTATGTAGAGGGAGAAGCACGATATTGGGTAGGCCACAAGAAATTGTGAGACCCCCAACTGGTTTCCTTCAATGTTTACATCATACACAATCCTTTCCTTCCACCCTGCCTCCTATATTCCATTTTCCCTTGTGCACAAAGCCTCCCTTTAAAAGGAAATATGGCAGCTAGTTCCACATTTCCATGTTAGAAAGCTCCCAAATTCTTTTGACCTATTAATGATCATGTCCAATGTTACCTGTGTCAGGATAGAGATTTCTAATCATTGTCATTAAATTCCAATGTGTATAATAACTAAAAACAAATTCAAATCCCAGATTAAATTTCTCAATTATTTTGATGCACAGAACCTAAACAATTTCAAACCTTAAGAAATAATGCAATTCAGTCCCAATTTTTAAAATCTTGTCTTTTTAAAGAGATTTTAGTACATGTATACTCAAATGCAAAACAGTAATTTGGGAGCAAAAGTCTAGGTGTTTGTCTAGTAAAAGCCAAGGAGCTACAAGTCAAAATTAAGATGTAACAACACTACTGACATGAAAAGAATTCCAATACGACAAGTTTATTTAAGCATTTTCCATTCTAAATGTGTGCAGACAAAACTTCAATAGATACATTGAACACCTAGTTTTTGTTTTAGCGGAGCTAAACTCATGACAAGTACTAGATGATAACCTCCATTTCTTTTCAGGTTTGACAAAGATGCAGTTTGTATATGGTTGACATGCTAACCAATGGTTATTTATCCTTCAAATCTCATACATTACCACACGATCAAATTTGAAGATCAGCTGATCTCATTTCAGTTACTTATGTAATATTTTAGTAATGCATAGTCGGTAGCCCTGAAATGTACTGGTGTAGCAAGCATACAGTACCTCCGTGATATGCCAATGTACTGGAATTTTAGTCGTTTAATTTCCTTTGGTTTGCCAGATGTACCAATTTATTCAGCATTTTTCAAATTAAAAATTTGAAACAGTGACCAGCTAATGCTTCCTTGACGGCAATTTGGTGCTGGAGCCTTAGGTTTGACAGGCAAGCTCCACAACTGGCTCAGAAACCTCCCCCGAAGATTACATTTACAGTTGGCATTCCACGAAAGGCTCACATCAGACTCGGTTGGCTTTGCGAAGTGGTTGGGCCATACAAGACCAGAAGATTTCAGACCTGGTCCACTCAGCCAGGATAACACTTGAAGCAATGGCATCAAGAACACAAGTAATAGGAGGACGACGACATACAGCCACTCAAGTGTGCTCTGCCATTCAGAAAGATTATGGTCTTCTACCCGACTCCACCACTTGTCCCACATCCATAAACCCTAATGCATATTCAATGACCGAGCGCCTAAAGCCCTCATGGCAGATAACAATATTTATCTTCAAAGTGACTGGGGTGAGGAGAAACGAGAGAAAAGAGGACATAACTCAGTAACAGCCCCCATCTTGTATGCACTCATGTAGACTTGGGCTCAGCTGTAATGCCTGGTTTTTGGAATAACCAGAGAACGGCTCATTTAATGGGATGGCCATATGGGCAAACCTCAGGAAGGCACTCCCTTTTAGCCTAGTAGAGTCAATACTGGCATTAGCCAACGGGTAGAGCCAATATTGACATTAGACAAAGGGGCAAGGTGTGCAGAAAACTATCGTCACAAAAATATTACTGCCCAACATCACTGATTTCACAAGTCTAAATGCTTTTCTAACATCCCATTGACGACATGAATTTTTATATACCCTGCACTTTCATGAATGCTTCACTACTTTTATCTACACAGTAGTGATGTTTTTAAAACCAAGGCAGCAAATGGACAGTTGCACAAATAAAGTATTCAAAGTATGAATGTCCAGTGTGTGTTTGGATTGTGTAAAGTTATTCTTCCAGCAGACATTCACAGTCCAAGCGAAATGTTGCTTATTTTCAGAAGATATTTATTATTAGATGATTAGCAGATTAATCTACAACACACCAGCCAGGATTAAAATTCATCAAAATTGGCCACCTGCTTCATACCTATAGCACTTGACTTTGGTGCAATCCTTTTGAATATGCCCAAATTCTCCACATGAATAACATTTCTGCTCATCAGCATGATCACAGTCACGGGCCAGATGTCCAGGTCTGCCACAGTTATAGCAGCATTGCTCCCTCTCCTTCTTTGGCTCCTTGCAATCTTTGGCAATGTGGCCACCCTTGCCACAGTTGTAGCAGGCTGAAATGTGACAGCATAACAATTACTTTTGTTGCAACAAATTATTTTGGCCCACCACCACCAAAAATGTTTGTATATTTACCATCTTCCTGGAGCTCACAATCCTTTGCAAGGTGGCCCGATTCACCACAGCGATAGCAGATATCTGAAAATGGGAGTATATAGATTTAAAATGAGTTAATCAGCAAGTAATGAAAAAAATGCATGAGATAACAGGAGCATGTGTAGCAGATATTTAATTATCACTTGGAATCCTCTAATTCTATTTAGAGAATGACAAACGCTGAAAACAATACTGAATACAAAATGTAGGCTACTGCATCAGAATAGAATTTAAAGTTTTCTAATATTGTGTACATGTGCAATTCTAATTTCTTTACCCACACAAGTTAGCTCCATTTTGTTGAAACATGCACCTGTGTCATGGGATATGCCCCAATACTTGATTGCCGTTATGTGGAGACCATGATCACTAGTGGAACTATTTATTTCCAGTGAATGCGTCTAAATTTAGCTCAGAGGGAATGAGTATTTGTTTGCCATTGGTAGGCATGGTCTCAATCAAGTGTTTGGTGAGCATTACTTGTCAAAAAGTACTAAAAATTATGTAACTGAAAGAGTTACCATGCTTTCCATGAAAGATACCCATACTAATTCAGATGATAATTTGAAGCTGCAGGACAATGGAAGGAACTTCCCTTTCCACCTGAGGTTTATCCATCTTGGGCATACTTTGACATCCAAGGGGGGAGAAAAACTTTCCACTTGCAGCCTTAATGCAATATTTATTTATTTTTAATACAGTTAGATCCAGAGTGGTCAAACTCCACTTGGATTACTGATGCCATCATAAAAAAAGAGACACCAAACATTTGATGGCTTTTGCCACAGGAGAGATGACAAGTTACCAAATAATTTGACAGAGCCTGCCCATGTTATGGGTCCATTTAATTGGGAAAACACCATCACCGAGACAACCTCACTATTTGCGACTTTGTACTCTTGCAGGGCGTGGGCCAGGAGTAGTTTATTTTCAAATGTAGGTTAGTCATAGCAGAATCAGAAAAAAATACTGGCTAGTGGAGAAACAATGTCACTTGCCAGTGCCCTGGAAGAAAGCTGCCCACAAAAGATGGAATGATCGATGGTATGGATTTCCCCTTTCCCGATGTCAGTTCGAATCTGGCACTAAACGAAGGGGATTTCCAGATGTATGGCATGAAGGTAAAGTAGCCAATGACATTGAATTTTAACTTTTAATTAAAATGCGTGTGAAATATATACATGTGATTATGGTAAAAAGCTGAAATATCAATAAGTAATTTTAAAAATATGTGAATTTCATAAACGGAAACATTTTGCATTGCACTTTTTTAGGACATTGAAATTATTCAGCAGTGATTATGAACTTCGTCTGCCATTAAAAACGGAGTGACACAAGATTTCTCTTGAGGATTTACCCCCCCCCCCCAGTCACATTAATAGTATGAAAGGGCAGATTTGTCACTTCGATGACTGTTACTCGACTGCAAGCACACCTACACAAAGCCATGCCCATCTTTCGTGGAATTCCATGGCTGAATCTGAGCTCAAATTAGGACAGCCAAGTCTGAATAAACAACCAACCTCAGACTGCGCCAGGGAGAGGGATGCCATCAGTGACTAGGGAGCAGTCAGTGGTAAGGACAGAAGGCAATGGCTTCAGTCATCCTAATATTTAAATGGATGAACTGTTGCTCATCCACACTGGATGTCAGATAAGCAGCACTTTTAGAGATTACGCAGAGGTGATGGGGAGATAGAATCAGTGCAGGAGACCATTCAGCCCATCAAGTCTGCACAGGCCCTTTGAAAGAGTACCCAACTTGAGGCCACAAAGGGGCTATTTAGCATTGCCAATCCACTTAACCTATACATCTTTGGACTGGGTGTTGTCAGTGCACTCACTGAAGTCATGTTTGTGGATGTCACCAAGGGACAGCATGTAGGTGGGAAATAGAAGCAGACCTAGGACAGATTCGAAGGAGACATCAGAGGGAACCATGTAGCAACAAGTAGAGGGGCATTACAGGTGATTCCCTGCCTACCATGAGAATAACTAAAATCAAGAGCATGTAGTCCCTCACAGGTGGATATCAGTGGAGTGGTCACCATTGAGAAGGATAGAGGATAGATATGTCAGTCATAAATTGTACAAGAGCCATCTGGTAACTTGGGCAGATGTGGAAACCCAATGGAAGGGATTCGACCATGGAGTTTCAGGAAAGATGGGTTATGGATTTGACTAGTTAACAACATGCTCAAGGGGTTTTCACACTTCAAAATCCTCAAATATTTTCACAGCATGTAACCCATTATTTGACAAAGGAAAACTTTTAACTTCAAATTACAAAGTAATTTCTATAGAAATGGGCTGTAACACATTTAGTTATGAAAAGTAAAACCACATCCTTCAATTAGTTAAATTAGATCAGAACTATCAAATCCAATATCAAAATATATGTCTGAAATCAGCAGGCTTATTTTATTTCAGACTCCACCGATTCATGCTTAAAAATAGGAATGATTATTCAATTACACTGACAAAACTAGGGCTATATTCAAGTTGAGATTATGGACCAGCTAATTTGGGATTCCAAACAAGACTCCTTATGTATGAGCTGCGAGGAAGAACTCGGGACATCCTAGAACACTTTTGATCTTCTGGTTTAATAGGCTCGCTAGTATTGCTCCAAGCTTCTCTGCCAAGACTAAAAGCAAATCCTTATGTTACCTCTTGAAGCAGTGAAACTTCCTCTGCCACGACCTCTAATCCGACTGCGGCCACCAGCACTTGGGCAGTCACGTGCCCAATGCCCAGTATACCCACATGCAAAGCACTCCTGGTTGCTCATGGTGAAGTATATTCAGTCTAAAAGGGGGGAGAAAATAGGACACTTCGTCAAAATCATGCTTTATTTTCTTTAAAAAGTTTTATATCTCTACTTGGCAGCTTGAGGATAGATCATGTTTGCATTCTTGGGACTAGAAATTGTTCAATGCCAACTAAATCAATCTTAAGAAATATTGTCCTAAGATACAACTTCACAATAGTTCTTTTTAAAAGTACCTACAGATTATCGAGAAATGCAACAGTAATGCCACCCACTGAATGCATAAGCAACTTGTTGTAAATGGTATTCACAGCAAAATCCAGCCACGGTATAATAAGATTAATCTGCGCCTTTTCTCATTTGTTCAACATTTAGGTCAAAGAGACACATATTACCAATATTTTCATATCACTGCACTTTGAACTCCTCCTTTCTTGGGCGTGCAGAGTTTGGCCAGCACCAGTGGGTAGACTGGATGCAGCCAATATGCAACTGGTAGGATGCATTCTTCACCAGTTACCACATACTATGGAGGCATTAGCTCCTGGTCTGTTTGCACGGATTCATCCATGCAATGATTCACCCGTACAATACAAAAAACTTAGCAATCACTGCTAAAAAGAAACATAGAACAGAACAGTACAGCACAGGCCCTTCAGCCCACGATGTTGTGCCGACCATTTATCTTAATCTAAGATCAACCCAACCTTCAATTTACTGCTGTCCATGTGCCTGCCTAAGAGTTGCTTAAATGTCCCTAATGACTCTGACTCCACCACCAAGTGGTGGCAGTGCATTCCACACACCCACCACTGTGTAAAGAACCTACCTTTGACATCTTCCCCTATACTCTCCTCCAATCACCTTAAAATTATGTCCCCTCTTGACAGCCATTTCCACCCTGGGGAAAAGTCTGACAGTTGTGGAAATTTTTATTTGCACAATATTTTTGATGTATAGGAGAGCCCAAAACCAATAGGTTGACACAAGTAGTACCAATCATCAAATTAAAATACAAGATGTAGACACAAGGGCATGCTGGGATCTGTAGCCTTGAATCTGGGACTTCAGTGGAGTGTGATGATTTTGAAAACCTTAATGAAATCCAGATTGAGCATCTCATGCCCTGCAACTTTCAATTCAACATACTTGCAAGCATTTCAGAAATAAATTATGTTGCATTAGATTTAATTTTGTCGTCTTAGAATTTTCAACTTTGTTTTCCATACAGTTCCTAAGCCAGCAGATAAGGCATTAAAATATTTGCAACTATTGATTTCCCCCAATATTGCTCAACTTTAACCAATTGTTTGATTCTTTGAAATGAATATTTTTCCATTGTTGTTTGATTTGGCCCAGTCCTGTTACTACTGTGATTTGTTGCCGTTTAAAAATGAAGGAAATCTTCAAATGCAAACATATAAACACAAACACGCAGTAGTTGCCGCATAAGTGATAAAATCGCACTTCCAGCAGCTGAATTTGATATTTCCATTTTTCCAGATATCCACATTGCAGTTATAAAAACTTATTGTCTGCAATTAGTCCATTTGGACACTCTGCTGAATGTACCAATTTCAGCTGAACTTGGGTAGGGTTATATTGAAATTAGGTTCAATGATTCAGCTTGTCCTATGCTCAACAGTTACCTAGAAAAACCTCCGCCAGTGCCACGGTACATAAATAAAAATTTGAAAAAGATTGGCCCAAACAGTGAGGCAGTGCTCTTACCATTAGAGAACATCCACACATGAACAGAAACGTAGAAGTCAAGAAACTGCAGTTCAAATTGTTTTGCACTTAGAAAACCAAAACTGCACTATACCAATATCTCACCCAAGAGACTTGCCATCGAAAGACTAAGAACATGAAGTTGCATCACTTAAAACAATAAATACTTGAATTCAAGTATAACTGAGCTTTGACAAATGACAAAGTTATCCAGACTGGAAAAGTTAGCTCCCTTTGCTTGCCACTGATGCTGTCAGGCCTGCTGAGATTGTCCAGTATTTTCACTTTTTGTTTCAGATTCCAGCAGCCACGGTAATTTGCTTTTATAACTGAACTTGGATTGGATCAAGTCTTGATTACTGCCAAACAACTTCAGTTTAATTATTCTGGGTGATTTTTAAACAATTAGATATAATTTCATATTCCCAGACACACTATTGCTTACATAGTTCACATGTTCCAGCAGGGAGCCTCGCTGTTTCAGCTTTCTAATTACAAGTTGCAGTTTATTGGTCTGGGGACAAGCACATGGGTAATGAATGATAAGTGCTGTCAGTTCACCACTGATCACAGAACCCAAGCCATTGAGGATATATTTAGTTACATATTCCTAGCCAGAAAGCCTTAGCTCAAATGAACAAAGGATACCATAGCTGACCCACCAGTTGGTTACTAGCACATTTGGAACTGCCCCCAGCAATACTAATTGCCAAGGGAGAAAGGAAAACAAAAATTGACGAAAAGAATTAATACAATCGGACAGCTCCCCCCTGAAAAAGAGAGCTGGGTGAATGCAATTAAACCTACATTTGATTAAATGGCAGCAAAAAACATCGACATGAGGCCTGCATGGCAAACAATTATATCCAGTCAATGCCAACATGCTGTTAAATTAAACCTTGCTCATGCATCTAGCCTATCTCGAGTGGCTAGCACCACTTAAGGGGAAGCAACCAGGGAAGACTATTTTAAAACTGGCAATGTGTAAATGAGACAGGGTTAATTAATTGCCTCATTGTAAAAGGAACCTCTAGGCAGTGGTTTTTCAAAGTGGTGGGTGAAAAATTCCTTTTGATGTTGAGACTCCATAGTTAGTTATTAACATAGTAAGCTCCAAATTAAAATGCTACGCTGCTGAAGCTGACCCATGACACCACATTATAAACACAAAAGGGCAGCACGGTGGCACAAGTTAGCACTGCTGCTTCTTAGCAAGGTCCCAGATTCAATTCCTGCTTGGGTCACTTGTCTGTGCAGAGTCTGCATGCTCCCCCAGTGTCTCCGTGGGTTTCCTCCAGGTGCTCTGGTTTTCTCCAACAAAACAAAGACGTGCTAGATGGTGAATTGGACATTGAATTCTCCCTCTACCTGGACAGGCGCTGGAGTGTGGCGACTAGAGGATTTTCACAATAACTTCATTGCAGTGTTAATCTAAGCCTACTTGTGACAATAATTAAGATTATTAGTAAAGCCCCATGAGACTGTCAGCATTCTGTAGTAGGCTTTTCCACGCGAAAGATGCCCCTGGCTAAAGATTTATTGCACCCGTCTCCCGAGGAGAAGCGGAAACACAAGAAGCGTCTGGTGCAAAGTCCCAACTCTTACTTCATGGATGTCAAATGTCCCGGTTGCTACAAAATCACTACTGTGTTCAGCCACGCAGACTGTCGTGCTGTGCGTCGGCTACTCCACTGTTCTCTGCCAGCCCACCAGAGGAAAAGCTAGGTTAACAGAAGGCTGTTCCTTCAGAAGAAAGCAGCACTAAAAATGAAAGTTGGCCTTTGAGGGTGGGCAAGACGCCACACAGCCAGGCATCGAGAGACTGGCTGAGGGGTACTGATTCGCTCCCTTGGCATCTGGATGGCGGCACACTGGAGATGGACGGGGGAGAGTGTCATGTCCCGAAGCTTTGCCCACCCTGGTTTATAGAAGCATTTTTGGACCTTGCTGGGTTTGTGAGATTTGTGAAGAATTGTCAAATAAAATTACATAAAATTATTTTTTTAAATGTTTAAGCATTCTGTAGTAGTATCTCCCTGTAGTCTCCAGTAAACAGGCATTTCTTTTGCTATTCCCCTTCACGGCGAGCTACAAGGGGTTAGATTTTCCATTTTCATAAAGATAAAGACAGCACAAAGGAACTGGCTGAAGTCTACACCTGATGTGCATTGCCCTCACCTCCTTTGAACCAGATTAAAGGGAGATGGTGAGGAGAAAGCAGGCTACCCTTTTACATTAAAAGCAGCCACTACATGTGTCGAGAATATCAGCCAGCTGGCAAAAATGGGCCCCGGGGGAAAGAGTTTGAAAAACAGTACTTTAGATAAAATGATAACATGATGAATTTGTTTTGAGTGAAATATGGGTCTGAAACTAGTGCCATAAACTTAAATAAAAGTAATTACAAAAGCATGACGGTGGAGGTGTCCAAAATAGACTTGAGAGGCAAGGTGGTAGAAAGTGGCGTGAAACATTGAGGAATTTCTCATTCTTTAAAACTCTACAATGCTAACTAAGGACATTGTCTATGGATTTACCTTGTGTTGCCCTATTATGTATTTTCTTTTCTTCTAGAAACGATCTGTTTAAGCTGCTCGGACAAAATCCTGTAACTCCTCAGTCCACGTGACAAACAAATCCAATAGGGGGGGAAAAATATCAAAGGAGAAATCATAAGAGTAAATTATGAAAGATATGAAAGAGCTTCTGCAGGGGCAGCACGTTTGGATGTTCCCCGTGTTTGCGTGAGTTTCTCCCCCAGTCCAAAGATGGGCAATTACCCCTTAGTATCCCAAGGTGAGCAGGTTAGGTTACAGGGGTGGGAGGCAGTGGACCTGGATAGTGCGCTCCTAAGGAGGGTTGGTGCAGACTTGGATGGGCCAAATAGCCTCCTACTACACTTAGGGATTCTATATGTAAACACCATTAAATACTGAAAATGGAGAAAGAAAACTTCAAGATGCTGAACAAGTATTTTCTATCTGTCTTGACAATAAGACTCTTGTAGTGATGGCATGTGCTAAAACTGGAGCCTGGGTTCATATCACACCATGGCAGCTGCTACTATTTAAATTAAAATCTGGAATTAAAAAAAAAAAATTGTGGAGTACACGGGGAGAATGTGCAAACTCCACATGGACAGTGACCCAGAGGCGGAGCGAACCTTGGACCTCCGCACCGTGAGGCAGCAGTGCTAACCAATGCACCATGTTGCCCTTAATAAAAACTATCTTGAGCAGTAGTCTCAGTAATGGTTACTGCAATGTCATTAGTCTTCTGAAATCTAGAGCTTCTACAGCTCTCTAGGGCAAGAGAATTCCAAAGATTCACCACCCTCAGTGAAGAAATTCCCTCAGTCTTAACATGGCATATCCCTTATTCTGAGGCTATGTCCTCTGGTTTTAGACTTACCAGCCAATGGAAACATCTTTTCTACACCTACCTGCCAGCCTGTAAATCATTCAAGTTTTGAGTGTCCCTTGTATCTGTGCAGGTCCACTGAAAGAGCAAGTCACCCAGTACTATTCTTCTGCAAATCTTTCCCATTTCAGATAATTGCCTTCTGAAAGCTTCAACTAACCCAGCACCATACTCAGGCAATGCATTCCAGATTGTAGCCATTTGCTCCAAGAGATGGCTTTCCCTCATGCCATCAATGCTTTTGTTTCACCAATTACATTAGTCTGTGGTTCATATCCCTCCACCAATGGAATTTCTTCCTACCTACACCTGGAGCTGTGTAGTCTGATCTCCTGGAGGAATACACTTGCATTAGTTCAAAAAAGTTTCACACATTAATTCCTGTGCTGAAGTGATGGTCTTATGGTTGAGCAGGTTGAACCTCCAATGCCAGGAATCATGCTAGAGAAAGCTGGCCACGGTATCACAAGAATTGGAACCATGAGTGGTTAACTTCAATGCATGTCTCTTCAATTACCATATTTCAGGCTTAGTGCACTGTCAGGTATTTCAACCATGACAGCCAAACACAGACTACATTCACGGAATTCTATCTTCTAAGACAGGATGGCACAGGTGTGCATATTTGCATGTCCCAATCCCCATTAAGGACCACTACAGGCCAATATTGGGATGCCCATTGCAGAGCCCAGTTACAGGGTTGAAACCACAGAAATAACTATCCTCATCCCTAATCCTCCCCATTTTCCCCCCAATAGAAGAAATGCAGATGGCGCAAGCATGCAACTATTTCATGCTCCTCCCTCCGAACACAGCTCTACACTTGTGCAATTTTCCTTTCATTACAGTTTTTCCTTTAATTAGTCAAGGAATGGAGTCAAGATGCAGCACCCAATCATGATTTCACACATTAGTTCAGGCACTGACATTGCACGTAACTAGGTGGTGGGATAGACGAGACATGGAGCACAAATGGATTGCAGCCAGTGGGTTAAGGGCAGTGCAGGTGTCAGTTCACTGGAGTGAGGTCTTTGATGGGGCAGCTTGAAGAGCACTGACAGGTACAATCATTGGAGGATTAGGTCTCCCATGGGCAATGGCAAATAGTAGGGAAAGAGTAAAGCACCAACTGAGACTCGACGATGATGCATGGAAAGTTCAAGTGCAGCAGAGGCAGCCACCCAATGAGTGACATCTAATCATCCGTCCCCCACATTACTAACATTGCTGAGATGTCACACTGGGTGAACGAGCGGCTGTCCTCTCAAAAACACTGAACAAGACCTCTCACCCTACCACTGCCAGTAGCTGTGCCACAGCCGGCCACCCCAGGCTGCTGCCTCCCATGTAAGCTTTCTGCAGTCTCCTCCACTGGAAGGCAGCAGCTTTCTGCATTCACCTGGGTAGCATTATATAGCATGGCACTATCACCATCCTGGAGTTGGGCCAAGGGGAAATTGGCTGTCTGCAAAATGGCATGATTTCATTTCTAAATCTAGTTTGAAAGGTTTATTTTGTGGTGTTGTTTTGTTTGTGTGGCCTTGTGGACACTGATGGTCAGTAAGAGCGCAATGGGTGAAAGGGGTTGCGGTTACTGTTATCACATGAAAACAAGCAGAAAAGGGACAGTGTATATTGTCTCCTGACTTTCTCGCTGTGTAGCCAGCAAGGACTGTACTTTTGCACTTGTATGGTTGCACAACATGCAGCAGACTGCCATGAATCTCGAAAAGTCCTGAGCTGCCAAGTAGATTGGCTAGGGCAAAACCATAGCATTCACAGTGCAGGCCATTTGGCAAATCGAGTCTCCACTGGCCCTTGGAAAAAGAACCTTACCTCCACCGTATCCCCACTGTACTTTTTTGGACACTAGGGGAAATTTATCCTTAATTAACTAAGCCATCCCAAGAGTTGTAAGACAAATAGTAATAATAATCTTTGTCACAAGTAGGCTTACATTAACACTACAATGAAGTTACTGTGAAAAGCCCCTAGTCGCCACACTTCGGCGCCTGTTCGGATACACAGAGGGAGATTTCAGAATGTCCAAATTACCTAACAGCACGTCTTTCGGGACTTATGAGAGGAAACCGGAGCACCCGGAAGAAACCCACAGACACGGGGAGAACATGCAGACTCCGCACTGACAGTGACCCAAGCCGGGAATCGAACCTGGGACTCTGGAACTGTGAAACAACTGTGCTAACCACTGCTACTATGCTGAAAAATAGTTTCAACAAGTAATATTCAGTTCTATCTATGAAGGCTGCAGTCAGCCGTGTCATCAATGGGTATCCATTGCTGTCCAGTAGCCATTCTTATATCCTGTAGCAGCTCAATGTGATATAGTTCACCCCACAATGTGCGCAGCAAACCCAACGTGATGGAATGAGGCTTCCGGAACTCAAAAAACAGGCGCTTCCATCAAGATCAGGACTATAGACATTACAGATAGAGGCGTGGGATCTTTCAATTAATAGATCAGGTCAAAGATCGCATGGTTCGATCCCGGCTCTGGGTCACTGTCCGTGTGGAGTTTGCACATTCTCCCCATGTTTGCGTGGTTTTTGCCCCCATAACCCCCAAAAAATGTGCAAGCTATATGGATTGGCCACACTAAATTGCCCGGAATTGAAAAAATGAATCGGGTACTCTAAATTTATGCCCTGTCGCATCAGCCATTTACGACTAACAGGAGGTTCCACAAACATCCCCATGCTTAATGATGAAAGTCTAGCATGCAGATGCAAAAGGCAAAGCAGAATCATTTGCAGTCATCTCCAGCCAGGAGCTTCAAGTTGATGATCCAACCAACAAGTTAGGAGTTGAATGGCAATGACCATCTCCAGATGGTCTGGTCATCGTCCTATGACATTCAACAGTATCATTACCGAACACCCAACATCAACATCCTGGCAGTTACGAATTATTAGAACTTCAACCTGATGAGCAATAACTCTGGCTTCAGGAGATCAGAGGGCTGGAATTTTGCAAGGAGTAATTTAATTCACCATCCGAGTCTCAAATCCTATCTACCAACAAAACACCTCAGTAGTGTGATGGAATACTCTACACTTGCCTGGATGAGTGCAGCTCCTGTAAGTTTAATACCATCCAGACCAAAGGAGCTTGCTTGACCAGCATCCAATTTGTTACTTGCAAAGTAGTTGGAGTGTACCGTCTGCAAGATTCACTGTGAAACCCCCCTCTATGGGTGTACCTAAATCAAACTGCAGTGCTCAAGGTGACCAACACCTTCGACAGCAATTAAAGCTCACATTCTATAAACAAAATGTAATTTTCCATTAATCTACAATATTGAAAACATGCATACATAAGCTCAATGCGCATATTGTTACGTAGAAAATAATGTTTTTTTACTCGCCCCTCCAACCCAAATAGCATTCAATTTTGAAATAAGTACGGGGCAGCACAAGTGGCGTAGTGTTCCCCCCTTTACAACCCAAAGATGTACAGGTCAGGTGGATTGGCCGTGCTAAAATTGCCCGTTTATTGGAAAAGAATTGGGCACTTTAAACTTATAAAAATAAATTTGAAATAAATATATGCTTAATAGTTAACGGTCAGATCTTAATTTAAATCCATGAACACAAGATCCAACATGATTGCAACAAAGCTTTTATATCAAAATCATGTGCACACGTAAGAAGTCAAGCTCTGCTGATGAGTAAAATGGCACTCACGGAATCCCAAATAACAATTACAAAGTCACTGCAACTGTACACTAAATACTGATGCAGTAAATTCAATGTTTGAGATTCTCAATTGTAACTGATAGTTGAGATAACTGGTTAGCACAGTTGTTTCACAGCTCCAGGATCCCAGGTTCGATTCCCAGCTCGGGCCACCTTCTGTGCAGAGTCTGTACGTTCTTCCCATCTGTGTGGGTTTCCTCCGGGTGCTCCGGTTTCCTCCCAGTCCAAAGATGTGCAGGTTAGCTGGATTGGCCATGCTAAATTGCCTAGCGTCCAAAAAGATTAGGTGGGGTTACTAGGATAGGGTGGAGGTTTGGGGTGCTCTTTCCAAGGGTTGTTGCAGACTCGATGGGCCGAATGGCTTTCTTCTGCATTGTAAATTCTATATATCTATAAGATATTGCAGCACGTAAGGATAAGAGAGACTATTGAAACTAATCCCTCTAGCACACTCCCACCCAGAATCCAACTGTACCTGGAATACTGCCCCATTTCAGATATCATTTTTTAAATGTAAACCGGTGAGTTCTTAGATATGTTGAGAAGGGTGGTTTACTAATTTCCTAGGTACTGCATTTGTTACATATTCCGAAGTGCTCAAGCTGACAATATTAATCTAACTTCTATTCAATAAAACTTCTAATTCCATCCTACTCTATTAAGTCATTCTCTCTCTCCCCCCCCCGTTTGACTAGAACCAAAAAAAATGCTTTAAAAGGCGTTTTCAATCTCTCTACTAGACTTCTAGATTTCTGTGTCTAGAGATCAATATTTAATTCCTGGAGACTTGGCATCCATAGCTACAATGACATGTAGTATTTTTCTGCATTTTGGGCAATTGGTAGAGTGCGAGGAGGTAGTCTCTAACAATGTTTGACACCATGACTCAATTCGCACAAGATTTTGTAAATGCAATAAGCCATCCACCCATACAACGCAAGTCAACCCAAATGCAAAATGCCTACCCCTTAACTAGTTTGATATAAATCACTTTAATTGAGACAAACAGTTCCACATCTCAATTCCAATTCAACTAAGATTAGTTGAAAGGATATTACAAAGCCATCCTCTTGTACAAACCAAATGCAGTTTTACAAATGCTCATCTCAGGAAATCCTGTAGCATGTATAATACTCATTACTAACTTAACAATATCAGAGTTGTGGGCACCAGACCAAGAAATCTTAAAATTAGACATTTACAAGCGAGAGCTAAGTAACAGAGAATGACTCAAGTTACAAAATGGAAACTTAATAGTATTGGTTGAGCAAATTGCTCATCAAATGCACCCAAGTTGAAGCCAAATTTGCAGGTGGGCAAATTGATACAAGTGGCAAAATGTTAAATACCTATTCCACCCCAAAATATTTAATGCCCAATTCTTCTCTCCCCCCCCCCCCCCCCAATTAAGGGGAAATTTATCATGGACAATTTACGGGGGGGGGGGGGGGAAGAAAGGGAAAGAGACCCACAGACATGGGGAGAGTTGTGCACACGGACTATGACTGGGATCGAAACTGGAACTTCAGCACCGTGAGGCAGCAGTGCTAACCACTGCACGGTCCTTTAAATACCTCTTAATTGCATCTAACTTCCCAAATAGATCGTCCAACCTGGCTGTGCAGAACAGCAATAAACAAAACTGGTTTTGTACATTCCTCTTCTGGAATTAGGCTGCTTAGACACATTTATTGTAGGGGCTGCACTAAGTTTAACAGCAAGACTTGCTTTGGAAACGTCACTCCCATCAGACCGGGTGGCACAGTGGCCAGCACTGCAGTGTCTCATCTGCGTGGGTTTCCACTGGGTGCTCCATTTTCCTCCAATGTTCAAAGATGTGTGGGTTACGTGGATTGACCATGCTAAAATTGCCCCTCAAGTGTCCAACGGTTAGGTGGGGTTATGGGGATAGGATGGAGTGGGCCTAGGTAGTGCTCTTTCGGAAGGCCAGCGCAGATTCGATGGGCTGAATGGCCTCCTTCTGCACTGCAGGAATTCTATGAGACTAAGCTGATCACTCACCTGTTAAGACTGGTCTTCGGTTAAGAGTAAACATCCATATATCAATGGCAATGATTTATAATCAAATTTAATAAAGCAGCAAATATGACATAGCTCAAACTTTGGCTGCATATGCATTTATTTTCACAGCGAGGTTTAAATACAGCAATCTTTGAGATAGCACAAACTGCAGCCTCCTGTGCATGCCAGGTTTCCTTCACCCCATTATTGGCAGCCATGCCATCAGCTGTCTAAGCCTCAAAGCTCTAGAATTCCTTCCCTGAACCCCCCTGCCCTCAAGAAGCTCATTAAAACGTCTGACCAACACCTGTCCCAATATCTCCTTACGTGGTTTAGTGTCAATTTTGTGTCCCATAGTTCTCCTGTGAAAGAGGAATATTTTGCTGTTAAAAGCACTATGCTGGTGCTATTTCAAATGTCATCAAGAACAGTTAAACCAAAACAAGGGTGACAGTTACAGTTGAATGCAAAGACATGGAATGTAGTAAATTTTGGAAAAGATACAACGGTCACCTCTAAAGAGCAAGGCTAGGTGAAAAAACAGCAACCCATGGGTGCATAACATATTTAGAGAGATGTAGCTGTAAGTAGAAGTTCCATTTTTCACAAAGTGAATTATAAAAGCAAAGATGTGATGCTCTATTTAGCAAAGACGTAAGCTAGACCAGTTAGAATGCGGCTTTTGTTTGAAGAGAGAAAGAAGTCTAATCAAGGTGTCCAAGATTCTTCTGGTCAAATTAAGCATCCTTACATTTTTATTAATTCTTGGGGTGCAACCATTGCTGCATCTCCAAGTGTCCTTGAGTTGAATGGCTTGCCAGGCCATTGCAGTTGAATATCAATCACTCTGCTGCAGGCCTGGCATTGTGTAGAAGCAGACCAGGCAAAAGTGGCAGAATTTAAATTCCGCTAGTTCCCGAGGTGGGATCTGAACTCCAGCCTTTGGATATTATACCAGTAACATTATCACTAAACTACCACTCCAGTCAGTGGAGTCAGGATTATCACAAGAGCAAGAACTAGTGAATATCACAAGATCAGGTAAATGCAGCTTGGTAGTACAGTTGAAAAACACCGACATGGTAGGTCAAAACGATCTCCGTTACTTTCCCCCTGGATTGGAATAATTACTCAAAATGAATAAAGAACAAACAATATCCCAAAACGTGTATTAACATTTTCTAGGAGCAGCATGGTCAGCCACTGCAGATTAGAGCACGGTCTAATATTAATTGGCATCAATTATAAGGTCCAACAATGGGAGCTTTTAACAAGTTGATAAATATAATTATGTAATTTATTCATGGACTCATACTTACCTTTTATTCCCTCCACCCCACTCCAAATAAATTACAACATTCACAAGTATAACTAAAGTGTTTTTTTTTGGGGGGGGGGGGTGCAAGACGACAAATAATAAGAATTCGCATTTGCCAAGTAGATAGAAAATAGTACTTTATCCACTCTCGGCAGAAACACCCGAGAACGGGTGGCTCTGGGCCAAAAGAGAGCGGACAGCAGATGTGGCCAGTATAGGCCACCGCCCCACGCGGAATATCTCAATTCATTTTCCCGCCAAAGCCCAGCTCACTGCAGGTTTTGGGCTAAAACGCGCTTTTTTTTGGGGGGGGGGGGGGGGGGGAGGAGAAAGAGAGAACCGTCGTTTAACGCTCCCCCAACTCACCCCCCTCCCCAAAAATGAATCTGCTCACACGGCCAACCGAAGCCATGTGGCGCATGAAACGTGGCCTCGAGGTCGACTTGGAAGCCAGGAGAATGGCGCACACGGGCCTACAGGTCCAGCCCGTTTCAACTCGGCCTTCCCCGGATGTCAAGCGTGGCGGCGCCAAAAGGCGGTTACGGAAGCAGCAGCGCCCCCCTCCAAAAAAAAAACCCTCTGTGAAAAAAATTCAGTGGTAAAAATGACGGTTCCCCAGAGTCAGAGCCCCGAGTCTAAGGCCGGAGAAGAAAGCTGCGCGAGGGAGGTGGAGGGCCTGGGGGAGGGCGGCTCGACACGGACCACGCAGCTTGTATTTTCGGGCCTAGCGGCAAACACGCGCCTAGCCGCCGCCCACACCCACCAGGGACACCGCCGCGTTGTGAGTTGAAGCGGCCTCGGCTTGGGAGATTTTCCAGGCTGAAGACCCGTTAGATGATCGATGGTTTGAGGCGGGCGGCGGCCGGGGGGGGGGGGGGGGGAGGCTCGAGCCGCCAGCCTGACGCACAGGCCGCAATGCGCCGTCAGAAATTCACTTGTTTACCTCAGCACTTCTCCAGAGTTTAACCCTCGGGAGCCCGGC
Organism: Scyliorhinus torazame; assembly: GCF_047496885.1. NCBI lineage: Eukaryota > Metazoa > Chordata > Chondrichthyes > Carcharhiniformes > Scyliorhinidae > Scyliorhinus > Scyliorhinus torazame. The sequence goes on from NC_092719.1 coordinate 185,477,311, forward strand.
CAGCCTAGGGAGGGGGTGGGAGAGATGGGAAAAGACAGGTTTCACGGTGTCGCACTCAAGGCCGTAACGCGGTTTCGTCTTTATTTTTCTCTCGCCCTTCTGATCTACTCACGGTCTCAGCACTGCGCGCTCTCCTTTTTTTTCCTCCCCCCTCTCAGCCTCACGACCGCTGACTTTCGGTTTTTTCTCTCTCTGACTCTCTCCCTCTGCCCGCGTCACGCGCTTTGCACACGAGGGGAAAAAGGGCGGGGCCCTCTGCACACGGAACCTGTGGGGGGGGGGAACCACCAATCAGGTCAGCCCAATCGCCGAAGTTCCTCCTTCTGATTGGGCGCCTTGACTGCCACTCCTCCTCACCAAGTCCCGCCCTCCGCCGCCGGACCAATCAGACGTCACATTCTCCGCAGTTGCGCAGTGCTGCGGCCTGGCTGCTTTTCAAGTCCTTTTTCAGGTGCGTTTTGCTCCTTTGATGATTCTGGCAGCGGTGTCGTTGTTCTTTTTTCTTCTTTTAAGCGAGAAATCCAACCGATTGCACGTCGGAATTATAAGCACGTTACTTTGTGCTTATCTCTAAATTAACTCAAATTATTATGTGTATGGTCTGCTGGGACTTGTAGTTTCTGACTGAGTGACAAATCCACATGGAACTGAGCCCAGATTTTCCCAATCCACCACGCCCAATTTCCGCAATACTCTCAAGGCCGGGGCTTTTTTTTGGTGGAGGGGTGGGAAGAAAGGAGATATGGGGTTAGAGGACGGGGCATCGTTGCACCAGGACCGCTGATGATATTCAGCTTGCATTTGAAGTCTATCCCTTTTGAAATATGCTTCCATTTTATATTATTATTGACAATTGATTAGGAAAATAGACCGCATTTTCGGGACATAATGGAAAATTGCTCAGTTTAGGAGTTTTTACTGTTACATGTTTCTTTTAGTGAAGGTTGGTAAAATGTATGGACATATCAGTGGGCTTTTGGTAAAGTACACCATCCTAACATTACTTCGTTTTGATATCTTCCACTACTGCAGTGTTAAAGATTAGCAATTCATCTACACTGCCCCTTCTGACTCGAGATTTTCACTATCCTGTATGTGACTTGCTTCAATTTAGGACCGACAAAATATGACATAATTCAGAATGCAAATCAAATTTATTTGGTTGCTGTCCAACAATCTGGCTTTAGCTAACTACAGATCTGTTTGTCTGGTTCACATGAAATCTTGCATTGTCTCCATCTAGTTTTCTGCTATTAAATGCATTATCTACACTGGTGTAAAAGTTAAGTTCTGAGATCTAAAGTTTTCATAAAACTGCAAATCTTAAACTGGTACTTATAATGCATTTCTTTGGAAGCATTCCAACAACAGCTGACATTGATATAGTACCTTTAATGTAGTAAAACGTTGAGAGGCACTTCACAGGAAAATAATCAGTCAAGAAGGAGATTAAAAAAACATGTCAAAATAGGTTTTAAGGACTGATGTAAAGTATGAGAATGGGGATGGTAACATAATGGGAAAATAAATTGATTAGTAATCTATAGAGACCCGGAAAATAATCTGAAGGTGTGAGTTCTAAATCCCACCATGAAAGAATTTAAATTCAGTTAATTAAATAGGTCTGGAATTGGACAAAATGCTGGTATCAGTAGTGGCAGTCATGTAACCACCAGATTGTTGTGAAATCCACCCGGTTCATAATGACCCTTTTTCGGGGAGGAAACTTGCCATCATTACGTGACCTGCAGGATTTCTTCCACTATCCTTTCTATCTCCGCATGAATCAAAATAAACTCCCCACTGCCTTTAGTGCCTCCCATACCGTACCTGCCGAGATCTCCCCCGCATCATTAATCTCCACATATCCCCGGATGGCCTTCCTCACCCACTCACACACCTCTTCCTCCACCAACAGTCCTACGCCCAGCCTCCATTGCAGGCACTGGGCCCTCCCTTTGCTCACCCATAGGACCACCCAGTGCGGGGCATGATCCAACACCACTATTGCCGAGTACTTGACATCAACCACCCCCGCCAGCAACGTCTTATCGAACACAAAAAAGTCCATTATGGGGTTCATCTTGTGCCCATGGGGAAGAATAAGAATTCTTTCACCCTTGGTCTCCCAAATCTCCACCGATTTGCCCCCCATGTGCTCCATGAACCCCCTTAGCTCCTTTAGTGTTGCCGACACCCTCTCCGAACTCGAGCACGACCGGTCCAGTATCAGATCTAGAACCGCATTAAAATCCCACCCCCGCCCCATAATTAACCGATGGGAGTCCAGGTCGGGGATCCTCCCCAGCACCCACCTCATAAATTCAACGTTGTCTCAGTTCGGAGCATAAATGTTCACTAATACCTCCGGCATCCCCTCCCGTTTCCCAATCACCATAACATACTTCCTCCCAGAGTCCGCCACTATGTTTCCCACTTCAAAGGCCACCCGCTTATTAATCAAAATTGTCACCCCCTTCGTTTAGAATCCAAACCCGAGTGAAATACTTGACCTACCCATTCCTTCAGTCTAGTCTGGTCCCCCACCTCAGGTGAGTCTCCTGTAGCATAGCCACATCCGCCTTCAATCTTTTAAAAAATATATATTTATTCAAATTTTTCAACAAACCCCCCCCATCCCCAACAAAAAGAAAGAAACAAGAACACAACAATCAGAAATTATACATTGGATTTCCCCCATATACAATAACCCCCCATATAACATTTAAAAACACAAATAGGGAGAAAAAAAACACCTTCACCCAAACACCACACCAAGAGAACCCCCCCCCCCCCCCCCCCCGCCCTTAGGCTGCTGCTGCTGACCTCCTAACGCTCCGCAAGATCGTCTAGGAACGGTTGCCACCGCCTGAGGAACCCTTGCACAGACTCTCGCAAGGCAAACTTTATCCTCTCCAGCTTGATGAACCCTGCCATCTCATTGATCCAAGCTTCCACATTAGGGGGCTTCGCATCTTTCCATTGTAGCAAAATCCTCCGCCAACCTACCAGGGACGCAAAGGCCAAAATACCGGTCTCTTTCGCCTCCTGCACTCCCGGCTCGTCCGATACCCCAAATAATGGCAATCCCCAGCTCGGCTTGACCCAGGCGTTCACCACCTTGGACATAGTCCTCGCAAAACCCCTCCAAAACCCATCTAACGCCGGGCACGACCAGAACATATGGACGTGATTTGCCGGGCTCCCCGAGCACCTACCACATCTGTCCTCCACCCCAAAGAACCTACTCAACCACGCCCCTGTCATATACGCTCTGTGAGTAACTTTGAACTGTATTAGGCTGAGCCTGGCGCAAGAGGAGGAAGAATTAACCCTATTCAGGGCATCAGCCCACAGACCCTCATCTATCTCCTCCCCAAACTCCTCCTCCCACTTGCCCTTTAACTCCTCCACCGAGGCCTCCTCCTTTCTTCAGCTCCTGGTAAATCGCCGAAACCTTGCCTTCTCCAACCCACACACCCGAAATCACCCTGTCCTGAATCCCACGTGCCGGAAGCAGCGGGAATTCCCTCACCTGCCGCCTCACAAACACCCTCACTTGCATGTACCTGAAAGCGTTTCCCGGGGGTAGCCCAAATTTCTCCTCCAGCGCCCCTAGGCTCGCAAACGTCCCATCGATGAACAGGTCCCCCATTCTTCTAATCCCTGCCCGATGCCAGCTCCGAAACCCCCCATCCATCCTTCCCGGGACAAACCGATGATTCTCCCGAATCGGGGACCAAACCGAGGCTCCCACCTCGCCCCTGTGTCGCCTCCACTGCCCCAAGATCTTCAGCGTCGCCGCCACCACCGGACTCGTGTGTACCTTGTCGGCGAGAGCAGCGGCGGTGCTGTCACCAGCGCCCTCAGGCTCGTGCCCACACAGGACGCCATCTCTAGCCTCTTCCACGCCGCCCCTTCTCCCTCCATTACCCACTTACGAATCATCGCCACATTGGCTGCCCAATAAAAACAACAAAAATTCGGCAGCGCCAGCCCCCCCCCTGTCCCTGCTACGCTGCAGAAACACTCTCTTCACCCTCGGGGTCTTATTCGCCCACACAAATCCCATGATGCTCCTGCTTACCCGTTTGAAAAAGACCTTGGGGATCAGAATGGGAAGGCACTGAAATACAAAGAGAAACCTCAGGAGGACCGTCATTTTAACTGACTGCACCCTACCCGCCAGTGAGAGTGGCAACATATCCCATCTTTTAAAATCCTCCTCCATCTGCTCCACCAACCGCGTCAAATTGAGCTTGTGCAGGGCCCCCCAATTCCTATCCCTAGGTACCGAAAGCTCCTTTCCGCCCTCTTCAGCAGTAGCTCGTCTATCCTACCTTCCCTGGTCCCCTGAATGCACCACAAAGAGCTCACTCTTCCCCACGTTGAGTTTATACCCCGAAAAGTCCCCAAACTCCCTAAGGATCCGCATGACCTCCGCCATCCCCTCCACTGGATCCGCCACATACAACAACAGGTCGTCGGCATATAACGAACGACACCCGGTGTTCCTCCCCCCCCTGGACCAGTCCCCTCCATTTCCTGGACTCCCTCTGTGCCATGGCCAACGGCTCAATTGACAGTGCAAACAACAAGGGGGATAAGGGGCACCCCTGCCTCGTCCCCCGGTACAGCCAAAAGTACTCCGACCTCCGCCGGTTCGTAGCTACACTCGCCATTGGGGCTCTATATAGCAGCCTGACCCAACTAATGAACCCCTCCCCGAACCCAAACCTCCGCAACACTTCCCAAAGATACTCCCACTCCACCCGATCAAAGGCCTTCTCCGCGTCCATAGGTGCCACTACCTCCGCTTCCCCCTCCACCGAGGGCATCATAATCACATTGAGGAGCCTCCGCACATTTGTGTTTAGCTGCCTACCCTTCACAAATCCCATCTGGTCCTCATGAATCACCCCCGGGACACAGTCCTCAATTCTCGTAGCCAGCACCTTCGCCAGCAACTTAGCGTCAACATTGAGGAGCGAGATCAGTCTATACGACCCACATTGCAATGGATCCTTGTCCCGCTTCAGGATCAAAGAAATCAGCGCCCTGGACATTGTCGGGGGCAAGGTCCCCCCTCCCTCACCTTGTTAAAAGTCCTCACTAGCAACGGGCCCAGCAGGTCCAGTATTTCCTGTAGGATTCAACCGGGAACGCATCCGGCCCCGGATCCTTCCCCGCCTGCATGCTCCGCAATCCTTTAACCAGCTCCTCCAGCCCAATCGGCGCCCCCAAACCAGCCACCTCCTCCTCCTCCACCCTCGGAAACCTCAGCTGATCTGGGAATCGTCACATCCCCTCCTCCCCCGCTGGGGGCTCAGACCTGTACAGATCCCCGTAGAAGTCCCCAAATACCTTGTTTATTCTCACCGCACTCCGCGCCATATTCCCCCCTCTATCCTTAACTCCACCAATCTCCCTCGCTGCCTCCCTTTTACGAAGCTGATGTGCCAGCATCCGACTCGTCTTCTCCCCAGACTCATACGTCGCCCCCTGCGCTTTCCTCCACTGTGCCTCTGCTTTCCATGTGGTCAACAGGTCGAATTCCGTCTGGAGGTTCCGTCGCTCCCTAAGTAGCCCCTCTTCGGGGGCCTCTGCATACCTCCTGTCTGCCCTTGGAATCTCCCCCACCAACCTCTCCCTCTCCCTCCCCTCTCTCTTCTCCCTGTGGGCCCTAATGGAGATTAGCTGTTTCCTGACCACCGCCTTCAACGCCTCCCAGACTACCCCCACCTGCACCTCCCCGTTGTCGTTGGCCTCCAAATAGCTTTCAATACACCCCCACACCCGTCCGCACACCTCCCCATCCGCCATCAGTCCCACATCGAGGCGCCACAGCGGGCGCTGGTCCCTCTCCTCCCCCAACTCCAGCTCCACCCAATGCGCGGCGTGGTCTGAGATGGCTATGGCCGAATATTCCGTTCCCTCCGCTTTCGGGATTAACGCCCTACTCAAATCTATCCGGGAGTAGGCCCTATGGACGTGGGAAAAGAAGGAAAATTCCCTGGCCAGCGGCCTGGCAAACCTCCATGGATCCACTCCCCCCATCTGGTCCATAAACCCCCTGAGCACTTTGGCCGCAGCCGGCCTCTTACCCGTCCTGGACCTAGAACGGTCCAGTGCTGGGTCCAGCACCGTGTTGAAGTCCCCCCCCATTTTCAAGCTTCCTACCTCCAGATCCGGAATCCGACCCAGCATGCGTTTCATAAATTTGGCATCATCCCAATTCGGGGCATATATATTCACCAGTACCACCCGCACCCCCTGCAACCTACCACTCACCATCACATATCGACCTCCATTATCCACTACAATATTCAGTGCCTCGAACGACATCCTTTCCCCACCAGTATTGCAACCCCTCTCTTCTTCGCATCCAGCCCTGAATGAAAGACCTGCCCTACCCATCCCTTTCTCAGCCTAACCTGATCTGCCACCTTCAGATGTGTCTCCTGGAGCATAACCACGTCTGCCTTCAGTCCCTTTAAGTGCGCGAACACCTGGGCACTCTTGACCGGCCCGTTCAGGCCCCTCACATTCCAAGTTATCAGCTGGATCGGGGGGCTACTCGCCCCCCCCCCCCCTCCCCTTGCCGACTAGCCATCTCCTTTTCTAGGCCATACACGTGCCCGCGCCTCCGGCACCCTCCAGTCCCTCAGGCGGCGGACCCCCGCCCCGACTACCTCTCCTACTTCCAGCTCCCTTTTGGCCAATGCAGCAGCAACCCAGTTCGCCCCCCGCTAGATCCTCATCTAGCCAATTTGCTCCCCCCATGACACTCCCATAAGTCAGCTGACTCCTGCTGACCCCGACCTCTCCCGCCATTCCATCGACCCCCCAGTGTGAGAATCCCCCCACCCCTTGGCAGTCAGTGTGCGCTCCTCTCCAGCACCGCCCTTCCCCCCGGCCCCGCCCACATCCTTCCCTAACGCGGGAAAAAGCCCGCGGTTTCCTGAGCCGGCCCCGCATCCTCTGGCGCAGCTCCTTTTCGTGGCTTTACCCCAACTCTCCATCCCCGGGCCTCCACCCCCCCTTTTCCTCCGAGGGGCCCTTACCCTCCAACACCCGACGCCCACACTCACCCACAACCCCCACATCAAATCCATTCACCCATCCCCACCCAGCACTCAAACAAAAAGAACATTCCCCAAACATGGTAAACACCATGGGGCTGGTTTAGCACACTGGGCTAAATCGCTGGCTTTTAAAGCAGGCCAGCAGCACGGTTCAATTCCCATACCAGCCTCCCCGAACAGGCGCCGGAATGTGGCGACTAGGGGCTTTTCACAGTAACTTCATTGAAGCTTACTTGTGACAATAAGCGATTTTCATTTTTTCAGTAAACATCCCCCCACGACAAACCCTCAATTTGAGTCCAACTTTTCAGTCTGTATAACGTTCCATGCCTCATCAGGCGTTTCAAAATAGCGGTGCCGATCTTGGAACATGACCCACAATCACGCTGGCTGCAGCATCCCAAACTTCAACCCCTTCCGATGGAGCACCGCCTTAGCCCGGTTGAAACCAGCCCAGTTCTTAGTCACCTCCGCACTCCAGTCCTGATAAATTCAGATCTCCGTGTTCTCCCACGTGCTGCTCCGCTCTTTTTTGGCCCATCTCAGGACACACTCTCTGTCCATAAGGTGGTGGAACCTCACCACTACAGCCCTTGGCGGCTCGTTGGCTTTGGGTCTCCTTGCCAGGACCCGAATAGCCCCATCCAGCTTCAGGGGCCTCGGGAAAGCTCTCGCGCCCATCAGCGAATTGAGCATCGTGCTCATATATGCCCCGGCATCGGGCCCTTCCACTCCTTCAGGGAGACCCAGAATCCGAAGATTCTTCCTCCACGACCTATTTTCCAGGTCCTTAAATTTTTCCACCCACCTCTTGTGCAGCGCCTCGTGCGCCTCCACCTTCACCTTCACCGCCAGGCCCAAGATCTTGTCCTCGTTCTCCAAAGCTTTTTGCCGCACCTCCCGGATCGCTGCCCCTTGGGCCTTCTGGGTCTCCACAAACTTCTCAATCGCCGCCTTCATTGGTGCCAGCATTTCTGTCTTCAGGGGTGAAATTCTCCGGTATCGACGCGATGTCCGCCGACTGGCGCCCAAAATGGTGCAAATCAGTCGGGCATCGCGCCGCCCCAAAGGTGCGGAATGCTCCGCATCTTTGGGGGCCGAGCCCCAACCTTAAGGGGCTAGGCCCGCGCCGGACGAATTTCCGCCCCGCCAGCTGGCGGAAAAGGCCTTTGGTGCCCCGCCGGCTGGCGCGGAAATGACATCTCCGGGCGGCGCATGCGCGGGAGCGTTAGCGGCCGCTGACGGCATTCCCGCGCATGCGCAGTGGAGGGAGTCTCTTCCACCTCCGCCATGATGGAGACCGTGGCGAAGGCGGAAGGGAAAGAGTGCCCCCACGGCACAGGCCCGCCCGCGGATCGGTGGGCCCCGATTGCGGGCCAGGCCACCGTGGGGGCACCCCTCGGGGCCAGATCGCCCCGCGCCCCCCCCCCAGGACCCCGGAGCCCACCCGTGCCGCCTTGTCCCGCCGCTAAGGTAGGTGGTATAATCTACGCCGGCGGGACAGGCATTTTAGCGGCGGGATGGGCCGGAGAATCGCGGGGGGGGGGGCCCGCCAACCGGCGCGCCGCGATTTCCACCCCCGGAGAATATCTGGTGCCGGAGAATTCGGCAACTGGCGGGGGCGGGATTCACGCCAGCCCCCGGCGATTCTCCGACCCGGCGGGGGGTCGGAGAGTCTCGCCCCAGCTCCTCAAAGCAGCGTTTAAGAAACTCCTGCTGCTCCTTCGACCACTGCGCCCACGCTGCTTGGTCTCCACCCGCCACCATCTTGCTTTTCCTCCCTCGCACTTTTCGCTGCACCAGGATCACTTTTTTAGCCGCTCCACTCCTGGTCCAATCCATATAATGTCGGGGGGACCTTGCTGTCACCTTCCCACACTGGAAGCCGTCGAACAATTACATTTGGGGCCCCTCTGAAGAGCCCAAAAGTCCGTTCCCGGCAGGAGCTGCCGAACGTGCGACCTACCTAGGCATAGCCGCAACCGGAAGTCGCCTTCAATCTTTTTAAATGTGCGAGCACACAGGCCCTCTTGACCGGCCCATTCAACCCTTGCACGTTCCACATGATCAGCCTGGTCGGGGGTCCCTACCCCTCTTCCCCCGCTGATCAACCATAGCCCCTCTTGTGCCAGCCTCCATCTCACGTCCGACACCTCCTCAGGCCTGTCCTCGGGCGCCCACCGTTATCGATCCTCCTCCTATTACCTTTTAGAAGCCTTACCCCTGTCAGCAGTATGCTCCCCCCACTCCCCGCCAAGTCTCCAAAACAACCCCTACCCTACCCCACCCCCCAACCTTCTGCTCACCTCCCACTGCGCTTCTGTGAACTAGCCCGCCCAGCTAGCTTGGCAGCCCCTGCCCATGGCACCTACCATCCTATCCCCCACTGATTGATCTCCCCTCCCCGTCCAACCAACCCAATAGTGCAAACAAAATCAGCACTCCCCCCAAGCCCAATCAAAGAGAACAACCCCCCTCCTTCCAACAAAGAACAGCAACAAACCTGAAGCAAAACAATGGCCCCAAACACAGATTAAACACAGCGTCAAAGCATCTCCAGCAAAGTTCAATGTTCTCCTTCTCCTGCCAGTCCATTGCCTTTGATAAACTCCATCGCCTCCTCCGATGTCCCGAAGTATTGTTCCCGGCCTCCATAGGTCACCCACAAATGTGCCGGGTACAGCATCCTGAAGTTCACCCCCTTGAAGAGGGCCGCCTTGGCCTTATTGAAGTTCACTCTCTTCTTGGCCAGCTCTGCACCCAGGTCCTGGTATACTCGAAGTTCACTGCCCTCACAGGTGCAACGTCTGGGCTACCTGGCCCAGCTCAAGATCCATCTCCACGTGTGTCGCAGATGCCGCACCAGCTTTTGCAATCTGTTCCCCTCTTTTGCGATCGCTCCTGGTCCTCAGCTCCATGCACCAGTTGGCCACTCTCTTCTACTAGCACATTTTATCCTCCTCACATCCACCCGTTAACCAGGGAAAAGGTCCGAAAAAAACCACCATGAGTGGGAGCCACCAAATGTGCGACTACTCACACCGTGGCCACCATGTCTCTCAGACTTACAGAGCCTTTAATTAAGTTCCTCATAAGTGTCTGTTAGCTCAAGTCAAAGCTTATGGAAGTGAAGGTAAATTGTTGGCCTTGTTAGGAAATTGGGTGAGGAGACAGTAACAATAATGGGCATATACTCTAATTGGCTAGATGTGACTGGTGGTCTGTTTTGGGGCCTTAATAATTCACCATTTAATAACTTAGATAATTGGATAGAAAGCCACATGCACAATGTGTAACAGACTGCTTCATGATACAAAGATAGGCAGCATTTTAAGCAGTCTCGGTAGAAAAGCAGAAAATTACAGGGAGGTGTCGATATATTAAGTGAATGAGAAGAACTGTGGTAAATGAATTTCAATAGATGCAAACAATTTGATTGAATTATGGAAGTGAACCAATAAAATAAATAGAAATAACCTACTTTTATTAGTTGACCAGCCTGGGATAAGAGAGCATTGTTTAAAAATTAGAACAAGATCATTCAGGGGTGAAATTGGGAATTATTTTTACACATAAAATATGATAAAAGCTTGGAACTTGCTATCTTAATCAATTGTTACTTTTAATTCTTGAGATTTATACATTTTTGTATTAAGGGATATGGGACAATGGTAGGTATGTAGTTAGGTCTCAGATCAGCCATATTCTCAATGAATGGAGCAACAGGCTCAAGGGGCTAAATGGCCTACTCCTATTCCTGTGTTTGCCGCAAGAATTCCTTAAGTCAGTGTTCCAGGCCCAGCCATCTTGAGCTGCTTCACCAATCACCTTCCCTCCATCATAAGGTCACAGGTGCTGCAAGTGTTCAGTTTCATTCACAATTTCTCAGATAGTGAAGCAGTCTGTTCCTGTATACAAGGCCCGGACAACATTCAGGGTAGGGTTGATAAGTGGCAAGTAACACTCTCACCTCGCAAGTGCTAGCTGGCCTAGATTTCAGATTTTATTTTAGAAGGATTTAGTGTGCCTCCTAAACTTGACCATTTTCTACTAATGAAGTCATTCACATTGATGCTAGTAACCTTTTTTACAACAAGTAAACTTAATATAGTACCATGAAGTAGTAGCAACAGATGATGTTAATAGAAGGGAGTACCTCAATTAATTAATAAATTAGTTGGATTTCTATAATTTTCTTTTTCCACTTCTGTGTAAGGATTAAAAATGCTGTCACAGTCTGGAGAACATAAAAAGAATCTGAATTATCCATGGGACACTCGTATCAAGGACACACTGACTTTGACTTAGTTTGATCAATGAGTTGCCTGTAAGCCTTAAAATAGGGGATACACCTTGAAGCAAACCATTGCCTTAAGTTTAAGGCAATTGGCTTAAACCAATTAAATTATTCCTCACAACAACCAATTAGCCATTTCCAGCAATGTGGGCTAAAGTGGGTGACAATACTTTTTTTTCAGATATAACTTGGAGTTACTGGAACCATTTTGTTATGTAAACCAAGTGATGGGAAACCAGTTTAAATCTTTTGGGAAAGAGGTGACATTCCTGACAGCGCAGAGATCATGCGTGCCACACTGGGATCAGGGACAGAGTTGAACGCCTGTCAGCGTGGATCCCAGATAGCAAAGTTGCCATTGGAGGCAGCAGCAGATAGCTGTCGATGCGAAGAATAGAGATAATTAATTTCATCGGGGACAAAGGAAGTTTCCTGTGAGCACTGTGATCGAGTATGTTTTCTTTTTATGAGTTAATTGATGACCCTTCGGTTAGATGACAAGTGTATTGTTCTACTTTATGTTCAATAAACTTTGGTATGATTTGCTCAATCAGTGTCTGAGTCTTTGATGTTTATACCTCTGTTAAACTCAACTAAATCTGTTGCCTCACGGCGCCGAGGTCCCAGATTCAATCCTGTGGAGTTTGCACATTCTCCCTGTGATTGCGTGGATTTTCCCCCACAACCCAAAGATGTGCAGGGTAGGTGGATTGGCCACGCTAAATTGCCCCTTAATTGGAAATAATGGATTGGGTACACTAAATTTATAAGGAACAAAAAAAACTCAACTAAATCAAATTTAAATTTATCAAATACCCTTTTGTAAAACTTATTTAAATGCCAGGCCAAGACCATCTTCAACAGAAGAGGGTTGTCATCAAATCTCCCACCATCATTCTGGGCATTACCATTGGCCAGAATGTATTTAGTTTAGCCACATCTGCAAGGTCAGATCAGAAGTGGATACGCTGCAGCGAGTGATTCACCTCCTGACTCCCAGAACCTTTCCACCACCTAAAAGACACAGCGCTGCACTATTGAACTCTATGGGAGCCGTTTTGGTGTCAAATGGCATCTGTGCTGTCCATGCACATTTCTGGGTGGCCTGTATGAAAGGCATCTGGTGAGGGCATTAGCAGGGCACACCAAATATATGTAGAATAGGCAGAAACGTACACAGAATCCATAACTCCAGCATGCCAACAATTTGATTGCACTGTCATTTTGACCTCACCACTCTATCTAAGGAGGAAGTAGTGCTGCACATGGCTTTGATGGTGTGCTCAGATCCCTTGCAGTCACAACTTGCTCCTAGTCCTGAGTGTTATAGTTCTTCTTGGGCTGCAGCATTACAAGGAGTTGGGGCAGAGACAGCAAAGAGAACATACAACAGAATAATTAATCCTTATTAGTGCCACAAGTAGGCTTACATTACACTGCAATTAACTTGCTGTGAAAATCCCCTAGTCGACACACTCCGGCGCCTGTTCGGGTACACTGAGGGAGAATTCAGAATGTCCAATTCACCTAACAAGCACGTCATGCGGAACTTGTGGGAGGAAGCCAGAGCACCCGGAGAAAACCCATGCAGACACGGGGAGAACATGTCGACTCCGCACAGACAGTGACCCAAGCTGGAATCGAACCTGGGACCCTGGAGCTGTGAAGCAATTGTGCTATCCACAAGGCTACTGTGCTGCTATTAATATGCCGCTATTAATACCTGCTTTAGACTTAATATCATCATTACCACTCCCTCTGTCTTGTATCCATGACATCTTTGTCACTTAATCTCTTGAACTCCAGCCTATACTTGACCTATTTTGTTACACCTGTCACACTCTCCCCCCCCCTTCCCCCCACACTCTTCAACAGCCTAAAACTAATCACATTTCCAACTCTCTTCAGTTCTAAAGGAGAATCGCACAGGCTAAAAACATTAACTCTGTTTCTTTCTCTACAGATGCTGTCAGACCTCCTGGGTTTTTCCTGTTTTTATTATGGAAATTCTTTGGTCTTTGAAAGTAGAAAGGCACAGGGTAGAGTTGTATTGAAGGGGGTTGTGGGAAGTAAGTGGTGCATGCTGATTCTTGTAACAAATTTCTGATTTTATGATTCATATGTTTTAGGAATTCAACATTTAGTTAATCTCTCATTCTCTATGATATGAAATGCAAAATAAATAAAATTGCCTGGTTTTGGGACGCCGGAAAAAATCCCTAAGGCAATTACAATTTAAAGGATGGCCTTCGTACACTTAAAAGTTAGATGTGTGAAAACGATAAACAACAGGTTGCCGTCTATTCATTTTGTTATGGAGCTAGCGAGTCTGGTAAGATTGCAGTTGTCCATCTAAGATATACAAATTATTCATGTGGATCCCAGAATCAAACGGATGTTATTTCATTATTTCATTATTTGTTTTTGGGGAAAAAAGGGCAGCACGGTAGCATAGTGGTTAGCACAATTGCTTCACCGCTCCAGTGTCCCAGGTTCGATTCCCGGCTTGGGTCACTGTCTGTGCGGAGTCTGCACGTTCTCCCCTTGTGTGCGTGGGTTTCCTCCGGGTCCTCCGGTTTCCTCCCACAGCCCAAAGATGTGCAGGTTAGGTGGATTGGCCATGCTAAATTGCCCTTAGTGTCCAAAATTGCCCTTAGTATTGGGTGGGGTTACTGGGTTATGGGGATAGGGTGGGGGGGTGGGCTTGGGTAGGGTGCTCTTTCCAAGAGCCGGTGCAGACTCGATGGGCCGAATGGCCTCCTTCTGCACTGTAAATTCTATGATTCTATGATATGATTCTATTGAAGGTAAAATTAATTGGTTTGAATCTTTATCAGAGACATCCCAAGGGTGCCTCTTTGCTGCGGGGATAGATTACAGGGAGGTTTCTTTTTATATTCTGTTCTTACCTGTGTTCTCTCAAAAAATACAGGCAGTTACAATTTGGATTAACCTGGAAACAGCATTGAGACAAGCAGAGAGATAGAGAGAGGAACTGTAGACCATGAATAGAGGGCTACCAGAAACCACAGGTGTTTTCTGATGTTGAGTCTCTTAGCAAGAGTGCAATGCGGCCCATGCTTGAGCTGAGGAGTCCATAATCATGAGTTGCTGAAGGAGAATTGGAGGGTAACCTAGCTGGATGTTCATGCAACAAACCCAAGGAATTTCATACATTGGAGAATAGTAGGGATGTTGAGGAGAATCAAAGTGAATTCCTGAGAGCTGTGGCACACCTTGGTTTGGTCCCAGGAGAAGTGAAGGAACCCTTAAGATCCCATAAAGCATAGATAAATCTTGGGTGGCAGCAGAGTGGGGACCATCCTGTTGAGTGTTTTGTTTAAAGTCTTTACAAAGTATGGGCCCAGATCATCTGGTCTCAATCAGAGATTGGACATACACTGGGGACGGCACATGGGGCAGGGTTAGCACTGCTGTCTCACGGTGCTGAGGACCTGGGTTCAATCCCAGCCCCAGGTCAATATCCGTGTGGAGTTTGCACATTCTCCCCGTGCCTGCATGGATCTCACCCCCACAACCAAAAGATGTGCAGGGTAGGTGGATTGGTCGCATTAAAATGCCCCTCAATTGGGAAAAAAAACCAGGGCAGCACAGTGGCGCAGTGGCTGCCTCACGACACTGAGGTCCCAGGTTCGATCCCGGCTCTGGGTCACTGTCTGTGTGGAGTTTGCACATTCTCCCCATGTTTGTGTGGGTTTCGCCCCCACTACCCAAAGATGTGCGGGGTAGGTGGATTTGCCATGCTAAATTGCCCCTTAAATGGAAAAAATGAATTGGACACTAAAAATTTATAAAAATTAAAAAAATAATTGCCCAGGAAGTTTGAACTGCAGATGGGTAGTTCATGTTAGTGAGTCCGAAAAGTTCCAACTTGCTTATTTGGATAGTTACCCAGGAATATTAGACAGAAAATCCTCGTTCAAATAGAACGGCACGATGGTATAGTGGTTGCACTGGGGTCCACTGTTACCTCACCGCGCCAGGGACCTGGGTTCGATTCCGACCAAGGATGATTGTGTGGAGTTTGCATGATCTCCCTGTGTCTGCGTGGGTTTCCTCCAGGCACTCCGGTTTCCTCCCACAGTCCAAAGATGTGCAGGCTCAGTGAATTGGCCATGCTAAATTCCCCTAAGTTTCCAAAAGAATAGATGGGTTATGGGGATAGGGTGTGGGCCTGGGAAGGTAGCTCTTATGTAGGGTTGGTGCAGACATGATGGGCCAAATGGCCTCCTGCATTGCAGGGATTCTATGAACTCCCGGGAAACTATACAACTGACATTTCAGGACCCCTGACTACCCTCCCTGATCACCCGACTTCCCCAACTCCCTTCTGACCACACCTGACTAGCCCCCACCACCCAACCTCCCGTCTGACCTGATCTGACTAGCCCTCACTAACCTGACCTGGAACTCCATGGTCACCAATGTCTTCTTTTTTTTCTTAAAAATTTAAGAGTACCCAATTCATTTTTACAATTAAGGGGCAATTTAGAGTTGCCAATCCACCTAACCTGCACATCTTTTGGGTTGTGGGGGCGAAACCCACGCAGACAGGGGGAGAACGTGCAAACTCCACATGGACAGTGACCCAGAGCCGCGAACCTGGGACCTCGACGCCGTGAGACATCAGGGCTAACCCACTGCGCCACCGTGCTGCACTTACCAATGTCTTCTGAGGGCATGTAACTCGAAGGAGGAGGAAGCTGTCCTTTTAAACCTTCACAATGGAAGCTGGTTGCATCACTAGACCTGGATGGATTCAAAGCTGCACCACCATATATGTCAGATTCATGGTGCACAAAAGTTCCTGCTCGCTCCAAGAGTATGATAAGCTGGGAAGAATTGGAAAATTAAGAACAAGAGAAATACAGAAATGAAGTAATAACATATAGAGAGATTTTTTTTCTGAAAAACAAAGTAAAATTAGATTAAAGAAGACTCACTCGCCAATTAATTTGTTTTTCAAAGCTTTCATAACATTAAATAAAAGTTACAAGAGTATAGGTAAGTGACTCCAACCCTAACGGGGGAGCTCGTAGTCCTCAAGAAGCACGGGGAAAACAATCATCCCCACACCATGGGCGGGATTCTCCCGCAACTGGCCGGATGGCCCGGCGCCAAGAGCAGCGGGGACCACTCCGGCGTCGAGCCGACCGGAAGGTGCGGAATCCTTCGCACTTCCAGGGGCCAGGCTGGCGCTGGAGGGGTTGGCGCCGCGCCAACCGGTGCCGAAGGGCCGACGCAAGTTGGCGCAGACCGGCCGGCATGGTCCTGCGCATGCGCAGGAGGGTTCTCCGCGCCGGCCATGGCAGAGCCATACTAAGGCCGGCGGGGAAGGAAAGAGTGCCCCTACGGCACAGGCCCGCCCGCAGATCGGTGGGCCCCGATCGCGGGCCAGGCCACCGTGGGGGCCCCCCTGGGGCCGGATCGAACCGCACCCCCCCCGAAGACTCACCTAGCCGGCCTACATGCCAGGTCCTGCCGTGATGGACCATCTCCATTTCACGCCGGCGGGACTGGCCGAAAACGGGCGGACGCTCGGCCATCAGGGCCCGGAGAATGGTTGGGGGGGGCTGCTGCCAACGGCTCCTGACCGACGCGGTGTGATCCACACCCGAAAACCGGCGCCGGAGAATTCGGCAGCCGGCGGTGGGGCGGGTTTCACGCCGCCCCCCGGGGATTCTCCGACCCGGCGGGGGGGTCGGAGTATCCCGCCCCATATGTCCCGTCCTGGTTATTACAGAAACATTATAAGAACCAGCCGAGACTGGTGTAGTGAGGATTCCCCCACAATAGTGTGTCCCCCACCCCACATTTAATATACAAGATTTAAAAGGCAGGGTGTGATTTTAAAACAACAGCTAATTGTACGGTGAAGGCTATATGAACTAACCCTTTTTGCATATCTGAGCACAGGGAGATATTGTACCACCACATCATGATGAGAATAAACTCCATGGGAATCACTTATTCCATTGACGAGCCGCACTGTGTGTTTGCACCCGCAGGTGGCGCCGCCCAGGTGGAGGGGGAATCGAACTGGTGGATATCCACAAACGGGAGATGGCTTACAGGTTATGGAAGATACAAAGGTAACCTGATACAATACATTAACCAGTTCTCTTCCCAAATTCCCCCTCTACCCGAACACCTGACTGAAATATGGAGGGAACTGGAGAAGGTGCAGAGGGATTATTACACATTGCAATAGAAAAGAAAGGACACAGATGAAGATATAGACCAAATGGATACAACCACTTCCTTAGAGGACCTCTGAAATTGGGGCCTCAATGTGCAGATCCATCCATGGATAAGGATTATCCCCCATGGCTTGGTAGTGGCCTAGTTGGTAATGTTGCTATACCTGACATGCCTCATGTGTAACCTGAGGAGACCGAGGATTATGGGCTGCACGGTGGCACAGTGGTTAGCACTGCTGCATCACAGCTCCAGGGTTCTGGGTTCAATTCCGGCCTCAGGTTACTGTCTGTATGGAGTTTGCACTTTCTCCGCGTGTCTGTGTGGGTTTCCTCCGGGTGCTACGGTTTCCTCCCACAGTCCAAAGATGTGCAGATTAGGTGGATTGACCATGCTAAATTGCCTCTTTGTGTGCAAAAAGGTTAAGTGCGGTTACTGGCTTACGGGCCTAGGGTGGAGGCATGGACTTAAGTAGGGTGCTCTTTCCAACGGCTGGTGCAGACTTGATGGGCCGAATGGCCTCCTTCTGCACTGTAAATTCTATGATTCTACGTCTCTGACACTGGCCACAATTCTGAAGAGCGTAAAAGAGAAACCTTTAAAGATTGGGTACACGTGAGGAGGATGAGTGTAGTTTGCCAGCTTAGATAGGGGCAATGTAGCATATTAGTGCTCATCAGGACAGCTCCAGCTTGGATATATCGGCTAGCAATAAAGTGCAGCGTAAAATAGCGTAGGACTGCGATATGACCACCTCACCAAGCAGCTGACCACTGAAAAGGGGTATGTATAGAATCATGGCTTGGAACCCAGCTGGTTTACTCTGCCACCTGGGGGGGATCATTTGGGGGAAAGAAAGGCTTAAAAACAATTAACTGGAAACTAAAAAACAAAACTTGCTGGTGATGTGATTTACTGGTTAATGTTTTTGAATGGAAACAAGGGTGCTGGACAGTATCTTAGCTGATAACAATAAATAAGTGATAACAAACGCACAATGGAAGGTTATATGTAAATAAGTGAGCGATAATCAACACAGATACACATGTCTTTTACTCTATAAAATGCCTGTGATCACTTGTATCTGTGGACCATTGACTTTGGGTTCAGTGCCCTCAATATATGTTGAATAAACCAGCTTTACTCTTCCGGACTCCATGTGGTGATTGAAATATTTCACAATAGTGACTATACATTGCTGTGCACTCACTGTCGGTCAAGATAACCTTCAACTTTGGCAGCGCATTGGATCAGCCATCTTTTATGCAAGCCACACAATTTTCCTTTTTATTGATTTCAATGGCTGTCTTTCGCTTTTTAAAAATAATAATAATCACTTATTGTCACAAGTAGGCTTCAATGAAGTTACTGTGAAAAGCCCCTAGTCGCCACATTCCGGTGCCTGTTCGGGGAGGCCAGTACGGGAATTGAACCCGCGCTGCTGGCGTTGTTCTGCATTACAAGCCAGCTGTTTAGCCCACTGTGCTAAACCAGCCCCTAATATAAAGATTGTGTAACTAACAAAGGGTGAATTTTTTTTTCAAGTATGGCATTTAGTGTATGAATCTAGAGTTTGTGATATGGGCAGCACGGTAGCACAGTGGTTAGCACTGTTGCTTGCCAGGGTCCCGTGAGTTCGATTTCTGCTTGGGTCACTGTCTGTGCGGAGACTGCATGTTCTCCCCATGTCTGCGTGGGTTTCCTCTGGGTGCTCTGGTTTCCTCCCACAAGTCCCAAAAGAAGAGCTTGTTAGGTGAATTGGACATTCTGAATTCTCCCTCAGTGTACCTGAACAGGTGCTGGAATGTGGCGACTAGGGGATTTTCACAGTAACTTCATGGCAGTTTTAATGTAAGCTTACTTGTGACAATAATAAAGATTCTTATTATAGTTGCAAATTCTTTATTTAGTGATATACAGGCAGATAGTGGCTGTAGAAAATTGAGACATTTTCACTTAGCTGATTAAATTTGTAAATGCATTTCCCTGAACATGATATTTCGTCAATCAGTAATTTTGTTTTGTGAATGGGACTTCTGAAACATTTAGCATGCTTTGCTAAACAGCAAAATAAAACTATGGTTGAATTTTCACTCCTGAATCTGGTTTGGAGAGTCGGGAATTTTCCTGTCTCAGGAGGAAGTGACCCAGACAGTCGTATTTTAATTTAGTTTGGGGGGGAGGTGAATGGGTGATAACTGAAGTTGTTCCTGACCCTGAAAACAATTTGGAAGTAGCCAGAATGGCTGTCAGGTGCAGAGGCTGGCCTTGGTGCTCTGGGACTTAGTCCCAGCTTTAAAAAACCCAATAAAACTAAAAACAGCCTTCAACCCTTACACTCCCCATTCCTCATCCATGCCAACTCATGCCATCCACACCCCCCCATGATCTCTCATATTCTCCATGACAAACCATGCTCCTCTACACTCTTCCGTGGTCCTTTCTAACCCCTGTGCCAAGTTAGTGCCAACCCATGTCCCTAAGCACCACCCTTTTGCCTTACACCCTCCGTGCCAAATCATCCAGTATCCACCATGGGCAGCCCTCAAGAGCCATTCTAGAGATCAGAGAAAATAAATTTTTGAGTGTTTATTGCAAACTTTGGGCGTGTTTCAACCACCGCGTTGCACCAGGTGCTGATGCAGGATGCCAGGTGAATCGCAGGAGACCAAAATCGAGTTTTGTGCTGGGTGCGATTCATTATGCAATTCTCCCGGCCCGCACCCGATGGTGAGTTCCAGATCACACCTAAAAATGGCATGAAGGTCATTAACCCTAATTTGAATTTTCAATCTCATTAGTGAGATTGTGTGATTAGTGATCATTAGTGGCCTCCCAAGAGTCAGCCGACTCCCCAGCGAGACGTCACGCGGATGTCGTTTAGTACTCCTTTACAAAAATGGGAACCTAGCGCAATGGCCACTGACGGAAAGGGAGTACCCCATTCCGCTTATTAGCATGCAGCCCAAGGGCACCGGAACTACTAACCCAGTGTTTGTGGGAGGAGCGGCGGGGGGCAACAGGGCGATTGGTTTTGTTCAGGAGGCTGGAGGGGACAAGGTCGGGGTCGCCCCTGGGCTGGGGGGGGGTGAAGAGCTTTGCATCTGTGAGGCCTCCAAGCCATCTTCAACTTATAACAGGGGCAACCACAACTGCAGCCTGTCCTACCAAAAACGTCCAGGATAGAGACCTGCTGCAGCTTATCTCCTGAAAGTCAATTTCACTCCCTTTGACTGTGAGTGACCTCTGGCATCACAACTGAAGGCTATTTCAAAGGGGATATTAGCCTAGTTAGTTGTGAGAGCGCTTCATGCTACTGAACTCTCAAGTGCTTCCTCGAAGGAACAGGTGCCCTGTCTGAGAGGATGTTTGGTAGATTGGATGTACTGCATGAACAATGTGCCTGCACTTTAGGATTGTCAGCACCATAGAGGCAGCTGCCAAAAATCAAACACTAAAGAACAGGGCTTCACCACTGAGGACCCTCTCACAGCCAAAGGATGCCTGGATAAGCAGAGGGCAGCACAATCTCCCTAATGTTGCTGGCAGAGGTTTGGGATCTAGGGGCTCCTGATCTGGCTGGGAGTGAGTATGCAGAGAGAGGTTTGCCAGCACAACTGGCTCGCTGGGTAGTACTCTGAGAGAAGGCGGGCCAGTCATGGTGAGAGTGGAAGAGGCTTGGGGAATTTGAAAGTCCAAGGATGGAAGCCCGAACTGATTGTCGGTGTCTCTCTTCCAATTCCTTCCAAATACAAATATGTTTGCTGGTGTGGATCCCGCTGAGGCCTCCCTCACTGTGCTTGTCACAGCCTAGGCAGGCAGGTGCCAAAAACAGTGTCAAGGGTGGCAAGCTGTAGGCGTCACCACATGTGGACGGGGCCGCTGCACACGCTGAAGACCCGGCCGTCCATCAGGCTAAGCAGGGAACCATAAGGGGAGGCCAGGAACAGCCCAAGGCTTCCAGGAGTTGTTGGTCCTTCCATGAGCTGACAGACACCATATGCTGCTGAAGAGTGCTTCTCGGGGCAGCACGGTGGCGCAGTGGGTAGCACTGCAGTCTCACGGCACCGAGGTCCAAGGTTCGATCCCGGCTCTGGGTCACTGGCCGTGTGGAGTTTGCACATTCTCCCCGCGTTTGCGTGCATTTCGCCCCCACAACACAAAGATGTGCAGAATAGGTGGATTGGCCATGATAAATGGCCCTTTAATTGGAAAAAATGAATTGGGTACTCTAAATTTATTTTTAAAATGAAAACAAAAGAGTGCGTCTCAACAAAGGGAGAGTGCGGCACCTGTGCCACCCCATAGAGGAAGAGCACACCTACACCTGATGACCGTGAACATCACTGAAGCCCTAAATTTCAATGCCACCGGTCTCGCGCTCGAGCGGGGACCTGTATGACATATCACAATCTTCAGCCCACAGGTGCATCCGGGAGGTGACAGATGCTCGGTATGCCCAGGCATCTTCGACCTGGACCAGGCCCATCAAGATGCCCGGGTTGCCGGATTTGTCACTGTCGCCAGGATGCCCCAGGTCCAGACGGCCATCATCGATGGCATGCATATTGTCCTGTGAGCACCAGGGCACCAGGGAGTGTCCTATATTAACAGGAAGGGGTTCACTCCCTGAATGTTTAGATCACGTGTGACAACTGCCTGAGGATCATGTACGTGTGTACCCGCTACCCTGGAAGTGTGCATGACAGCGACATCCTAGGGCACTTGGAGATCCTTGGTGTCTTTGAGGATCACCCCAGGATGATTGGTTGGATCATGGGGGACAAGGGATATCCGCTGAGGTCATGGTTGATGACACCAGTGCAGAGGCCTGAGACCGAAGTGATGACCGGTTCCAATGAGGCCCACCCATGGTATCATTGGTGGTGCATCGTGCTGCTCAAAAGTGCGGTTTCGCTGTCTGGACTGCTCTGGTGGGGCTCTACAGTACAGCCCACAGCGGGCCTCCCACTTTGTGATGGTCTGCTACGCCCTCACCCAATCTGATACATGCTGGAGGAAGAACATAAGGCCTCTTCTAAGGAGCAGGCAGACTAGGAGGGGCTGTAGAATGAATCCAGGAAGGAGCCGGAGGATGGAGGACAGGTGGCGGCAAGAGTCCAAAATGCCAGGAGGACCAAGGAGGCCCTCATCATCTTCAGATTCTGCTGAGCTGAGGCTGTGTCCGTCAGCTCAACACTCTTCACCCTATCACACAGCCCCCTCCCCGACCACCCTGTTTCCCCCTCCAAGGGCTGATGTAACATCAATCCTGGGTGATGGGCCTGTATTCGCTCTGTCAGCGGTTCACTATTCAAGGCAGGAGAGTGATGACCAGTGGCTGTGAGGAAAGCTGTACTGCTCCCCAGGATCTGAATAATTCTGACTCCAGTCTTTCTGCTGACAGTGCGCTCCCACCCATCCACTCTATCCATGCCCCTCATAACCTCTATCAGGTCACACCTCAACCTCCGTCTTTCTTATTTTATTTAAAAAAAAAGAAATTTAGAGTACCCAATTAATTTTTACCAATTAAGGGGCAATTTAGCGTGGCCAATCCACCTGCCCTGCACATCTTTTGCGTTGTGGGGACCAAACCCACAAAAACACAGGGAGAATGTGCAAACGCCACATGGACAGTGACCCAGGGCTGGGATCGAATCTGGGACCTCGCCCTGTGAGGCAGCAGGGCTAACCACGGTGCCAACGTGCTGCACAACCTCTCCACATAGCTAACACCCTCCAGACTAGGCAACATCCTAGTAAACTACTCTGCACCCTCTCCAAAGTTTCCACATCCTTCTGGTAGTGTGGCAACCAGAATTGTGCGCAATATTCCAAGTGCGGCCGAACCAAGGTTCTATACAACTGTGGCATGAATTGCCAGTTTTTATACTCGATGCCCCGTCCAATGAAGGAAAGCATTCTATATGCTTTCTTGATTACCTTGTCTACTTGTGTGCCACCTTCAAAGAGCTGTGGACATGCACGCCTAGATCTCTCTGACTTTCTATATTCCTAAGAGTTTTGCCATTTACGGTATATTTCCCATCTGTGTTGGACCTACCAAAATGCATTACCTCCCATTTGTCTGGATTAAACTCTATTTTTTAAAAAATATACATATTTAAGAATTTTTTAACAACATTTTTCACCCTGACAAACAAAGCCCCCCCCCCCCCCGTAACAAAAAGAAAGAAAGCTCACATAGCAAGACATGAACATGGTAAATCGATATGATACAGAGCTTTGTACATTGGATTCCTCCCGTACATGTCAGTTTTCCGGTTCATTCATGTATTTTCTTGCTCGAATGCCCCCCAAATAAACCCCCCTTCCCCCTCCCTCCCTCCTCCCCCCCCACGAAAGATATTCCCCCCCCTCGCCCCCCGCCCCCCCCTCCCCCCCTGGGTTGCTGCTGCTGCTGACCGACCTTCATCTAACTCTCCGCGAGATAGTCTAGGAACGGTTGCCACCGCCTGTAGAACCCCTGCGCAGACCCTCTCAAGGCAAACTTTATCCTCTCCAACTTGATATCCCTGCCATATCATTTATCCAGGCCTCCACGCCAGGGGGGCTTCGCCTCCTTCCACATCAGCAAGATCCTTCGCCGGGCTACTAGGAACGCAAAGGCCGGAATGCCGGCCTCTTTCACCTCCTGCACTCCCGGCTCGTCCACTACTCCAAATACTGCTAGCCCCCAGCTTGGCTTGACCCGGACTTTCACCACCTTAGATACTGTTCCCGCCACTCCCCTCCAGAACCCCTCCAGTGCCGGGCATGACCAAAACATATGGACATGGTTTGCCGGACTTCCTGAGCACCTCCCACATCTGTCCTCCACCGCAAAGAACCTACTCAGCCTCGCCCCCGTCATCTGCGCTCTATGAACCACCTTAAATTGTATCAGGCTAAGCCTGGCACATGAAGAAGAGGAATTAACCCTACTTAGGGCATCAGCCCATAGCCCCTCCTCAATCTCCTCCCCCAACTCCTCCTCCCATTTACCCTTCAGCTCCTCTACCAACGCCTCCCCCTCTTTCATCTCCTGGTATATCGCCGACACCTTGCCCTCTCCGACCCATACACCCGAAATCGCCCTATCTTGAATCTGCTGTGCTGGGAGCAACGGGAATTCCCTCACCTGTCGCCTCACAAACGCCCTCACTTGCATGTACCTGAAAGCATTTCCCGGGGGTAGCCCAAACTTCTCCTCCAGTGCCCCTCGCTCGCAAACGTCCCATCAATGAACAGGTCCCCCATTCTTCTAATCCCTGCCTGATACCAGCTCTGAAACCCCCCGTCCATCCTCCCTGGGACAAACCGATGGTTATCCCTGATCGGGGACCACACCGAGGCTCCCACTGCACCCCTGTGCCATCTCCACTGGCCCCAGATCTTTAGCGTTGCCGCCACCACCGGACTCGTGGTGTACCTTGTCGGCGAGAGCGGCAGCGGTGCCGTCACCAGCGCCCCCAGGCTCGTTCCTTTGCAGGACGCCATCTCCAACCTCTTCCATGCCGCCCCCTCACCCTCCATCCCCCACTTACGGATCATCGCCACATTGGCTGCCCACTAGTAGCCACCCAGATTCGGCAACGCCAAACCTCCTCTGTCCCTACAGCGCTCCAGAAACCCCCTCCTTACCCTCGGGGTCTTATTCGCCCACAGAAACCCCATAATGCTCCTGCCTACCCTCCTGCCTACAGGCCTTGGTGATCACGATTGGAAGGCACTGGAACACAAAAAGAAACCTCGGGAGGACCACCATTTTGACCGAATGCACTCTACCCGCTAGCGAGAGCGCCAACATGTCCCATCGTTTGAAGTCCTCCTCCATCTGCTCCACCAGCCTCGTCAAATTAAGTTTATGTAGGGCCCCCCAACTCCTAGCTATTTGGATCCCCAAGTACCGAAAGCTCCTTTCCGCCCTCCTCAACGGTAGATCGTCTATCCCCCTTTCCTGGTCTCCTGACTGTACTACAAAGAGCTCACTCTTCCCTGCATTGAGCTTATAGCCCGAAAAATCCCCAAACTCCCTTAGAGTCTGCATGACCTCCACCATCCCCTCCACTGGATCCGCCACATACAACAACAGGTCGTCTGCGTAAAGCAGCACTCGATGCTCCTCTCCCCCTCGGACCACCCCCCTCCATTTCCTAGACTCCCTTAATGATATGGCCAAGGTTCAATTGCTAATGCAAACAACAGGGGGGACAGGGGGGTCCCTTGATACAGCCGGAAATACTCCGACCTCCGCCGATTCGTAACCACACTCGCCACCGGGGCTCTATATAGGAGCTTAACCCAGCTAATAAACCCTCCCCCGAACCCAAACCTCCGCAGCACTTCCCAAAGGTACTCCCACTCTACTCGGTCAAAGGCCTCCGCGTCCATAGCCGCCACTATCTCCACCTCTCCCTCCACCGATGGCATCATTATCACGTTTAGGAGCCGCCGCACATCGGTGTTTAGCTGCCTGCCCTTTACAAATCCCGTCTGGTCCTCGTGAATCACCCCCGGGACACAGTCCTCGATCCTCGTAGCCAGCACTTTTGCCAGCAACTTAGCATCCACGTTGAGGAGCAGTGGGTCCTTATCCCGCTTTAGGATCAAAGAGATCGTCGCCTCAGACATTGTCGGGGGCAGGGTCCCTCCCTCCCTTGCCTCATTAAAAGTCCTCACCAGCAACGGGGCTAACAGGTCTATGTACTTCCTATAGAACTCAACCGGGAACCCATCCGGTCCCGGGGCCTTCCCTGCCTGCATACTCCCCAGACCTTTAATCAGCTCCTCCAACCCAATTGGTGCCCCCAAACCAGCCACCTCCTGCACCTCCACCCTCGGGAACCTCAGTTGGTCCAAGAATCGTCGCATCCCCTCTTCCCCCGCTGGGGGCTGGGATCTGTACAGCGCCTCATAGAAGGCCTTGAATGCCTCGTTTACTTTCATCGCACTCCGCACCGTAGCTCCCCTTCCATCCTTGACTCCACCTATCTCCCTCGCTGCCATCCTCTTAAGGAGCTGGTGTGCCAGCATCCGGCTCGCCTTCTCCCCATACTCATACGTCGCCCACTGCGCTTTCCTCCACTGTGCCTCTGCTTTCCCTGTGGTCAACAGGTCGAACTCCGTCTGGAGATTTCGCCTTTCCCTAAGTAGTCCCTCTTCAGGGGCCTCTGCGTATCTCCTGTCCACTCTTAAAATCTCCCCCACTAACCTCTCCCTTTCCCTGCCCTCTCTCTTCTCCCTATGAGCCCTGATGGAGATTAACTCTCCCCTGACCACCACCTTCAGCGCCTCCCATACTACCCCCACCTGCACCTCCCCATTGTCGTTGGCCTCCAAGTACCTTTCAATGCACCCCCTCACCCTCCCGCACACCGCCTCATCTGCCAGCAGTCCCACATCCAACCGCCACAACGGGCGTTGGTCCCTCTCCTCTCCCAACTCCAGTTCCACCCAGTGCGGGGCGTGATCTGAAATGGCTATGGCCGAATACTCCGTTCCCTCCACTTTCGGGATCAGCGCCCTGCCCAGAACAAAAAAATCTATCCGGGAGTAGGCTTTGTGCACGTGGGAGAAAAAAGAAAATTCCCTGGCCTGCGGCCTGGCAAACCTCCACGGATCCACTCCCCCCATCTGGTCCATAAACCCCCTAAGCACCTTGGTCGCAGCCGGCCTCTTTCCGGTCCTAGATCTGGAGCGATCTAATGCTGGGTCCAACATCGTGTTGAAATCCCCACCCATTATCAAGCTTCCTACCTCCAGGTCCGGAATGCGCCCCAACATACGCTTCATGAATCCAGCATCGTCCCAGTTCGGGGACCAATACCACCCACGTCCCCTGCAACCTACTGCTCACCATCACGTATCGACCTCCATTGTCCACTACAATATTCTTGGCCTCAAACGACAATAGCTTCCCCACCAATGTTGCCACCCCTCTGTTCTTCGCATCCAGCCCCGAATGGAATACCTGTCCTACCCATCCCTTTCTTAACCTGACCTGGTCTGCCACCTTCAAATGTGTCTCCTGGAGCATGACCACATCTGCCTTCAGTCCCTTTAATGCGCGAACACTCGGGCCCTCTTTACCGGCCCATTCAGGCCCCTCACATTCCACGTTATCAGCCGGATTGGGGGGCCTCCCCCCACCCCCCGCCGACTAGCCATCACCTTTTCTAGGCCCATTCCCGTGCCCGCGCTGCCCTCACCCTCCAGCCCTCCAGACGGGGGACCCCCGCCCCGACCACCTCTTCTGTGTCCAATTCCCCCTCGACCAGTACAGCAGCAACCCTATTTCCCCCCCCCCACCCCCCTAGACCCGAGTCTAGCTCTTTTGCTCCCCCCATAACACTCCCGTAAGTCAGCTGACTCCTGCTGACCCCGGCTTCCCCCGCCGTCCCATTGACCACCCCCGTGTGGGAATCTTCCCTCCCCAACAATCCGTGGGAATCTCCCCTCCCCAACAATCCGTGCGCGCTCCTCCACTCCCCCCCCCCCCCCCCCGCCGTCCTTCCCTAGCGCGGGAAAAAGCCCGCGCTTTACTGAGCGTGCCCCGCCCCCTCTCGCGCAGCTCCTGTCGCGGCCTTATCTCATTTCCCCCATCCCCGAGCCTCCCCTCCCTCCAGCACCGGCGCCCACCTTCTCGCACAGTCTTCTCACCCGATCCCTTTCCCCATCCCCATCCATCACCCAACCCGTGGAACATTTCCTGCGCGTGATTAAAACCCTGTGTACAACAAACATCCAACATCCCCCCCACCCCCACAAACCCTCAGTTTGAGTCCAACTTTTCAGTTTGGATAAAGGTCCAAGCCTCCTCAGGCGTTTCAAAGTAGTGATGTTGATCCTGGAATGTGACCCACAATCGCGCTGGCTGCAGCATTCCGAACCTCACTCCCTTCCGGTGCAGCACCGCCTTGGTCCGGTTGCAACCCGCTCTCTTCTTTGCCACCTCCGTGCTCCAGTCCGGGTAGATTCGGATCTCCGCATTCTCCCAGCTGCTGCTCCGCTCTTTCTTGGCCCATCTCAAGACCCTCTCTCTGTCCATGAAACGGTGAAACCTGACCACAATCGCCCTTGGCGGCTCGTTGGCCTTGGGCCTCCTCGCCAGCACCCGATGTGCCCCATCCAGCTCCAGAGGCCTCGAAGGGGCCTCCGCACCCATCAGCGACTCAAGCATCGTGCTCGCATCGGCCCCCTCCACTCCTTCAGGGAGACCCAAGATCCGAAGATTCTTTCTCCTCGACCTGTTCTCCAGGTCTTCGAATCTTTCCGCCCACCTTTTGTGCAGCGCCTCGTGCCTCTCCAACTTCACCGCCAGGCCCAAGATCTCATCCTCGTTCTCATCGACTTTTTTCTGCACCTCCTGGATCTTTCCCTCGTGGGCCTTCTGGGTCATCCCTAATCCTTCGATCGCCGACAGCATAGGCGCCAGCATCTCTTTCCGCAGCTCCTCAAAACAGCGCTTGATAAACTCTTGCAGCTCCAGCCCGCATTCCACTTTATCTCCGGCCGCCGCCATCTTGTTTTTCTTCCCTCGCTTCCCTCGCTGCTCCAACGCCGCTTTTTTAGCCGTTCCACTTCTTGTCCGTTTCATATACAGTGAAGGGGGACCTTTCTCTCACCTTCCCACACGGGACGTCTTCGAAAAATTCCCGTTGGGGCTCCTCTGGAGAGCCCGAAAGTCCGTAATCGCGGGAGCTGCCGAAACATGCGGCTTGGCTCCGCATCGCCGCAACCGGAAGTCCTCGGATTAAACACTATTTACCACTTCTCTGCCCAAGTCTCCAACCTACCCTCAACACTATCTGCCACTCCACCAACATTGGTGTCATCCGCGAACTTACTAATCAGACCGGCTACATTTTCCTCCAAATCGTTTATGCATACTACAAACAACAGAGGCCCCAGCACCGATCCCTGTGGAACACCACTAGTCACAACCTTCCATTCAAATAAACACTCTTCTACTGCTACCCTTTGCCTTCTGTGACCGAGCCAGTTCTGTATCCATCTTACCACCTCACCTCTGATCCCGTGTGACTTCACCTTTTGTACCAGTCTGCCATGAGGCACCTTGTCAAAGGCTTTACTGAAGTCCTTGTAAATAACATCCACCGCCCTCCCCTCATCAATCATCTTTGTCACCCCCTCAAAAAACCCGACCAAGTTAGTGAGACATGACCTCCCCTTCACAAAACCATGCTGTCTAGCGCTTATGTGTCCATTTGTTTCTAAATGGGTATAAATCCTGTCCCTGAGAATTCTCTCTAATAATTTACCTACTATCGACGTGAGGCTCACCGGCCTATAGTTTTCAGGATTATCTCTGCTACCTTTCTTAAACAGCGGTACCACATTAGCTGTTCTCCAGTCCTCTGGGATATCATATGTTACCAATGAGGATACAAAGATGTCAGTCAAGACTCCAGCAATTTCCTCAGTATTCTGGGGTAAATCCCATCCGGCCCAGGAGACTTATCTACCTTAATGTCTTTTAAAACACCCAATACCGCCTCCTTTTTGATGTCAACATGACCGAGACTATCCACACACCCTACCCAAGAATCATCTTCCAGCAAGTCGTTTCTTTGATGAACACTGATGCAAACTAATGATTTAGTACCATTTCCTCTGGCTCAACACGTAGATTCTCCCCACTATCCTTAAATGGTCCAATCTTTTCCCTGGCCACCCTCTTGCTTTTTACATATGAATAAAAAGCTTTGGAATTCACCTTAATCCTACTTGCCAAGGACTTTTCATGATCCCTCCTAGCCCTCCTAATTTGCCGCTTGACAAAGAGTCATCAGACTTGAAACGTTAGCTCTTTTCTCTCCCTACAGATGCTGCCAGACCTGCTGAGATTGTCCAGCATTTTCTCTTTCGATATACTTCCTGCAGACGTAGTCGACCGGAACGCTGGCGCGTCACGGATCACCCACATCTCAGTTACAGCACTGCACCCCGCTGAGTGATATTTAAGCACTAGTTAATTAATTTAAAATAAATACTTATTAAATTGTTTTTAGATTAAGTTACAATTAACTATATGGCCCCTGGCACTAGATTTCTACTGTAAAATTAAATGCTAAATACTAATCTCCGTCCTCAGGTTTAGTTACTCCTCTACCTAGTTAATTAATTAGTTTTAATTATTTTTTTCAATGTTTTTTTACAAATTTAACACAGATTCCCTGCCAGCCAATCAGGTCACAGCTTTATTGTGATGTCACTTCTCAGTTGTCCCCCCCCCCCCCCCCCCCCCCACACACACACACACACACACACACACACACAATTTAAAAACACAGAGAGAGAGAAAGTGAGAGACACAGACAGACAGAGTCAGACACAGACACAAAGAGAGACACAGACACTGTCACAAATCCCACTTACCTTCACAGACTGCACTTCAGATTTACCTCGCTCAGCTCCATTCCCGATGTGGAGGACTTACCTGCCTTACCTGCTCCTGACAAATCAGCTCTCTCCCTTGTAATCACCTGCAGCAGGGCAAGGCCCACTCACTGGACATTTGAGAGTAACAAATCAAGGTATAAAAAGCACCTCCTCCCACCCAGCCTCGAAATCCCACCTAGCTTCAATTTAACAGCTCCCAAACTCGCTCTTTGATGTGTCTCACTCTGGATGTGTCTTCTCTGTCTCGCTGGACCTTTCCCAAAAGGCACTTTACCTCTCCCAAAGAATTATTCTCCAAAAGGGTACCCTACGTATCCACACAACTCTGCCAGGTTTAGATCCATTTCTCAAATGTCTCAAACCCATCAGTCATGTTTTGGACATCCCATTAATAAAGATTGGATCTGTTTGAAGGCAGCTGCACTTTACATTTGTAGCTGCCTCTGTGAAGCATGGATGTGCAAACTACAACCTGTTCCCATTCCCATCTGGTGAAAATGGTCAATGCAGCACCATTTTGGCTAAGGCGCAGAGCCCTACCTACTGCCTGCAAATTCGACACAAAAACCTGGATTTTATATGATACCTAATTGTCTTCCTCGGAAATGTCTCAAAGTATTTTATAATAAAGGCATGAGGTTTGGGGTGTACCCTGTGCAACTACAGGTTACAATGGATTTAGCTTATCACTCTTTTTGACACTCTAAGCAGAGGCCTTCATCAGAGAGAAGAAGTTGGGGCTGCTCTGAAGAGGACTATTTTTGACTGTGTATGAAGTGGGGTGTTTGTATGATATATCTATGCTGCTGTATTTACCACTGTTTCACTTTGCTCTGTTGGGGGAGGGGCGGTATAAAAAAGGGGATTGGTACGTGTTCCTTTTTTCTGTTTCTCTTGGAGGGGTGGAAAGTTCCAGGTGACCGACCACATGGGAGCGATGACTGGTAGAAAACTTAATATTTATTTAACCTACTAGATAAAACTCCTACACCCCAAAGGGTTTCTCGTGATGGTATATGAATATGGGGAAAAGGCTAGCCACCTGTTCGCTCATCGGTTAAGGTAGCAAGAGGCTACCAGGGAGATTGTGCAGATGTGGGAGCCGGAAGATGGGTTGCTCTCTATCCCAGAGAAAGTTAATGAGGTGTTTCATTCCTTCTATGAGGGGCTTTACAGGTCGGAGCTGCCAGGAGCTGGTTGAGTTCATGGAGAGCTTAGAGTTTCCTCAGGTGGGGGATGAGATGTGGAAGGAATTGGAGGCGCCGATGGGGTTGGAGGAGGTTCCTAGTGCTCTGGGTAAAATGCAGACGGGGATGACGCCTGGGGCCTGATGTGATTTACAAGAAGTTCGCAAACCAACTGGCCCCAAGGTGCTGGGGCTGTTTGATGACTCATTGGCATTTGGGGCCATTCCAGAGATGGTGAAGCAGGCATCCATCTCCCTCCTTCTGAAGAAGGAAAAGGACGCCACAGAGTGTGGTTTGTACCTTCCAATTCCTCTGCATAATGTGGACGCAAAACGTTTGGCTAAAATTCTAGCGTTGAGGCTGGAGCCCTGCCTCCCGGAGGTAATGGGGAAGGCCAGATAGGGTTTGTAAAGGGCAGAAAGCTGACGTCCAACGTGAGGTGGTTAATGTAGTTGTTACACCAGCAGTGGGACCAGAACCAGAGATTATACGCCAAAATGGTGTTCAATAGGGTTGAGTGGAACTATGTGTTTATGGTCCTGGAGATGCTTGGGATTGGGCCTGGCTTTGTATCATGGGTCTGACTGTTATATGAAGCGTTAGCTGCTAGTGTTTGAATGAACAACATGAATTCGGGGTCGTTCTGGCTTCACAGGAGGACAAGGCAGGGATGGCCTATGTCTCCTCTGTTGATCGCGTTGGCGATTGAACCATTGGCAATTGCTTTGAGGGCTGAGGACAAATGGAGGGGAATTGTGAGGGCTGGAGTATAACATAAGGTGTCCCTGTACGCAGATGACCTTTTGCTGTGCGTAAGGAATCCAAGGTCAGTTGTGGGGAAGATAATGGGGATATTCAAGAGGTTTAGTTCCTTTTCAGGATATAAACTGAATGTTGGGAAGAGTGAATATTTTGTGGTTAGCCCTCTGTGGTGGTGGTGGTGGGGGGCAGTTGCGGGGTTGATGGGATTGACATTCCGTCTGGTGGGGAGCAATTTTCGCTATTTGGGAGTTCAGGTGGCGGAATTTGCAAATTGAATTTTACAAGCTTGGCGAGCAGGACTCCAGCGGACTTGCAGAGGTGGGACAGCATTCCACTGTTGCTGGTGGGCCGAGTTCAATCTGTTAAAATGAATATTTTGCTGCAATTTGTATTCTTATTTCAATGCCTCCCAGGTTTTCTGCCAAAGTCATTTTTTTGGGAGATGGAGCGGCTCATAACGGGCTTCATGTGGGCAGGAAGAACACCTCCGATTCAGAGAGGGGTCCTACATAGGGAAAGGCTTATGGGGAGGTTGGTACTGCCAAATATGATGTATTTATTATTGGGCAACCAATACGGAGAGAGTGTTGAGGTGGTTTGGGGACCAAGAAGTTTGTTGGAAACGGATGGAGTTGGGGGTCACGTGACGGCATCTTTGCCCTTTTCTCCACCGAAGTATTCTGTGAATCCGGTGGTAATTTCCACGTAAAAAATATGGTGGAAACTCCGTCAGCATTTTAAACTTGTCCCAATCAGTAGGAACCATTTGTTAGAGCTAGCGAAATTGGATGTTACATTCAGAGGGTGGAAAGGTAGGGGGCTGGAGAGGATGAGGGATCCTTTGTTGGAAGGAGGAATTGAAGAAGAAAGCAGGGCTTGGGGGACCAGACATGTTCAGCTATTTCCAGGTGCGGGACTTCGTGCGGTGGGCATTTCCGACTTTCCCGGAGGCCCCACTGTCTACATTGCTGGAAAAGATTCTCACGTGTGCGGGGTTGGAGAAGGGCAGCATAGAACATAGAACAGACCGTGCAGAAGGAGGCCAGTCTGGGATATATAGTTAAAGAGCAACTTTTGATGAATGAGGTGAAGGCCAGGTGGGAGGAGGAGCTGGGTCCCTTTTGGAGGAGGAGGTGTGGAGTGAGTCCCTTCAGAAGGTGAATGTTATGTCATCCTGCGCGAGGTTGAGCTTGATACGGCTAAAGGTGGTGTTTAGGATGTGCCTCACCAGGGCCAGGATGAGTCGATTTTTTGAGGGGGTCAAGGATAAGTGTCAGATGTTTTCGAGAGGGCCTGCTCACCATGTGCACATGTTCTGGTTCCGTCCCAAGCTGGTGGGTTTTTGGGGATCCTTTTTCTGTTTTTTTTAATATTTCCAATTCAAGGGGCAGTTTAGCGTGGCCAAACCACCTGCCCTACACATCTTTGGGTTGTGGGGGTGAGACCCATGCAGACATGGGAGTATGTGCAAACTTCACACAGCCAGTGACCCGGGGCCAGGATCGAACTAGGATCCTCGGCGCCGTGAGGTAGCAGGGTTAACCGCTGCCCCACCGTGCTGCTCTTGGGAGTCCTTTTTCAGCACCAAATTGGCAATCCTGAATGTCGATTTAGAGCCCTGGCAGTCGCCATATTTGGAGTGTTGGATCAACCGGAGTTGAGGACAGTGGCAGGGGCGGATGTTTAGCATTCACACCGTTTTTGGCCCGGCGACGTACATTGCTGAACTGAGGCAGGCGATGCCACCCAGCATAGGTGGGTGATTTGATGGAATTCTTGAACCTTCGAAAGGTCAAGCTCACAGTGAGGGGATCGACCGATGGGTTCTATCGTACATGGCAGCTGCTTATCTTGCATTTTTTTTTTAATAAATATTTTATTGAAAAATTTTGGTCAACCAACACAGTACATTGTGCATCCTTTACACAATATTATAACAACACAAATAACAATGACCTATTTTATAAACAAAAAATGAATAAATAATAAATAACAAAAATGACAACTAACCCTAATTGGCAACTGCCTTATCACAAGTAACACTCTCCAAAAATATAATTTAACAGTCCAATATATAATTATCTGTCGCAACGACCTATACATATTATACAGTATATATTAACAACCCTGAGAGTCCTTCTGGATCCCCGATCCTGGGCTGCTGCTGCCTTCTTTTTTCCATTCCATCTATCTTTCTGCGAGGTATTCGACGAACGGTTGCCACCGCCTGGTGAACCCTTGAGCCGACCCCCTTAGAACGAACTTAATCCGCTCTAGCTTTATAAACCCTGCCATGTCATTTATCCAGGTCTCCACCCCCGGGGGCTTGGCTTCTTTCCACATTAACAATATCCTGCGCCGGGCTACTAGGGACGCAAAGGCCAAAACATCGGCCTCTCTCGCCTCCTGCACTCCCGGCTCTTGTGCAACCCCAAATATAGCCAACCCCCAGCTTGGTTCGACCCGGACCTTTGTCACCCCCATCCAAAACCCCTGTAGTGCCGGGCATGACCAAAACATATGGGTATGATTCGCTGGGCTTCTCAAGCACCTCGCACATCTATCCTCCACCCCAAAAAATTTACTGAGCCGTGCTCCAGTCATATGCGCCCTGTGTAATACCTTAAACTGAATCAGGCTTAGCCTGGCACACGAGGACGACGAGTTTACCCTGCTTAGGGCATCTGCCCACAGCCCCTCCTCGATCTCCTCCCCCAGCTCTTCTTCCCATTTCCCTTTTAGTTCATCTACCATAGTCTCCCCTTCGTCCCTCATTTCCCTATATATATCTGACACCTTACCATCCCCCACCCATGTCTTTGAGATCACTCTGTCCTGCACCTCTTGTGTCGGGAGCTGCGGGAATTCCCTCACCTGTTGCCTCGCAAAAGCCCTCAGTTGCATATACCTGAATGCATTCCCTTGGGGCAACCCATATTTCTCGGTCAGCGCTCCCAGACTCGCAAACTTCCCATCCACAAACAGATCTTTCAGTTGCGTTATTCCTGCTCTTTGCCACATTCCATATCCCCCATCCATTCCCCCCGGGGCAAACCTATGGTTGTTTCTTATCGGGGACCCCCCCAAGGCTCCAGTCTTTCCCCTATGCCGTCTCCACTGTCCCCAAATCTTCAGTGTAGCCACCACCACCGGGCTTGTGGTGTAGTTCCTCGGTGAGAACGGCAATGGGGCTGTCACCATAGCCTGTAGGCTAGTCCCCCTACAGGACACCCTCTCTAATCTCTTCCACGCCGCTCCCTCCTCCTCTCCCATCCACTTACTCACCATTGAAATATTAGCGGCCCAATAATACTCACTTAGGCTCGGTAGTGCCAGCGCCCCCCTATCCCTGCTACGCTGTAAGAATCCCTTCCTCACTCTCGGGGTCTTCCCGGCCCACACAAAACCCATGATGCTCTTTTCAATCCTTTTAAAAAAAGCCTTCGTGATCACCACCGGGAGGCACTGAAACACAAAGAGGAATCTCGGGAGGACCACCATCTTTACCGCCTGCACCCTCCCTGCCAGTGACAGGGATACCATATCCCATCTCTTGAAATCCTCCTCCATTTGTTCCACCAACCGCGTTAAATTTAACCTATGCAATGTGCCCCAATTCTTGGCTATCTGGATCCCCAGGTAACGAAAGTCCCTTGTTACCTTCCTCAACGGTAGGTCCTCTATTTCTCTACTCTGCTCCCCTGGATGCACCACAAACAACTCACTTTTCCCCATGTTCAATTTATACCCTGAAAAATCCCCAAACTCCCCAAGTATCCGCATTATTTCTGGCATCCCCTCCGCCGGGTCTGCCACGTATAGTAACAAATCGTCCGCATACAAAGATACCCGGTGTTCTTCTCCTCCTCTAAGTACTCCCCTCCATTTCTTGGAACCCCTCAACGCTATCGCCAGGGGCTCAATCGCCAGTGCAAACAATAATGGGGACAGAGGGCATCCCTGCCTTGTCCCTCTATGGAGCCGAAAATATGCGGATCCCCGTCCATTCGTGACCACGCTCGCCATTGGGGCCCTATACAACAGCTGCATCCATCTAACATACCCCTCTCCAAAACCAAATCTCCTCAACACCTCCCACAAATAATCCCACTCCACTCTATCAAATGCTTTCTCGGCATCCATCGCCACTACTATCTCCGTTTCTCCCTCTGGTGGGGCCATCATCATTACCCCTAACAACCTCCGTATATTCGTGTTCAGCTGTCTCCCCTTCACAAACCCAGTTTGGTCCTCGTGGACCACCCCCGGGACACATTCCTCTATTCTCATTGCCATTACCTTGGCCAGGACCTTGGCATCTACATTTAGGAGGGAAATAGGTCTATAGGACCCGCATTGTAGCGGGTCCTTTTCCTTCTTTAAGAGAAGCGATATTGTTGCTTCAGACATAGTCGGGGGCAGTTGTCCCCTTTCCTTTGCCTCATTAAAGGTCCTCGTCAGTACCGGGGCGAGCAAGTCCACATATTTTCTATAGAATTCGACTGGGAATCCATCCGGTCCCGGGGCCTTTCCCGCCTGCTGCTCCTAATTCCTTTCACCACTTCTTCTTCCTCGATCTGTGCTCCCAGTCCCACCCTTTCCTGCTCTTCCACCTTGGGAAATTCCAGCCGGTCCAGGAAGCACATCATTCTCTCCTTCCCATCCGGGGGCCGAGCTTCGTATAATCTTTTATAAAATGTCTTGAACACTCCATTCACTCTCTCCGCTCCCCGCTCCATCTCTCCTTCCTCATCCCTCACTCCCCCTATTTCCCTCGCTGCTCCCCTTTTCCTCAATTGGTGTGCCAGCAACCTGCTCGCCTTCTCCCCATATTCGTACTGTACACCCTGTGCCTTCCTCCATTGTGCCTCTGCAGTGCCTGTAGTCAGCAAGTCAAATTCTACATGTAGCCTTTGCCTTTCCCTGTACAGTCCCTCCTCCGGTGCTTCCGCATATTGTCTGTCCACCCTCAAAAGTTCTTGCAGCAACCGCTCCCGTTCCTTACTCTCCTGCTTCCCTTTATGTGCCCTTATTGATATCAGCTCCCCTCTAACCACCGCCTTCAACGCCTCCCAGACCACTCCCACCTGGACCTCCCCATTATCATTGAGTTCCAAGTACTTTTCAATGCACCCCCTCACCCTTAGACACACCCCCTCATCTGCCATTAGTCCCATGTCCATTCTCCAGGGTGGGCGCCCTCCTGTTTCCTCCCCTATCTCCAAGTCCACCCAGTGTGGAGCGTGATCCGAAATGGCTATAGCCGTATACTCCGTTCCCCTCACCTTCGGGATCAATGCCCTACCCAGCACAAAAAAGTCTATTCGCGAGTAGACTTTATGGACAGAGGAGAAAAACGAGAACTCCTTACTCCTAGGTCTGCTAAATCTCCACGGGTCTACACCTCCCATCTGCTCCATAAAATCTTTAAGTACCTTGGCTGCTGCCGGCCTCCTTCCAGTCCTGGACTTCGACCTATCCAGCCCTGGTTCCAACACCGTATTAAAATCTCCCCCCATTATCAGCTTTCCCATCTCTAGGTCCGGAATGCGTCCTAGCATCCGCCTCATAAAATTGGCATCATCCCAGTTCGGGGCATATACGTTTACCAAAACCACCGTCTCCCCCTGTAGTTTGCCACTCACCATCACGTATCTGCCCCCGTTATCCGCCACTATAGTCTTTGCCTCGAACATTACCCGCTTCCCCACTAATATAGCCACCCCCCTGTTTTTCGCATCTAGCCCCGAATGGAACACCTGCCCCACCCATCCTTTGCGTAGCCTAACCTGGTCTATCAGTTTCAGGTGCGTTTCCTTTAACATAACCACATCTGCCTTAAGTTTCTTAAGGTGTGCGAGTACCCATGCCCTCTTTATCGGCCCGTTCAGCCCTCTCAGGTTCCACGTGATCAGCCGAGTTGGGGGGCTTCCTACCCCCCCCCCCTTGTCGATTAGCCATCACCTTTTTCCAGCTCCTCACCCGGTTCCCACGCAGCTGTATCTCCCCCAGGCGGTGCCCCCCCGCCCATCCTCTCCCATACCAGCTCCCCCCTCTCCCCAGCAGCAGCAACCCAGTAATTCCCCCCTCCCACCCCCCCCCGCTAGATCCCCCGCTAGCGTAATTACTCCCCCCATGTTGCTCCCAGAAGTCAGCAAACTCTGGCTGACCTCGGCTTCCCCCCGTGACCTCGGCTCGCACCGTGCGACGCCCCCTCCTTCCTGCTTCTCTATTCCCGCCATGATTATCATAGCGCGGGAACCAAGCCCGCGCTTCTCCCTTGGCCCCACCCCCAATGGCCAATGCCCCATCTCCTCCACCTCCCCTCCTCCCCCCATCACCACCTGTGGGAGAGAGAAAAGTTACCACATCGCAGGATTAGTACATAAAACCCCTCTTTGCCCCCCACATTCGCCCCACCACTTTGTTCGAACGTTCTTTTTAATAACCCGCTCATTCCAGTTTTTCTTCCACAATATAAGTCCACGCTTCATCCGCCGTCTCAAAGTAGTGGTGCCTCCCTCGATATGTGACCCACAGTCTTGCCGGTTGCAGCATTCCAAATTTTATCTTCTTTTTATGAAGCACCGCCTTGGCCCGATTAAAGCTCGCCCTCCTTCTCGCCACCTCCGCACTCCAGTCTTGATAAACGCGGATCACCGCGTTCTCCCATTTACTGCTCCGAGTTTTCTTCGCCCATCTAAGGACCATTTCTCTATCCTTAAAACGGAGGAATCTCACCACTATGGCTCTGGGAATTTCTCCTGCTCTCGGTCCTCGCGCCATCACTCGGTATGCTCCCTCCACCTCCAACGGACCCGCCGGGGCCTCCGCTCCCATTAACGAGTGCAGCATCGTGCTCACATATGCCCCGACGTCCGCTC
The DNA here is from genome assembly GCF_047496885.1 of Scyliorhinus torazame. NCBI lineage: Eukaryota > Metazoa > Chordata > Chondrichthyes > Carcharhiniformes > Scyliorhinidae > Scyliorhinus > Scyliorhinus torazame. The sequence continues at coordinate 185,517,173 of NC_092719.1, forward strand.
CCTCCACACCTTCAGGAAGACCAAGAATCCTCAGGTTGTTCCTCCTTGCGTTGTTTTCCAGTGCCTCCAACCTTTCCACACATCGTTTCTGATGTGCCTCCTGCATCTCCGTCTTCACCACCAGGCCCTGTATATCGTCCTCATTCTCGGCTGCCTTTGCCTTCACGACCCGAAGCTCCCGCTCCTGGGTCTTTTGATCCTCCTTTAGCCCTTCGATCGCCTGTAGTATCGGGGCCAACAGCTCTTTCTTCATTTCCTTTTTGATCTCTTCCACACAGCATTTCAAGAACTCTTGTTGTTCAGGGCCCCATGTTAAACTGCCACCTTCCGACGCCATCTTGGTTTTTGCTTGCCTTCCTTGCCGCTGTTCTAAAGGATCCACTGCAATCTGGCCACTCTCTCCTCCTTTTTTCATCCGTATCCAGGGGGGATTCCCTTCTGGTTTACCGCACAGTGTTTTTAGCCGTCAAAATTGCCGTTGGGCTCCTATCAAGAGCCCAAAAGTCCGTTTCACAGGGAGCTGCCGAAACGTGCAACTCAGCTGGTCATCGCCGCACCCGGAAGTCTTGGTTATACATTTATAATAACATTGCACAGTAATTAAGAGGTGTATACAGAGTGGTTATATGAGGCAAAAAGAAAATAAAAAATTAGGAATATAAACAGGTATTTGTACAAAGGTAACTTGTGTACAGATGCAAGGGCCCTCACTTTGGGCCCCCCAGTGATCGGTTACCAAACCAAGCCATGATAACTTTATACATGTTGTCTCCTGGTATTAAAACATAATTTGGTGCTACCTGGGTGTACCTTGTTGTCATTGCACCCAAGTGTTTCCTGGCTCTTCGTCCCCCCTGGCTCATCTGCCTTGCCTGCGTTGTATCCTGGTTGTGTCTCCCCCTCTCCTGCCATTGAACAAAACCACCGGAAACAGAATTAAAATTGTCATAAAATCATTGTCAAAAACCTATCATAGAATCTCTACAGTGCATTGAGTCTGTATCCACCCTCCGAAAGAGCATCCTAACCTGCACATCTTTTGGACTGTGGGAGGAAACCCAAACACCCGGGGGAAACCCACGGAGTAGACGGGGAAAACGTGCAAACTCCACACAGATGAACATACGAATTAGGAGCAGGAGTAGATAAATCTAGTTAAATGACGAAGCAAGCTCGAGGGGCCAAATGGCCTACCCCATGTCTCCTGGTTCTAGACAACCCTCCCCCCATTTCTTTGTCCTATTAAAGCACTTTGTCTTCAAGAATAATGCTTTAAAATAGTAATGATGAAAATGGAAAGGTTATTACCAAGGAGATACTCAATTTCAAGTTAGTTATGAAAATATAGGCAAATAAATCATATAGCGTTGCCATGTTTATGTATATTATTGCAATATTTCACAATATTAAACAGTATTATCACATTATTTTGTTGATGCAGTTGATGCATTTTATTATATTTAAAGTTAATGGGCGGGATTCTCCATCAGCGGAATTCTCCGTTTTGCTGGTGCCCGGGGGTTGCCCGGGGGTTGCCCGATGGCGTGGGGCTGCCCCACAATGGGACACCCCATTGACCGGCCGGTGTAACGAAGAATCCTGCCAGCGGGTCGAAATGTGGGGCGGAGAATTTAGCCCAATATATTTTCATTTTGTTTTCCTCTGGATGAAGGTTAATTTCTATAAGCACAGAAGCTACCTCTGAACCACAATTCTGTTTAAACATAGTCTCAGCTCAGATTACTGTTGTTTCCACCCCAAAAGTGCCCTTTTTCATTCTAGTTTTTATAGTGTAGCAATTTCTCAGCTTTCCCCAATCCAGGAACATCAAGGCCCAGCACTTTGCTGTGAAGGAGTTGCAAGAGTTAATTCAGGTGATACGTAGTTGCTGTTTATAGTATTCATTGGTTATCATTGCAAGGCTACGACATTTTAGCTGATGGATTTTATTATGCATACATATTTAATTTGGCAACATTCCAACAGTGACTACACTTCAAAAATACTTCTTTGGCTCTGAAGTGCTTTGGAACATCCTGACGTATAAAATGCTGTATAAATGTAAGTATTTCTTTTTCATTTATAAAGCTTCAAACCCAGAGTGCTACCCACAAAAGAAGAGACCTCAATCGATTCATATTAGTCTCAAGTGTTACTGCTATTCACATTGACCTTCAGGTGGGAATGCCGAACAGTTACAGACTAAAAATAGGTTAAACTGGCTTTGTCACTTTCTCTTATCAACTTTCAATTACAATCAAACGTATTTTCCAAACTCTTAGTGCTGAAATTCTGCAAAATGCTTTAATCTTTGCAAACATCTTCTTAACCAAGAAAGTGTAGCAAGTATGCAGTAAGGGCTGGATTTTGCAGAAGGTTTCTCAGACCTTGAAGTCAGAACCAAATGGAGTCCTAAGTCCACCCTTGCCAGCAGCGAAAACAGTTTACCAATCTTCTGGGATGCAGCTTCCGCTGCCCTCAATGCTACCGGCCCCACAGGCTCAGCGGAAGCGGCTTCACTGGGTTTCACAGTGCACAAATGAACAAGATTTAGGCTGACAAGTCAGTGGGCATGGAGGAAGAAACTCCTCTGCTAGATCAGTTCAGCCTCAAGGCAGCCTTTCATGTTCAGAGCCCTATCAATGGGGTGGGGAGCCCCTGGCTCTGATTAAACGGCCCAGCCTGTCACAGGGATTGTCATAATATACACCAGTATATCATGGTTCAGACACACACACTGATGGACACACAGCAAGACCAATCAACACACAACACCGCAGCTAATCACCAGTTAGAGCACACTCACTATATAGACAGAGGGCATCAGAGTTCACGCTCATTCGGGATGCAGCCTCTCAGAAGGACAGAGCTTACAGCTTACAGCACAGATCCTCACCATGTGCTGAGTGCATAGACTGGTTAGGACAGGCATAGGTCTTTAGTTTAATCTAACATCGTGTTAACCCACAGTGAAAGTATGTTCAACAGTTTCTAACTTAATAAAATAGTGTTGCACTATTTTAAGTGTTGGTGGCCTGTATGTGTTCCATGGATCCAGAGCACCCAACACAACAGGGATGTCATCTCTCTTGAGTAGATAAGGAGAAACAGTCATGAAAGGACTGAGAATAAGAGGGCACGGTTCTCAAGTAATTTGCAAAAGAACCATAAGCGATACGAAAACATTTTTCAGACAATGAGTGGTTAAGTCAGGAATGCACAGCCTGAGAGTATGGTGGAGGCAGGTTCAATTGAAGCGTTCAAGATTGTCATGTGAAAAAAACAATAGGCTGCATTTTCTGCCCGCCACCCCCCGTCCCCGTCCCTGTCTCTCTCTCCCCCCCCCCCGTGCGGAAATTCCTGCTTGAGGTCAATGGATCCTTTGCTTGTCTATAGAAATCTCCATCCCGCCCATGACAATTCCCACAGTGGGCAGACTGGAAGATTTAAGCCAATGTGCAGAGTTATGGGAAGAAAGTGGGAAAATGGCACTAAGTGAATTGCTCATTTGGAATGTCTTTGCAGAAGCAATGGGCTGAATAGTCTCCTCCTGCCCTGGAAAAATTCTGTGGTTGAATTGGTAGCTTCTGCATATTGTGGGGGACACTTCATCAGCAGCAAAATAGCAGCAAGGCTGCAAAGTTTCCCCTAATTGAAGCCTTAAGGAAAATAATTTGGTCCCCGCCACCATAGAGTAGGCAACCAATCCAATTCCCAACCCCCCCCCCGCCCCCTCAAAAGCTCCCCAATGGTAGAAATGTGATGGGGAGCCTTTCTGGCTATCCCCACCCCACTCTCCCATTTTCAGGCACCTCTGCCTCCAAGACTACCATCTACAATCTTGTGACTGGGCCTACCAACACCTTCTCCATGGCAGTCCCGGGAAGCAGCAGCACCTGGATGGAAAATAAGTAAATTTGTAATGTGCCCCTCCTGCCAATTTCCATGGGTCAGGGGCAAGGAAGGAGTGAAGGTCTCAGTTGGGCAACAGGAGAAATATTCCAGAGAGATAATGATAGACGTCATTATTCTGGCACTCTCAATATTGTGGCACTCTCCTGTCAAACCCTGTTCTGATCCTGTCCAATCCTGGAATAGAATTTCCTCCCATATTTACCATGGATTGACAAATTAAGAACACAGAAACCTTAATATAAAATATTGCGTAGGATTCCTAATCGGTGTATAGTAAAAACAAAACCCCCCAGACATCAGTATAAACACTGGTTAAAGAATTTAAGCTAAAAGGAAACTTACTTTAATGATTTCTGTGTAGCAAAAATGAGTGATGTCAGTTTCCTGAGCTTTTGCTACCTTAGAGGATTAGTGCAGTTTTCCAGTGCAGGGAATGTCTCTGGCAGTCTGGATGGCCATTGATTTACAGTGTGAGTAATGCTTTCCAAACATCAGCTGCAGCCTGATCTGCTCAGCGACTGGTCCTCAGACTCAGCGAGATCATTCATTTCCTCCTCAAATTTACCCTTTCTCCTGTACTTTCTGGTTAGGTTTTGATTTCCCACTCTCACATAACAGCTTTAGAAGTTCAGTAAAAGTAGATTTGACAGTAGAAAGCGAGCGGACGTGACCCTCGCCCTCATTGCTGGAGTCAGCATTTCTTCAATGATTTTCAGGGTAGAAATGGTACAGATTCTTTGGCAGCTACCGTGGTATTTCTGAGCCCAGCAAAGCTGAAACCTGTATCTTGAATTGGTTGATTAGAAGGCCTTTTTGCAGGTTTGTATTGAAGAAACAATGTGTGAGTATGACCTTCACATCCTGGGACAGCAGCCAAGGTGGAGAATCATAGAGCTACTTACAGCTTGGGAAGGGTGGTGGGATGAGTGCTTGTATTGTTAATTGAAGTCCTTGCTTGAGTCTGAGCCATTTTGAGCGGTCAATCTTGTTTAGTCGCTGCTGCCAGATTGTGATCGTTGTATCAATGCTCACAAGTGGCTTGCTGCTTTGGAAGGTGGGGTTAGTGTTAAGTGGGGGTGAGCTGTAAGTTGGATCTTAAAGGGTGGGGAAACAATTTTGGAATTGGGGGGTGGGGTCACAGACAGGTCAGTGGTGGCCAGGAAGATTTTGCTTCTTCTGAACCCCACAAAATTCTTTTAAAAACATAGCTGGGCTCATTTTGGTTGGGCTTTGTAGGCTGATCAATGCCTGGCACCAATCAGTGCAGTTTGTGCATCCATTGGTACCTTGAAAGTCATAGAATTGTTCCAACGCTGAAGGAGGCCATTTGCTCCATCCTATCTGTGCTGACTCTCTGCGAGAGCCACTAATCTAGTACCACTCTCATGCTCTTTCCCCTAACCCTGCAAATCCTTTCTCTCCAGATAATTACCCAATTCCGTTTTGAAAACCATGATTGAAAGTGCCCTCCCCACACAGCTCACCTAACCAGAACCCGAATGAACAGATTCTTCCTGGAGGTGGAAGATAAATGTGAACGGTGCCAGGGAGGCCCGGCCATCCACACCCACATGTTCTGGGATTGCCCCAGACTTGTAGAGTTCTGGACAGCCTTTTCTGAGGCAATGCCCAAGGTTGTGTGGGTGAGGGTGGAGCCGTGCCCGAGAGTGGCAATCTTCAGGGTATCAGAACAGCCAGATCTACACTTGGGGAAGAGGGCCGACACCCTAGCTTTCGCTTCCCGAATCGCATGCCGGAGAATCCTGTTCAGCTGGCGATCAGCAGCATCACTCACAGCTGCAGACTGGCTGGCAGACCTGGCGGAATTTCTCCGCATGGAGAAGATCAAGTTCACTATCCGAGGGTCGGAAGAAGGCCTCCTTAAAGCTTGGGGCTGTTCATCGGCCTATTCCAAGACCGGTTCGAGGCCAACAGCGACTAGGGAAAAAGCGGGAGATGGGAGAAAGCAGACACACAACTCTAAGGGGAAGGGGGGCTGAAGAGAGAATGAAACTCAGGGGAACTACAGGGAGTGGGGATGGAGGGGCGAGAAGCAGGCCCCCCCCCCCCTGAACCCACAAGGCCGGCAACAGAAAACTCAAAGGGAAGGGGAGGAAGGAGGAGAATAGGAGCTTTGGGACAGAACACCCAGAACAAAAGAGGGGGATACCAAGGGGGGGGGGGGGGGGCAAAGAGAGGGGGAAGGGAACATCAAGAACAACTGTATGTGCAGAAGAACTGCACAAACTGTAAATATTAGACTCAAAGTTTTATTTTGTATAATTGAAAATGCCAATAGAAATATTCAAAGAAAAAGAAAGTGCCCTCCCCATACTCTCAGGCTGTGTATTCCAGATCCTAACCACTGGCTGCACAATTTATTTTTCCCTCATGTCATGTCTGGCTCTTTTGTCAATCACTTTAAATCAGTGTCCGCTGGTTCACCACCCTTCCACCAAGAGGAAGAGTCTCACTCTATCTAATCTGTCCAGACCCCTCATATTTGAAACACCTCTATCAAATTTCAACTTTCTCTTCAGTAAGGAGCACAACCTCAGCTTTTCCAACATATGCTTGTAACTGATGTCCCTCATTCCCAAAACCATTCTCGTAAATCTTTTCTGCACCCTCCCCAATGCCTTCATATTCTCCCGAAAGTGCGGCGCCCAGAATTGGATGTAATACTCTAGTTGATACTCAACTAGTGTTTTATAAAGACTCACCATGGGGTCACCAAGGAAAATGGAGGCTGGAGCACCAGGGAAGGCCGCACTGCTTACGGCTGAAGAAATAACTAAGGTGACGGCTGCGGAATTTGAAAAGCAGTTGGCGCAGATTGCGAAATGCATGGAGACAGTGAGGAAGGAGATGAGGGAGGTTTCGAGTGTGCTGGTGGAGGAGGCGAGCGCAGTGGTGGAGGTGCGAGAGCAAGAGGAGGCGCTGAAGGAAGTGGAGGAGACGTTATTGCAGCACGGTGATCAACTTGCCTTGATGGGGAAAGAGATGCGGAAGGTGATGGATACTAAAAAGGATCTGCGAGGAAAAATGGAAGACCTGGAAAACAGATCCAGGCGACAGAATTTGAGGATTGTGGGGCTGCCTGAAGAAGTTGAAGGACCGAAGCCGACTGAGTATTTTGCCGCGATGTTGGCAAAACTATTGGGGGAGGGGGAGGACCCCTCCCGATATGAACTGGATCGGGCTCATCGGTCGTGGAGGCCTGTACCAAAGGCGAGTGAGCCGCCAAGGGCAGTGACTCTGTGCTTCCGTAGGTACAGGGTGAAGGAGAAGGTCCTGAGCTGGGCCAAGCAGAAGCGGGTGGTGCAGTGGGCTGGAGCTGGTATACGTGTATACCAGGACTTTACGGTGGAGATGGCAAGGAGGTGGGCTGCCTTCAACCGGGTGAAGAGGGCACTGTACATTAGCAAGGTGCGGTGCGGCATTGTATATCCAGCGAAGCTGAGGGTGACTTACAAGCTCAGGGACTTTTATTTTGGAACGGCGGAAGCAGCGGAGGAGTTTGCGAAAGCAGAAAGACTGTGGCAGAACTGACAAATTGAGGAATGGCCATGTGCCGATGTAACCTCATGACTGTATTTTCTTCATTTTTGTATCACTGCGCGCGGGTGTAGAGACTAAAGGAGCCACTGTGGTATATATTTGGACAAGGGAAGGGACGGGACTTTCACTCAAAATGAGGGTTCTTTGGGGTGTAGGTGGATATGCGGGGTTTGTGTGCTAAAAGGGGATCTTTGGGCTTTCCTAGGGCCGGGCAAGTGGGAAAGGGACCCGGGCGGGGGCCTCCACGCTGGCCGGTTTAAGCCGGCCAGTGAACGGGAGTGAGGTGGGGGGGAGGGGCTGCGGCCATCGGAGGCTGGCAGAACAGGGTCCGAGTGGTCTAGCCGGGGTGGAAAGTTGGGGGGAAGGAACCGAGGTTGGGAGGAGGAGTTTTACAAGAGGCAGTGGACGGGAGGAGCTGGAGACCGGGGAGGGGGGGGGGGGGGGGGGGGGTGTTGAGGGGGGGGAGAGCTGTGTAAGATTAAGGGTGACTACGGGTAATCCCTGATTCCTTTTTGTCATTTGTTTATGTAAACATGCGGGTTGAGGTTTGGGGGTTGGTGGGTAGATGGGATGGTTGTTATTATGGGGACTGACATATCTTGCTGATTATTGTTTATTGTTGATGGATGTAAATGTGGGAGAAAATGTGAAAAAGGAGGAGAATTTTTTTAAAAATTTGTAAAAAAGACTCACCATTACCTTCTTGCTTTTGTAGTCAATGCCTCTATTTCTAAAGCCTTGGTACTCGTGTGCCTTATTCACCACTTTCTGAACTTGCTGTGCCCCCTTCAAGGATTTGTCCACCTATACCCCCAGGTCACATTGTTCCGGCATCATCTTTTTAGAATTGTATCTCTTATTTTATATTGCCTTTCCTTGTTCTTCCTACCAATCCATATCACTTCATTTTTCAACTGTCAGGGCACAGTGGCGTAGGGGATAGCACTGCTGCCTCACTGCGCTGAGGACCCGGGTTCGACCCCAGCCCCAGGTCACTACCCATGTGTAGTTTGCATGTTCTCCCCGCACCTGTGTGGGTCTCACCCCCCACAATCCAAAAAGATGTGAATGGTAGGTGGATTAAATGAAATGAAATGAACTGAAAATCGCTTATTGTCACAAATAGGCTTCATATTCCGGCGCCTGTTCGGGGAGGCTGGTACGGGAAATGAACCGTGCTGCTGGCCTGCCTTGGTCTGCTTTAAAAGCCAGCGATTTAGCCCAGTGTGCTAAACCAGCCCCTGCCATGCTAAATTGCGCCTTAATTGGAAAAAAAATAATTGGGTACTCTAAATTTTTTTTTTAATTCATCTGTCACATGTCTTGCCATTCTACCAGCCCATCAATGTCCTGTTGAAGTTTATCACTATCCTCCTCACAGTTCCCAATATTTAGAGGAAGGTGGCAGTTTAGTGGTGTTGCCATGCGACTAATAATCTAGAGACTCAGGGTAATGCTGTGGGGACCGGAGGTTTGAATTCCATCAAGGCAGATGATAAAATACTTCAATGACGACCATAAAACCATTGTTGGTTGTTGTGAAAACCCATCTGATTCACTAATGTCCTTTAGGGAAGGACTGCATGTGACTCCAGATCCATGACTCTGAAATAGCCCAGCAAGTCACTCAGTTCAAGGGCAATTAGGGATGGGTAATAAATGTTGGCCCAGCCAGCGATGCCCACAATCCATCAATTAATAAAACAAACTTCCAAGTTTTGTGCCATCTACAAATTTTGAAATGGTGTTCTGCACATGTACCCACAAGTCTAGGTCATGAATATAGATCAAGAAAAGCAGTGGTCTTAATACCAACCACTAGAGAACCCCTGTATATCCCGTTCTCTGGTATGAAAAGCAACCATTCATTTCTACTCTACTTTCCTGTCACTGAGCCAACTTCCAAATTGCATTGGGAGCCTTTAAATTACCATGCCTGATTAGCCGAGGTCACAGATAAAAAGGCCCCAGTAAAAATGGCATTGACTGTTCTGAGAGTACAGTGAGACCCACCCAGGGAATGGGATAGTAAATGGTGCACTGCCAAATTTAGCATGCTACTGCCCTGTTCCTTGTCAGGAAGCCACCCAAAAATCTTCTCTAATCAGTAGAGCGGCATAGTGGCACAACACTGCTGCCTCACAGTGCCAGAGACTCCGGTTTAATTCTGATCTTGGGTGACTGTATAGAGTTTGCACATTCTCCCCGTGTCTGCGTGGGTTTCCTCCGGGTGCTCCAGTTTCCTCCCACAGTCCAAAGATGTGCAAGTTAGGTGGACTGGACATGCTAAATTGCCCCTTAGTGTCCAAAAGGTTAGGTGGGGTTACGGGGATAGGGTGGGGCATGGGCCTGGGTAGGGTGCATTAGTTTAAACAAACTTGTCTTCACAGGCTAATTCTGCACAGATCTTAGAGGGGTGCTTTCATCTCCAATTCACAATATGAGCCTTGTGCTTCAAGTTTTCCTTCAACCAGGTTCAATAAATCGAGTAACATTTCATTCATGTTGCTGCTAGATGCATGAAATCTAGATGTTGGAAACTGATGGCATAAGGACCACTCCAAATGGTTCTACTGTAGTAGACTCAATAATACAATACCTGAACAAGGAAGTTCTATAATACCTTGCTCAAAGTATTATTGGTGATTGACTAACCAGCCTGGTTAATTGATGGGGCAGGAGTTGACATGTCTCTCGATGCTTTTATATTCTATTAGTCCCAGAGCTCACAACAAGCAAGCCTCCTCAGAAAGCAGCAATGCCAATGAGAAATGTACCTCATTTTATATATACAGCAGAAGCAATACCTATTGAGTTGTTGAAAGTGGCCAATAAATGTGAGTTGGAATTAACACATTGGCTCGGATTTTGTGGTCAGCAGCAGTGAAGTGATGGCCCTTGCTGCTGACCTCAAAGAAAGACTAGATGGGATTTCATTTAGTGTGGACTTTATCTTCCCCGATGTTAATTTGATTCAGGTTCCAACTATAGTGGGTCTCTGGTGACCGACAACTGCACTGTCATCAAACAGGCTAAATAACCAATCATATTGAAGAATTCTCACAGACAATGAACCAGGAACTATAATTATCCTTTTAATAATTTCACAGAAAGCAAAATAAAAATCGGGATATCAATATGGGTTAAGGTGAGACTTCTGGGTGCGGCTTTGCACCCAGAATATGCACCCAGAATATGCACCCAGAATATGCCAGGTCACATATTCGGACGCTCCCGCTTGGAACGGACTTTTGGGCTCTTTTACAGGGCCCCCACGGCATTTGTTTGACATTTCCCGGTGTGGGAAGAAGACTGCAGCATTCCCCTGACAGTGTCCCCCAGGAATGATATGACTTTTGGTTACCTGACCCGGCAGAAACAGTAAAAGATTTGGCTTGAGCTGCAGGAATAGACAAAAGCCTCTTCCAGCATTCAGGCAGGGGTAGGGCAAGCTTAAAGCTGCAATCTGACTTGAGGGCCTCTATCAAAGGTGAATTCTAGCAGCAGAGGGAACAACTGTGAAAAGATCTACCAAGGCCATTGAAGAAGCGGGGACGAGGCTTCCGGTGGCGGCCATGGAGGAGTAGGTCGCGCATTCGGCAGCTCCCATCTGGAACCGACTCTCAGACCTTTTTCAGGAGTTTCCATAGACTTTTTGGGGCAGACTGGTGAAGCGAACACTGCCAAAAGGATTCCCTCTCGAGACTTCCGGTTGCGGCTATGCGGAGCTAAGTCGCACATTCGGCAGATCCCGCAAAAACGGACTTTTGGGCTCTTTTCAGGGCCCCCAAGGGCACTTTTTCGACGTTTCCCGGTGTGGGAAGGAGTTAATAATAGCTCCCCGTCAGTATATGGCTTTAACTAGGAGCGGGGCGACAAAAAAGGTGGTGGTGGACCAGAAGAAGGGAGGGAAGAAGGACAAAATGGCGGCGGGCGGAGACCAGGCAGCGTGGAGGCAGTGGGCGGAGGAGCAACAGGAGGGTATCCAGTGCTGCCTCAGAGAGATTAAAACGGACCTGCTAGAGCCGATGAAGGCTTCTATTGATAAGCTGCTGGAGACACAGACGACCCAGGGGGCGGCGATCCGAGAGGCTCGACAAAAGATCTCTGACAATGAGGACGAGATCGTAGGCCTGGCGGTAAAGGTGGAGGCGCACGAGGCGCTCCACAAGAAATGGCAGGAGCGGTTCGAGGAGATGGAGAATCGGTCGAGGCGGAAGAATCTGCGGATTCTGGGCCTCCCGGAGGGGCTGGAGGGGCCGGACGTGGGGGCCTATGTGGTCACCATGTTGAACTCGCTGATGGGAGCGGGGTCCTTCCAGGGGCCCCTGGAGCTGGAAGGGGCCCTTAGAGTGTTGGCGAGGAGGCCCAAGGCTAACGAGCCTCCGCGGGCGGTGCTGGTGCGGTTCCATCGGTTCGTCGATCGGGAGTGTGTGCTCAGGTGGGCCAAGAATGAGAGGAGCAGCAGGTGGGAGAACGCGGAGGTTCGGATATATCAGGACTGGAGTGCGGAGGTGGCGAAGAGGAGGGACGGGTACAATCGAGCGAAGGCGGTGCTGCACAGGAAGGGGGTGAAGTTTGGCATGTTGCAGCCGGCGCGACTGTGGGTCACCTACAAGGACCAGCACCATTATTTTGAGCCGAGAAGCTGGACACAGACTGAGGGTCGGGATGGGCGATTGGGGACTGCGGTGGATATGTTATGCCTATTTTTGGTTTGGGGGGGGGGGCCTTTGCATTGTTTTGGGTTTCTTTTTCGCTGTGTTTTTCTCTTTCGGGTTGGGGAGGGTGGATGGGGCGGGTTGGGCACTGTTTTGGTTGGTGGCGGGGCCTGGTAGGTGGAGAGCGCGGGCTTTTTTCCCACGCCGAAGGCTGGGGGGGGGGCAGGGCTGGGAAGTGAGGATTGTTTCCCGCGCTTAGAACGGAGTGGGGAGGGGGAGAGCCTGTGGATGGGGAGCGGGAGAGGAGGGTGTGCCACACAATGGGAGGAGTCGAAGGGGAGGCGGGAGTGGCCGGGGTCAGCAGGAGTCAGCTGACTTGCGGAAGTGCAATGGGGGGAGTAAACCAGCTAGGATGGGTCCTAGCCCGGGGGGGTTGCTGCTGCTAAGGTCAGTTGCTGCTGCTATTGATAAGCTGCTGGACAATCGAGTTGCTGCTGCTAAGGTCAAGGAGGAGATGGAGCGAGTGGGGGGGTCGAGACGGGGGTATGCCGCTGTGGGGAACGGGCCGGGTGTGGGGTGCGGGTGCGTGGCTGGCCGAGGAGGGGTCATGGCTAGTCGGCGGGGGAGGGGGGCGGGTAGCCCCCTGATCCGGCTGATAACCTGGAATGTAAGGGGACTGAATGGGCCGGTTAAGCGGGCCCGCGTGTTCGCGCACCTGAAGGGGCTCAAGGCGGATGTGGTTATGCTCCAGGAGACACACCTGAAGGTGGCAGACCAGGTAAGACAGAGGAAAGGGTGGGTAGGTCAGGTGTTTCACTCGGGGCTGGATGCCAAAAATCGAGGGGTGGCGATCTTGGCGGGAAAGAAGGTGTCATTCGAGGCGCGAGCATTGTGGCAGATAATGACGGTAGGTACATAATGGTAAGTGGTAAGTTGCAGGGAGAGAGGGTGGTACTGGTCAATGTGTATGCTCCGAACTGGGACGATGCGGGTTTTATGCGGCGTATGTTGGGTCGGATCCCAGACTTGGAAGTGGGGGGCCTGATAATGGGGGGGAGACTTTAACCCGGTGTTGGATCCGGCACTGGATCGCTCCAGGTCTAGGACGGGTAGGAAGCCGGCGGCGGCTAGAGTGTTGAGGGGATTTATGGACCAAATGGGAGGGGTGGACCCTTGGAGATTTGCAAGGCCGGGGGCGAGGGAATTTTCATTCTTCTCACATGTCCATGAGGCTTATTCTCAAATCGACTTTTTCATTTTGAGTAGGGCGCTGATAGCGAGAGTAGAGGATACTGAGTATTCGGCAATAGCCATTTCGGACCACGCCCCGCATTGGGTGGACTTGGAGATGGGGGAGGAGAGGGACCAGCGCCCGCTGTGGCGCTTGGAGGTGGGGCTGTTGGCGGACGTGGAGGTGAGCGAGCAGGTCCGAGGAAGTATAGATAGGTACTTGGAGACCAACGACAACGGGGATGTCCGAGTGGGGATGGTATGGGAGGCACTGAAGACGGTGGTGAGGGGAGAGCTGATCTCCATTAGGGCCCACAAGGAGCGGAGGGAGCGGGGGGAGAGGGAGAGGCTGGTGGGGGAGATGGTGAGGGTAGACAGGTGGTATGCGGAAGAGCCTGAGGAAGGATTGTTGAGGAAGAGGCGCAGCCTCCAGGCCGAATTCGACCTGGTGACCACCAGGAAGGCGGAGGTGCAGTGGAGGAAGGCCCAGGGGGCGGTCTATGAGTATGGGGAAAAGGCAAGCCGGATGCTGGCGCATCAGCTTCGGAAGCGGGATGCAGCTAGGGAGATCGGGGGAGTTAAGGACAGGGGAGGGAGCGTGGTGTGGAGTGGGGTTGGCATCAATGGGGTCTTCAGGGACTTCTACGAGGAATTGTACCGATCCGAGCCCCAACGGGAGGAGGGAGGGATGGGCCGTTTCCTGGACCAATTGAGGTTTCCAAAGGTGGAAGAGGGACTGGTGGCGGGACTGGGGGCCCCGATTGGTCTGGAGGAGCTGATCAAAGGGATAGGAAGCATGCAGGCGGGGAAGGCACCGGGGCCGGATGGTTTCCAGGTCGAGTTCTATAAAAAATATATGGACCTGTTGGGCCCGCTGTTAGTTAGGGCCTTTAATGAGGCAAGGGAGGGGGGGTGCTTTACCCCCGACGATGTCCCGGGCACTGATCTCCTTGATCCTGAAGCGGGACAAGGATCCCCTGCAATGTGGGTCTTACAGACCGATTTCCTTGCTAAATGTAGATGCCAAGGTGCTGGCGAAAGTCTTAGCCATGAGGATTGAGGATTGAGTGCCACAGATCATCCATGAAGACCAGACGGGGTTTGTGAAGGGGAGACAGTTGAACGCGAATGTGCGGATGCTTTTGAACGTTATCATGATGCCGGCGAGGGAGGGGGAGGCGGAGATAGTGGTGGCGATGGACGCTGAGAAAGCCTTCGATAGTGTAGAGTGGGGGTACCTGTGGGAGGTGCCGAAGAGGTTCGGGTTTGGGGAGGGGTTTGTCAGGTGGGTTAGGCTGTTGTATGAGGTCCCGATGGCGAGTGTGGCCACAAAGAGGAGGAGGTCCAAGTACTTTCTGTTGCACCGAGGGACGAGACAGGGGTGTCCCTTATCTACCCTGCTCTTCGCACTGGCGATTGAACCCCTGGCTATGGCACTGAGAGAGTCGAGGAACTGGAGGGGGTTGGTGCGGGGTGGGGAGGAGCATAGGGTGTTGCTTTATGCGGACGACCTGCTGCTGTATGTGGCGGACCCGGTGGGAGGAATGCCAGAGGTAATGAGGATCCTTAGGGAATTCAGGGACTTTTCGGGGTACAAGCTCAATATGGGGAAGAGCGAGCTGTTCGTACTTCAGCTAGGGGACCAGGAGAGGGGGATTGGCGAGCTCCCACTAAAAAGGGCGGAGAGGAGCTTCAGATATTTGGGGGTCCAGGTGGCCAGGAGCTGGGGGGCCCTGCATAGGCTTAACTTTACACGGCTGGTGGAGCAAATGGAGGAGGAGTTCAAGAGGTGGGACGCGTTGCCGCTGTCCGAGGAGTTCAAGAGGTGGGACGCGTTGCTGCTGTCCTTGGCGGGTAGGGTGCAGTCAATCAAAATGACGGTGCTCCCAAGGTTTTGTTCCTGTTCCAGTGCCTCCCCGTGTTTATCCCGAAGGCTTTTTTCAGGTGGGTTAACAGGAGTATAATGGGGTTTGTGTGGGCGCGAGGGACTCCGAGGGTGAGAAGGGTGTTCCTGGAGCGGAGTAGAGATAGGGGGGGGGGGCTGGCGCTGCCCAACCTCTGTGGGTACTACTGGGCCGCCAATGCGACGATGGTGCGCAAGTGGTTGATGGAGGGGGAGGGGGCTGCATGGAAGAGGCTGGTGACGGCGTCCTGTGTGGGTACGAATCTGGGGGCGCTGGCAACGACGCCGCTGCCTCTCCCTCCAAGGAGGTATACCACGAGCCCGGTGGTGGTGGCGGCCCTCAAAATTTGGGGGCAGTGGAGGCGGCATAGAGGGGAAGTTGGGGCCTCGGCGTGGACCCCATTACGGGGGAACCACCGGTTCGCCCCAGGAAGAACAGGTGGAGGGTTTTCGGGGTGGCACAGGGCAGGGATACGAAAGTTGGGGGACCTGTTTGTGGACGGGAAGTTCGCAAGCTTGGGTGAGCTGGAGGAGAAGTACGGGCTCCCCCTGGGGAACACCCAGGTACTTACAGGTAAGGGCGTTTGCCAGACGGCAGGTGGTGGAATTCCCGCGGCTACTGCCACACACAGTACAGGACAGGGTGCTCTCGGGGGGGGGGGGGGGAGTGGGGAAGATCTCGGGAACTTACCAGGTGATGCAGGAGGAGGAGGAGACCTCGGTGGTGGAGTTGAAAGGTAAGTGGGAGGAGGAGTTGGGAGAGGAGATCGAAGAGGGGACGTGGGCAGATGCCCTAGGGAGGGTGAATTCTTCCTCTGTGTGCGAGGCTCAGCCTCATACAGTTTAAGGTGCTGCACAGGGCACACATGACCGGGACAAGGATGAGCCGGTTCTTTGGGGGTGAGGACAGGTGTGTTAGGTGCTCAGGGAGCCCAGCAAATCACACCCATATGTTCTGGGAATGCCCGGCGCTGGAGGAATTTTGGAAGGGCGTAGCAAGGACGGTGTCGAGGATGGTAGGATCCAGGGTCAGACTGGGCTGGGGGCTCGCAATATTTGGGGTGGCCGAGGAGCCGGGAGTGCAGGTGGCGAAAGAGGCCAGACTTCTGACCTTTGCGTCCCTGGTAGCCCGGCGAGGGATTCTTCTTCAGTGGAAAGATGCAAGGCCCCCAAGCGTGGAATCCTGGATCAGCGATATGGCAGGGTTCATTAAATTGGAGAGGGTGAAATTCGCTTTGAGCGGGTCGGTACAAGGGTTCTTTAGGCGGTGGCAACAGTTCTTAGACTTTCTGGCAGAACGATAGACATTGGTCAATGGCAGCAGCAGCTCGGGGGGGGGATTACTTTATTTTTGTTTATGTTATTTACACTGAAGGGTCTGAGGGGGTGTATTCACCTGTTGTGTTAAGTCGGGGTGTTAATGTTAATTTATTATTTATGTACAAGGGGGAGGGGTTTGGGGGGTTGCTTTTTTAGATTGTGTTTTGTGCTTAACCCTGTTGGGTTCTTTTTTCTTTCTCATTTTGCTATTGATATTTTATGAAAACCTTTAATAAAAATTATTTTTAAAAAAATAAAATATATGGGTTAAAGTACGAGCTGAAATATCTTAAACTTCCAAAAAGGTATATTTTTACCAAATTAAAAACCGATTGGATTTTTTTCAAAATGGAGAAATGTGACATTCCACAAGTATAAAAACAGTTTTTCTGCACCTGAGAGGGAGTTCAGCAGTAATTATTACTAAGTACACCATTAAATACACAGTTATGCATCATTCAACAAAGCATAACTTGTCCAAGAGTTTATACAAAGAGACAAATAACTTAAAATGTAGAGACTCACCTTAAATCAAGTGATTTCTAAAGATTTCTGCCTGCAGGGACTTCAACAGCACAGCATGTGGAGGAGGAGCACATCAGTAACAGCAACATTTATATTTCTGCTTTTCATAGATCCATGAACCATCGAAAAGTTACAGCACAGAAGGAGGCCATTCGGCCCATCGTGTCCATGCCAGCTCAGGACACCCAGGTGCCTTTTCTAATCCCACCTTTCTGCACCCGGTCCATAGCCCTGTAGCTTAGAGCACTTAAGGTGCAGATCCAGGTACCTTTAAAAGAGTTTAGGGTCTCTGCGTCCACCACCAACCCGAGCAGCAAATTCCAGACTTCCACTACCCTCTGCGTAAAAAAGTTGTTCCCCATGTCCCCTCTGCCACTTATCTTGAACCTATGACCCCTGATTCTCGAATTCTGCTCCAAGGGAAACAATGTTATCCTGTCCACTCTATCCCAACCTACCAATCTCTTCTCGTAGCTACACTTTTCTAGCCTTGGCAACATTCTTGTAAACCTCTTCTGCACTCTCTACAGAGCAATTACATCCTTCCTGTAATGGGGTGACCAGAATTGCACACAGTACACCAGTTGTGGCCTCACTAATGTTTTATACAATTCCAACAGTATATCCTTATTTTTATGTTCTATACCTCTGCCAATGAAGGAGAGCATTGCATATGCTTTAACAACCTTGTCTACTTGAACTGCTGCTTTTAGGGACCTGTGTGCTTGTACACCAAGATCTCTCACTTCATCTACCCCATGTAGCATTTTCCAATTATTGTGTGCTCCCTATAACTGTTTGACCTCCCTAAATGCATGACCTCACACTTCTCGGTGTTAAATTCCATCTGCCACTTTATCATGTTGGAACTCTTTCCTTTATACTGTCCACCACTCGGCCAATCTTTGTGTCATGTGCAAATTTCCCAATCAGATACCCCACATTCACATACAAATCGTTAATATATAGCACAAACAGTAAGAGTCCAACACTGAGCTCTGTGGAAAACCACTTGAAACAACTTTCCATTTGCAAGGGAAGCCATCGACCATTATCCTTTGTTTCCTGTTACTAAGCCAACTTTTTATCCAGTTTGCCACATTGTCCTGTATCCAATGGGCTTTTGCCTTTTACCAATCTGTCATGTGGGACTTTGTCAAATGCCTTTCTAAAATCCATGTTACACAACATCCACTGCACTACCTTCATCACCCCTTCTTGTCACCTCCAAAAGTAATTCAATCACATTTGTGAGGCAAGACCTTCCTTTAACTAATCCATGCTGACTATCCCTGACTAGTTCATGCCTTTCTATGTAATAGTTACCCCTATCTCTCAGGATTGATTCTACTAACTTGCCCCACCACCGATATAAGACTAATTGACCCATAATTGTTTTGACATTTCCTTCGATCTTTTTTTAAACAATGGATCACGTTTGCACTTCTCCAGTCCTCCGCTACTTCCCCTGTATCTAATGAGGATTGGAAAATCATTCTCCGAGCATCTTCTATCTCCTTCCTGACCTCCTTTAGTTGCCTTGGAAACAATCTACCTGGCCCTGGCGACTTATCGAAGTTCAAGGATTCCAACACTTCAAATATTTCCTCTCTTTTTAAGATTATGTCAACCAATATCTCACGGTGTTCCTCCTGGACTACTATATCTGCATCATTCAAAGAACAAAGAACAAAGAACAATACAGCACAGGAACAGGCGCTCCAAGCCTGCGCCGATCACGTGTCCTATCTAGACCAACCGCCTGTATCCTTCTGTACCCCGTCTGTTCATGTGCCTATCCAGATAAGTCGCTAACGTAATTCATTTCATTTGTAAACACAGCGACAAATATTCATTAAAAACCCTTCCCACAGCCTCTGCATTTATGCACAAGTTCTCTTCATCTCTGATTGGTCTCACTTTTTCCTTAACCAAACTTTTACCATTAATATATTGGTAAAACATCTTTGGATTTTCTTTAACTTTATTTGCTAACCTTTTTTCATGTCCGCTCTTTGATTTCCTTATTCCCTTTTTGACTTCATCCCTGTACTTCCTTTACTCATGTAGGCTATCTGCAGTGCTTAGTTCTTTGTGCCTATTGTACACTTTCTTTTTCTGTTTGATCTTCTCCTGTATTCCTCTAGACAACCAGGGTGGTCTAGATTTGGCAGTACCACTCTTACTTTTGGAGGGGACATTTATACTTTGTACATTTAGGATCTTGCGTTTTAATGCTTCCCACTGATTTATCCACCAGCAATGCTGGCCAGTCCACCTCAGACAAGTCTCTTCTCATTTCTAAAGAATTTGCCATCCCCCAGTTCATAATTTTTACTCCTGCTTTATCTCTGTCCTTTTCCATGATAGCACCGAATCTAACTGAATTGTGATCACTGTCCCCTATATGGTCGCCGACTGTCACTTCATCCACTTGTCCTTCTTTGTTCCCGAAGACTAGGTTTAGAATTGCAAATCCTCTCGTTGGGTTTGTCACTGACTAGTTGAAAACATTTTCCTGGACACACTATGAATTTTTCTCCCTCAGTTCCCCTTATATTGTTTGAATCCCAGTTGATATTGGGATAGTTAAAGTCTCCTACTATTATTGCCCTCTTGTTCTTACAGGCAGAGATTTGCTTACATATTTACTCTTCTATCTCCCTTTCACTATTTGCTTTTTTTTTTGTGTACTCCCAGTAGTGAGACAGCCCCTTGTTTGTTTATAAGCTCAACCCATAAAGTATCAACAGTTTAACCCCACATTTTCCCTTGCTGGACACTTTTTAAACTTTGCTTCTCCTGAACAAAGAACAATACAGCATAGAAATAGGCCCTTCGGCCCTCCAAGCCTGTACCGGTTATGATATCAACCTTGGCCAAAACCCTCAGCACTTCCTTGTGCCATATTCCTCTATTCCCATCCTATTCATGTATTTGTCAAAATGCATTTTGAACGCCGTTAATGTATCTGCCTCCACAACCTCCCCTGGCAACGCGTTCCAGGCACTCACCACCCACTGCGTAAAAACCTGCCTCGCACATCACCTCTAAACTTTGCCCCACGGACCTTAAAGCTATGCCCCCTGGTGACTGACCCCTCCACCCTGGGAAAGAATGCCTGCCCATTCACTCTATCCAGGCCCCTCGTAATCTTGTAGACCTCTATGAGGTCAACCCTCAACCTCTTTCTGATGAAAACAGTAGAAAGACAATGGTTTCATGGCCATGATTAGATTTTTTTAAATTTCAGATATTTATTGGATTCAATTTCCACCATCTGCTGTGGCAGGATTCAAACCCAGATCCCCAGAGTATTACCATGGGTCTCTGGATCACCAGTATAGTGACATAGAACATACAGTGCAGAAGGAGGCCATTCGGCCCATCGAGTCTGCACCGACCCACTTAAGCCCTCACTTCCACCCTATCCCCGTAACCCAATAACCCCTCCTAACCGTTTTGGACACTAAGGGCAATTCAGCATGGCCAATCCACCTAACCTGCACGTCTTTGGACTGTGGGAGGAAACCGGAGCACCCGGAGGAAACCCACGCAGACACGGGGAGAATGTGCAGACTCCTCACAGACAGTGACCCAGCGGGGAATCAAACCTGGGATCCTGGCGCTGTGAAGCCACAGTGCTAGCCACTTGTGCTACCGTGCTGCCCTCGTGCTGACAATACCGCTATGCCACTTCCTCCCCTGTAATTCGAAGTCTGTCACTACATCTTGTACAGTAAGAAGTCTTACAACACCAGGTTAAAGTCCAACAGGTTTGTTTCGAATCACTAGACTTTCGGAGCACTGCTCCTTCCTCAGGTGAATGAAAAGGTAGGCTCTAGAAACATATATAGACAAAGTCAAAGATGTTTGCATTCAAAGCATTGTCTTGCATCTTTGACTTTGTCTATATATATGTTTCTGGAACATACCTCTTCATTCACCTGAGGAAGGAGCAGTGCTCCGGAAGCTAGTGATTTGAAAGAAACCTGTTGGACTTTAACCTGGTGTTGTAAGACTTCTTACTGTGCCCACTCCAGTCCAACGCCGGCATCTCCACATCAGGGATAACATCTTGTACATCATTGGTACATCATTCTACCTCCATTTTCCTGATCTGAATTTGACCCACCTGATCCTACTCCTGGGATCCCATCCCCCTGCCACACTAATTAAATATTCCGCAACAGAACTAGTGAAAGCCCCTCCTATACAGATGGCAGAAATTTCTGTTAGTTTTACTGTTTTAATGATGATGAATGCTGACAGTTCCATTGCCAATACAACCACAAAATCCATGCCATTGTGGTCTGATGGCTTGACACGAATCCCAGGACAATACAGACGTACTGTAATCAATTTGCAGCGGCCAGAGCTCTCCATCACTAGGTAGCCATTCAACCCATCCCCAATTCATCCAACCAGAACAAATCCATTGCCTTAAAGAATAATTTAAACTTATATATATATAGAATCATGAAAAAGCTCTGTGAGCCCATAATGCTCCAGCTGATGATTAGGTCTAAAATAAAGAGTTAAATACATAATTCGTGTTTCTGACTTACCTTTGCAGCATG
Source organism: Scyliorhinus torazame (assembly GCF_047496885.1). Lineage (NCBI taxonomy): Eukaryota > Metazoa > Chordata > Chondrichthyes > Carcharhiniformes > Scyliorhinidae > Scyliorhinus > Scyliorhinus torazame. Next base: position 185,538,868 of record NC_092719.1, read on the forward strand.
TGGAATCATCCATTTATATTTTGGTCAGTTCAGCCATGTTATATTTATTACACTAGGTGGCAGTGCAGTACAATCAGTTTGAAGTAACTCAATTTATATTTAACTCAGATTTTTTCAATTAAAATTGTAATCCAGAAATTCAGGGGTCTTTCAAAGCATCTTTCCTGAAACTCCATGTTTGAACCTCTCCAAACAGGTTCCTGCCATAGTAGTTCCTGCCACAGAGCAGAGTGGATAGTCAGAGGCTTTTCCCCAGGGTAGAGGGGTCAATAACTAGGGGGCATAGGTTTAAGGTGAGAGGGGCAAGGTTCAGAGTAGATGTACGAGGCAAGTTTTTTACGCAGAGGGTAGTGGGTGCCTGGAACTCGCTACCGGAGGAGGTAGTGGAAGCAGGGACGATAGGGACATTTAAGGGGCATCTTGACAAATATATGAATAGGATGGGAATAGAAGGATACGGACCCAGGAAGTGTAGAAGATTGTAGTTTAGTCGGGCAGTATGGTCGGCACGGGCTTGGAGGGCCGAAGGGCCTGTTGCTGTGCTGTACATTTCTTTGTTCTTTGTTCTTTGTTCTAGCCAAATGGTTCACATCAAAATTACAAATGACATCCTGTATGACTGTAAGTGTAAACAAATCATTCTCTATCTGTCTGCAGCCTTTGACACAGTTGACCATGCCATCCTCTCCAATACCTCACCACTATTGTCTGGCTGAGTGGGACACTATTTTTTTAGTTACAAAATAATCTATCCAGTCAAAACCAGATAATAACTTGCAATGTCTACTGCTGCTCCCGCCTGTTACCTCTACTGTTCCACAAGAATCTATCCATGGTCCTCTCCTCTTCACCTTATCAAAATGCTGCCCATCAGCGACATAATTCAAAGCCACATTGTCAGGATCCACATATATGGTGCTAACCTTCCATTGGCTGAAGTCAAAACTGGCACAAAAGAAGACGGTTGTGGTTTGAGATCAATCATCTCAACTCCAGGACATCACTGCAGGAGTTCTTCTGGGTAATGTCCTAGGCCCAACCATCTTCCGCTGCTTCATCAATGACCTTCCTTTGGCCATAAAGTCAGAAGTGGGGATGTTCTCTGATGACTGCACAATGTTCAGCACCATTCATGACTCCTCAGATGATGAAGTAGTCCATGTCCAAATGCAGCAAGACCTGGTCAATATCCAGACATGGATTGACAAGTGGCAAGTTACATTTGCGCTACATAAGTGCCAGGCAAAGACCATCTCCAACAAGTGGTTGATCCAACAAGATCTAACCAGTGCCTCTTGACATTCAATGGCATGACCATCGCTGAATTCCCACCATCAGCATCCTGGGAGTTGTTATTTACCAGAACCTGAATTGGGACTCACCATATAAATACTGTGGCTCCCAGAGCAGGTCAAAGGCTAGGAATCCTGCGGTGAGTAACTCACCTCCTTGATCCCCATAAGCCTGTCAACCATCTCATGGAACAAGTCAGGAGTGTAATGGGATAGTCTCCCCTTGACTGGATGAGTGCAGCTCCAACAACACTCAAGAGGCTTGACACCATCCAGGACAAAGCAGTCCACTTGATTGCTACCCCTTCCACAAGCATTCAATCCCTCCACCACTGATGAACAGGAGCAGCAGTGTGTACCATGTACATGATGCGCTGCAGGAACTCACCAAAGGTTCTTCAGGCAGCACCTCCAATGACCATAAACCCATGAAGGACAAAAGCAGCAGATTCTTGGGAAGTAATTGATAATATTTTATTTTAAGTATCTTCCAAAAGCTTTAATTTGAAGGGCTGAGTCATAGCAGTAGAACTCAAAGCTGTGGTGTGCTCCTCTTGCTTTATGTGGGAAGCTGGGAAAATATCCAGTGCCCAGCTACAGCTCATGGAAGTCTGGGTTTCTGAGCTGGAGTGGCGGCTGGGGACAATGGAGCATCCACAAGATGGAGAATATTGTGGATAGCACATATAGAGTGGTGGTCACACCACAGGCTAAGACTCCACAAACAGGGAATGGGTGACCACAAGGTAGAACAAGAGGACTAGGCAGTGCAGGAATCTCCTGTGGCCACTTCCCTGTAAAACAGATACATAACCAGCACGGTAGCATTGTGGGGCAGCACGGTAGCATTGTGGATAGCACAATTGCTTCACAGCTCCAGGGTCCCAGGTTCGATTCCCGGCTTGGTTCACTGTCTGTGCGGAGTCTGCACATCCTCCCCGTGTGTGCGTGGGTTTCCTCCGGGTGCTCCGGTTTCCTCCCACAGTCCAAAGATGTGCAGGTTAGGTGGATTGGCCATGCTAAATTACCCTTCGTGTCCAAAATTGCCCTTAGTGTTGGGTGGGGTTACTGGGTTATGGGGATGGGGTGGAGATGTTGACCATGGGTAAGGTGCTCTTTCCAAGAGCCGGTGCAGACTCGATGGGCCGAATGGCCTCCTTCTGCACTGTAAAATCTATGATAATCTATGATAACCGCCTTGGATACTTTGGCCTCAGAGGAAAGCAGCAACAGCCAAATTTGTTGCTCCACGGTTGGCTCAGCTGCTTGGGAGAGGAGTATAAAGTGCGGGAATGCATTAGTGGTAATGTTGGGGGTGGCATTAAGTAGGAAATAGAGAAGCATGTGATAAAGGGACATTTGCAATTATGGGCGATTTAAATCTGCATATAGATTGGGCACACACTGGGGGGGGTCGATGGAGTGGCGGGAGCGGCCGGGGTCAGCAGGAGTCAGCTGACTTACGGGAGTGCTATGGGGGGAGCAACGCAGCTAGTGGGGACCTAGCTGGGGTGGGGGGGGGGGGGGAACTGGGTTGCTGCTGCATTGGCCAAAGGGGAGCTGGATGTGGTCATGCTCCAGGAGACACATTTGAGGGTGGCAGATCAGGTTAGGCTAAGAAAGGGGTGGGTAGGGCAGGTGTTCCACTCGGGGTTGGACGCAAAGAATTGAGGGGTGGCAATTTTGGTGGGGAAGTGGATGTCGTTTGAGGCGCTGAGCATCGTGGCAGACAATGAAGGTAGGTACGTGATGGTGAGCGGTAAGCTGCAGGGGCTGCGGGTGGTCTTGGTGAATGTGTATGCCCCGAATTAGGACGATGCCGGATTTATGCGGCGCATGTTGGGCCGGATTCCGGACCTGGAGGCAGGGAGCTTAATAATGGGGGCGGGGGAGACTTTAATATGGTATTGGATCCAGCATTGGACCGCTCTAGGTCCAGGACGGTTAAGAGGCCGGCAGCTGCCAAGGTGTTGAGTGGGTCTATGGACCAGATGGGAGGAGTGGACCCATGGAGGTTTGTTAGGCCGGGGGCCAGGGAATTCTCTTTCTTTTCCCACGGCCATAAAGCCTACTCCTGGATTGACTTCTTCGTTTTGAGCAGGGTGCTGATCCCGAGGGTGGAGGACACGGAGTATTCGGCCATAGCCATCTCAGACCATGCCCCGCACTGGGTGGAGCTCGAGCTAGGGGAGGAGAGGGACCAGTGCCCGCTGTGGCGCCTGGAGGTAAGTTTGCTGGCGGATGAGGAGGTGAGGGGCCGATCCGGGGGTGCATTGAAAGATACCTAGAGGTTAACGATAATGGGGAGGTATAGGTAGGGGTTGTCTGGGAGGCGCTGAAGGCGGTGATTAGAGGAGAGCTCATCTCCACTAGGGCCCACAAGGAGGGGAAGGAGAGGAGAGAGGGGGAGAGGTTGGTGGGGGAGATTTTAAGGGTAGATAGGAGGTATGCAGAGGTCCCTGAGGAGGGACTACTCAGGGAGCGACGAAGCCTCAAGGCTGAGTTCGACCTGTTGACTACCAAGAAGGCGGAGGTGCAGTGGAGGAAGGCGCAAGGGGCGGTGTATGAATACGGGGAGAAGGCCAGCCGGATGCTGGCACACCAGCTTCGGAGGCAGGAGGCGGCGAGGGAGATTCGGGGAGTTAGGGATAAAGGGGGGAACACGGTGCAGAGTGCGGTGGGAGTAAATGGGGTATTTAGAGACATCTATGAGGGGCTGTATAGGTCTGAGCCCCCGACGGAGGAGGGGGGGATGCATCATTTTCTGAGGTTCCCGAGGGTGGAGGAGGGGCAGGTGGCAGGGCTTGGGGCACCGGTAGGGCTGGAGGAGCTGACTAAGGGGCTGGGGAGTATGCAGGCGGGGAAGGCACTGGGGCCAGATTGGTTCCCGGTGGAATTTTACAGGATGTATATGGACCTGTTGGGCCCACTACTAGCGAGGACTTTCAATGAGGTGAGGGGGGGGGGTGTCCTACCCCCGACGATGTCCAGGGTGCTGATCTCGCTGATTTTGAAGCGGGGCAAGGACCCTTTACAGTGTGGGTCATATAGACCCACCTCGCTCCTCAACGTGGATGCGAAGCTGTTAGCGAAGGTGTTGGCTAGCAGAATTGAGGACTGTGTCCCGGGGGTGATCCACGGGGACCAGACGGATTTCGTGAAGGGAAGGCAACTAAACACCAATGTGCGGAGGCTCCTAAATGTAATCATGATGCCTGCAGTGGAGGGGGAAGCGGAGATAGTGGCGGCTATGGACGTGGAGAAGGCCTTCGATAGGGTGGACTGGGGGTACCTGTGGGAAGTGTTGAGGAGGTTCGGGTTTGGGGAGGGGTTCGTTAGTTGGGTTAGGTTACTGTACGAAGCCCCGGTGGCGAGTGTGGCCACAAATCGGAGGAGGTCGGAATACTTTTGGCTGTACCGGGGACGAGGCAGGGGTGCCCCCTATCCCCCCTGCTAATTGCGTTGGCAATTGAGCCTTTACTGGAGGGGGCTGGTGCGGTGGGGTGAGGAACACCGGGTATCGCTGTATGCCGACGACCTGTTACTGTATGTGGCGGACCCGGTGGGGGGGGGATGCCGGAGCTGATGCGGATCCTCAGGGAGTTTGGAGACTTTTCCGGGTATAGGCTCAACATGGGGAAGAGTGAGCTATTCGCGATACACCCAGGGGACCAGGGAAGGGGATAGACGGGCTTCCACTGAAGAGGACCGAAAGGAGTTTTCGGTACCGAGGGATCCAAGTGGCCAGGAGCTGGGGAGCCCTACACAAGCTCAACTTGACGAGGCTGGTGGAGCAGATGGAGGAGGAGTTTAAAAGGTGGGATATGCTGCCACTCTCCCTGGCGGGTAGGGTACAGTCGGTGAAGATGACGGTAATCCCGAGATTCCTTTTTATATTCCAGTGCCTCCCCATCCTGATCCCTAAGGCCTTTTTTAAGCGGGTCAGCAGGAGCATCATGGGGTTTGTATGGGCGAAAAAGACCCCGAGGGGGAGAAGGGTGTTTCTGGAACGGAGCAGGGACAGAGGAGGGCTAGCGTTGCCTAATCTGTGTGGGTACTACTGGGCTGCCAATGTGGCGATGATACGCAAGTGGGTAATGGAGGGGGAGGGGGCAGCGTGGAAGAGACTGGAGATGGCGTCCTGTGTGGACACGAGCCTGAGAGCGCTGGTGACGGCACCGCTGCTGCTCCCGCCGACAAGGTACACCACGAGTCCAGTGGTGGCGGCGACCCTCAAAATTTGGGGGCAGTGGAGATGCCACGGGGGAAGGCAGAGGCTTTGGTGTGGTCCCCAATCCGAGAGAACCATCGGTTTGTCCCGGGGAGAATGGATGGGGGGTTCCTGAGCTGGCACAGGGCAAGTATTAGAAGGATGGAGGACCTGTTTATAGATGGGACGTTTGCGAGCCGTGGGGCGTTGGAGGAAAAGTTTGGGCTCCCCCTGGAAATGCCTTCAGGTACATGCAGGTAAGGGCAGTTGGAAGACGGCAGGTGAGGGAATTTTCACTGCTGCCAGCACGTAGGATCCAGGATAGTGTGCTATCGGGGGTGTGGATTGGAGAAGGCAAGATCTCGGCGATCTACCAGGAGGAGGAGGAGGTCTCGGTGGAGGAGCTGAAAGGTATATGGGAGGAGGAGCTGGGGGAGGAGATAGACGAGGGTACGTGGGCGGATGCCCTGGGTAGGGTAAATTCTTCCTCCTCTTGCGCCAGGCTTAGCCTGATACAATTCAAGGTGCTGCACAGGGCGCACATGACTGGGACAAGGCTGAGTCAGTTTTTTGGAGTAGAGGACAGGTCTGTGAGGTGTTCGGGGAGCCCAGCAAATCATGCCCACATGTTCTGGGCGTGCCCAGCGCTGGATGCGTTCTGGAGGGGCGTTGCGAGGACGGTGTCTAAGGTGGTAAACACCTTCGGCCGAGTTGGGGGCTCGCACTATTTGGGGTATTGGACAAGCCGGGAGTGCAGGAGGCGAAAGAGACCGGTATTCTGGCATTTGCGTCCCTGGAAGCCCAGCGGAGGATTCTGCAACAGTGGAAGGATGCGAGGCCCCCAAGAGTGGAAGCCTGGATCAGCGACATGGCAGGGTTCATTAAATTGGAGAGAGTAAAATGTGCCTTAAGAGGATCTGTGCAAGGGTTCTTCAGGCGGTGGCAACCGTTCCTAGACTTTCTAGCAGAGTGTAAGGACTGGATAAGAGCGAAAGTAACAGGGTAGTTATTAGGGGAGACTTTAACTTTCCAAATATTGACTGGAAAAGATATAGTTCGAGTACATTAGATGGGTCGTTTTTTTGTACAGTGTGTGCAGGAGGGTTTCCTGACACAATATGTTGACAGGCCAACAAGAGGCGAGGCCATGTTGGATTTGGTTTTGGGTAATGAACTTGGCCAGGTGTTGGATTTGGAGGTAGGAGAGCACTTTGGGGACAGTGACCACAATTCGGTGACATTTACGTTAGTGATGGAAAGGGATAAGTATACACCGCAGGGCAAGAGTTATAGCGGGGGAAGGGCAATTATGATGCCATTAGACGTGACTTGGGGGGGATAGGTTGGAGAAGTAGGCTGCAAGTGTTGGGCACACTGGATAAGTGGAGCTTGTTCAAGGATCAGCTACTGCGTGTTCTTGATAAGTACGTACCGGTCAGGCAGGGAGGAAGGCGTAGAGCGAGGGAACCGTGGTTTGCCAAAGAAATGGAATCTCTTGTTAAGAGGAAGAAGGAGGCCTATGTGAAGATGAGGTATGAAGTTTCAGTTGGGGCGATGGATAGTTACAAGGTAGCGAGGAAGGATCTAAAGAGAGAGCTAAGACGAGCAAGGAGGGGACATGAGAAGTATTTGGCAGGTAGGATCAAGGAAAACCCAAAAGCTTTCTATAGGTATGTCAGGAATAAGCGAATGACTAGGGTAAGAGTAGGACCAGTCAAGGACAGGGATGGGAAGTTGTGTGTGGAGTCTGAAGAGATAGGCGAGATACTAAATGAATATTTTTCGTCAGTATTCACTCAGGAAAAAGATAATGTTGTGGAGGAGAATGCTGAGACCCAGGCTATTAGAATAGATGGCATTGAGGTACATAGGGAAGAGGTGTTGGCAATTCTGGACAAGCTGAAAATAGGTAAGTCCCCGGGGCCTGATGGGATTTATCCTAGGATTCTCTGGGAGGCCAGGGAAGAGATTGCTGGACCTTTGGCTTTGATTTTTATGTCCTCATTGGCTACAGGAATAGTGCCAGAGGACTGAGGATAGCAAATGTGGTCCCTTTGTTCAAGGGGGGTAGAGACAACCCCGTCAACTATAGACCGGTGAGCCTCACGTCTGCAGTGGGTAAAGTCTTGGAGGGGATTATAAGAGACAAGATTTATAATCATCCAGATAGGAATAATATGATCAGGGACAGTCAGCATGGCTTTGTAAAGGGTAGATCATGCCTCACAAACCTTATCGAGTTCTTTGAGAAGGTGACTGAACAGGTAGACGAGGGTAGAGCAGTTGATGTGGTGTATATGGATTTCAGTAAAGCGTTTGATAAGGTTCCCCACGGTAGGCTATTGCAGAAAATACAGAGGCTGGGGATTGAGGGTGATTTAGAGATGTGGATCAGAAATTGGCTGGCTGAAAGAAGACAGAGGGTGGTGGTTGATGGGAAATGTTCAGAATGGAGTTCAGTTACAAGTGGCGTACCACAAGGATCTGTTCTGGGGCCGTTGCTGTTTGTCATTTTTATCAATGACCTAGAGGAAGGCACAGAAGGGTGGGTGAGTAAATTTGCAGACGACACTAAAGTCGGTGGTGTTGTCGACAGTGTGGAAGGATGTAGCAGGTTACAGAGGGACATAGATAAGCTGCAGAGCTGGGCTGAGAGGTGGCAAATGGAGTTTAATGTAGAGAAGTGTGAGGTGATTCACTTTGGAAGGAATAACAGGAATGCGGAATATTTGGCTAATGGTAAAGTTCTTGGAAGTGTGGATGAGCAGAGGGATCTAGGTGTCCATGTACATAGATCCCTGAAAATTGCCACCCAGGTTGATAGGGTTGTGAAGAAGGCCTATGGAGTGTTGGCCTTTATTGGTAGAGGGATTGAGTTCTGGAGTCAGGAGGTCATGTTGCAGCTGTACAAAACTCTGGTACGGCCGCATTTGGAGTATTGCGTACAGTTCTGGTCACCGCATTATAGGAAGGACGTGGAGGCTTTGGAGCGGGTGCAGAGGAGATTTACCAGGATGTTGCCTGGTATGGTGGGAAAATCTTATGAGGAAAGGCTGATGGACTTGAGGTTGTTTTCGTTGGAGAGAAGAAGGTTAAGAGGAGACTTACAGAGGCATACAAAATGATCAGGGGGTTAGATAGGGTGGACAGTGAGAGCCTTCTCCCGCGGATGGAAATGGCTGGCACGAGGGGACATAGCTTTAAACTGAGGGGTAATAGATATAGGACAGAGGTCAGAGGTAGGTTCTTTACGCAAAGAGTGGTGAGGCCGTGGAATGCCCTACCTGCAACAGTAGTGAACTTGCCAACATTGAGGGCATTTAAAAGTTTATTGGATAAGCATATGGATGATAATGGCATAGTGTAGGTTAGATGGCTTTTGTTTCACTGCAACATCGTGGGCCGAAGGGCCTGTACTGCGCTGTATTGTTCTATGTTCTATGTGTTAGGAGGTGGACAGCAGCGACAGTGGCCCAGCGGGAATCGATCTTGGGACCTGGCGCTGTGAAGCCACAGTGCTAGCCACGTGTGCTACCATGCTGCCCTACAACTAACTAGAGAACAAGCCGTCCTAGACTGGGGGTGCGATTCAGCGACCTCGTTGTGCCTAATGCGGATCCAGGTGCAATGGGTGAATCGCGCGCGAGCCCAAATATGGCTCCACGCCGGGCCCTGGCTCATTGGGCGAGATACAAATCTACATATTTAAATAGGCCTGAAGAGCCTGATGGCTCATTTAAATACCCAAACACCAGATTCACCTGGCGCTCGGACCCACTCACTGTGCCTGGGAGACCTCGCAAACGTGGACCTGTTGTAATAGCACCTGGGTTTGTCTTCCAGGCCATTGGAGAGCCGGGTGGTCAGGGACCGGGCAAGATGGCAACCTGGCACTCCTCCTGGCACCTGGGCACCTTGGTACTGCCAACCTGGCACATTGGCAGTGCCATCCAGTCACTGGCACCGCCAGGGTATTAGGGGGGCGGGTGGGGGTGGAGATCAGTGCAGCCTTCCAAAATAGAATACAGATCCATAATCTGAGGAGCATTTTCAAGCTCGACAGCAGGAATTCCTTCTCAGTGCAGCCTTGGCACAGAGAATCTCCCTGAGGCCAAAGAAAACAGCAAAGTGCTGTTTGTTTCTCGGTGCTGCAGTCGCTGAGAAACACCCTGCCAAATGCGCAGTTCAGCGGACTTTAACTTGAGTCTGCTAAACCACGCCCTGGGTATTGTGTAATGAGAAAGGAATAATTAACAGTCTGTGCAGGACCCTTTGGGGATGAGCGACTATAATAATCTTCTCCATAAATAACTTCTCCATAAATAATGAGAGTGACGTATTTGATTCTGAGATTAGGGCCCTGAATCTAAATAAAGGAAACTATGATAGTATGAGATAGGAGGTGGCTGTGATAGATTGGGGAACATCACTCTCTCACTCACTCACTCACCCACCCACTCACCCACTCTCACTCACCCACTCACTCACTCACTCACCCACCCACTCACCCACTCTCACTCACCCACTCACTCACTCACTCAACACCCGCTCACTCACTCGCTCACTCACTCCCTCACACAAACTCACTCACACACACTCACATTCACACACTCACTCACTCATTTGTTCACTTACGCGCTCGCAGAGGGAACTGGTAAGGCAGCAACAATTGAGAAAATGGCGGTGTGGGAGGGTCGAAGGGTCGATGTTAGTGGGACAGGCCCAGATGGAGCAGCTGATGGCCTTCATCAGAGATGAATTTTGTCTTGTTTGTTGGCGATTGTTACCGTATATTATATTTTGTAGAGTTTCAAGTTTATAAGTTTGCACGGGGGTAATTGCGTCGCCCCCCCCCCCCCCCCCCATCCCCCATCATCTGATGTGTCCTCTTTGGAGGGGGGTGGATTGGTTGGTGTTTCGCTGCGGGCGGTGGGGTGCGGGGGTGGAGGTGCGGGGGGGGGGGGTGGAGCGCAGGGGGCGGTGGGAGGGATGTATGCAGCGGGGGTGTCTTCGAGCCCGAGCTGCCTCACTGACAGGTAATGCTGGCGAAGGAAGTGAGGTGGGGCAGGGGGTCAGGTATCTTTATGATACCGCCACGAGGTTCAAGTTCAAGTGCTGATCAATAACTCAATACACCAATTAGTAAGATCCAAATCAAAACACATTTATTATACACAGTCAATCACTACTCATGCATAAAACTCTACTTACTAGACTATCTCTAACACTAAAAGGCCTATACTTAGCTTCGGAACTGGCCCACCGGGTCAGGGGAACAAATGGCCTTTTGTTTGATTCTGAGTCTGCAGGATTCAAAGCTGGTATAGACTGGTAGCTAGGAGCGCCTATCTCGTAGCGTGTGTTGACTGGAGATTTACTTGGTTGATGCGGCAGCTAGGCAGGTCACTGTCAAGGGTTGTTTCAAGCTGCTGAGTGACCCTGCCAAGAAGACCGATTTGAACTTGGGGGTTTTACTTTATAGTCCCCAGGGGCTTTGCGCCGTTCGGGGCAGACCCCGTATCTGGTTCCAACTGATTGGACTACGTTCCAATCACTTGGATCGATTTCTCCAATACTGGAGCCGTTCCCTGATCGCTGGGCGGTCCCTAAGTGTCCATTGGCCTTCCTTTGTCTTGGCTCCTGCTGGCGCCGAGGAGTCTGGCTTGGCCTTATTCACCTTACATGTTTCAATTGTTCCCGGGGATCGCTCATTAGTATGCAGATGGCTGTGAGTTTCAGTGCTGTCTGGGCTTTTGCAAGTTCTAATACACAGGAGATTTTGCACTTGCTAGTTTTTCCTGGCTTGGCTGAATTTCCCTTCATTCTTTGTGGACCTCCATTTTAAGTCGGGAAGTGGCCTACCCAGGTGGCTACACTCCATCCTTGTGATCCCTAACGCGAAGCGTGAAGGATCACATAACTGCGTCGTCTTCACTTCCTGATCCAGCGAACACTCTTCCATGGCCTCTACACTGACCATAACTATGCAATAAATTTTTAACTGACAATCCTAAGTGGCGCTATGTCACAACAGGGACATGCATTACAACATTAAAAAAATGGTACCTCTAACTATCCTCAATAAACTATCCTCACTCAATCAAAAATAATCTACAACACTTTAAATTTACAAATAGCAGCAACACAAGTTTGTCTGGCTCGGCAGTCAAGCACAGAGGTTTACATTCCTTTATTGAACAAAATGACGCCGAACGAATGTCCTTTATTGTAGACCGAAAATAGGGGATCTCATCCTGTATACCGGGGTGCTAGAGCGGTAGGCTCGCCTTCGCCATTTTCTCATGCGGATAGTCTGCATGATGCTGCAGATTATTGCCAATACTAGGAGGGATTCGATTACGTATGATAGTGAATACCAAGTTAGAAACTTGTCACACCAGGTCGGGGTGTCAGTAACTATCTCGGGGTTAACTATGTCAGGGTGTAGCGTATGGTAGGGGTGGGAATCATTCACGACCTGTGTGGTAGGGGTCAGGGGGGTAGTATCCGCGCGCAACTGAAGGGATCCCGCTAAGATCCAGGTGAACATGAAGGTTGTCGTCACCTTTCCGTCTTTCTGTCTTCTTATTTTTCTTCCCCTGGAGTTCCTGAGTTCTATGGACACAAGCATAATATCTGTTACTATCTTGTGTAATATCTTGAATGTTAGCATGTCTGTCTTTTAGTGCCAATTTCCCTTTATAATTGGTCACCATGTGTGACTCCCTCATTTAAAAAAAAAACGAATATTCAGACAAGACACCTAAGAACATATTGTCGTACTGCGAGCCGTCTCGCAGCCTGTGTCATTTACCATCCTAGTGTTTGAGGCTGTAAATAGAAGAGGGAAACAACCATAGGTTGCGAAAACCAAAAAAATTAATTTTGAACATAATGAGCCAAAAATGGGGTGCGTATGGGCCACAGCGGTAAGAATTGGATGGAATCCCCGGGTAGGACGGTGATCAATGCCGTATGTGCTCTACCCGAGCGTAGTTGACCAGAGTGGGGGTCACCAGGCAGCGTGGAGACCAATGCCGTTTCTCCACTGCCTGAGCAACCGGCAAGAACGGGCAAAAATGTAGTCATCGTCGGGGGGGGGGTTGCTGTAAAGTTTCTACCGTCGAACCAGAAGAACATTATGAACGGGGGCTGGCAAGCTCTCAGCGGTTTCTGCCGTTAAGCGTGCTAGCAAGTTTTCACAGGTTTCTGCCGACAAATATGGCGTGTGGCTGTGGAACTTCCAAGTGTGCAAACAACACAAAACATAAACACTAACAAACAAACATTGAACAACATGCTGCAGGTTCCATCAGAAAGGACACCGTTTCTCCCAAGCGGTTCCTTTTTAAAATATCATCTAGACACCTCAGTTATCAGTTGCGAACAAGGTCGCTAAGGGGTTCTCATTTTGGGAGTCAGACTCAAAGTCGTCATCTTCTCCCGGATGCCAAACTCTGGAATGGATGAGGGTTGATAAAGCTGCATGGTGTGACTTAGGGTGCATCTCGTCGTTTCGGACGAGCCTGTATGAATTGTCGCGGTGCCAAAAAGTTGTATCTAATTCTGTGGGGACGGAGTCGTCATCGTAGGCCGGTGGTCTTTGGTGGGGTTTGTTGAGGAATGTGATCAGGAAGGGATCATTCAAATCGTGTTCAGATTCGCTGGGTGTGGGTCCTGTTGCATGGGGATAGTAGGGAGGCGTGCTGTGGCTGTTACCTGTGTCACAGTCGCTGTCTCTGCTGCTGCTGTCTGTGGGCGTTCTGGGGCGGAGTCTAGAGTGCGGGGGTGGAGTCGAGGTCGAGTCCGTGGATGGGGTGGATATGTTGGGGGAGGGTAGGGATACGTTGGCTGTGGAAGGGGTGTGGTCTGCTGCGTCGAGCATGACGTGTGTGAGGTTAGACTGAGAGCCATATGCCTTGAGCTGGTTAATATGGAACCACGCGGTCTTCCCGTTGGGGTACTTAATTTTATACACGGAGGGGCTTACTTTGTCCGCAACGGAGGATGGACCCAAATACTTGGGGGCCAGGAACGTGCTGGGGTTGTAAATGGAGAGCATGACCTGCTGTCCTACTTCAAACTCAGTCGCATGTACTGTCTTGTCGAAACAGGCCTTGCTCTGTTTCTTCCTGGTGCCTAATTTTACTGCGGCTGCTAGCTGAGCCGTTTTTACATTCTCTATTAAATTTTTCACTGCGTTCTCGTGTGTGAGGGCCGTCACTTCGGGGCTGGTCAAGTCAAGTCCTAGTAAAAATGATGTGCCTTTCATGGGGCGTCCGGTCATGAGAGTGTGTGGGGTGTATCCTGTGGATGTTGAAACGGTGTTACGTAAAAACATTAATGCAAAAGGGAGGACTGAATCCCAAGTGGCGCTGTTTTGTTGGACCATTTTTCTGAGGGTTGCTTTTAGGGTCCGATTCATTCGCTCCACGATATCACTTGACTGGGGATGGTATGCGATGTGGAATTTTTGGGTAATGCCAAATATCGTGAGGACGTTCTTCATGACACGTCCCGTGAAATGGGAACCTTGGTCGGGTTCAATGCTGCGGGTGAGTCCCCATCTCGTAAAGATGTGGTGGGTTAAAATCTTCGCGGTAGTCTTTGCCGTGTTAGTCCTAGATGGGAATGGTTCTACCCATTTTATAAACGTGTCTATGACAACTAACACGTACTTGTGACCATTCCTGCTAGGGGGCAATGGTCCTATAAAATCAATCTGGAGGTTAGTCCAGGGGCCATTAACGGGGCGGGTGTGGCTAAGCTGAACTTTTTTTGCATATCTGTCCGGATTGTTTTGGGCACAGATAAGGCAATTTTCAACGTAGTGCGTGATGTCGTTCTTTAAATTCGGCCACCAACAGAGCTGCCTGAGGTGGGCTGTAGTGGGGTCAATTCCCTGATGCCCATGACTATCATGGAACAAACAAATGAGCTGATTCCTGTCCTGTTCAGGAACCACATAAAGGGTGTCTTTTAGGATCACACCGTCATGTGTGGTCAGTGCATTTTTAAACCTATCGTATGGGGCTGGAAAGCTTCCTTTTAAAATCTCCCTGAGATTACTGTCTTGCTTCTGGGCCTGCACTAAATCCTCGATATTAGTCTGTGAGACTTGAACTGCATTCACTGGGGCGCTTTCGGGAACCATGTCTGGAACCTGCTTTAGCCAATGCGTCGGCTTTTACATTTCCAGGTGGGGAGGAACGGTGGTGACTTCGAACTTTAACAATGCCAAAAATCCTGTCCTGTGCTTTATCTAAAATGTGGCGGAGTAATGGGGCTGAAGGGAGGGGTTTTCTGTCTGCGGAAACAAATCCTCTTGCTTTCCACAGGGGTAGGAATTCTGTGAGGCTGCTACAGACATAGAGGCTGTCCGAGTATATGTCTGCTGGGCTGGGGAAGGAATCTGGGTGATCTATGATGTACGCAATGGCTGCTAGTTCTGCCACCTGCGCGCCTAAGTGTCCTGGTAGTTTTAAGGAGATTTCTTCTAGGGCGCCTCCCTGCGCGTCCTCGACATAGATGCCGCATCCTGTAATGCGCTTCCCGTCTAATACAGTGGAAGAACCAGCCACATAAATTCGCAAAGGTGCGCACGTGTCTGTGTGCTCGGGGTTCTGGGGTGAACTACCTAACTTTCTGGGGGGTGTTTTTGCGATAAAGGGGCCTGTGTTGTGGTGCTGTGAGATGATTTCACATTCGTGGGGGGTGCCTGGGTACTGAAGGTTGTCGGCTAGGAAAGTGTGGGTCTTGGTCCTTTTTACAGTGATGTCCCATCCCTGCAAGAGAAGGGTCCATCTGGCTGCTCTAATCTGGCTTACTGTACCGCCCTTAAGTCGTCCGTCTAGTAAAAGTTGGGTGGGGGGGTGTTCCGTGAGGATTGTGATGGGGTTTAGTCCGGTGATGTATGAGAAGTATTGAAATGCCCAGAAAACTGCGAGCAGGTGCCTTTCACAGGCCGAAAATCCCTGCTCTACAGGATCTAAAACTCTGGAGACGTAAGCCACGGGTCTTAACTGTTCGTGCCGTTCCTGGAGGAGCACGGCCGAAAGGGTGCGGTCTGTGCTAGCTATCTCTATAGCATAGGGGAAAGCGGGTGTGGAACCTGCAGTGCGGGGGCTGCAATGAGTGCACGCTTTAAGGCATCTACAGCATCCGTATGCTGCGGAAGCCATTCCCAAGGGGCTCCTTTCTTTAGGAGTTGCGAGAGGGGTGCTGCTTTTGTGGCGTGTCGTCTTTTAAAATTTTTCCTACTTCAAGACTGTGAAGAAAACAACTTTACAACTCTGTTTCGAAATAAATAACTTTGTCTTTATTGACCAAAGTCTGCATGCAGATGGCTACAGGTTAGAGAGAGAGAGAGCTGTTAAGGTAAACCTGCTCATTCTTTCTCAAGCTCGCAAAGACATGGAGAAAACGTTCAATATTTATACACAAGCTGTATCATTTTACAAAAACAGACCTTGTTCAAAAATGTCAATACAGTCATAACTTCTGATCAAACATGTTGTCATGGAAAGACCCTGACTCGGCTTATTTGCAGTAGTTTGTCTTTAGAGGAAATAAGACGTGGTCCTATTTTGTTTTTCACCTCTGCCCTCATGATGCCTTGACGCAGATGGACCTAGGTCATGAGGAAGTTGTGTTATTAGGACATTCCTAGATCGTGGCTTTGTTATCAGGTTTTAATAAGGTCAGGCACTATCTTCCCTCTTCTGGCCTTGTATGATACAATTATGTGGATTCTTAGCTTTGTCTAGTTTGTCAGGGTCTGATCTTGGCACTTAGCTGACATAGCTTTCTCACACTTGGTTACATAAGTTGGCTATTTTTCCCATCATGCTATTGCTGAGTTTGTACACTTTCACATTCCCTCCTGTTGTCCCATCAGGACAACCACTCAATTTGTTCAAATAGGGATATTCAGGAGACGGGTGTAAATACATTGACACAAGCATCCAAGCAATCCTATTGCTAATAGTAATAATATGAAGGCCTTAAAGATCCAATCGAACAATCCGTGTCCCAGCCAACCTAACCAACCTGGTGGGTTATAATTGTGAAATTCTTGGCCAATTTCTTGAAGTTGATCCGCCTGTCTTATATGGTCAGCTAGGTTGGTAATATTTTCAGAGGCATCTGGGATATAAGTACAGCATTCCTGACCTATAATGGCACACGTTCCTCCCTGCGAGGCTAACAGATAATCCAGAGCCATTCGATTTTGTAATGCCACAGTCCGGACAGCCACCAGCTCAGCCGAGACCTCGGCTAGTGCCCGTCCGGTTGCCCTGGATTCTGCTGCTGTTATGTTCGACAGTTGTTCCAATGCCGAGGCCATAAGGATCAGTTCGTTTGCTGCCTTGCCTGTTCCGTATTGTGGAAAGGCGATCATAAAGAACTCCTCGGTTTTACTAACGGTCCTCCTGATTCGTGAGGAGTGTTGTTTAAGGGAGAGTAGGTGGTGCATGCAGGGTACGACATATCCTAGATAACAGGACCCTGTCCAATTTCTGGGAAGCCAGGAGTATGCTTTAGTGCCACATATGAAATAGGTCCCGTTATAGGCCGTAAAATTCTCAGCCATTGTCATCCAGGGTACCTGGGAATTTTGCGTCCATGAGCTATTTGATGTTTTATTCCACACCCTGGACCAATCAAGAACAAACATACCCTTGTTGGAGATGTTTGCTATCGGTCCCTGCCATTCAGTTGTAAGATTACACCTACTCTGCCCCATTGATGGTCCTTCTCCTGATTTACTAAAACATAGGGATCCTTGCGCAGTGCGCGATGGGATGGTAAGGGCAGGGGGATTTGAAACATGGGGATATCCAGGTTGATACCAGGCTAAAAATCTAGTCATCCCATAGCCAGCCGATTTCCAAATTTTCATATCTCCACCGAACTCCTGTGTTCGGTTTTGACGCAGTATCCACTCAACTGTTTCTGCTAAGTGGAATGGGAGTGATTGGAGAGGTAGCCCCTCCTTGGAATGGATGGGGATACGGGTACAAACCCAACAGTTACTTACATTCAATCTGTCAGCATAAATATATGACATATATAGAAAGCTATTAGCACGCAGCTCTTTGTCAGTTTGTTCGCCTACTGTCGAATGGCCATTAAGACCAATTAGTCCAAATAGTCCAAATGTGATAATGAAGATCCTCATTCTGCGTCCTCGTTGGGGCTGAAACCAATCTTCTTACAATCTGATAGGTGTACCCAACTCGAACGTCCTTCGAGTTTAACGGCAGTCGGTGTAGTCAGCAATACTTGAAAAGGGCCACTCCAGCGTTGCCCTAACTTCTCTCTGTCCCAATTCTTTATCAGCACGTAGTCTCCTGGTTTGACTACTGGATATCGAGGGATCTTTGTTCCGGCTGCTGCTGGGCGATGGGCCTGTTTTACCTGCGAGTGGAGAAACTTTAAAGAAAATGTTAATTGCTTCAAATAACTCAGCATTTTATCTCCCATAACGTGGAGGTCTACTCCCTCTAGGGGTTCTTCATGGGCATCCCAGGGAGTCCTCATTGGCCGACCGTAGACTATCTCTGCAGCTGACAGTCCGGACCGCGAATGTGGAGTAACCCTCATGTGAAACAGTGCCAAAGGCAATACCTTTAGCCAATTTAATCCAGTTTCTTCGGTCAATTTAGATAATTTTTCTTTTAGCTCCCATTTGCTCTCTCTACAATTCCTGCTGCCTGTGGATGATACGCGCAGTGCAGCTGTTGTTTAATTTTGAGTGCTTCGCATAATTCAGAATTGATTCGAGCCACAAAATGTGTTCCATTGTCTGAGCTCATCATTCTGGGAATCCCAAATCGGGGAATAATTTCTGTCAATAGTAATTTTACCACCGTATGTGCAGTACAGTTGGTGGTGGGGAAGGCTTCAATCCATTTACTAAATACATCAATGATTACTAAACAATATTTATAGCATTGTACTTTAGGTAATTCAATAAAATCAAGCTGTATGCAGGCAAAAGGACCATCTGGCAAGGGGGTTGTTCCGGGAGGGCATTTAATGCCTTTACCCTTATTATTTTTCATGCAAATAAGACATCGATCCAGCCGCATTTGTGCTGCTGTATTCAGATCTGGGTGCCACCAAGTTTTCAAAAGTAGCTGTACCATTCCCTCCTTGCCAAGATGTGTACAAGAATGCAAATAATCAATAAGTATCGGCAATAACGAATCTGGAACACAAACTTGACCTACTGGGGTAAGCCAGAGGTTTTGTGTCAACGAGTGCGAACACCCCATTGACTTCCATAGTGTGCGCTCAGAATCAGAGGCGTCCCTCTGTAACCTTTGAATTTCAGCTAACTCTGGCATGCCCTTTGTTGCTAGAATAGGTAGCTGATTTAAAGCCTGTGTACCCCCTGCGGGAACAATCATAGGGGCTGATGCAGACGCTGCCTTAGCGACTGAATCAGCCCGGGCGTTTCCTAATTGCACAGGAGTGTCCCCGGAAGTGTGCGCAGCACATTTAATGATAGCCAATTGACGAGGAGTTGAATAGCAACGAGGAGATTTTTAACCCAAAGAGCATTTAGAATGGGAGAGCCTGCAGAGGTAAGGAATCCACGTTGCTGCCAGAGGCGGCCAAAATCGTGGGTGACACCAAAGGCGTACCTAGAGTCTGTGTACACATTCGCACTTTGGTCTTTGGCCAGAACACAAGCTCTAGTAAGGGCAAATAGCTCAGCTTTCTGAGCCGAGACTGGAATCTGGAAAGCAGCTGCTTCCAGAATGTCAGTGTCTGTAACAATGGCATATCCCGATTGCGGGACACCCATTTGGGAAATAGAAGAACTGCCATCAACATAAAAAGTGAGATCAGGATTATCAAGAGGGTGGTCAGTTAAATCGGGACGAGGTGCGGTAAGGAAGTGATTCCTAAGCAAACAATCATGTGGTGGATCAACAAGTACATCAGGGGGATGTTCGAGGAATGCTGCGGGATTTAAAGTGGAACAGTAATGGAAAGACAGATATGGGTTCTGTAATAGTGAGACCTCATATCGGCTCAAGCGGGCCTGTGTCAGATGCTGGGTCTGCTGAGATGTAAGGAGAGCCACAACAGAGTGTGAGGTATACACATGCACGGGCTGATGAAGGGTTAGATTAGAGGCTGCCTGAGCTAACACATGTACAGCAGTGAGAATTTGAGTGCAGGGGGGCAAACCACAAGCTACTGGATCCAATTTAGTAGAATAATAGGCAACCGGACGGCGTTGGTCACCATGTTCCTGTGTCAAGACACCCGTGGCACATAGATCAAGGACATTAACATACAACTGGAAGGGCCTGTCATAAAGAGGTCGTCCTAGAGCCGGGGCGGAAGCCAGCGCGTTCTTGAGAGTACAAAAGATTGCTGTGCTAAATCGGGTAGCTCAAACTTAAGGGGTGAATTCTGGGAGGAATAAGGAGTAAGCTCCTTGGTATGAGCAGTAACATTCGGAATCCATTGTCTGCAAAAGTTCACTAAACCTAAAAAGGCTCTCATCTGCTTTGGCGAGGTAGGAAGTGCGGTTTGCAAAATGGGAGTAATACGATCCTGCGTAAGGGAACGTTCAGTAGCGCTTATCAGAACGCCCAGAAATTTAACCTGCCTCTGTCCTTTGTGTACTTTATTAGGCGGTATTACATATCCCCAGGAATGGAGACGGGTGAGCAGATAAATGGAGTCGCGTTCGTTAGAAGCAAAGTCAGGGCTAGCAAGGAGTAAGTCATCGACATACTGTATAATAGTAGATCCCCCCGGGGGTGTCAAAGTAGCTAATTGGGAGTGCAGTGCCTGTGAGAAGAGTGTCGGTGAATGAATGAAACCTTGCGGTATCCTAGTCTAAGTGTACTGGTGCCCTTTGAATGTGAAGGCAAACAAATACTGGGATTCAACGGCAAGGGGTATCGCAAAAAAGGCGTGTTGTAAGTCCACAAGGGTAAAGACAGCTGCCTCAGGCGGGATATTACTGAGGATTGTAGCCGGGTTAGGGACCAGGGGATGCAAGGGTTCAACGATTTGATTGATACGGCGGAGGTCCTGGACCAAACGCCATTCAGACGGCCGCCCAACCTTAGGAACCGGAAGAATAGGAGTGTTACAGGGCGATTGGCACGGAACCAAAATTCCCTGTTGAAGGAAGGACTGTATCATGCTGGAGATTCCTTCCTCAGCGTCAGGGCGAATAGGGTACTGAGAAATGGAGGGCAGGGGCACACCGGACTTAACCTTAATGAGAACTGAAGGCACATTAGTAAGACCAACTTTGTGTTTGGACGCAGCCCATAAGTCTGCAGGAATCTCTGGGGATGGGGAAC
The DNA here is from genome assembly GCF_047496885.1 of Scyliorhinus torazame. NCBI lineage: Eukaryota > Metazoa > Chordata > Chondrichthyes > Carcharhiniformes > Scyliorhinidae > Scyliorhinus > Scyliorhinus torazame. The sequence goes on from NC_092719.1 coordinate 185,559,711, forward strand.
GGTTGGACCGATGGTGGTTCAATGTACCATCAACACAAAAGGGCTGTGAAAAATACTGTAACGTGCCTTCAGGGAAGGTCTGTCATCCAGTATAAAAAGGATCACATTTTCCTTGGAGGGTAGCAACCAGAAAGCCCAGTGACCTGGCTCTGTAGCCTGCATTGACAGTGAGGGTAACGTGAGGTGCCACTAGTCCAGACTGTTTCCAGAATACGAGGGGCACTTCAACAAGAAATGCAGAGCCCTCTTTTCCCTCAGCATGAGCGATGAAAGTAACCGCCACCGTGGACCCGAGGGAGTCCTGGTAGATGGTCTCCAAATCGGGCGAGCACCCCGTGTGGTAATAGCAAAGGGTCACGTGTGGATGAGGAACATGCAAGGGAGGTGAAAAATTGGAGGGATCAAAATCAACGGACCACCATTGGGGAGTGAAAAAAAGGGGTAAATTTCGAGGCTGGACTTGTGGAGCCGTGGAGATCGTGACGCCGTCATCATGGCAAACAATCTCAACTTGTAAGGGACATAACAGATCACGGCCAGCAAGATTAACACCGAGGGTACGCGTGACAGTGAAGGGAATACAACATTGACGGTTATTAAATTGAACCAGAAGGGGTTTCGTGAATTGGTATGTAGCCCTCTCACCCATAAAACCAGAAAGTTCCACATATTCGTCTGAGAGAGGAAAACAATACTGTTTAACTAACGTCAAATTCAACGTAGAAGCAGTTGCCCCTGTATCAATGAGGAAGGGGACGGGAATACCCTCAATGTGAATTGTAGCTGTGGGTTCCTCAGAGTGGTCGCCAGAGAGAACCGGGAAATTGGAGCGGGCCAGTCAATAGGGGTGGGAGTCAGTGAAGGGAGCATACCGCCGTGGAGGGGGTGCCCTGTCTCTGCGTGATGCAAGGCAATCCCTAGCATAGTGACCCGTCCGGCTGCAATTAAAGCAAGTGACACTGTCTCGGGTTGGAGGACAAGGCCGGGGAGGGCCTTGGTGACGTTCATAAGGTGGGGGGTTCCTGCAAGGGGGTCGCTGGACAAACTCTGACTTTATTTTGGGTGTAGGAGGGTCCCTTCCGAAAGCTTCTCTGTCACGGCCATTGCTCCAGTAATAAGAGATAGCACGTCGCATGTGGGATTTGGAGCTATCAGACCAATCCATATTATTAGTTTTAATACTGGTCGCTATGCGGTCAGGCACGACCTGCATAAGCAGCGCATTGAACTGGGGAGATTTCAAGCCCGCATTAAAAGTCTCATCACCGGAATAAAGAGTGTAAATTCCACAAAAGCGGTCAAAAAATTCAGGACCCTCCTCCTTAGGAGTTGGCGTACAATCAAGAATTTTGGAGATATCTACAGGTTTACGGAGAGCACGCTTAAGTGCTGGGAACATTAAAGCGAGTTGAGCCTCATCTGATGGATTGTTGGTTTTAAATGCATCCCATGTGGTTCCATGATCCCCTAATTCTCGTTTCCATTTCTCACCTAAATCTGGGAGAAGGGATGAAAAAATAAGGGAATACTGATCCCTAGGGGTAGCACCATACACAGTCGCAGTTCTCCTCAGATATTCAGTAAAGCCCTCTGGGTCCGTTTTATGTGACGGACAGTGAGCCATGATCAAACAGAGCTCCTGAGGTTTAAAAGCCTGCCATGTCTCAATAAATTGGTCGTCGTCATCAGTCGCTCGAGGGTTAACGAGACGTCGGATTGGAAAATTTGCAGGGGGAGGCGGTGGTGGAAAAGGCTCCTCTACCGGTGCTGTACTGATAGTTAATTCTTGGAAAGCCTGATTAACAGAGGTAACGGGCTGATCGAGGAAGGTGGTTGGTGCTTTTGAGCGAGTGCGTGTTGCAATGGGAGTAATAGGAGCAGGGAGATTATCGGCAGCAAGATTGTTACAAGGGGGAGGGTGAGAACGGGGCTGCCGCACCGTGGAGCTGGGAAGAGGTGGCCATGGGGGCATCGTGGGATTTAATTCCTCCTCCTCCTCCTCTGTATCAATCAAATAGGGAAACAACGGCATGCCAGAGGTAGTGGGAGGATCCTCCTGATTTTTAATCTGATGGGATATTCCGACCTGCTTATCGCCCAATGCAGTATTATCCCCCCCTTGATTCTTAGGATCTTTCCTGTCCCATAGTTCACATTCGAATTTCTTATTTAAAGCTGAAGACAAGAGGCGTAAATTGCGTTCCTTATCAGGGAACATGGTGCACATAAAAAGCAAGGGAGAATTGTCCTCCGTTTTGTCCAGGCTCTGGCCCATGACTTTTAAGGAGTGGAAAAAAAATTAAAAGAGAGAGAGAAGAGAAAAAAAATGGGGAATAACTGCCTTGTAAATTTAAAAGTCAAAAATCCAAATCTGGTCCCTGACCTAGCCAAGCCTGTGTATCCCTGTCCTGGGAAAAAAAACAAGAGCTGGTGGTCCCTGACCTTAGGCTTTGAACGACAACCGGGTCCCAGACCCTAAGAACATTACTCACAGTCAAATTTAGATTCGAACACCGTCACCTGTCAGCGTTATCCGTCAGGGGCGAGGGGTCACAGCACCGATCCGAGAGAGAGAGAGAGACCAAGGTTAAAGCTTACCTTGTTGCGCAGTCCGTCTCCGCTCTCCGGGTTCGTGCTCGATCACTTGTTCGGTCCCCCACGGAAGCCACTCAGGGTATTGGTGAGGGCTCGCAGCGCCACTGTCGTCTTTTAAAAATTTTCCTACTTCAAGACTGTGAAGAAAACAACTTTACAACTCTGTTTCGAAATAAATAACTTTGTCTTTATTGACCAAAGTCTGCATGCAGATGGCTACAGGTTAGAGAGAGAGAGAGCTGTTAAGGTAAACCTGCTCATTTTTTCTCAAGCTCGCAAAGACATGGAGAAAACGTTCAGTATTTATACACAAGCTGTATCATTTTACAAAAACAGACCTTGTTCAAAAATGTCAATACAGTCATAACTTCTGATCAAACATGTTGTCATGGAAAGACCCTGACTCGGCTTATTTGCAGTAGTTTGTCTTTAGAGGAAATAAGACGTGGTCCTATTTTGTTTTTCACCTCTGCCCTCATGATGCCTTGACGCAGATGGACCTAGGTCATGAGGAAGTTGTGTTAGTAGGACATTCCTAGATCGTGGCTTTGTTATCAGGTTTTAATAAGGTCAGGCACTATCTTCCCTCTTCTGGCCTTGTATGATACAATTATGTGGATTCTTAGCTTTGTCTAGTTTGTCAGGGTCTGATCTTGGCACTTAGCTGACATAGCTTTCTCACACTTGGTTACATAAGTTGGCTATTTTTCCCATCATGCTATTGCTGAGTTTGTACACTTTCACAGGCGAAACCGTCGATATGGTTTCGGCAGTAGCCAACCAGTCCTAAAAACGACCGGAAGGCTGAAACATTCTGGGGAAGGGGCAATTTGACAATCGAGTCAATTCTTTTATGCTCGATCTCGCGTTTACAATGTGTGATAATCGTTCCCAAATATACTACTCTGTCTTTCAAAAGTTGGGCCTTTTTGGGGTTCACTTTGCATCCAATCTGCTGTAGGTGTTCCAGGAGTTCGGCCAGAAGCTCGATGTGCTCTGCCTTGGTGTCTGTCTGCAGTAATAGGTCGTCCACATACTGGGCCAGACATTCGGGGCGAGAACATTTTGATAATCCATTTGCCAGTTGTCGGTGGAAAATGGAGGGGGATTTGTGGAATCCTTGTGGAAGGCACATGTACTGCTAACCTTTAAAAGTGAAGGCAAATTTATACTGGCACGCTTTTGCCAATGGAAAGGACCAGAATCCGTTACTGACATCCAAAACCGTAAAATATCGTGAGTTGAGTCCCTGTTTGAGCATGGTCTCGGGACTTGTGGCTACCGTGGGTGCTGCTGCGGGGGTGACTTTGTTGAGTTCCCGGTAATTGATGGTCAGTCGCCATGATCCATCGGGCTTTCTCACTGGCCAAATCGGGGCATTATTAGTAGAGGCTACTGATCTCAGTACACCTGGTTCTAATAAGCTGTCAATAACCTTTGAGATTTCTCCCTCTGCCTCTTGGAGAAATCCACATTGCTTCTGGGGTCTAGGGTCAAGTCCTATTATTTGAACCGAACCAGCCATTCTGCCACAGTCATGTTTATGACTTGCAAATGCGGTCCTGTTTACTGAAGAACTGCCCTAACCTGTTTGTCTGCACTAATCGTGGTCGGGTCAAACCAAAAATCGCCGACTGCGCTAATCATATTAGCATACTCACCTACTGTGAGCGTTGCGGGGGCTCTTGCTGACTTTGTCATTTTCCAGACACATTGATTTACTGGATCAAATGAAAGGTTGTGGGAGTTCATGAAGTCAATGCCTAAAATGTGTTCTGCTGTGTGGTCCAGATCGACCAAAACTATGGGGTGTTTTGTGGTAATATTGCCAATTTGAATGGGTACAGGGGCTGTGATGTGTCCCTGTTGTGAGTGGCCTGTGAAGCCGCTGAGGGTGATTGTGGCTGTAGTGGGTCACGTGTCTTTTTGGAACATGGTGGAGGAATTAATTGTGGTGCGGGACCCTCCTGTGTCCCAGAGAAATTCGATGGGCTGACCCCGTATTTTTGCTGCAACAACTGGTCGGCCGGACCTATCCCAAAGGGTGTCGCAGACCCAACTGGGGGAGCCAGAACACCGTCAGTCAGTTCCGTTCAGGTTTGTCTGGTCTGAACGGGTGCTCACACTATGTATGGGCTCTGTCCTATTCTTATTCAGAGTGCCTGCCTGCTGGGCTTTCTGTGGCTTTCGTGGGGCATTGCAGTCTCGTGCAAAGTGCCCTAATTGTCCATAGTTGTAACACTCCTGTGGTTTCTGTGGGGGGCTGTTCCTGCCTTTATTTACCCATGCGGGGTTTTGGTGCGCTTTCACTGCTTGGATATCTGCCTCTGCCTGCTGTTCTTCGGGTTTCCTAATTGCGGATTTGTTTTGGACAGATTGCTCCCAGGAGCGGGACAACCTCTTTAAAACCCATTTTTCATTGTGCGCTTCTTACATATCTATGCGCGGTTTTGTTTAATTCTTGCCAATCAGGGCCGTCTTCCTCATCCAATTAGGATCCAAAGGTGCTCTGAAACCCATTTTGCACCGAAAGCAAAGACTGCAGTTCCGCAATCTGCTTCCTGTGTTTTGCATGATCTAATGAGCTTTGTCTGTGCTCCGTGGTGGCAGTATGGAGTGCTCTTAACGCTGCCTTTAGAGCGCTGCACTGCCTTTGCAATGCCTCTACCTGTTTCTCTGTCTTCTCTTACCAGGACTGCATGTTGCGTGTCCTGATAGGCCTTTTCGTATTGAGTTTGGAAGCTGCTCAGATGCGCTAGACAAGACTGGTGTGCCCACTTGGCGACATCCACCTCTCCGTCCTTTGCTGCCAACTTCCTTCTTAATTCTATATTCTCTCTCTCAATCTCACTAACATCGACCTTGCTCATTCGATGTCGCTCTTCTATCTCTTTGCGGAGCGTCCGAACGACCTCCTCTGTGCCTCGCAATTGTGCCAGACAGGACACGATTGCCATCGGCTTGCGAGCTTTCCCTAAACTTTTCTTCTAGATTTCTGACAGGTTCTCCCACCAAGTATGTCCTCTACTCCAGGGACCTGTTTGCTCATTGTCACAGAATTCACTCCAAAGGGGCCATCTTTTCCCTTTGAGATATTTTCTGATCTCTTCTTCCCAAACGGGACACTGTCCTACTCTGCTGCTGGTCGCTGCGACCTCGATTTCCTGGGGGTTCATAAGGCGTTCCATTGCCTTCATTGCCATTTTTCCTATCGGAATGCTCTTTTAAAATTTCGAACGAGGGATACTAAGGCGGTGCTGTAATTACGGGTACGGCGTTCGCCATTTTCCAGAATACAAACTCCCGACAGTTTTTCGCAACAAAAATCTATCAGTTTTACCTTATAGCCCTGTTAGTAACGCATGCATTAACATGCTTCCGAATTGACTTCCGGGTGCGGCGATGACCAGCTAAGTCGCACGTTTCGGCAGCTCCCGGTGGAACGGACTTTTGGGCTCTTAATAAGAGCCCCAACGGCAATTTTAACGGCTAGAAGCACTGTGCGGTAAACCAGAAGGGAATCCCCCCTGGAAACGGATGGAAAAAGGAGAGGGAAGTGGCCACATTGCAATGGATCCTTTGGAGCAGCGGCAAGGAAGGCAAGCAAGAACCAAGATGGCGACGGAAGGTGGCAGTTTAACATGGGGCCCTGAACAACAAGAGTTTTTGAAATGTTGCGTGGAAGAGCTCAAAAAGGAAATGAAGAAAGAGCTGTTGGCCCCGATATTACAGGCGATCGAAGGGCTAAAGGATGAGCAAAAGACCCAGGAGCGGGAGCTTCGGGTCGTGAAGGCAAAGGCGGCCGAGAACGAGGACGATATACAGGGCCTGGTGGTGAAGACCGAGATGCACGAGGCACACCATAAACGATGTGTGGAAAGACTGGAGGTGCTGGAGAATAACGCAAGGAGGAATAATTTAAGGATTCTTGGTCTTCCTGAAGGTGCAGAAGGAGCAGACGTCGGGGCATATGTGAGCACGATGCTGCACTCGTTAATGGGAGCGGAGGCCCCGGCGGGTCCGCTGGAGGTGGAGGGAGCATACCGAGTGATGGCGCGAGGACCGAGGTCAGGAGAAATTCCTAGAGCCATAGTGGTGAGATTCCTCCGTTTTAAGGACAAAGAGATGGTCCTTAGATGGGCAAAGAAAACTCGGAGCAGTAGGTGGGAGAACGCGGTGATCCGCGTATATCAAGACTGGAGTGCGGAGGTGGCGAGAAGGAGGGCGAGCTTTAATCGGGCCAAGGCGGTGCTTCACAAAAAGAAGATAAAATTTGGAATGCTGCAACCGGCAAGACTGTGGGTCACATATCAAGGGAGGCACCACTATTTTGAGACGGCGGATGAGGCGTGGACTTTTATTGTGGAAGAAAAACTGGAATAAGCGGGTTATTAAAAAAGAACGTTTAAAACAAAGTGGTGGGGCGAGTATGGGGGGCGAAGAGGGGGGAAAAGGGGGGGGAAAGATGAGTTTTATGTTATTAATCCTGCGATGCGGCAACTTTTCTCTCTTCCACAGGTGGTGGTGGAGGGAGGAAGGGAGGTGGAGGAGATGGGGCGCTGGCCATGGGGGGCGGGGCCAAAAGGGAAGCGCGGGCTTTGTTCCCGCGCTATGATAATCATGGCGGGAATAGGGAAGCAGGAAGGAGGGGGCGTCGCACGGTGCGAGCCGAGGTCACGGGGGGAAGCCGAGGTTGGCCAGAGTTTGCTGACTTCTGGGAGCAACATGGGGGGTGTAACTACGCTAGTGAGGGATCTAGCGGGGGGGTGGGAGGGGGGAGTTACTGGGTTGCTGCTGCTGGGGAGAGGGGGGAGCCGGAATGGGGTGGGGTGGGCGGGGGGGCACCGCCTGGGGGAGACACAGCTGCGTGGGAACCGGGTGAGGAGCTGGAAAAAAGGGATGGCTAATCGACAAGGGGGGGGGGGGGGTAAAAAGCCCCCCAACCCGGTTGATCACGTGGAATGTGAGAGGGCTGAACGGGCCGATAAAGAGGGCACGAGTACTCGCACACCTTAAGAAACTTAAGGCAGACATGATTATGTTACAAGAGACGCACTTGAAACTTATAGACCAGGTTAGACTACGCAAAGGATGGGTGGGGCAGGTGTTTCATTCGGGGCTAGATGCGAAAAACAGGGGGGTGGCTATACTAGTGGGGAAGCGGGTTATGTTTGAGGCAAAGACCATAGTGGCGGATAGCGGGGGCAGATACGTGATGGTGAGTGGCAAATTACAGGGGGAGGCGGTGGTCTTGGTAAACGTATATGCCCCGAACTGGGATGATGCCAATTTTATGAGGCGCATGCTAGGACGCATCCCGGACCTAGAGGTGGGAAAGTTGGTAATGGGGGGAGATTTTAATACGGTGCTGGAGCCAGGGCTGGACAGGTCGAGATCCAGGACTGGAAGGAGGCCGGCTGCAGCCAAGGTGCTTAAAGATTTTATGGAGCAGATGGGAGGAGTAGACCCGTGGAGATTTAGCAGACCTAGGAGTAAGGAGTTTTCATTTTTGTCCTCTGTCCACAAAGTTTATTCGCGAATAGACTTTTTTGTTTTGGGAAGGGCGTTGATCCCGAAGGTGAGGGGGACGGAGTATACGGCTATAGCCATTTCGGATCACGCTCCACATTGGGTAGACTTGGAGATAGGGGAGGAAACAGAAGGGCGTCCACTCTGGAGAATGGACATGGGACTAATGGCAGATGAAGGGGTGTGTGTAAGGGTGAGGGGGTGCATTGAAAAATACTTGGAACTCAATGATAATGGGGAGGTCCAGGTGGGAGTGGTCTGGGAGGCGCTGAAGGCAGTGGTTAGAGGGGAGCTGATATCAATAAGGGCACATAAAGGAAAGCAGGAGAGTAGGGAACGGGAGCGGTTGCTGCAAGAACTTCTGAGGGTGGACAGGCAATATGCGGAGGCACCGGAGGAGGGACTGTACAGGGAAAGGCAAAGGTTACACGTAGAAATTGACTTGCTGATAACGGGTACTGCAGAAGCACAGTGGAGGAAGGCACAGGGTGTACAGTATGAGTATGGGGAGAAGGCGAGCAGGTTGCTGGCCCATCAATTGAGGAAAAGGGGAGCAGCGAGGGAAATAGGGGGAGTGAGGGATGAGGAAGGAGAGATAGAGCGGGGAGCGGAGAGAGTGAATGGAGTGTTCAAGGCATTCCATAAAAGATTATACGAAGCTCGGCCCCCGGATGGGAAGGAGAGAATGATGTGCTTCCTGGACCGGCTGGAATTTCCTAAGGTGGAGGAGCAGGAGAGGGTGGGACTGGGAGCACAGATCGAGATAGAGGAAGTAGTGAAAGGAATTAGGAGTATGCAGGCGGGGAAGGCTCCGGGACCGGATGGATTTCCAGTCGAATTTTATAGGAAATATGTGGACTTGCTTGCCCCGATACTGATGAGAACCTTTAATGAGGCGAAGGAAAGGGGACAGCTGCCCCCGACTATGTCGAAGGCAACGATATCGCTTCTCCTAAAGAAGGAAAAAGACCCGCTGCAATGCGGGTCCTATAGACCTATTTCCCTCCTAAATGTAGACGCTAAGATTCTGGCCAAGGTAATGGCAATGAGGATAGAGGATTGTGTCCCGGGGGTAGTCCATGAGGACCAAACTGGGTTTGTGAAAGGGAGACAGCTGAATACGAATATACGGAGGCTGCTAGGGGTAATGATGATGCCCCCACCAGAGGGGGAAGCGGAGATAGTGGTGGCGATGGATGCCGAGAAAGCATTTGATAGAGTGGAGTGGGATTATTTGTGGGAGGTGTTGAGGAGATTTGGCTTTGGAGATGGGTATATTAGATCGGTACAGCTGCTGTAAAGGGCCCCGATGGCGAGCGTGGTCACGAATGGACGGGGGTCTGCGTATTTTGGCTCCATAGAGGGACGAGGCAGGGATGTCCTCTGTCCCCATTATTGTTTGCACTGGCGATTGAGCCCCTGGCAATAGCATTGAGGGGTTCCAGGAAGTGGAGGGGAGTACTCAGGGGAGGAGAGGAACACCGGGTATCTCTTTACGCGGACGATTTATTGGTGTATGTGGCGGACCCGGCGGAGGGGATGCCAGAGATAATGCGGATACTTGGGGAGTTTGGAGAATTTTCAGGATATAAGCTGAACATGGGGAAAAGTGAGCTGTTTGTGGTGCATCCAGGGGAGCAGAGCAGAGAAATAGAGTACTTACCGTTGAGGAAGGTAACAAGGGACTTTCACTACTTGGGGATCCAGATAGCCAAGAATTGGGGTACATTGCATAGGTTAAACTTAACGCGGTTGGTGGAACAGATGGAGGAGGACTTCAAGAGATGGGACATGGTATCCCTGTCACTGGCAGGGAGGGTACAAGCGGTTAAAATGGTGGTCCTCCCGAGATTCTTCTTTGTGTTTCAGTGCCTCCCGGTGGTGATCACGAAGGCTTTTTTCAAAAGGATTGAGAAGAGTATCATGAGTTTTGTGTGGGCCGGGAAGACCCCGAGAGTGAGGAAGGGATTTTTGCAGCGTAGTAGGGATGGGGGGGGCTGGCACTACCGAGCTTGAGTGAGTACTACTGGGCTGCCAACATCTCAATGGTATGTAAGTGGATGGGAGAAGAGGAGGGAGGGCGTGGAAGAGATTGGAGAAGGCGTCCTGTAGGGGGACTTGCCTACAAGCCATGGTGACGGCGCCGTTGCCGTTCTCACCGAAGAAATACACCACAAGCCCGGTGGTGGTGGCTACTCTGAAAATTTGGGGGCAATGGAGACGGCATAGGGGAAAGACGGGAGCCTCGGTGTGGTCCCCGATAAGAAATAATCATAGGTTTGCTCCGGGGAGAATGGATGGGGGATTTGGAACATGGCAAAGAGCAGGAGTAACACAATTGAGAGATCTGTTTGTAGATGGGACGTTTGCAAGTCTGGGAGCGCTGACCGAAAAATATGGGTTGCCCCAAGGGAATGCATTCCGGTATATGCAACTGAGGGCTTTTACGAGGCAACAGGTGAGGGAATTCCCGCAGCTCCCGACGCAGGAGGTGCAGGACAGAGTGATCTCAAAGACATGGGTGGGGGACGGTAAGGTGTCAGACATATATAGGGAGATGAGAGACGAGGGGGAGATTATGGTAGACGAGCTGAAAGGGAAATGGGAAGAAGAGCTGGGGGAGGAGATTGAGGAGGGGCTGTGGGCTGATGCCCTAAGTAGGGTAAACTCATCGTCCTCGTGTGCCAGGCTAAGCCTGATACAATTTAAGGTGTTACATAGGGCGCATATGACTGGAACACGGCTTAGCAAATTTTTTGGAGTAGAGGATAGGTGTGCGAGATGCTCGAAAAGCCCAGCGAATCACACCCACATGTTCTGGTCATGTCCGGCACTACAGGGGTTTTGGGTGGGGGTGACAAAGGTGCTTTCGAAGGTAGTGGGGGTCCAGGTCGAACCAAGCTGGGGGTTGGCTATATTTGGAGTTGCAGAAGAGCCGGGAGTGCAGGAGGCGAGAGAGGCTGATGTTTTGGCCTTTGCGTCCCTAGTAGCCCGGCGCAGGATACTGTTGATGTGGAAGGAAGCCAAGCCCCCGGGTGTGGAGACCTGGATAAATGACATGGCAGGGTTTATAAAGCTGGAACGGATTAAGTTCGTCCTAAGGGGATCGGCTCAAGGGTTCACCAGGCGGTGGCAACCGTTCGTCGAATACCTCACAGAAAGATAGAGGGAATGGAAGAGAAGAAGACAGCAGCAGCAGCCCAGGGGGTGGGGGGGGGGGGGGGGGGGGGGGGTGGCGGGGAGGAACCAGAGGGATTCTCAGGGATGTTAATATATAAGTATAATATGTATAGGTTGTTGTTATAGATAATTGTATATTGGACTTTTAAAACATATTTTTGGAGAATATTTATCTGGGACAAGGCAGTTGCCATTTAGTTTTGTTTTTGTTTTTGTTTATATATTATTTATTTCTTGTTTATAAAACTGGCCATTGTTATTTATATTGTGATATTACTGTGTAAAGGATACACAATGTACTGTGATGGTTGGCCAAAAACTTTCAATAAAATATTTTTTTTTAAAAAACATGCTTCCGAATTATGAGGATTGATCAGAGCTGCGTGAACACTTGTGGTTTTTCTGTTCCCAATTGGATTCTCAATTCAAATTTTGGGTTCTCCCGGAGTGGTTAGGCCACTTCTAAATCGGGTTCCATCAGGATGTCGCCAGTAAACTTTGCTAACTTTGATTGGCTCTTAATTCGTTACTTGTTGTGTCTTTACTTAATTTGCTCTGTTTCTGTAACCTTTGCTCTAGAGTCGCCAGGTATCTTTATGATACCGCCACGAGGTTCAAGTTCAAGTGCTGATCAATAACTCAATACACCAATTAGTAAGATTCAAATCAAAACACATTTATTATACACAGTCAATCACTACTCATGCATAAACTCTACTTTCTAGACTATCTCTAACACTAAAAGGCCTATACTTAGCTTCGAAATTGGACCACCAGGTCAGGGGAACAAATGGCCTCTTGTTCGATCTGAGTCTGCAGGATTCAAAGCTGGTATAGACTGGTAGCTCGGAGCGCCTATCTCGTAGCGTGCGTTGACTGGAGACTTACTTGGTTGATGCGGCAGCTAGGCAGGTCACTGTCAAGGGTTGTTTCGAGCTGCTGAGTGACCCTGCCAAGAAGACCGATTTGAACTTGGGGGCTTTACTTTATAGTCCCCAGGGGCTTCGCGCCGTTCGGGGCGGACCCCGTATCTGGTTCCAAGTGATTGGACTACGTTCCGATCACGGATCGATTTCTCCAATACTGGAGCCGTTCCCTGATCGCTGGGCGGTCCCTAAGTGTCCATTGGCCTTCCTTTGTCTTGGCTCCTGCTGGCGCCGAGGAGTCTGGCTTGGCCTTATTCACCTTACATGTTTCAATTGTTCCCGGGGATCGCTCATTAGTATGCAGATGGCTGTTGGTTTCAGTGCTGTCTGGGCTTTTGCAAGTTCTAATACACAGGAGATTTTGCACTTGCTAGTTTTTCCTGGCTTGGCTGAATTTCCCTTCATTCTTTGCGGACCACCATTTTAAGTCGGGAAGTGGCCAACACAGGTGGCTACACTCTGGATCCCCCCCAAAGTACCGATTAGAGGGTCCTCGAGCCCCCCCCTCACCCCACTTCATAAGGGCAGGGCACCCCGGGGCCCGATCCCCGGCACGGGCAACCTGGCCGGTGGGCACCTTGGCACTGCCAGCTGGCACCCTGACCGTACCCCTGCCAGCCTGCACTCCCACCCAGGCATCCAGGGGTACTGCCAGGGTGGAACTGCCATGGTGCCAGTGTGTATGGGTGGCAGTGCCCTGGTGCCAGGTGGTATTGGGAATCCAGGGTACCACCCTGCCCAGAACCCACCACCCGGAGGCTTCCAATCGCCTGGGCGCCCCCCCCCCCCTCCCCCCGAAGTGCCGTTAGGTCTGGTCCACATTTGTGGGAACCAGTGCAATACGGCACCACGGCAAGGTAACCCAGGCACGGGCGCTTGATCCTGTGTCTTGGAATACAACGGCTCAGACATATTTAAGTGAAGCTAACTGTTCACTTAAATATTCAAATCTGGATCCTGCCCAGTGAGGGCGAGATCCAGATCACGACGTCTTGGGAGATCTTGTTAGATCTCGCCATGCATCCCGAGTGTCGTAAATCCCGCGCTTTCACGTCACCGAGTCGGGCGTGACGGGACTGTCCGATCGTCACCTATAGACAGTAGTGTTAAACCTCCATTCCTGCCCTTGCTTGAGCCAGGTTTCTATTATTGTCACTATTTCATAGCCTCATGTGGCAACTTGTGCCTCTATCCCACAAATTTTATTTGTCTGATATATAGGTGAAAAGAGAAAGAACCCATAGAACAAATCTTTTTTTCGGGGGGGTGCTGGTGGGCTCCAGAGGTAACAACACAGGGTTTGGAAAAGAGAGCAATGAAATCAGAGGACTGAAGTTACACGGCCAATGCTGATTCTACAATTGTGCTTAACTATTTTGTTGAAAATACCTATTTGAATGTTTTAATTTTATACACTTCCTTATTAAAGCTTAGAATAAAAATGTATACTTCATAGAATCATAGAATCCCTACAGTGCAGAGGCTATTCACCCATCAGGTCTGCACCGTCCCTCTGAAAGAGCACTCCACCCTAACCCACTACCCCACTCTCTCCCAATAATCCCTAAACCTAACCTGCACATCTTTGGACAGTAATGGGCAATTTACACATGGTCGATCCACCTAACCCTCGCATCTTTGGACTGTGGGAGGAAACCGGAGCACCCAGAGGAAACTCACTTTTGTAAGGGCCACGAAGAATCCAGCACGAGTTTTAAGGATACAAAGTAATAACATTTATTTACTATAACATATATACATAACAGTAGCAGTAACTTCCCTTGCTACATACTCCTTCCTCCTGGTTCCTGAACTGGCCAGCTTATTTATACTAGGAGTTTACTAGTGGTTTCTCCGCCCCCCTCATTAGATCATAGATCATAGAATTTACAGTGCAGAAGGAGGCCATTCGGCCCATCGAGTCTGCACCGGCTCTTGGAAAGAGCACCCCACCCAAGGTTAACACCTCCACCCTATCCCCATAACCCAGTAACCCCACCCAACACTAAGGGCAATTTTGGACACTAAGAGCAATTCATCATGGCCAATCCACCCAACTTGCACATCCTTGGACCGTGGGAGGAAACCGGAGAACCCGGAGGAAACCCACGCGCACATGGGGAGGATGTGTAGACTCCGCACAGACAACGACCCAAGCCGGAACCGAACCCGGGACCCCGGAGCCGCGAAGCAATTGTGCTATCCACAAGGCTACCGTGCTTTCCTGCTGGGCGCGTGACCCGCTCTTTGCCTCCGGCCTGAAGACTCAACACACCCTCATTTACCCTCACCCAAAAGGCGGCAACAGCTGCCGCTCTCAGTGCAAAGCACCGTGGTAGCAGCTGTTGGGCGCTTCGCCCACGATCGGAACCACCGCGGGAAAGGCGCGACCGATCGCTCCACGACACCTACCTGTGACCCATCCGCAGGTCACCATAAGACATAGGAGCAGAATTAGGCCACTCAGCCCATCGAGTCTGCTCCGCCATTCAATCGTGGTTGATATTTTCTCATCCCTATTCCCGTGCCTTCTCCCCATAAACCCTAATCCCCTTATTAATCAAGAACCAATCTAACTCGGTCTTAAAGACACTCAGTGATTTGGCCGCCACAGCCTTCTGCGGTAAAGAGTTCCACAGATTCGCCACCCTCTGGCTGAAGAAATTCCTCCTCTCAGTTTTAAAGGATCGTCCCTTTAGTCTGAGATGGTGTCCTCTGGTTCTCGTTTTCCCATAAGTGGAAACATCCTCTCCACGTCATTGGGGAAGCTCATACTCCCACAGGATTGTGGGATAGTCATTAGTCCCCAGCCAATGGTAAGTAGGCAGGTTATAACATCCCACCCCCCCAAAGTCCAAGGAATCCACCGAAGACCCTGGCGAAGGAGGGCGTCGGACTCGTTTGGCCGCAGGCCGGACACCATTTGCACGCGGCGTGTAACGAGACGGAGACCGCCGCTTCCGTGATGAACGGCGCAGTTGTACATCCACGGCCCGTGGACCCGAGGATTCCCCCTCTGATGCATCCTGTGTCTCCATCTCGGAGTCAGAGTCTGCTGCCTCCGTCATGTCAGCATCTCTATCTCCATTCGGTCCCGTAACGACCTGCGCAGGCTTCGAGTGAGGCACCAGTGGAAGATTGTGAGGACTACCTTCCCTTGTCTCTGGTCTCTGCAGCTGTTGAAATGAGCTCCGGGGGCGGGGAATCTTTTGAGGGGATGATCTTCTGGACCGAACGTGGTCTACATGTTTTCGCTGGAGACGACCCTGGGCTTGCACTTGGTAAGATATAGGGCCCGTTTGGCGAAAGATTACACCAGGAACCCATTGGGCACCACCAGCAAAATTCCGAACGAACACTGGGTCACCGGGCGCAAACTGCCGAATCGGACGATGCCGAGAAAATCCCTGTCCCTGCCGTTCTTGTGTGCGGCGTATTTTTACGCCAATGTCCGGGGAAACCATACTAAGGCGAGTGCGAAGTCTCCAGCCCATTAGGAGTTCTGCGGGAGCTACCCCAGTCACTGCATGGGGGGTGGCCCTGTACGTAAACAAAAAGCGAGCCAGTCTCGTGTCCATTGATCCGGAAGATTGCTTCTTTAGGCCTCTTTTGAATGTCTGCACTGCGCGCTCTGCCAACCCATTTGAAGCCGGGTGGTAAGGGGCAGTGCGGATATGGCGGATGCCGTTCATCTTTGTGAACCTAGCAAACTCCTCACTCGTGAATGGAGTGCCGTTATCCGTGACCAGTACCTCGGGGAGGCCATGCGTACTAAACGATAAACGCATCTTTTCAATTGTTGCGCAGGACGTTGTCCCCTGCATCTTATGCACCTCTAGCCATTTGGACTGGGCGTCAATTAGTAGAAGGAACATGGATTCTTGAAAAGGGCCGGCGAAATCTGCATGCAAGCATGCCCAAGGCCGCCCTGGCCATTCCCAGTGATGTAGGGGCGCGGCCGGCGGAAGCTTCTGATGCTCCTGGCAAATGGAGCAGTTTTGGGCCACCTTCTCAATGTCGGTGTCGAGGCCTGGCCACCAGACATAACACCGGGCCAACATTTTCATTTTGGTCACGCCTGGATGCCCATTGTGCAAGTCTGATAGTATCAGCTCCTGACCTTTTTCCGGGACAATCACACGCGTCCCCCACAAGAGGATGCCGTCTTCCACGCTGAATTCTGACAGCTTGGAGGAAAATGCCCGCAACTCGCCTGGGAGCTGTCTATGCTGCCCACCATACAGGACTATGTGTCGAACCTTTGACAGGAGTGGCTCCGTCTAGGTCCACTCACGGACCTGTGATGCCGTGACAGGCAAGGTGTCCATAAAATTTAGGGTTGCAACCACCTCACCGGTCGTGGGGGTCGACATGGGGCCGGTCGATAAAGGCAATCGGCTCAGTGCGTCGGCATTTGCTATCTGCGTACCTGGTTTGTGCTCCAGAGAATACTCGTATGCAGCAAGCAACAAAGCCCAGCGCTGGATCCGTGCAGAAGCAATGGGCGGTATTGGCTTATCCTCTCTGAAAAGTCCCAGCAGGGGCTTATGATCAGTCACGATAGTGAAATGGCGGCCGTACACGTACTGGTGGAAGCGTTTCACTGCAAAAACCACTGCCAGGCCCTCTGTAGCGCACAATGACTTACGAGAGAGACGAGTAGAGATGAAGTCGATGAGGCTTTATTAAGCGTGACTTGTTCCCAGCAGTTCAGCAACAGAATGGAGCTGCGGGGAGAAGCACGGGTTCTTATACTCCGCCTTCAGGGCGGAGCCAGGGGTCAACAGCCAACCAGGACCCGGGATCTGTCAGCCAATAGCATCACGGCTTCACAGTCCCACATGACCCCTAATACATACCACCACATTCACCCCTTGTTAAAAATGAACCCGGCGGGGTGGTGGTTCGCATGGTGGTAGGGGTTTACAAGGCTGGTCCTGGGAGGAAAATTTTGGGCATGTTGTTACAATTTTAACCCTACACTGGGCTATGTACAAGGTTTGTGAACTATTTACAATATTCGTAAGAGAAAAGAACATTTTCGTTACAGTCCCAACAACATTCTTGATGTCACACCGATGCCACGAGTCGAGCGGGCGGTCTGGTCTTCCTCGTCGATCACCTCAGCCCCGGTGGTGGTGCAGGTGCTTGTTCCCGCGTTGTCGTCTCCGGGAGCGTTTCATTGTTTGTTTCTGTTTCACTCCTGGTCGGACACGGGAGGAGGACCGATCCTCCCGGGAAGGGGGCGTTCGAGGGGTGCGCTGGTGGCAGGGAGGGGATGATTGGTGTCGGGGGGGGGGTGTGTGTTGCCGGCGGGCGCCAGGTCTCGCAGGGAGACCGTGTCCTGTCGGCCGTCGGGGTACGCCACGTAGGCGTACTGCGGGTTCGCGTGGAGGAGGTGAACCTTCTCGACCAATAGGTCCGACTTGTGCGCCCGCACATGTTTTCGGAGCAAGATGGGTCCTGGGGCCGCCAGCCAGGTCGGCAGCGACGTTCCGTAGGAGGACTTCCTGGGGAAGACAAGGAGGCGCTCATGAGGTGTTTGGTTAGTGGTGGTACACAGCAGCGACCGGATGGAGTGGAGAGCGTCCGGGAGGACCTCCTGCCACCGGGAAACTGGGAGATCCCTGGACCGTAGGGCCAGTAGGACGGTTTTCCAGACCGTGCCGTTCTCCCTCTCTACTTGCCCGTTGCCCCGGGGGTTGTAGCTGGTCGTCCTGCTCGAGGCTATACCCTTGCTGAGCAGGAACTGACGCAGCCCGTCACTCATGAAGGAGGACCCCCTGTCGCTATGGATATATGCGGGGCAACCGAACAGTGTGTGCTAAGGGCTTTGATGACTGTGGCCGCTGTCATATCGGGGCAGGGGATGGCGAAGGGGAAACGGGAGTACTCGTCCACCACGTTCAGGAAGTATGTGTTGCGGTCGGTGGAGGGGATGGGCCCTTTGAAATCCAAACTGAGGCGTTCAAAGGGGCGGGAAGCCTTGATCAGGTGCGCTCTATCCGGCCTGAAAAAGTGCGGTTTGCACTCTGCGCAGATGTGGCAGTTCCTTGTGACTGTACGGACCTCCTCCACAGAGTAGAGGAGGTTGCGGGACTTTATAAAATGGTAGAACCGAGTGACCCCCGGGTGGCAGAGGTCCTCGTGGAGGGCTTGGAGACGGTCTATTTGTGCGTTGGCACATGTGCCGCGGGATAGGGCATCGGACGGCTCGTTCAGCTTTCCGGGACGGTACAAGATCTCGTAGTTGAAGGTGGAGAGCTCGATCCTCCACCTTAAGATCTTGTCATTTTTAATTTTGCCCCGCTGTGCATTATCGAACATGAAGGCTACCGACCGTTGGTCAGTGAGGAGAGTGAATCTCCTGCCGGCCAGGTAATGCCTCCAGTGTCGCACGGCTTCCACTATGGCTTGGGCTTCCTTTTCCACTGAGGAGTGGCGGATTTCTGAGGCGTGGAGGGTTCAGGAGAAAAAGGCCACGGATCTGCCCGCTTGGTTAAGGGTGGCCGCTGGAGCTACGTCGGATGCGTCGCTCTCGACCTGGAAGGGGAGGGACTCGTCGATAGCGCGCATCGTGGCCTTTGCGATATCCGCTTTGATGCGGCTGAAGGCCTGGCGAGCTTCTGTCGACATGGGGAAGGTAGTGGTCTGTATTAGCGGGCGGGCCTTGTCCGCATACTGGGAGACCCACTGGGCGTAATATGAAAAGAACCCCAGGCAACGTTTCAGGGCTTTGGAGCAGTGGGGGAGGGGAAATTCCATAAGGGGGCGCATGCGTTCGGGGTCGGGGCCTATTATCCCATTGCGCACTACGTATCCCAGGATGGCCAGCCGGTTTGTGCTAAAAACGCACTTTTCCTCGTTGTATGTGAGGTTCAAGGCGTTTGCGGTCTGGAGGAATTTTTGGAGGTTGGCGTCGTGGTCCTGCTGATCGTGGCCGCAGATGGTTACGTTGTCGAGATACGGGAACGTGGCCTGCAACCCGTGTTGGTCAACCATTCGGTCCATCTCCCGTTGGAAGACCGAGACCCCGTTCGTGACACCAAATGGGACCTTTAGGAAGTGTAATAGACGCCCGTCTGCCTCGAAGGCTGCGTACTTGCGGTCACCTGGGCGGATGGGGAGCTGGTGGTAGGCGGACTTTAGGTCCACGGTGGGGAAAACCTTATATTGGGCGATCCGATTTACCATGTCGGATATGCGGGGGAGAGGGTACGCATCCAGCTGTGTGTACCTGTTGATGGTCTGGCTATAGTCTATGACCATCCTTTGCTTCTCCCCGGTCTTTATTACTACCACCTGTGCTCTCCAGGGACTATTGCTGGCCTGGATTATGCCTTCCTTCAGCAACCGCTGCCTTCAGACCGAATAAATATCCGGTCCTGGGCGCTGTACCGTCTGCTCCTAGTGGCGACGGGTTTGCAATCCGGGGTGAGGTTTGCAAACAAGGATGGCGGTTCAACTTTGAGAGTTGCGAGGCCGCAGATAGTGAGTGGGGGTATTGGGCCGCCGAATTGAAACGTTAGGCTCTGCAGGTTGCACTGGAAATCTAATCCCAGTAATGTGGGCGCGCAGAGTTGGGGAAGGACGTAGAGCCTGTAGTTTTTAAACTCCCTCCCTTGCACCGTTAGGTTTGCGATGCAGAACCCTTTGATCTCTACGGAGTGAGATCCTGCAGCTAGGGAAATCTTTTGCGTACTTGGATGGATGGTCAAAAAACAGCGTCTTACCGTGCCGGGGTGGATGAAACTTTCGGTGCTCCCGGAGTCGATCAGGCATGGTGTCTCGTGTCCGTTGATCAGCACCATTGTTGTCGTCGTCTGGAGCGTCCGGGGCCGTGATTGATCTAGCGTCACCGAGGCCAGTCGTGGTCGTAGTGTCTCAGCGTCTTCTTCGGACCCCGTGGAGCCGTCGATGCTGGGGTCCTTTGTTGTCAACCAAGATGGCGGCGTCCATGAATCGCACGCGGCCGGGGGTGGACAAAATGGCCGCCCCCATGGATAGCACGTGGTCGGTGCATCGCACGTGACTGGGGAATCACAAGATGGCGGCGCCCATCCTCCCCTCATGGTGGCCGGGACCCAAAATGGCGGCGCCCGCGGGTCGCACATGGGGCGCTGGGGGGGTTGGGGAGCGTTTGGGATGCGCTGGGCTCGTTCTTCTCCGGGGATCGCGGCGATCGGCACACAGCCGCGAAATGGCCCTTTTTGCCGCAGCTCTTGCAAATAGCTGCGCGGGCCGGGCAGCGCTGCCGGGGGTGTTTCGCTTGCCCGCAGAAATAGCAGCGGGCCCCCCTGGGATGATCCGGCGCTTTAACCGCGCAAGCCTGTGAGGGAGGGGGGGGGTTTGACGCGACGGGGGTCCACGGAGCCCAAGGGGCTGCCACGCGGTCGGGGACGTAGGCGCGGGTGTTTTGCGAGGCCACATCTAGGGAAGCTGCGAGGGCCCATGACTCTGAGAGTCCTAGCGACTCTTTTTCTAAAAGTCTTTGGCGGATTTGGGTAGAGTTCATACCTGCCGCAAACGCATCGCGAATTAACATGTCCGTGTGTTCAGTCGCGTTTACCGGCGGGCAGCTGCAGCCCCGTCCCAAAATTAGCAGCGCGGCGTAGAACTCCTCTAACGATTCTCCGGGACTTTGCCGTCTCGTTGCGAGTTGGTAGCGTGCGTAGACCTGGTTCACAGGGCGAACGTAGATGCTCTTCAGTGCTGCGAGCGCCGTCGGGCAATCCTCTGCGTCTTCTATGAGAGGGTAAATTTCCGGGCTTACCCTTGAGTGCAGGACCTGCATTTTCTGGTCTTCTGTGATCCGGCCGGGGGCCGTTCGGAGGTAGCCTTCGAAACAAGCTTGCCAGTGTTTAAAGACTGCTGCCGAGTTCACTGCGTGGGGGCTGATCCGCAGGCATTCCGGGGCGATCCGGAGCTCCATAGTCCTTTAAGCACGCTTAATAAATTGTAGCGCACAATGACTTACGAGAGAGACGAGTAGAGATGAAGTCGATGAGGCTTTATTAAGCGTGACTTGTTCCCAGCAGTTCAGCAACAGAATGGAGCTGCGGGGAGAAGCACGGGTTCTCATACTCCGCCTTCAGGGCGGAGCCAGGGGTCAACAGCCAACCAGGACCCGGGATCTGTCAGCCAATAGCATCACGGCTTCACAGTCCCACATGACCCCCTAATACATACCACCACACCCTCCTTCTCGATCTGCGCGTACTTTTTCTCCGCTGCAGTCAATGTGCGGGAGGCGAAAGCTATCGGTCGTTCGACCCCGTTCTCCATCTTGTGGGACAGGACGGCCCCAATACCATACGGGGATGCATCACATGTGACGAGCAAAGGCTTTCCAGGATCATAGTGGGTTAGTAACCCAGACGACGACAATTGTTGCTTTACTCGCCGGAAAGCGGTTTCTTGCGGCTGACCCCAAACCCAGGTGTGATTTTTCTTTAGCAGAAGGTGCAAAGGGGCCAGCATAGTTGCCAGATTGGGGAGGAACTTCCCGTAATAGTTTACGAGACCGAGAAAAGAACGAAGATGCGAAGTGTCAGTCGGGGCGGAGGCATGTTGAATTGCACGCACCTTCTCTGTGACGGGGTGCAGACATTCGCGGTCCACCCGATAACCTAGGTAGACTACTTCCTTTGCCTGAAATACGCACTTTGTGCGACGTAAACGGACTCCAGCCTCCGAAAGGCGTCTAAGGACAGCCTCCAGATTTTCCAAATGTTCCTGCTCCGACGTCCCTGTAATCAAAACGCCATTTAGGTAGACAGCCACACGTGGTAAACCCCTCAAAATGCCCTCCATAACACGTTGAAAAATTGCGCAGGCAGAGGATACTCCAAAGGGCAACCGTGTATAATCATACAGGCCCCGGTGTGTATTAATCGTTACATATGGTCGGGAGGCAGGGTCCAGCTCCAACTGCAGGTAGGCGTGACTCATATATAATTTTGTGAACGAGAGTCCACCTGCAAGTTTCGCGTAGAGATCCTCTATGCGAGGCATTGGATATCGGTCGAGTCGGGAAACCGTATTCACTGTACATTTATAGTCGCCACACAAGCGAACTGTGGCAATCTGGCTTCATTACAGGTACAATTGGTGCTACCCAGTCAGCAAAATGGACGGGCCTGATAATACCCAAACTCTCCAAACGAGTGAGCTCCCCTTCTACCTTCTCGAGCAAGGCGTAAGGCACTGGGCGCGCCCGGAAATAGCGCGGCGTGGCTCCTGGTTCAACTTGGATACGGGCTACGGCCCCTTTTATTTTCCCCAAACCAGGCTGGAATACATCTGGGTATCGTCCTAGCACCTCAGTCAACCCTTCACAAACTGTTTGGAGGATGTGCTGCCATTGCAACCGCAAATGGCGCAACCAGTCCCGACCCAACAGGCTGGGCCCATGGCCGCGCACCACGATAAGTGGGAAACGCCCCTCCTGGCGTCCATAGACAACAGGGGTCATTGTAGTTCCTGCAATGTCCAGTGGTTCCCCCGTGTAGGTGGCCAACCTGGCCTGTGAGTCGGTTAATGTAAGGGTCTGTATACCCTGCTTGATGCGGTCGAATGTCCTCTGGGCGATCACGGAGACCGCTGCGCCAGTATCCAACTCCATCTCAGGCGGGTGGCCATTGACCCGTACTGTCACCTTAATGGGGGCCACACGGGGAGCTGCCACACAATGCAGCTGCAGGCAGTCGTCCTCCGTCTCCACGTCCTCAGGGGCAGTCGCCGCAGGTTCATCCACATGGAAGGTACGGCCTCTGGGCTGGTCCCAGTTACGGCCCCTGGGCTGGTCCCAGTTTCGGTCGGAACGACGGTGCCTCTGGCGCCACCAGGACCGCCGTCCGCGACGGGGTCGGCGCCTACAAGTCTGACACGGACATGGCTCCTCATCCATTGGCTCTGGAGAAGGCTCCCTTCGGGGAAGAATGTCCGACGGCCACTGGCGTCGGTCCGGACGTTGCCTCGCCCAAGGTACCGCAGGAGTGCGGGGGGACGTTTTCGGACGGAAGGGGTTGCGCCCCAAGGCGTGCACTTCCATTCCCTGTAGTTCCTGTACTCCTCGCTCTGCGCTCTCTCGGGACAATACTATTTGAATGGCCTGTTGAAAAGTCAATGTTGGCTCCGCTAACAACTTTCTCTGGGTGGCCGCATTGTTAATACCGCAAACCAAACGGTCGCGTAACATTTCTGACAAGGTCTCACCATAGCCACAGTACTCCGCAATCCTGCGTAGCCTGGATAGAAAATCGGCAAGGGATTCTCCAGGGGTCCTCTCAGCGGTATTAAACCAGTAACGCTGGACTATCGTGGACGGGGTTGGGTTAAAATGTTGCCCCACTATATTCACAAGTTCATCAAACGTTTTGGTGTCCAGCACAGCTGGGTACGTAAGGCTCCTAATCACCCCAAACGTATGCGGGCCGCAGGCGGTGAGCAATATGACCACCTGGCGCTCGTTTTCGGTGATATTGTTTGCCCGGAAATAGTAACGCATCCGTTGTGTGTACTGGTTCCAGCTTTCCAGCGCAGCATCAAAAACATCCAAACGTCCGTACAGAGGCATGGTATAATAGAAAACAACTTCCAACCTGTATCCAACAAAAATCCATGGAGGTGGCTTCAGCAGTGTAGACGGCTATTCACTTTAACCTTCGTCGCCAGTTTTGTAAGGGCCACGAAGAATCCAGCACGAGTTTTAAGGATACAAAGTAATAACATTTATTTACTATAACATATATACATAATAGTAGCAGTAATTTCCCTTGCTACATACTCCTTCCTCCTGGTTCCTGAACTGGCCAGCTTATTTATACTAGGTGTTTACTAGTGGTTTCTCTGCCCCCCTCATTGGGGAAGCTCATACTCCCACAGGATTGTGGGATAGTCATTAGTCCCCAGCCAATGGTAAGTAGGCAGGTTATAACACTCACGCAGACACGGGGAGAACATGCAAACTCCACACAGACATTCACTAGAATTGAACCCGGGTCCCTGGCACCTCAAAGCATATAAATGAGAATGTGTCAACAACTAAACACAGAACAGCTCTTTCAACCTTTCCTATTATCAATTCTAAGTCGATATTCATAATCTTTAACTTGGTGTTGTAAGACTTCTTACGATATTCATAAAGAAATGTATCTCTGTATAAGGTTGCCAACTTTGGTATGTGTTATTCCTGGAGATTTGATTTGGTGAAGACTGCCGTTGGATGTTAGATTACATGACAACTGCAAATGTTACTGTATGCACCATGTAAATGTTGTATTATTATCGCATTATATGTTGTATTATATGTTTTATTATCGAATGCACTATATAAATATTGGCTCCTCTAAGTGAGAAGTTCTAAAAGCCAGGAAACCACCTGTGAGCAGGCAAAGGGGGGAAATTGAGGTTGAGGGCGGGATTCATGGGGGGAAACCAAAGGTATGAGGAACCACTAACTAATAATTTGTTTAAATATAAATTTAGAGTACCCAATTATTTTTTTCCAATTAAAGGGCAATTTAGCGTGGACAATCCACCTACCCTGCACATCTTTGGATTGTGGGGGTGACACCCACGCAGACAGGGGGAGAATGTGCAAACTCCACACGGACATTGAACCGGGGCCGGGATCACACCCGGCTCCTCACTGTGAGGCAGCTGTGTTTTTAAAAATAAATTTAGAGTACCCAATTATTTTATTCCAATTAAGGAGCAATTTAGTGTGGCCAATCCAGCTACCCTGCACATCTTTGGGTTGTGGGGGTGAGACCCATGCAGACACGGGGAGAATGTGCAAACTCCACACGGACAGTGTCCCAGAGCCGGGATCGAACCCGGGACCTCGGTGCTGTGAGGCAGCAATGCTAACCACTGCGACATGTGGTAAGGCAGCAGTGTTAACCACTGTGCTGCTATGCTGCCCCACCAGTAACTAATAGTAACTCATTGAAATTGCACCATTAATAATAATACTCATATTCCCCTCATAACCAACAGTAATAAAAGAACCCACTGATGAATTGGCAGTAATAGGTACAATGACCAATATCCTACCTGCAACTAGTAGTAATCCTATGATCCACCAATATTCACCTGGTATTTATCACCAGCACATTTCACAAGGTACCATTTGGCTCTCCAAGTGTTGCCACTTTTATCAGACCCGTCTCTCTCCTTTTCAAATATCTCAAACCCTCTTATGTGATGTTCTAATCTCTGTCTCAATAGCTACTTGAAGTGAATCACCAAGCAGGGCTAGATAGCTCAGATAGTTAAGGGTGTGTTGTTCAATGACACCAGGTGCCTATGATTCAGTCCCTGTACTGACTGAGGTAATTTTTTGGAACCTAAGACCATAAGACATAGGAGCAGAACTAGGCCAGTCAGCCAATCTTGTCTGCTCTGCCATTCAATCATGGCTGATATGTTTCTTATCCCCATTCTCCTGCCTTCTCCCCACTGTCACTTCTACTTGCCCCATTGTGATATCAATGCATCATTGAGCCGTGATGGACAGCTGAGGACACTACACACAGAGTTTGCATCTATGGCCCCTTAGCCCTCAGGTTAAATATGTTTTATTCTTCCAGATTTTCCCAGTCAAATTCCCAGTCATTGGTCTTTACCCTCCCCCAATTTCCCCCCTCAAATTATTTTCCAAAAATATTCTTTGTTTGTAAAATATCTGAAATAATATTTAAAAGTGGCCATCAAAATGTAATAATATTCAGGCTCTCTACATACATCATGTTGCATTCTGAAGAGCTTCAATACTGTCAAAGAAGCGTTACAGATATTTCAAAATGGTCGTTAATGGCCCCACCATCTGGCCTGGGAAATCCTACCAACTATCCTGGCTTGACACAATTCACACCTCTTTAACCTGGGTGTTGTAACACTAGGTATTGCGGTACCTGAGAGGTGGATGACCATTGGTTAGACCCAGGAGTCTACCATTGGCTGATGTACATAGCTCCGCCCTGAGAGGCGGAGTATAAGAACCGATGCTGTCCCAGCAGCCTTCACTTTCTGTATCGAAGCTGCTGGGGAAGAGTCCGAGCAGATTAAAGCCTATTAGTTATGACTCACCTTGTCTTGAGAGTAATTGATTGCGCATCAATTTAATCTGCTACAACTTCAGATGAAAGGATGATCTCCGTATCAAACCAGAGTGCCTTCAGCTCAGCCTCCACGCGGACAACTCTGCTGCTATTTTCAAACATTGGCTGACGTGCTTTAAGGGCTACCTCGACACAGCCACCTACACCCCCCCACGGAAGGACAAAAGATGCATCTCCTACGCTCACGGGTCAGCCCTGGGATCTACCCTCTTATCGAGGAGGCAGCGAATTATGCTGCCACGATCGAACTGCTAGAAGGACATTATATCTGCCCTGTGAACCAGGTCTACGCTTGTCACCTGCTGGCAACTAGGACGCAAAGCCCCGAGGAAACGTTGGAAGACTTCTACCGGGCGCTGCTGGTGCTGGGTCGAAACTGTGGCTGCCCGCCAGTTTCGGGGAACGAGCACACAGAACTTTTGATCAGGGGTGCTTTCGTGGCAGGTATGACCTCCCCCGCTATCCGCCGAAGGCTCCTAGAAATGGACACTCTGGGACTTGCAGAGGCACGGGCCCTGGCGGGGTCCATGGACGTTGCATATGAAAACGTGCTGTCCTTTGCTCCCGATCGCGCGGCGGCCCCCTGGGCTGCGTGGCACTCCATAGCGGCAGCCCCTCAGAGCTTTCCCCTGACCTCGCAAGCCTGCGCGACGAGACGGCCCGCTAACGCCGCCGGACACCGCTGTTTCTTCTGTGGGCTGGCGAATCATCCCCGCCTGCGCTGCCCGGCCCGCACTGCCACCTTCAAAGGGTGCGGCAAGACGGGCCACTATGTGGGGGTCTGCCAGGCCCGCGCCGTGGCCGCGGTCTCCAGCAACTATAGGCAACCCCCCTTTCAGGCCCCGACCGCCCAGCGCTCACCGCCACCCTCCTATCCTAAGGCCACGTGCGACCCGCAGGCACGGCCATTTTGCCCCCCGGACACCACACTGGACGGGTGGGCGCCGCCATTTTGTCCCGCGCCGCCGCCATCGTCTTCATCCCCGGACACCATGTGCGACCCATGGGTGACGCCATCTTGGATAGGGCCCCAGGCCCCCAGCGCTGCCCGATCAGAACTCTCCATTACTGCAGCTGGCCTTGATGACTCTGGACCAGAGTTGGCCCCGGACACTGGCGAAAGCTGCAACGACGATCTCCATCAACGGCCACGAGACGTCGTGCCTGATCGACTCTGGGAGCACGGAAAGCTTTGTTCACCCTGACACGGTAAGGCGCTGTTCTCTTGTCACCCATCCCGTAACTCAAAGAATCTCCCTGGCCTCCGGGTCACACGCGGTGGAGATAAAGGGGTTCTGCCTAGCAAACCTCACTGTACGTCCTGCCGCACCTCTGCGCAGCCACCCTCCTTGGGCTGGATTTCCAGTGCCATCTGCAAAGCCTGACTTTTAAATTCGGCGGCCCTATACCCCCCCTGACTGTCTGCGGCCTCACGACCCTTAAGGTCGACCCGCCTTCCTTGTTTGCGAACCTCACCCCGGATTGCAAACCTGTCGCCACCAGGAGCAGACGGTACAGTGCCCAGGACCTGACCTTTATCAGGTCGGAGGTCCAGAGGCTGCTGAGGGAAGGGGTCATCGAAGCTAGCAACAGCCCCTGGAGAGCTCAAGTAGTGGTGGTAAAGACCGGGGAGAAACATAGGATGGTCATTGATTACAGCCAGACCATCAACAGGTTTACGCAGCTGGATGCGTACCCTCTCCTCCGTATAGCCGACCTGGTGAACAGGATCACGCAATACAAGGTTTTCTCCACGATGGATCTCAAGTCTGCCTACCACCAGTTACCCCTCCGTAATGGTGACCGCCAGTACACTGCCTTCGAAGCAGACGGGCGGCTCTACCCCTTTTTAAGGGTTCCCTTCGGTGTCACGAACGGGGTCTCGGTCTTCCAACGAGAGATGGACCGAATGGTTGACCAGTACGGCTTACGCGCAACGTTCCCGTATCTGGATAACATCACCATCTGCTGCCATGACCAGCAGGACCACGACACCAACTTCTGCAAATTTCAGCTGGACCGCGAAAATCCTTAATCTGACTTACAATAAGGATAAATGCGTGTTTAGCACCGACCGTCTAGCCATTCTAGGCTACGTAGTGTGAAGTGGAGTCATAGGCCCCGACTCTGAGCGCATGCACCCGCTCATGGAGTTCCCCCTCCCTCACTGCCCCAAGGCCCTAAAGCGCTGCCTCGGGTTCTTCAGCTATAATGCACAGTGGGTCCCCAATTACGCAGACAAAGCCCGACCCTGATCCAGTCCACAACCTTCCAACTGTCGACGGAGGCCCGCCAGGCCTTCAGCCGCATCAAAGCAGACATTGCAAAAGCCACGATGCGCGCCATCGACGAGTCCCTCCCCTTCCAGGTGTGGTGCGATGCGTCCGACGTAGCTCTGGCGGCCACCCTCAACCAAGCGGGCAGGCCTGTGGCTTTCTTCTCCCGCACCCTCCATGCTTCCGAAATCCGCCACTCCTCGGTCGAAAAGGAGGTCCAGGCCATAGGAGAAGCTGTGCGACACTGGAGGCATTACCTGGCCAGCAGGAGATTCATTCTCCTCACGGACCAACGGTCGGTTGCCTTCATGTACGATAATGCGCAGCGGGGCAAAATTAAGAACGACAAGATCTTGCGGTGGAGGATAGAACTCTCCACCTACAATTACGAGATCTTGTACCGCCCGGGGAAGCTGAACGAGCCTCCTGATGCCCTGTCCCGCAGCACTTGTGCCGCCGCACAAGTGGACCGCCTCCGATCCCTCCACGAAGACATCTGCCACCCGGGGTCACGCGTTTCTTTCATTTTATCAAGACCCGCAACCTGCCCTACTCCATCGAGGAGGTCAGGACCGTCACCAGGGACTGCCAAATCTGTGCGGAGTGCAAGCCGCACTTCTACCGGCCAGAGAGGGCGCACCTGATAAAGGCTTCCCGTCCCTTTGAATGCCTCAGCCTGGATTTCAAAGGCCCCCTCCCCTCCACCAACCGCAACATGTACTTCCTTAACGTGATTTTTAAAAAAATATATATATTTATTAAAAAATTTTAACACAATTTTTCTTTCTTACAAACAATAATCCCCCCCTCGTAACAAAAAAAATGAGAAATCGCGCAGAGCAAGATATATACATGGCAAAATGATATATTTACACAGCTTTGTACACTGGCCCTCACCCGTACGTGCCAGTTTCCCCAACCCTTCATGTAATCTCTTGCTCATCCACCCTCCCAGGACGTCCCCTCCAGCCCCCCCCCCCCGCCCCCCCAAGGTTGCTGCTGCTGCTGACCGACCTTCCTCTAGCGAGATAGTCTAGGAACGGTTGCCACCGCCTGTAGAACCCCTGCGCAGACCCTCTCAAGGCGAACTTAATCCTCTCCATCTTTATGAACCCAGCCATATAATTTATCCAGGCCTCCAGGCTGGGGGGCTTCGGCTCCTTCCACATTGGCAAGATCATTCGCCGGGCTACTTGGGACGCAAAGGCCAGAATGCCGGCTTCTTTCGCCTCCTGCACTCCCGGCTCGTCCACTACTCCAAATATTGCTAGCCCTCAGCTTGGCTTGACCCGGACTTTCACCACCTGAGATATTGCTCCCGCCACTCCTCTCCAGAACCCCTCCAGTGCCGGGCATGACCAAAACATATGGACATGGTTCGCCGGGCTCCCTGAGCACCTTCCACATCTGTCCTCTACCCCAAAGAACCTACTCAACCTCGCCCCCGTCAAGTGTGGACCACCTTAAATTGTATCAGGCTGAGCCTGGCACACGAGGAGGAGGAATTAACCCTACCTAGGGCATCAGCCCATAGACCTTCCTCGATCTCCTCCCCCAGCTCCTCCTCCCATTTACCCTTCAACTCTTCTACCAGCGCTTCCCCCTCTTCTTTCAACTCCTGGTGTATTTCCGACACCTTGCCCTCCCCGACCCATATACCCGAGATCACCCTATCTTGAACTTCTTGTGCCGGGAGCAACGGGAATTCCCTCACCTGTCGCCTCACAAAAGCCCTCACCTGCATATATCTAAAGGCATTTCCCAGGGGTAACTCGAACTTCTCCTCCAGTGCCCCGAGGCTCGCAAACGTCCTGTCGATGAACAGGTCCCCCATTCTTCCAATCCCCGCCCGATGCCAGCTCTGCAATCCCCCGTCCATCTTCCCTGGGACAAACCAGTGGTTACCCCTGATCGGGGACCACACCGATGCTCCCATTGCACCCCGGTGCCGTCTCCACTGGCCCCAGATCCTTAGCGTTGCCGCCACCACCGGGCTCGTGGTATATTTTGTCGGCGAGAGCGGCAGCGGTGCCGTCACCAACGCCCCCAGGCTCGTTCCTTTACAGGTCTCCATCCTCTTCCATGCCGCCCCCTCTCCCTCAATAAACCACTTGCGGCTCATCGCCACATTTGCTGCCCAGTAGTAGCTCCCCAGGTTTGGCAGCGCCAACCCTCCTCGGTCCCTACTGCGTTCCAGGAACCCTCTCCTTACTCTAGGGGTCTTATTCGCCCACACAAACCCCATAATACTCCTGCCTACTCTCTTAAAAAAGGCCTTAGTGATCACGATGGGAAGGCACTGAAACACAAACAGAAACCTCGGAAGGACCACCATTTTGACCGACTGCACTCTACCCGCCAGCGAGAGCGGGAACATGTCCCATCTTTTGAAATCCTCCTCCATTTGCTCCACCAATCTCGTCAGATTCAGTTTATGTAGGGTCCCCAACTCCTGGCTATCTGGATCCCCAGTTACGGAAAGCTCCCCTCCGCCCTCCTCAGCGGTAGGCCCCTATCCCTCTTTCCTGGTCCCCCGCCTGTAATACAAAGAGCTCACTCTTCCCTACATTGAGCTTATAGCCCGAAAACTCCCCAAACTCCCTTAGAGTCTGCATGACCTCCACCATCCCCTCCATTGGATCCGCCACGTACAGCAACAGGTCATCCGCATATAGCGACACCCGATGCTCTTCTCCCCCTCGGACCACCCCCCTCCATTTATTAGACTCCCTCAATGACATGGCCAATGGTTCAATCGCCAATGCGAACAACAGGGGGGACAGAGGGCACCCCTGCCTCGTCCCTCGGTACAGTCGAAAGTACTCCGACCTCTGCCGGTTCGTCACTACACTTGCCATCGGGGCTCTGTAAAGGAGCTTAACCCAATTGATGAACCCTACCCCGAACCCAAACCTACGCAGCACCTCCCAGATGTACTCCCACTCTACTCGGTCAAAGGCCTTCTCCGCGTCCATAGCTGCCACTATCTCCGCCTCTCCCTCCTCCGATGGCATCATTATCACGTTTAAGAGCCGCCGCACATTGGTGTTTAGTTGCCTGCCCTTTACAAATCCCGTCTGGTCCTCGTGGATTACCCCCGGGACACAGTCCTCGATCCTCGTGGCCAGCACTTTTGCCAGCAACTTTGCATCCACATTGAGGAGCGAGATAGGCCTGTACGATCCACATTGCAGTGGGTCCTTGTCCCGCTTTAGGATCAAAGAAATTGTCGCTTCCGACATTGTCGGGGGCAGGGTCCCCTCCTCTCTTGCCTCATTAAAGGTCCTCACCAGTAGCGGGGCCAACAGGTCTGCGTACTTCCTGTAGAACTCCACCGGGAATCCGTCCGGTCCCGGGGCCTTCCCTGCCTGCATGCTCCCCAAACCCTTGCTCAGCTCCTCCAACCCAATTGGTGCCCCCAAACCAGCCACCTCTTGCTCCTCCACCCTCGGGAATCTCAGCTGATCTAGGAATCGTCTCATCCCCTCTTCCCCCGCTGGGGGCTGGGATCTGTACAGCTCTTCATAAAAGGCCTTGAATACCTCGTTTATTTTTGTCGCACTCCAAAACCGTGGCTCCCCTTCCATCTTTGACTCCCCCTATTTCCCTCGCTGCCATCCTCTTACGGAGCTGGTGTGCCAGCATCCGACTAGCCTTTTCCCCATACTCGTAGGTCGGCCCCTGTGCTTTCCTCCACTGTGCCTCCGCCTTCCCTGTGGTCAACAGGTCAAACTCCGTCTGGAGCCGTCGTCTTTCCCCAAGTAATCTTTCCTCCGGGGCCTCTGCGTATCTCCTGTCCACTCTCAAAATCTCCCCCACTAACCTCTCCCTTTCCATACCCTCTGTCTTCTCCCTCTGAGCCCCAATGGAAATTAGCTCTCCCCTGATCACCGGCATCAACGCCTCCCAGACCATCCCCACCCGCACCTCCCCGTTGTCGTTGGCCTCCAAGTACCTTTCGATACACCCCCTCATCTTCCCACACACCACCTCGTCCGCCAGCAGTCCCACATCCAGCCGCCATAACGGGCGTTGGTCCCTCTCCTCTCCCAGCTCCAGTTCCACCCAGTGCGGTGCATGGTCTGAAACGGCTATAGCCGAATACTCCGTCCCCTCCACCCTCGGGATGAGCGCCCTACCCAGAACAAAGAAATTTATCCGGGAGTAGGCTTTGTGTACATGGGAGAAGAAAGAAAATTCCCTGGCCTGCGGCCTTGCAAACCGCCATGGGTCCACTCCCCCCATCTGATCCATAAACCCCCTAAGTACCTTGGCCGCCGCCGGCCTCTTTCCAGTCCTTGATTTTGAGCGGTCCAGTGCTGGATCCAACACTGTATTGAAGTCCCCTCCCATTATCAGGCCTCCTATCTCCAGGTCCGGAATGCACCCCAACATGCGCTTCATGAATCCTGCATCACCCCAGTTCGGGGCGTATACGTTTACCAACACCACCCACGTCCCTTGCAGCCTACCGCTCACCATTACATATCGCCCTCCATTGTCCGCTACAATAGTCTTGGCCTCGAATGACACCCGCTTTCCCACCAATATTGCCACCCCTCTATACTTCGCGTCCAGTCCCGAGTGGAAGACCTGTCCTACCCATCCCTTTCTTAGCCTGACCTGGTCCGCCACCTTCAGGTGTGTCTCTTGGAGCATGGCCACATCCGCCTTCAGTCCCTTTAAGTGCGCGAAACACTCGAGCCCTCTTCACCGGCCCATTCAGGCCCCTCACATTTCACGTTATCAGCCGGATTGGAGGGGCTCTCACCCCCCCCCCCCCCCCCACCCACCCCCACGCCCTGCCGACTAGCCATCTCCTTTTCTGGGCCAGTCCCGTGTCCACGCCTCCCTCCCCCTCCAGTCCCCCAGAGGGGGGACCCCCGTCCCGACCACCTCTTCTGTGTCCCATTCCCTTTCGTCCAGTGCAGCAGCAACCCTCCCCCCCCCCTTCCCCCCCCCTCCCCTCCCCCCATCTAGACCCCTGTCTAGCTTTTTTGCTCCCCCCATGTCACTCCTGTAAGTCAGCTGACGCCTGCTGACCCCGGCTTCCCCCACCGTCCCATTGACCTCCCCGCATGGGAGTCTCCCAATCCATATGCATTCCTTCGTTCCCCTTCCCGCCTTTCCAAAGCCCGCTCTGCCTCCTCTGGCGCAGCTCCTGTCGCGGCCTTGTCTCTCTCCCCCAGCCTATGTAACATTTCCTGCGCGTGATTGACCCCCTATATACAACAACCATCACACATCAAACCCCAAAACATCCCCCCCACCCTCACAAACCCTCAGTTAGAGTCCAACTTTTTGGCTTGTAAAAAGGTCCACGCCTCTTCAGGCGTTTCGAAATAATAGTGTTGGCCCTTGTATGTGACCCACAGTCGCGCTGGCTACAGCATTCCGAATTTCACTTCTTTCCGGTACAACGCCACTTTGGCCCGGTTGAAACCTGCTCTCCGCTTTGCAACTTCCGTGCTCCAGTCCGGGTATATTCGGATCTCTGCATTGTCCCACTTACTGCTCCGCTCCTTCTTGGCCCATCTCAGGACCCACTCTCTGTCCGTGAACCGGTGGAACCTCACCACCATCGCCCTTGGCGGCTCATTTGCCTGGGGCTTCTTCACCAGCACCCGATGTGCCCCGTCCAGTTCCAGCGGCCTCCAAGTGGCCTCCTTGCCCATCATCGCCCCGAGCATTGTGCTCGCGTATGCCCCGGCATCAGCCCCCTCCACTCCCTCAGGGAGACCCAGGATTCGCAGATTCTTTCTCCTCGACCTGTTCTCCAGGTCTTCGAGTCTTCCCGCCCACCTCTTGTGTAGCGCCTCGTTCTGCTCCACTCTCACCGCCAGGCCCACGAGCTCATCCTCGTTCTGACTGACTCTTTTCTGTACCTCCTGGATCTTAGCTTCGTGGGCCTTCTGGGTGATCCCGAGTCCTTCAATTGCCGAAAGCAGGGCGCCAACATCTCCTTGCGAATCTCCTCACGCTGCTCCTCGAAGCAGCGCTTGATGAACTCCTGCAGCTCCCCTTTGTCCCTGGCCGCCGCCATTTTGTTTTCTTTCCCTCGCTTCTCCTGCTGCTCCAATGCCGCTCCTTTGGCCGTTACACTTCTGGTCCGTTTCATAGAAGTTGGAGGGGGACCTCTCTCTTCCCTTCCCCACGGGCTGCGTCAAAAAAAAGTTCCGTTGGGGCTCCTCTAACGAGCCCGAAAGTCCGTGGTAGCGGGAGATGCCGAATCGTGCGGCTTAGCTCCGCATAGCCGCAACCGGAAGTCGAGAGGGAATCCTTTTGGCAGTGTTCGCTTCACCAGTCTGCCCCAAAAAGTCTATGGAAACTCCTGAAAAAGGTCTGAGAGTCAGTTCCAGACGGGAGCTGCCAAATGCGCGACCTACTCCTCCATGGCCGCCACCGGAAGCCTCGCCCCTGCTTCTTCAATGGCCTTGGTAGATCTTTTCACAGTTGTTCCCTCTGCTGCTAGAATTCAACTTTGATAGAGTCAAGTCAGATTGCAGCTTTAAGCTTGCCCTTCCCCCGCCTGCATGCTGGAAGAGGCCTTTGTCTATTGCTGCAGCTCAAGCCAAATCTTTTACTGTTTCTGCCGGGTCTGGTAACCAAAAGACATAACATTCCTGGGGGACACTGTCAGGGGAAGGCTGCAGTCTTCTTCCCACACCGGGAAATGTCAAACAAATGCCGTGGGGGCCCTGTAAAAGAGCCCAAAAGTCCGTTCCAAGCGGGAGCTACCGAATATGCGACCTAGCTCTGCATAGGCGCACCCGGAAGTCTCCTTCCTTAACGTGATTGACGAGTACTCCCGGTTCCCATTCGCCATCCCCTGCCCAGACATGACCACAACCACCGTCATCAGGGCCCTCCAGGGTATCTTTACACTGTTCCCCGCATACATTCACAGTGATAGGGGGTCCTCCTTTATGAGTGACGCACTGCGTCAATTCCTGCTCAGCAAGGGCATTGCCTCGAGCAGGACGACAAGTTACAACCCCCGGGGAAATGGGCAGGTAGAGAGGGAGAACGGAATGGTCTGTAAGACCGTCCTGCTGGCCCTA
Organism: Scyliorhinus torazame; assembly: GCF_047496885.1. NCBI lineage: Eukaryota > Metazoa > Chordata > Chondrichthyes > Carcharhiniformes > Scyliorhinidae > Scyliorhinus > Scyliorhinus torazame. The sequence continues at coordinate 185,595,404 of NC_092719.1, forward strand.
CGGTCCAGGAATCTCCCAGTCTCCCGCTGGCTGGAAGTCCTCCCGGTGGCCCTCCACTCCATCCGCTCACTGCTCTGTACAACCACGAACCAGACACCTCACGAACGTCTCCTTGTTTTCCCCAGGAAGTCCTCCTCCAGGACGTTGCTCCCAACCTGGCTAGCGACACCCGGACCCATCGGAAACATGTGAGCGCGCACAAGTCAGACCCGTTGGTCGAGAGGGTCCACCTGCTGCACGCCAACCCCCAGTACGCCTACGTAGCGTTCCCTGACGGCCGCCAAGACACGGTCTCCCTTCAGGACCTGCCGCCCGCCGGAGCCCCACGCGCGCTCGCACCATTGCCCCCACCCCCACCCTCCCCACAGCACCTAACTGGAGGGTCAGTACTCCCGCCGCCCCTGCCTAGGCCCGAACACACACCGCCACCCCCTACAGGTGCCTTCCCCCCCTGTCCACCTTTCGCCCCAACAGCGCCGCCTAGGGGTGACGAAGCTGCCTGGGAGGATGACATCACGTTCCCGGAGTCGCAACCGCCGGGACCTCAATCAAATCACCGCCGAAGCCCAGACGCTCCAGAAGGACGACCAGGCCACCCGATCGACTGATTGCTGCACCATGAACACTTTGTTATTACCCTCGACATCACGGTACCTCCATACCTGGTCATACCATGCGAAAGGCGACTATTAACGCTGGCCATCACCCCGCCGGGCTCTTTTTTAACAGGGGGTGAATGTGGTAATACCAGGTATTGCGGTACCTGAGAGGTGGATGACCATTGGTTAGACCCAGGAGTCTACCATTGGCTGATGTACATAGCTCCGCCCTGAGAGGCGGAGTATAAGAACCGATGCTGTCCCAGCAGCCTTCACTTTCTGTATCAAAGCTGCTGGGGAAGAGTTCTAACAGATTAAAGCCTATTAGTTATGACTCACTTTGTCTTGAGAGTAATTGATTGCGCATCACTGGGGTTACCCCATCTCTGGATCTGTAAAGATTTAATCACCTGCTAATGCTCGTGTTCCAAACATTGACTGACATCTTTGAATTTGTCTATATATATGTTTCTGGAACATACCTCTTCATTCTGCACTGTAAATTCAATGATAATCTATGATTAATCTAGGACAAAGGTTCGGCACAACATCGTGGGCCGAAGGGCCTGTTCTGTGCTGTATTTTCTATGTTCTATTTCTATGTTCACCTGAGGAAGGAGCAGCGCTCCGAAAGCTAGTGATATCGAAACAAACCTGTTGGACTTTAACCTGGTGTTATAAGACTTCTTACTGTGCTCACCCCAGTCCAACGCCGGCATCTCCACATCATGGTTACAAATGGTGTAATGGTACTTAAATTGTCTGCAAAGATCAAGTTACACTCTGAGGTGCTCCAATACAACCAATTCCCTTTTCACTGTTTGTTTTAATAAATGTTATTCCTTTCACAGAGTTACAAAGCCAATGGGCAGAGTGGACAGGGCAAACCCTTAATCCACTCCTTGCTTGCTCCAAAAACCAAATCAAATGCAAATTTAATCCAATTCATGGTCAGCAAACATCCAAGCTGACAAGAACAAGCATGCACCTGATCTTGGGCTTGAACCTATGCTTGATCTTAGCCAGAAGGCCGAGAAGTGACCTTAACTACACGTGGAAACAAATCTCTCACTATTTATCCATAGGTTTTATACATAGAAACATACATAGAAAATAGAAGCAGGAGGAGGCCATTTGGTCCTTCGAGTCTGCTGCGCCATTCATTATGATCAAGGTTTATCATCAAGTTCAATACCCTGATCCCGCCTTCCCCCATATCCCTCCATTCCTTTAGCCCCAAGAGCTTTACCTAATTCCTCCTTGAAATTACACAATGGGGGCGATTCTCCGAGCCCAGCGCCAGACCGGAGAATCACCGCAACTGCGCCACGACGGCCTGCCGCCGGCACGCAATTCACCGAGGTGCGGAGAATTGGCGCCATTTGTGCCGGTGCATTTGGCGGGCGCCGGCCGCTGGAATCGGCAGGGCTGCTGATTCTCCGGCCCGGATGGGCCGAGCAACCTCGCCGATACGAAGGAGTCCCGTCGGCGCCGTTCACCCCTTGTCGCTGCCGGTGGGAACTCTGCGCGAAGGGTCGGGGAGCACCCTGTGGAAGGGCGAGGGGGGCTCCTTCACTGGGGGGTGGGCCTCAGATGGGGTCTGGCCCACGATCGGGGCCCACCGATCGTGGGTCGGTCTCTCCCCCCCGGGCCTACTTTCTGAACACCGACGCCATGGTTGAGTCGGGGCTGGCGCGCTAATTAAGTCCCCCACGCATGCGCAGGTTGGCGCGGCACCGCTGGAGCAGCGTGAACCGCACCAGCACCGTGCTGGCCCCATCGGTCGTACCCGGGCCCAGTTCGCGACGGCGTTCACGACGGCGCGAACATTTGGGCTCCATATTGGAGAATCGGCCCCAGTGTGTTTGGCCTCAACTACTTCTTGTGGTCGTGAATTCCACAGGTTGACTGCTCTCTGGGTGAAGAAATATCTCCTCCCCATAGCACTAAAAGGTTTATCCCTTATCCTCAAACTATGACTTGTTATGTAAGCCTTTACTGACTGCTATACTACATTGATGCCACTTCATTAACCATATTGCTGTTGCAGCTCCTGGCTCTCTTGGAAATGCTGGGCCCACATTCACCAATCTCACTTCCCAATTGTGGTAAACCACTGTGTTCCTATATTAAGGGTTGTACGGTAGAACCTGCACTACAGGTTCACCTGGGCCCCTGCATGCTAGCTCCGCCCAGGAGCCGGGTTATAAATATGCGTGCCTTCAGCTAGCAGCCATTTCGTCAGCTGCTGTAGGAGGCCACACTTCAGATACTAATAAAGCCTCAGTTTGAATTCAACTTCGTCTCCAGCCAAATTGATCGTGCCTCACCAATCTTTCTCTCAAACTCCTGCCGAATCATCATAGGTTTCCTCTCTCGCCCTCATCTGATCCCAAATCTGCCTGACCCCAGTCTTGCATCTGCATGGCCGAGTCCAATTATCTCCTGCCTTCTAATGTCTCTTCACCTGAAGATCACACTTAGTCTAGACCGGTTTGGATAGCAACACGAGGTTAACTAGTATTCCTATGGTTTCTAATGTCCTTTAGGGAAGGACATCTGCTGCCCTTACCTGGCCTACAAGTGACTCCAGACCCACAGCAATGTGGTTGCCTCTTGACTCTGGAAATGAAGGATGGGCAACAATGTTGGAATCACCATCCTTGCCCACGTCCCATGAAAGGATACATATATATATATATAAATACACATATATTTTAGGAAATAAATTGGAAGCTTTAGGTTTGGGCGGGCAAAGTTAATGGGGTAGATATGCTATTAAATTAGAAACCATATAAAAGCATCAGTATAACTCCAGAATACTGTGGATGCTGAAAATCAGAAATATAAACAGAACATGCTGGAAATACTCAGCAGGTTGACACAGTGGTTCGCACTGCTGTCTCACAGCCCCAGGGACCCGGGTTTGATTCTGAACTTGGGTCACTGTCTGTGTGCAGTTTGCCCGTTCTCCCCGTGTCCGCGTGGGTTTCCTCCGGGTGCTCCGGTTTCCTCCCACAATCCAAAAAAGTGCAGATTAAGTGGATTGCCTGTGCTGTATTGACCCTCAATGTCCCAAGATGTGAGGTGGGGTTACGGGGATAGGGTGGGGGAGTGGGCCTCTGGAGGATGTTGTCTCAGTGGGTGGGTGTAGACTAGATGGACTGAATGGCCTCCTTCTGCACTGTAGGGGTTCCATGGAGGTCTGGCAGGTATAACTCCAAAGCCTGGTCAGAACCTGAATCCAGAAGTGAGCAGTATGCTACACCAACAAGAAACAATCAAACTCACTTTTAAAAAGTATAAAATGATATACACGCTAAGCGGACCAGAACACAGTGATGGTAACTGAAAATCTGAACTTGTTTGCCCTCTCCCCAGATCCTGACTCCTGTGTTTCAGATGTCCAGCATCTGCGGTATTATATCCCAAAGTGTTTAACGTGTCCACCTCATCAGCTGGACCCTCTGGACATTTCACCAGCGGACACACAAGAGATGTTTTAAGTGTTTGGTGAAAGTGGGGTTGGTTGACGGAGTTCGGGTATAATAAACACGCCCTCGTGTTTTTAGCTGCCGAGGTAAGGTAACAGGCCGGGTTGGCCAACTGACCTCGGTGGAATTTCACTAGCTATTTGCAGAGTGTGGCCCCGGTGACATTCTGATCATGGCTGTAATTCCAAACCTTCAAGGTCCAAATATCTTCCAACTGCCTGGCGTCAACGCTGGTGGAAGAGATAGAAAACTTTATAACTTGCTTGAAAGAAAAACACAATTAACCTATTAAATACTACACCACACTCTGCAATATGATGATTCCATTTTAGTTCCCTGTTTTCTTTGGTATGTTTACCGTCTCTAAATACAAAGTTGGGGAGGGCTTTGTTTGGCATTAAAAAGGATTATACCTCCCTCCCGAAATAAAAACAATGACATTTTCTCAGGAACACCATCGAGAGGATGATTGATTTTTTGTTGTTGCTGTTATAAGACTTTGTGTGTGTCGGTGCATTTACTCCTCATGCAGCCTCGGGGAGGCGAGTGTGCATCGTGCAGCCGTTCACACAAATGTTTTTTTTTGGAACATGCCCGTGATATAAAAGTTGGGAATCTCGAAGTGTTTCTGTCCCGGCGTCCCACGCAGAGTGCGATGTGAAAGGAGTTTTGTGAGCACAGCAGTTTGGCAGCAGCCTGGGAACAGCACAAGTTGGGGGGAAATATGATGATGTCAGCGGGCGACAACTTTTTTCCCTTTTAGTTATGGCGGAGGTCAACTTTAGAAAGTTGGCCAACTTGGGGATTTCCGAGCCCGCGCCGCGGCTCTGCGCCAAATGTTGCCCCGGCTTTGTGGAGATTTAAAGCAGCTGCGAGCGGACAGCCATCGGTGAAAGTGTGAGTGTCTTTTTTAAAAATGTGTGGATTGGGAAAGGGTTAAAGCTCCAGTTTGTTCCTCTTGTTTGATTTACTCTTTGTTGTTGTGGGTGGGTTGGGTGCGGGTGCTGGTGCCCCCTCCACCCTGTTTGCAGGAGGGCCCAAGCGGTCGAGTCTTCAATCTTGGCTCCTTTAGGCTTGGTCCCCCTCCTTCCCAAGTATCTTTCGGTTTTGTAGCCACCCCCGGATTTTGGGTATGTTGCCGGCGTCGGGCCATCTCTCCCTTGGCGCAACTCGCAGCGACCATTACATTGGAGCTGATGTAAAAATAGCGCAAACGTCCGAGAGTCCAGCAACCGTGTGGCCTCCGAGATTGCACAATCTTGGGGGGGGGGGGGGTGAGAATGCACAATTCTGGGGGGGGGAGATTGCACAATCTGGGGGGGGGGGAGATTCCACAATCTGGGGTGGGGGTGAGATTGCACAATCCTGGGGGGGGGTTGTGGGATTGCACAGGTCTGGGGGGGTGAGATTGCACAGGTCGGTGGGGGAGTAATTTTGCACAGGTCTGCGGGGAGGCGTGTGGGGGTGATTTTGCACAGGTCTGGTGGGGGGGGGGGGAGGTGATGTTGCACAGGTCTGGGGAAGCGTGTGATGTTGCACAGGTCTGGGGGGGGGTGAAGTTGCACAGGTCTGGGGGAGGGGTGGGGGTTGAGATTGCACAGGTCTGGGGTGTGTGATGTTGCACAGGTCTGGGGGGAGGGGTGGAGGGTGAGATTGCACAGGTGTGGGGGGGGGGGGAGTGATGAGATTGCACAGGTCTGGGGGAGAGCGGTGAGATTGCACAAGTCTGGCGGGGGATGAGTGGTGGGATTGCACAGGTCTGGTCAGGAGGGGGAGGACGGCATGGTAGCACAGTGGTTAGCACTGTTTCTTCATAGCTCCAGGGTCCCAGGTTCGATTCCCAGTTTGGGTCACTGTCTGTATGGAGTCTGCACCTTCTCCCCGTGTCTGCATGGGTTTCCTCCAAGTCTGTGTTGGGGGCTGCACAGGCCTGTGGGGGCTGCTTTCTCCTGTCTTTTCTTGTTAAGCATAGTTTAAATGACCCGATCAACTACTGTATGCTTATTCTTCACATTGTAATGTAATCCTACCTTTAGAAATTTCATAGGGTTAGGGGAGATGGAGAGAGGAGGAAATAAACTTGAGAAATGTTTAGGTCGTCGTGGGGGGAGGAAGTAGAGAAAATATTTGTCTGTTTCTTTGGTATGGATTCGTTATGCCGTGAGAAGCACCCAACAGCCAACTTCATTTGGTCAAATCAAAAGCTCACGGTGGCACAGTGGTTAGCACTGTTGCCTCACGGCACCGAGGGTTCGATCCCGGCACTGGGTCACTGTCTGTGTGTAGACTGCACATTCTTCCTGTGTCTGTGTAGGTCTGGGACAGCACGGTGGCACAGTGGTTAGCATTGCTGCCGATGGCACTGAGGACCTGGGTTCGAATCCCAGCCCTGGGTCACTGTCTGTGTGGAGTTTGCACATTCTCCCCGTGTCTGGTGGGTTTCACCCCCAGAACCCAAAGATGTGCAGGATAGGCGGATTGGCCACGCTAAAATTGCCCCTTAATTCGAAAAAAGAATTGGGTACTCTAAATTTTTTTAAAAAAAGTGTCTGTGTAGGTCTCACCCCCTAAACCGTAAAAGACGTGCAGGGTAGGTGGATTGGCCACGCTAAATTGCCCCTTAATTGGATACTCTTTGAAAAAAAATCCAAAGCTCGCCAGTTGACATTGTCGGTAACTAATCTGTTTTGTGACTTGTGTCGTGAGGTTTAGTTGTTTCAGTAGCGGAAGAGAATTCACACGTGTGCGGTTTAAAAAACCCACACATTCACGCGTGTCTAAAATCACACTTTAGGAGCTTGTGGTTTTCCATCCAGTGCTGCTGCTAGTACCGAGGTCTCTAAAAGTGGAAACATCCATGTTAGCAATACATTCTGGACTTGTTGTAGAATCATAGAATTTACAGTGCAGCGGAGGCCATTTGGCCCATCAAGTCTACACCTGCCCTTGAAAGAGCACCCCACTTAAGCCCACACCTCCACCCTCTCACAGTAACCCCACATAACCTTGTGGACACTGAGGGGCAATTTAGCATGGCCAACCCACCTAACCTGCACATCTTTGGAGCTGTGGGAGGAAAGCGGAGCACCCGGAGGAAACCCACGCACACACGGGGAGAACGTGCAGACTCCGCACAGACAGTGACCCAGCCGGGAATCGAACCTAGGACCCTGGAGCTATGAGGCAGCAATGCTAACCACGGGGCCACCGTGTGTCCTTTCGTATAGTGATAGATAATTAACTAGTGATCTATGAATGTAAACCTGGATCAAATAAGAGAGAAATGTGATGACGGCAGCGTGGTATAATTCTTTTGATCACTATCACAGTGGGAGCCAGACCTCCTGGAAACGAACAAAATGTTCCTATGTTGCATTGAACTTAAAGTTCAGACAGGATCCCTACTGCCCACATAATGAATAAAGTATCACCCAGTGTCTTTCCAACTGTGCAAAACTCCTCTTATCTGGTCTGTTGCAGGTTTGTTAGTTTTTAGACAAAATGAAACATTGCTATAGGTTCCCTGTCACCAGTGACAATTTACAGCGATGTATTTTTGAAGTGTTGCTGTAGCCATCTTGGATTTCTCTTTCTTCTAAGAAATATATAGTTACTAATCATGCTTTCTGGAGATTTGTTGATAACTGGCCATTAGCACTCTATCTAGCAGACCAGCAGCTTGCTATTCGCATATTTACATTGGTAAACTTATTTTTGTGGTGTATATACACTGATACAACCTAAGATGCAAACTTACTAAATATGTAAACTATTGATGTGAAGGTATATGTTAACTGAAACATGCTTAGGAGGAAGGGGGTTTAATTGATAAAGTCATGGGTTGCGAAAAAAGGTACAATAATTTTTTTGAAAACTGCAAGTATTAAAATATTGATTCTCCAGAAATGACCTAAAAGTATCCGTTTTTGGAATTATGCATGGTGTAGGTTGATTGAAGCATCCGTCTAATGACTCACCCAGGAGGTAGCACTGAAAGGTGCCGTGTGACTATTACCACCTTGAAGATTCCAGATTTTTGCCTGTAATGATCCCCAGAGGACAAATGAGACTGAGAATATTGTATACACAATGGGCCTTCTTCCTCCCAGTCCCATACCATCTGCAGATTTGTACAAGGAGGCATTTTGTAATTGGGATGCTGTCACTTGCGTTTGAACTGTCAACAACCATTCTACACCAGGCCAGGAAATATTAGAGAACTGTGTGAAGAAGATCTACTGTTTTTCCTACTGTTGATTTGGCGAGCAGTCTGCATGCAACTGGCTAAAATACACTAATTCCGAATGCCATCCTTGCTTAAATATGTGTGAATTGAACTGCAGAAAGACTGGTATTTCTTTGTGTGCCCCGATGAATAGGAGTTACACAAATTTGCATTCAGTAACTGTTCTGTGAACGACCATGAACAACAGTCACTGTTTGTGTTGTTATAGCCTTGGGTCGGTCACTTGTCTGTAGAAATAAGGTCGTACTAGGAGAGACAGTTATCTATGTCCTGACACATAGTAAGTAAGCAACGCTGAGATTTGGATTTTCTATAAGTGTTTCTTTTTACCATGTATAGTAGCTACTGTATAGACAAAACAAATAGCATGTTCTGTAAATTCCAAAATATGCTCCCATGATCAAATTCACCTTTTCAAAAAATAAATTTAGAGTGCCAAATTAATTTTTTCCAATTAGGGGGCAATTTAGCGCGGCCAATCCACTTACCCTGCACATCTTTTGGGTTGTGGGGGCGAAACCCATGCAAACACGGGAAGAATGTGCAAACTCCACACGGACAGTGGCATAGAGCCAGGATCAAACCTGGGACCTCGGTGCCATGAGACAGCAGTGCTAACCACTGCGTCAGCATGTTGCCCCAAATTCACCTTTTAGATGAGTAGGCTGTCTTGTTGCCTGGTTAAATTTATTGGTCATCAAATTGTATTTATAGCTGTAGACCAGTAACAATTTAGCAATAATGTACAAAAGAGCATCTTGGAGCTTTATTAGGTGGTGAGTAATCAAGAGGACACCAAGCAGAAGGGAGAAAGAGGAGGAAGGGTGAAGGGAAGCACAGACAATAAGGAATGTCTTAGAGGGAGGAAGATTGACAGTAAGGGAAGGAATTTAAGAAGGCACAGCCATTGTGGTTGATGGCGCAGCCAGAAATGGTGAAGAAAAATATATTGGCACTTACCCAATAATCTTCTGCTATGTGGAGGGACTAGATGCTGGAGGAGATCAGGGAGGCGAGGCGGAGCTAGGTTAAGTTTGAATTTGAAGGGGAAGATGAAAGCCTTAAAGTTCATTGTCAATGACGAGGCACACTAGTCGAACTTCGCTGGGATAATGAGGAATTGGGCTTTAGTGTGGTGAGAAAAATATGTTGAAGACTAGAATTTAAGTATATAAATATTATAGATCTGGAGTAAATAATTTAGGATCATGATTGCCAGGCTCTGCTGAGGTGAACCGAGCTTGCAGTAACATAGGATATAAAGAGTGGCCACCAGTAAGTTTTTTTTTTACAGGGAGCATGATAGCGTATTAGAGCACATGATTCTGATTCCTACCAAATTTGAACTCTATGCTGTTAAGTCAGTTTATTTCCATTTATAACTGATAGGGTAACGGTTCTGCCGATATTGCATACCCAGTTTGGCATGTGATGGTATATTTTTAGTGCTATACAGTATATGGTCACATATCAATAGTTCAAAGCATATTGTGTATAATATCGTGACTTTGTATTGAGAAGTTCTGTATTCAGAGAGAAGTTCCTTTTTCACTTCTGCTACTTTGTATGCAATTAGCACATTGATAAGGGTGTTTTGAGGTGATTCTGAAGTTACAGTAACAAAACTGCAGTTTCTAAGAAATATACTCCCCTTTCCACCTTCATATACCTAAGCTTATCCAAAACTGTTTGCCTGTATCCTAACTTGCACTCCACTCCCTTTGCTCATCATCCCTTGCTGAACTACATTTGCCCACCGCTGTCTAAATGCCTCCATTTTAAAATTCTCATTGCTGTGTTCAAATCCTTCCATTTAGCAATTATGTACAAAAGAGCATCTTGGAGCTTTATTGCGAACCTGCTCCAACACCATAGCCCTCCAAAAACTCTTGTGTTGTGCCAACTCTGGCCTCCTGTTGCTTTTATTAATTTATGGGATGTGGGTGTCGCTGGCTAGGCCAGTATTTATTGCCCATCCCTAATTGTCCAAGGGAAGGTGGTGATGAGCTGCCTTCTTAAACTGCTGCAGATCCTGTGATGAAGGTGCACCCAGAGTGCTGTAAGGGAGGGAGTTCCAGGATTTTGACCCAGCGACAGTGAAGAAACAGCAAATATTTCTAAGTCAGGATAATGAGTGTCTTGGAGTGGAACTATTCATCTCCAGTGCCTTTATCTTGACATTTGTGGCTGCACCATCAGCTGAATATGCCTCGAGTTCTGGTATTCCCTCCATTAACCTCCCCACACTTCTCTCCTTTAAGATCCTCCTGAAAAACAATGTCTTTAAACAAGCTTTTTGCCCCCTGTGTTCGTATCTCCTTTCATCCTTGTTTTCAAATCCCTCCAAAACCTTGCCTCCCTATTTCTGTAATCTTCTCCAACTCCACAACCCTCTGAGATATGTGTCCCTGTAATTCTGGCCTCTTTTGAATTCCCTATTATTGCTCCAGCATTGATGACGCTGCCTTCAATTGCCTTACCATTTTTTCATGTAGTGTGGGTGTTGCTGGCTAGGCCAACATTCCTTGCCTATCTCCAATTGCCCTTGAGAAGGTGGTGGTGAGTGCTTTCCTGAATCACTGCCGTCCATGTGGTGTAGGTACACTCACAGTGCTGTTAGGAAAGGAGTTACAGGATTTTGGCTCAGCCACCCAGGTCCCAAGCTCTGGAGTTCACTCTCTCTACATCTCTACCTCACTTACCTCCACGTGTCCACTTCTGAAAACCTAAGGGCACGATCTAACCAAATTAAAACAGAGTTTCATCAGAGTTGCTGAGCGCGTTTAGCAGGGTGTTTCCTAGCCATCGCAGAGCCGAGAAACACTATGCTATCTGGACTCTGTTGCAATTCGGGTCCTCAGCAGGGACCTCCTCACTGAGGGTGCACTTAGTCCAGTTCCTGCACTGAGATGCTTTGCTTGCCGGTCACTCTCTCCACCTGCACTGAGATGCTCTGCTTGCCGGTCACTCACCACCACCCCACACTGACCTGTAAGTAGTCCTGGCGGGCCCCACCTCACAGGAACAGGGCACACCCTGGCCCAGATCCCCACTGGGAAAAAATAACAGCCAGTTGTCCTTTTAGGATGGGAATAGAGGGATACAGACCCCGGAAGTGTAGAAGATTTTAGTTTAGGTGGGCAGCATGGTCGGCACAGGCTTGGAGGGCCGATGGGCCCGTTCCTGTGCTGTACTTTTCTTTGTCCTTTGTTCTTAGCACTGCCAGCTGGCACCCAGATGCCAGAGCCCAGGTGGCACCAGCAGTGCCAGGGTGCCACCCTGCCCAGAGTTCGCGCCCTACGTCTTTGACCAAGTTTTTGGTCATCTGATGTAATATCTCCTTATGTGGCTTGGTGTAATATTTTATTTTATAATGCACCTCTAAAGTACCTTGAGATATTTCATTATGTTAAAGGTGCCTTAGAAATATAAGTTGTTGTAGTTTTAAGTGCTTGCTTAGACTCCAGAAAAAGTGCTTTAGGATGGTTGACTACATTAAAGATGACAAATGCAAGTTATTGTTGCTTGGGTATTATGAATAAAAACAAATTCACTGTTACGCTGTGTAAATGTTTGCTCTGAAAAGAGTTCCCTGGAAGAATGATATTCAAAGTTTCAGGCAGCAGACTCTGGATGAAAGACTGGATCAGGTGAGAGATTTAACGATATATAATGGAGGATGGGAATATGGGCAGGATCTTTTTCAGTTGGTCAGGCTAATCCGTTTGTAATGGGGTTTAATTTGTTAACAAGTCAGGTCAGGGTTGCACAGTGGTTAGCACTACCGCCTCCCTGTGCCAGGGATCCAGGTTCAGTTCCGGCCTTAGGTGACTGTGCAGAGCTTGCAAGTTCTCCCTGTATCTGTGTGGATTTCCTCCCACAGATCAAAGATGTGCAGATTAGGTGGATTGGATGAGTTAAATTGCCCTTCGTGTCCAAAGGTTGGGTGGGTTTATGGGGATAGCACAGGGTGTTAGGCCTTAGTGGGATGGTCTTTTGAAGAGTCGATGCAGGCTCGATGGGCCGAATGGCCTTCTACTGCATAGTAACCTTTATTGTGTGAAAATCCCCTCGTCGCCACATTCCGTGCCTGTTTGGGTACACAGCGGGAGAATTCAGAATGTCCAAATTACCTAACAGCACGTCTTTAGGGACTTGTGGGAGGAAACCGGAGCACCCGGAAGAAACCCACGCAGGCACACGGAGAACGTGCCGACTCCGCACAGACAGTGACCCAAGCCGGGAATCGAACCTGGGACCCTGGAGCTGTGAAGCAACAGTGCTACCCACTGTGCTGCCGCGCCACCCATTGTAGGGATTCTATGACCTTTTGACTGTGAGTTCTGATAAAAGGTCATTGACCTGAAGTGTTAACTTTGTTTCTCTCTCCATAGATGGTGCCAGATCTCAGCATTTTCTGCTTTTATTTCATATTTCCAGGAGTCACAGTATTTTGCTTTTTAAAAAAATGCTTTAAAAGTGTGTGTACGAGTGAGGGAGAGTTGAGTACAGGATGTGAAGATACCTGTGACATCCATGGAAACATGAGGCTAAAAGTGTGATGTTTCAAGTTCTCAAAATGACAGTGGCTGAAGATATTGCCCATCTGATTTTTGAGTGTTTGCATGTGCTGGGAGACAAATCAGAAGTGGTGCTACAATTGCCGTAATTGTGGCGTATAAGATTAGCCTGTTATTCTGTCCTCCAAAATCATGCTTTTTGCACATACTCAAAGTATATGCCGACCATAACGGGACATAAGGGTTCAAGGCAGTATGGGCTGTGATGCGAAGAGGTTAAGATATGCATGCCCACTCTACATTGAAAATTGATGACATTTCAAAGACATTTTAAGATTTGCCATTTAAGTTGACCCCTGTTTTTGGTGGGATTGTTTTTGAGGCATCAAAGGTCAACTATGGTACCAGATGTTATTGTTCAGGGGGTACTCCAGCAATCCACATATCGCTTGTGGAAGTTGTAAAGATGCTGTGATTTTTCAACACTTCCAGTGTCGGGGGGGGGGGGGAAGGAAGGAAAGTTTAGAGGAGATGTGCGAGGCAAGAGAGGATGGTGAGTGCCTGGAAATCACAGCCGGGGGAGGTGGTGGAAGCAAATACGATAGCGGCGTTTAAGAGGCATCTCGACAAATAAATGAATAGAGAGTTACACACCCCGGAAGTGCAGAAGTTTTAGTTTAGACAGGTATCATGATAGGTCCAGGCTTTGGTGCAGCTGAAGGGCCTGTTCCTGTGCTATGCTGTTCTTTACTCTTTGGTCAGCCCATGGACAGAATAAACTACTTTGGGGACAAAAGAGAAAAGAAATACAGTCTAAAAGGGATGTCTTGATTTATGAAGCCACAATTGAAATCGAAAACTACTACCTGTTTAAAGACCTGGACATACATTATGAAATCTATTTTAAATCTCCATATTGTTTGTTTAAATTTCCAGCTTTTATTGCACTGTTCTATTTATTGACCATTTAACTTAAATTGCTGCTTACTGCTGAATCTTAACTTGAGATGAACAATCCAGTGCGATTGAGAGTAGATAATGCCATTACTGTTGACTCCAATTACCAAGAACAGATTCTCCTTGTGTCGATGTGTCTTCCAAAGACGAGTTGTTCTGCTTTATTTAATATGTTTGCACAAGCCGCCCATTGGCCAAATGTCATGTTTGATCATTATAGAATGATTTTGAGAAGAATAGGAGGGAGAAATTGTTGCCTTTGGCAAGTGAATTGATAACCAGAAGTCATAGGTTTAAAATAATTGGCAAAGGAACTATTGGGGGAATGAGGAGAATTTCTTTTCACACAGAATTGTTGAGGTCAGGAATGCATTATATGAAAGGGTGGTTGGTGATAGTGGATTCAATAGGAACTTTCGAAAGGTAATGAGGTATATACTTGGAGAGGTATGGGGGGAAATCTCAGATATGGGATTAAATTGGACAGCTCTATCAAAGCTCTGGCCCAGGCATGATGAACAGGATGACCTTCGGTCCTGTAAGATTCTACGATTCTATTCAGTGTTAATTAAAATGAAATGTATAAAGAACACAGAAACTTAACTAATCTACTGGAGTTTGAATTGTTTTTGCTGAGTTTGTTTGAATCTGTTCCTTGTACTACTGCTACAAGAACAGAAAGATTATTTAAAAAAACATGCAGAGGAGGTCAAACGTGGTTTCATGATAAGATTGAAAATGTTCCATGACATGTTTTCAGTGATTTATGCCAAATGAAGGTGATCATTCGGCATTCTCGCTGTAGCATTCTCAGTGAATTCTAGTTCTAATTTTTTGTACCTCTTTAATAAATAGGAAAGTTTCTATTATAGAAGGGTCATTTAAAATATATTTTTTGTTTACAGATTAAAGTAAAGTTGCCATTGTTCCAGATGACCATAGATAGGCTGCTTTCCCTTGATGAGGGGCAGAGTGGTGATTTAACCTGAGGAACACCAGACCTCAGGCAAGGGCCAAGGTTGAGAAGGCGAGTCCTTCATGAATAACCTCAGCCGGTACGGGAATTAAACCCAGGCCATCGGTGTCTCTGCATCACCACCCAGCTGTCCAGCCAGCTGAGTTAAATATAACATGCACTTCAACCTAGCCAGTGGTATGTTACTCCAGATCAGCTAAAATGACAAATATGATGGTGAGCCCTTGAAAATGGTTTAGGTGTCAAATGAACAGGCACATCTAGCTGAAGCTCAGCAGCACCTGACAATTGTAGTCCTACCAGAAAAATGTACTTCCCAAGTTTAACATGAACATTACACATCTGCTACCATTATTCACTTGACTCTGGGGATATCATAACTAGCCTGAAGCTGTCCTCACTGGAGTCCGATCCACATGTACTTGCGAACAGACTTTGGAGTGGCTGCTATGATTAATTTCCCTGCCCTAATCAAGGATTGCTCAGGGCAGTTGAGTGCCCCCCCCCCCCCCCCCCCCCCCCCCCGTGACTGTCACCCTGATGCGCACCAGAGGGTGTCCCAGGAGAATTTTCACTAAAGTGCCCAACAAGGTGAGTGTCTCTTGGATGGTGGAGGGTTTTGGAGACAGCTGTGACGGGAAATCAGTGTCATCCCCGGACTCGAGCTCCGGGTGCCCTGGGTTTCTGGTCGAGGGCTCCCGTCTGTGCTGCTGTCCTCGTCACTCGTCGGCCCCATCACCAGCAGGTCCTGCAAGATACGACAAGATGCATGATTAGACTGCGGGCGGGGGATGAGTGGGGGTGATGGAGTTGAGGATGATGTGGGCATGAGGATGGTGTAGGGGTGGTTTTGTGCGGAAGGTGAAAAACGTGTCACGGGGAACCACAACTAAGCGGGGTCTCACTTCCTTGCCTGCGGCCGACCTCCACCCCGGCGATATCCCTTTTTTCTGGTCCGCTGACCACCTCCTGGGTACTCTGCTCTGCAGCGGTGAGGGGCTGCAGGTCTGGCGGTCCCCCTCCAGTTTTCTCCCATTCCCGGCGATTATGGGCAACATTCTCCTTGGGGGAGGCGGGGGAGACTGCAGAAATCGACAGTGTGGGACGGGGGTTGGTGCCAGGGGCACAGTACTGCCTACTCACCCTGGCCGCCCTGAGGAGGTTGTGCAGTTTTTTATGACACTGCTGGCCGGCCTGGACAGTGTTACTCGTGGCACTGACCACCTCTGCCACCTGTGTCCAGATACGGCAAATGGCGGCGACTGGCCTTCTTCCCGGGCCGGCATACAGGGTGTCCTGTCTCTCCCCCATCTTTTCCAGGAGGGTCTTTGAACTTGGTGTCTGTGAACCCTGGTGCTGAGTGTCTTGCTGCCATCTTGCTGGCTGGGATGGTGTGTGTGGGGAATGAAGTGCGGCTGCAGCTCGTCAGCCTCCTGAGTGTCAATCGTGAATCCGGCACCGTTTCTCATTGGAATCGATTGCGTTCCACGTGAGGGCGGGGCCGGTGCTAGCCCCTTAACAGTTCGCTGAATCGGACCCGGTTTTGCTGAAGGGGAAGTCTACAAATCCTGTCCCGGTGTCAACATTTAGTCTCAGCAATGGAGAATCCAGTCACACAGCTGGAATGAAGGTTGAGCTGTAGATTACTGCCGAACTGAATTTATCTTTATGCATTAAAATAGGACATTTATCAATATTTTTTTTCTCACTCCTTACCCTTCCTCACCTGAAGCTGTTGATTTATGTATTGTGGGTGGCAGCGATTCTCTACTCCTGGCTCAAGTGCCTACTCTTGATATGGAAGCTTAAAAATCATAGAATTTACAGTGCAGAAGGAGACCATTCGGCCCATCGAGTCTGCACCGGCTCTTGGAAAGAGCACCCTACCCAAGCCCACACCTCCACCCTAAAGGCAATTTGGACACTAAGGGCAATTTAGCATGGCCAATCCACCTAACCTGCACATCTTTGGACTGTGCAGAAGGAGGTCATTCGGCCCATCGAGTCTGCACTGGCTCTTGGAAAGAGCACCCTACCCAAGGTCAACACCTCCACCCTATCCCCATAACCCACTAACCTCACCCAACACTAAGGGCAATTTTGGACACTAAGGGCAATTTATCATGGCCAATCCACCTAACCTGCACATCTTTGGACCGTGGGAGGAAACCGGAGCACCCGGAGGAAACCCACGCACACACGGGGAGAACGTGCAGACTCCGCACAGACAGTGACCCAAGCCGGGAATCGAACCTGAGACCCTGGAGCTGTGAAGCATTTGTGCTATCCACTATGCTACCGTGCTAACAGTAAAAACTGTTAGCAAGTTACATGATTGTTAAATTATAATGTTGATACACTCATTTCCAACAGAAGGACAGCCTGGCAAATTCTTCTTACCTAGCCCAGCTTACCTAAGCATTCTCCAATGCTTAAGAGGAAGAAATCTTGGCTCATCCAGAACTGAGTGTTGTACATGCAGTCAATATAGCATCATGCCAGGTTTGATGAAGGTACTACACCACTTAGATTTTCCTGCACATTTATTTGGATTAATTCATACAATTCTGTAAGCTAAAAGGTATTCTGGAGTTCCAGACATTTATTCACAAGCAATTAGAAATGTTCCAGTAGAATAAATGTCATGATCTCCCAAAGCAGGGGCTGTTTAGCACAGGGCTAAATCGCTGGCTTTGAAAGGAGACCAAGGCAGGCCAGCAGCACGGTTGAATTCCCGTAACAGCCTCCCCGAACAGGCGCCGGAATGTGGCAACTAGGGGCTTTTCACAGTACCTTCATTTGAAGCCTACTTGTGACAATAAGCGATTTTCATTTCATATGATCTGATCGAGTATTTGTGTTTTGAGCAATTTAGAAGATTTATCGATGACTTTTAAAAATAAATCTTTAGGAATTGTTTTGCAGCTCAACATGAATCTAGGGTTCTTTTTTAAATTTGGAGAACTGGATCTAAGTAACAGGGTGTATAGATTATAACCTTGGAAGATAGCGACATGGAGACAATGGACAGTCAGTGAAGCCAGTACACTTCAGGTTCAAATGCTGCAGTGCTAAACTTGGTGATGCTGTGACACAATGGTTTTTTTTCATCAGATTTTCCGTCATTTGAAAATATATTTAGTTCCATAATACCCAGTATTAGCAATTTGCAAGTTGGAGAATGGCCAGAACAATCCCTGCTTTATATTAACCGGCACTGAATACCACACAGAGCCCTGTTTCAAATTGATTTGACTTGTGTTGAATTCTAATTGACATCAACTGAAAATAGAAATGCTTAAAGTCAGCATTTTACCAACAAAGAGGTCCTTCGAGCATTTATTTGTTGGGCACAGTGCATCGCCCTCCAGTTAATTTCGATATTTTCACAATGCCAGACGTTCCAAATTACTTTTAAGTAGAGAATATTTTGCAGAAAACATATTTTATTGACTTCAAACTTGAACTTCCATTTTAACTAGTTCTAATTTACAATTTTCTTTTAAAAAAAAATCACTTTATGGCTGACCTTAGCAATATTGTAGCGATGAAGCATTGAACTGAGCTCTGGGAACAGTTCCCCCTCCCAACTTTTGGGGAAAAATAAGGGTAGAAAGTAATTAAAGTCCTGCCAATACCAACATGCATCTAATAATAATAATCGCTTATTGTCACAAGTAGCCTTCAGTGAAGTTACTGTGAAAAACCATTTTCCGGCACCCGTTTGGGCAGGCTGGTACGGGAATTGAACCCGCGCTGCTGGCATTGTTCTGCATTACAAGCCAGCTGTTTAGCCCACTGTGCTAAACCATCCCCTAATGCATGACCCATTAGTTTTCACTGACATTCCTTTTTCATCACCCTTAATTCGTATGAAAAATGATGAGTAATTTATTCACCCTGCGGCAATTATTAATGGGAAATTGATATTTCTAAATGATCTTGTACCTTGTAAACAATTGATATATTGTTAGAAAATATTGTTGGGAATGTTTCTTTCCAAACAGTTATCACTCTTTTGAGTGAAGAGGTTCTTCCTGGAACAACTTTTAAATGTACATTTCACTGATTCAAATGTACATCCTCTTGTCCTATGTTTCTGCCTTAATTTAACATTAATGTACCATTACTGCATGGTCTATAAACATGGCTCCAGGGTGTGAATACGCTGTATTCTTAAGTTTCCTTGTAAAATGGTTCAAAACATTTATTTAATGAAAATAATCTGTACGTGTACCATTTTGCATAGGCCTTGTTAATACAGTGCCGACCAGACTTTCAACAGGGGATTGTACTTGGCATGATTCCAAGAGACCACATTGCCAGCAGCAGGGCACAAAGTACCACTCAGTTTTTGTTACAGTCAGCACTTTTAACATGGTTCTAAAAACAGAACGGTAGTTTTAGTGTATGAAGTAACCTTCAGATTCTAAAACTAAATCTAGACCAACTGAACACTGCATATTTATGTATGATTCTCTGATGTAAGGGTACCATAAAAGGAGGTTTACTTGCACATCTAGCTGAAATGCTTAGCTTGTGTATTCAGTGTTTCTGAAAATGGGCATCATTGCAGGAGAGGGGGTCGAATTGTTGGTCTCTAAAACAGCCCTAGAGTAGGCTATGTTCCACTTGCCATATTTTTTCATTTTCAATGTAATGCAATAATCTTGGGACAAAATGAAGTTGAATACCTATCTTAAACCCACACTGTTTGTTTATAGACCCTGAATGATGCCACAGATTTGCTTTAACTCATTCATTTCATTGTGTTTGCTTTGGAAGAAGACCTTGGCATTTGAATTACCTACAGTCCCCAAAACCTCATGGTAACTGTAGGCATGTGTTTGGGTAACAAAATACAATCAAGTTGCATTTCTTTGCAAGAATATGGTTTGCAGCGCAACTTTAATTGTCCTTCGTTAAGAAGGACATTAGAATATTTTACAGGAAAATAATTTCATTGAGTTTGTTACGTATATTTCAAAAGCAATAGGCTCACTATTAAGGATATAATTATTTGCTACGGCTCCAGATAAACCCAATTACATTTTCTTTTATCTATACAAAGCGATTTTAATGAAGAAATCAAACTTCTGTTTTTGAGCTTTATCATGAATATCACATAAATATATTTCAAGAAAATTATGGGTGAAAATGGTGCATTCTTTTTATTTTATTTGATTTTAATCCAGTTAGATAATTGTGTTATAGTTTCACTATTCCTGTAAGGCATTGGGCAATCTGTGTGTTGACAGATTGCAGCTAGTAATAGGTCTCATTCAATCATAGAGAACTAACTGGAAATGCTGTCTCATCCTTTGTGAGACAGGTCTGTCATTTCTGACAATGTGACCTCATGACTATTTTATTGATTGTGATGTTTATGGGTCCATATAAATCTGACTGATTTAAGAACTGAGCTTCTGGTGGTTCTCTACTTCTAAAGCTCGGTCCTTTAGCAAGCAAAAGGCAGTTAGATTAAATGGTGAAGAATTTACAATGCAGCAAGGTGATTCATTGTCACTTAGCAATTGATTGCATCCTTTTCCACATTCCGCCAAAGAGACTTCCTATTATCATATGTTCTTAGAATTTTCTCAGTCGGCCATATATATACTGCAGTAAGTAGATGTTTTAATAACTATCTGAATTGCACAATCATCAAACTACTTTATATGTTTTTGCGTGATTCCTCTTTGGAAATTCAGATTTTGAGACTGGTCTTGCATAAATTTTTTAAAAATGTACAAATTGGCTTAGGATTCAATAAATTCTCCAACATGAGAACTCCTGACCTACTTAATAGGTTAGAACGGTACAGTGCCTGTGATGTAAGCACACTGTGTTGAATTTTGGAAATTGCTTAATAGCACGCTAAAGAGGCATCTACAATCTAAGGAATGTAAACTGTTTAAATTTTACATCTGTTTAAATTTCATAACCGTATTAAATGTAGATGACATGATGCAGTTCTGTAAATTAAGAGATGAATAAAGACAATTATAAGCTGAACCCCTAGACGTTTTAAAGAAAAGTTTGGTTTTAAAAGTATCATAATATTTTCCAGATGTTTTAATATTATACGCATTCCATCATAGACATTGATCGACTAGAATGGAGTAATACATACATTTCAGAGTTTGGTAAAGTTGCACTCAGTTCGCCCACTTTTTTTGCTTTGCTTGAAACAAACCTGATATCAAATAAGGACAATATCTTTATTATCCTAAGTTTGCATTTGCACACAGCTAAATTTGCTACATTTACAGAAACCAACGTTCACACCACAGCAATATAATCTAGCTCACACTGATTACAGACACAGTAATGAATCCTGTTGTAATTTTACTGAAAGGATTGTTTTTACTGATAACTTCTTGTGGCTTAAAGGCCAGGATGCAAGAAGCACTGAAGTAAAAAAAAAACAATTACTTTATTTTTCCATTTTGCTGTCTTGAAAACTAAGTGTGCATCAACTCTGATTTATCTTAGCTGCGTTTCCTGAGGGTGAGTAAATTAATTTAAAACAAAGATGCGTTTGGAAATTTTTAAACCAATATTTGGACCACTTGGATTTGCAGCCTTAAAACGATAGGAAAAAATAACTCCTGCAATATTTATCTTAAATAAGTATAAAGCTATTAATTTAGTGACTGTCTCATGCTAGGTAATAGAACATCGTTCTCTGAACAGTGTCCGCACCAAGTTATCTGGAATTAGAACATAAGAACATAAGAACTAGGAGCAGGAGTAGTCCATCTGGCCCCTCGAGCCTGCTCCACCATTCAATGAGATCATGGCTGATCTTTTGTGGACTCAGCTCCACTTTCCGGCCCGAACACCATAACCCTTAATCCCTTTATTCTTCAAAAAACTATCTATCTTTATCTTAAAAACATTTAATGAAGGACCCTCTACTGCTTCACTGGGCAAGGAATTCCATAGATTCACAACCCTTTGGGTGAAGAAGTTCCTCCTAAATTCAGTCCTAAATCTACTTCCCCTTATTTTGAGGCTATGCCCCCTAGTTCTGCTTTCACCCGCCAGTGGAAACAACCTGCCCGCATCTATCCTATCTATTCCCTTCATAATTTTATATGTTTCTATAAGATCCTTCCCATATCCTTCTAAATTCCAACAAGTACAGTCCCAGTCTACTCAAGCTCTCCTCGTAATCCAACCCCTTCAGCTCTGGGATTAACCGAGTGAATCTCCTCTGCACACCCTCCAGTGCCAGTACGTCCTTTCTCAAGTAAGGAGACCAAAACTGAACACAATACTCCAGGTGTGGCCTCACTAACAATTATACAATTATACAATTGCAGCAGAACCTCCCTAGTCTTAAACTCCATCCCTCTAGCAATGAAGGACAAAATTCCATTTGCCGCCTTAATCACCTGTTGCACCTGTAAACCAACTTTTTGCGACTCATGCACTAGCACACCCAGGTCTCTCTGCACAGCAGCATGTTTTAATATTTTATCATTTAAATAATGATCCCTTTTGCTGTTATTCCTACCAAAATGGATAACCTCACATTTGTCAACATTGTATTCCATCTGCCAGACCCTAGCCCATTCACTTAACCTATCCAAATCCCTCTGCAGACTTCCAGTATCCTCTGCACTTTTTGCTTTCCCACTCATCTTAGTGTCGTCTGCAAACCTGGGCACATTGCCCTTGGTCCCCAACACCAAATCATCCATGTAAATTGTGAACAATTGTGGGCCCAACACTGATCCCTGAGGGACACCACTAGCTACTGATTGCCAACCAGAGAAACACCCATTAATCCCCACTCTTTGCTTTCTATTAATTAACCAATTCTCTATCCATGCTACTACTTTCCCCTTAATGCCATGCATCTTTATCTTATGCAACAACCTTTTGTGTGGCACCTTGTCAAAGGCTTTCTGGAAACCCAGATATGCCACATCCATTGGCTCCCCGTTATCTACCGCACTGTTAATGTCCTCTAAAAATTCCACTAAATTAGTTAGGCACGACCTGCCCTTTATGAACCCATGCTGTGTCTGCCCAATGGGACAATTTCCATCCAGATGCCTCGCTATTTCTTCCTTGATGATAGATTCCAGCATCTTCCCTACTACCGAAGTTAAGCTCACTGGCCTATAATTACCCGCTTTCTGCCTACCTCCTTTTTTAAACAGTGGTGTCACGTTTGCTAATTTCCAATCCGCCGGGACCACCCCAGAGTCTAGTGAATTTTGGTAAATTATCACTAGTGCATTTGCAATTTCCCTAGCCATCTCTTTTAGCACTCTGGGATGCATTCCATCAGGGCCAGGAGACTTGTCTACCTTTAGCCCCATTAGCTTGCCCATCACTACCTCCTTGGTGATAACAATCCTCTCAAGGTCCTCACCTGTCATAGCCTCATTTCCATCAGTCACTGGCATGTTATTTGTGTCTTCCACTGTGAAGACCGACCCAAAAAACCTGTTCAGTTCCTCAGCCATTTCCTCATCTCCCATTATTAAATCTCCCTTCTCATCCTCTAAAGGACCAATATTTACCTTAGCCACTCTTTTTTGTTTTATGTATTTGTAGAAACTTTTACTATCTGTTTTTATATTCTGAGCAAGTTTACTCTCATAATCTATCTTACTCTTTTTTATAGCTTTTTTAGTAGCTTTCTGTTGGCCCTTAAAGATTTCCCAGTCCTCTAGTCTCCCACTGATCTTTGCTACTTTGTATGTTTTTGCCTTCAATTTGATACTCTCCCTTATTTCCTTAGATATCCACGGTCGATTTTCCCTCTTTTTACCGTCCTTCCTTTTTGTTGGTATAAACCTTTGCTGAGCACTGTGAAAAATCACTTGGAAGGTTCTCCACTGTTCCTCAACTGTTTCACTATAAAGTCTTTGCTCCCAGTCTACCTTAGCTAGTTCTTCTCTCATCCCATTGTAATCTCCTTTGTTTAAGCACAAAACACTAGTGCTTGATTTTACCTTCTTACCCTCCATCTGTATTTTAAATTCCACCATATTGTGATCGCTCCTTCCGAGAGGATCCCTAACTATGAGATCCTGAATCAATCCTGTCTCATTACACAGGACCAGATCTAGGACCGCTTGTTCCCTCGTAGGTTCCATTACATACTGTTCTAGGAAACTATCGCGGATACATTCTATAAACTCCTCCTCAAGGCTGCCTTGACCGACCTGGTTAAACCAATCAACATGTAGATAAAATCCCCCATGATAACTGCTGTACCATTTCTACATGCATCGGTTATTTCTTTGTTTATTGCCTGCCCCACCATAATGTTACTATTTGGTGGCCTATAGATTACTCCTATCAGTGACTTTTTCGCCTTACTATTCCTGATTTCCACCCAAATGGATTCAACCTTATCCTCCATAGCACCGATGTCATCCCTTACTGCTGCCCGGATGACATCCTTAAATAACAGAGCTACACCACCTCCCTTACCATCCACTCTGTCCTTCCGAAAAGTTTGATACCCTCGGATATTTAACTCCCAGTCGTGACCATCCTTTAACCATGTTTCAGTAATGGCCACTAAATCATAGTCATTCACGATGATTTGCGCCATCAACTCATTTACCTTATTCCGAATACTACGAGCATTCAGGTAAAGTACACTTATGTTGGCTTTTTCACCTCTGTTCTGAATCTTAACACCTCGATCAGTAACCTCGCCTAAGTTATATTTCCTCTTAACCTTTCTCCTAATTTTCCTTGTCGTTGAACCCATATCTTCATGTAACAACCTGCCGCGTCGCTTACCATTAATGTTTTCACTTCCCGTTTTATTTCTTTTAGTATTCCTGGTCCTATTCACTGAGCTCCCCTCAGTCACTGAACCTTGTACTGTCGCCCTTTTTGATTTTTGACTATGGCTTCTCTGCCTTACACTTTCCCCCTTACTGCCTTTTATTTCTGTCCCTGTTTTACTACCTTCCAACCTCCTGCATCGGTTCCCATCCCCCTGCCACATTAGTTTAAACTCCCCCCAACAGCTCCAGCAAACACCCCACCCAGGACATCGGTTCCAGTCCTGCCCAGGTACAGACCGTCTGGTTTGTACTGGTCCCACCTCCCCCAGAACTGGTTCCAATGTCCCAGGAATTTGAATCCCTCCCTCTTGCACCATCTCTCGAGCCACGCATTCATCCTCTCTATCCTGACATTCCTACTCTGACTAGCTCGTGGCACTGGTAGCAATCCTGAGATTACTACCTTTGAGGTCCTATTTTTTAGTTTAACCCCTAGCTCCCTAAATTCAGCTTGTAGGAGCTCGTCCCGTTTTTTACCTATATCGTTGGTGCCTATGTGCACCACGACAGCTGGCTGTTTCCCCCCCGCCCCCCCCCCCCTAGTTGAGGTATTGATCAGATTAGTTGCCTGGCCCTCCTGACTCATCAGTGGATATTTCAATTTTACAAACCAGTTCCCCTCTTGTTTTTTGTGGGATTGCCCAGCTCTCAACTATTCTAGGCAAGCTAAACAAAATGCCCTGCAACATTTTCAGATATTCCTCTCCTCCTGAGCAGGCACAACAAATAATTTTTTTAAGGAATTGAACTCTATAATTGTAGTGCTTCCTAAAAGATCATCGAGATGGAAGTGGCAAATTATCCATTTCACTTGCGTGTTTTAATCATAATCTCTAAAAATGTACATAAAGATTTTCTCTTTTCCTCATCTTTTGAGCACGGCCCTTTGCTTGGGCATTGGTCTTCACATGACCCTAGGTCCTGAGTGTTGATGGGATGTTCGACTGTGAAGGGCATCTAACATTTTGCCCAATCCTGTCCTCACCCAACCTCCATGCATGTGCAATTCCTACAATGGTCACTACATTACAGTCAATTGCCTAAGATTACAATAGTAGTTAGCCGTGAGGAATGTTCAAGTTTGGGTGTTATGCGACTCTAACTTGAGTTATAAAAGAATTGCATTTATGCACAGCTTTTCATGACCACCAGATGTCTCAAAATGCTTTACAGCCAACAAAGGACTTGTTGAAGTGTAATCTTTACTGTAACGTAGGAAACCTAGCAGCCAATTTGTGCTCAGCAAGCTCCCACAAACAGCTACATGGCAATGAGCAGTTAAAATGTTTGTAATTGAGGAATAGATATTGGTCAGGACGTTGGGAATACCTCCCTTGCTGTTCTTTTAAATAGCACCATGGGATCTTTTACATCCACCTAAGCAGACAGATTGGACCCTGGGTTTAATATCTCATCCAAAAAACAGTGGGGGGGGGAGAGGAGATTTGTGCCCAATTGTTCACTCGCGGCCATAACAACAGGATTTGCGACGGGAAGATCTTCCCAGCCCTGTGCCAGTGGGGTATTCAGTTTGGGTGTGAACCTGATTACCATCAATTTGAATGTATTTAAATATGCCTAAACAGCATGGGTGGGATTCTTCGGAAACCGTCGGGGTGGGCAACTCCAGCGGGAAGGAGTGGCGTGAACCACTCCGGCGTCGGGCCGCCCCGAAGGTGCGGAATCCTCCGCAACCTCAGGGGATAGGCTGGCGCCGGAGTGGTTTGCGCCTCGCTGGCCGGCGTGGAAGGGGCTTGGCACCATGCCAACCGGTGCCGAAGTGCCTCCGCCGGCCTGCGCGAGTTGCCGCATGCGTGAGAGCGCCAGCGTGGGCTGGCGTCATCCCAGTGCATGTGCAGTGGGGGGGGGGGTTCATCTCCACGCCAGCCATCGCGGACCATTACACCGGCCGGCGCGGAGGAATAGAGTGCCCCCACGGCACAGGCCCGCCCGCGGATCGGTGGGCTCCGATCGCGGGCCAGGCCACCATGGGGACACCCCTCCCGGGGCCAGATCCCCCCGAAGACCCCGGAGGCCGCCCACGGAGCCAGATCCCACCGGCAAATACCTGTCGTAACATACGCCGGCGGGACCCGCCGAAAGTGGGCGGCCACTCGGCCCATCGCGGGCCAGAGAACCGCTGGGGGGGCCGCTGCCTGTGGCCGCCGACCGCCGCGATTCCCGCCCCGCCAAATCCCTGGCGCCGGAGAATTCGGCAGCCGGCGGGGGCGGGATTACGCCCCCCCCCCAATTCTCCGACCCGAGACACTTGGCCATATTTTTGGGAACATTCTACCCAGCATCTCCAACAGGACAGCACTCTCTCAGTGCTACTTTTGTGCTCAAGCTCTGGAGTAGAACTTGATTCAATGAGTATGTGATTCAAAGGTGAGAGTACTACCAACCCAGCAATGGCTGCCTGGTAACACCTAGATTTGTATGAAAGTCTGGAGGGCTGATGGTGGAATGGTATCTGTAAAGTTCCAGGCGATGACTGAAAGAAAGACTCCGGTTTATTTTACCTCCTATTATGCAACCCCTCCTCCCCAAAAAGTCTCCCTTGAGGCCTTTGGCTTAAGGGTGTAGATTCTTCACTCATCTAGGGAGATCATTCTCGGGTGAGGCCACAGAGACTCTTGAAGTTGTAGAAACCGTGGCTGCCGGTTCAGGTTATAACACCCCCCCCCCCCCCCCCCCCCCCCCCCACCTCCCCAAGTCTGACATGTCTTCCATCTCGATGGCAGGAGGGGGGAGATCTTTCGCCTGCTTTGCACGGGGCTGTCTCTTTAGCGTCCGCTGTTCTGGGCCCGGAGGCATGTAACGAACCGGGGAGCGACACTTGCGGGCCGAACGTCTGGTTGTTTCCTCTGTGCTTGGCCCAGCGGCTGTCACCAGATCCATTTCGACTGCTGTTGGCAAAGTCTCCATGTCCGTTCTGGGTCGGATGAGTCGACCTCCCGCATTTCCAAGTTGAGGGGCTCATCCGCCTCACTGGGTATCCACTGGGGAGGAGGTGGCGTAGCGGAATTGTCACTGGACTAGTAATCCAGAGACCCAGAGTACTCTGGGGTCCCAGGTTCAAATCCTGCCACTGGAGATGGTGAAATTGGAAATCAATAGAAATCGGGAATTAAAGTTTAGTGATAGTGATATGTCCTTTAGGGAAGGAAATCTGCCATCCTTACCTGGTCTGGTTGACATGTGACTCCAGACCCACATCAATGTGGTTGACTCTCAACTATCCCTCAAGGATGATTAGGGATGGGCAATAAATGCTGGCACAGCCTGTGATGCCCACATCCCATGATAAAAGAAAAAGGAGGCTGCTCTGGAGGAAGAGGCACCACCAGTCGTAAGGACTTTGATTTGTACTCGAGAATTCTTTTCCACTTGAACGGAATATGAGACCAGCCCTGATCGCTTTATTGTCTCTGGGATCCACAACACCCCATCGCTAGAAATTCACTGATGGGTCTGTGTCGCCGTGTTTCAGAGTGTCTCTGTAGAGCTTGGGATGTCGTCGTGGTCATGCGGTGGAGGTCCATCCACTTCGAATGAGCATCCACGATAAGTAAAATCCATGTGGAGTCGGGACCATGATCGGTTTGGCCACTTCCACAGGTGGAGTGTTGCTGCAGGGGGTAGCTTCTGGTGTTCTGGCACCGTGTTAATTGCTTTGTCAAAGTTTCAATGTTCGGGTCTAATCCAAGCTACCGTACATAACTGCGGGCCAACAGCTTCATCTTTGAGACTCCCCAGGTGTCCGTTATGGAGACCTTGTACGATTGCTCCCTGGCCTCGCTCGGCCATAATCACCTGGGAGCCCCACAGCAGGATGCCATCTACCACACTGAGTTCAGTCACCTTTGTAGTGAATGCGCGCACATCTTCCGGAAGAGCATGATATTAGGGGCTGGTTTAGCACAGGGCTAAATCGCTGGCTTTGAAAGCAGACCAAGGCAGGCCAGCAGCACGGTTCAATTCCCGCACCAGCCTCCCCGAACAGGCGCCGGAATGTGGCGACTTGGGGCTTTTCACAGTAACTTCATTTGAAGCCTACTTGTGACAATAAGCGATTTTCAATTCATTTTTCTTTCATGTTGGGCTCCGTACAGCACTATGTGGCAGACACCGGCCAACAGTGGGTCTGTCTGAATCCAAGCCTTCACCTGGGTTGTTGTAACTGGCAAGGAGTCCATAAAGTGCAAGGTTGCAATTACCTCATCTGACGTGACGGGCTTCGGCGGCTGGTGGGCAAAGGGAGGGCGTCTGTGTGCAGAATCTTCATTCCCGGACGATGTTCTAACACATATTCATAGGCTGACAGGAGCAGCGCGCAGCGCTGAATGCGGGCGGACGCCATGGAGGGGGCGGGGGGATTCCCTGCCCCCCGAGGGGCTTATGGTCCATATAGTCCGTAATTGTATGCCTGTTTACGTATTGGTGGAATCGCTTCACCTCCAGCACCAACGGCAAACCCTCCTTTTCAATTTGCGTGTAGTTCCGCTCCGCTGCTGCCAGGGTGCGTGAGGCAACGCAATGGGCCGTTTCATTCCTTCATCCATTTGGTGCGCCAAAACAGCCCGAAGCCATAAGGTGAAGCATCACAGGTTAACATCAAGGCCTTGGATGGGTCAAAATGAGTCAGCAGATGCAAGGACGAGAGCCATTGCTTTACCTCGTTGAACGCCATCTGTTGCGGTGAGTCCCCAAATCATCGCTGGCTCTTCTTTAGCAACAGATGCAGTGGGGCCAACACGTTGCCAAATTTGGAATGAACTTGCCATAATAGATGATTAGGCCCAAAGGCCCAAGAAAGAGCAGAGTTCTGTAGGATCCTTTGGCACGGAGGCCTGTCGGATTACTCGTGTCTTGTCGTCCACTGGGTGCAAGCCATTGCGGTCCACCCTGTAACCAGGTAGACCATTTCTTTTGTGTGAATTACAAACTTTTCGCACTATAGGCGGATCCCGACTGCCTCGAACTGACGTAGTAAGTGCTCCAGGTTCTTCATGTGTTTACCGTCGGCCGAACTGGTGGTCAACACATCGTCAAGGCAAATTGCGATTTGTGATAATCCCCGGATAATGTTCTCAGGATAAAGGTCCCACCGGCGTGAACTGTCATTTCGCCCTAGTGTTTTGTAAATTGAGTGCCATGGGCATTTAAATATGATTTGGATAGGCAGTGAAGAAATATGGTAAGATTCTGCACAATAAACTACACATTGAGGTACATGGAATTGAAGATGCTCATTGTAATGTGGGTTAGATGGGAGGAGTCCAGATTAGTAATAAAAGGAGTGACTCTCAGGATATTACAAGCGTTGTTTCTCAAGAATCTATAAGGGAAGTTATAAGGTTTTCACTATATATACATATGTATATTATGTATTTATTTAGAATGATTTTGATGGTGAAATCTCCAAGTTAATAATATGTTAGGAGACATAGTAAGTTGTGAGGATGGGAGCAGAAGGCTACAAAGGGATATTTTGAGTGGGCAAAAACTAGAGCAAATTGAAGAACTTCTCTTGGCGTTCAAGATGTTGAGGCACCCGAAGGTTCTTTACAGCCAATGAAGTATTTTTGTTGTGTAGTCATTCCTGTAATGTACGAAACATGGGCCGAAATCCTCCGTCTGTGCCCATTGGCGGGATCTCCTGGTCCCATCAATGGCGACACCCTGTACACAGCAAAGGGCCCGGAATAATCCCGCCATCGCCCAATAGCGGGCTGCCTTCACCACCGCAAAACATGGAGGGGGGGGTGAAATTCCACTCTTGATAGTCAATTTATGTACGTACAAGAAACAACCAAAAACAGCAGTGCAATAATAAACAGATAATGTATTTTTAAGGTGTAATTATTGACCCGGGCACCAGGGGATAGCTCCCTAGCTCTTCTTTGAAAAGTGCCATGAGTTATTTTATATTCACCAGAGGCCAGATGAGACCTTAGTTTAATGTCTCATCTGAAAGATGACACCTCCAACAGTCTGGCATTCCCGCAGTATTTGTATGTTAGCCGAGATATTGTGCTCCAGTCTCTACAGTGCAACTTGATACATAACCTTCTGCCACTAGTAAGATTGCCATCTCTGAGCTATGGCTGACACCTGGCAGATGGAGTCAATATAGGTAAGTGTGAGGTTATCCACTTTGGAGCGGAGAAAGGCACATCAGATCATTATCGAAATGGTGAGAAGAGCAAAGAGATTTAGGTGTCTGTGTACACCAATCACAAAGCTAGTGCAGCTAATACCTAAATGACATGTTGGCCTTTATATCCAGTGCGTTGGAATTCAAAACCAAGGGTGTAATGGCCCAGTTCTACAAAACCTTAGTCAGACTTCATCTGAAGTAACGTATTCAGTTTTTAGCACCGAACCTCGGGAAAGATAACTTGACCTTGGTAGGAATACAGCAGAGAGTCACCAGATTGATGCCAGGATGGTGATTATAAGGCCACATGTTCCATAAACTTGGCTACCATTCCCTTGAATTTAGAAGGTTGAGAAGTGATGTAATAGTGGGTGGCACAGTGGTAGGCACTGCTGTTTACGGCGCTGAGGATCCGAGTTTGATCCCGGCCTGAGTCACTGTCCGTGTGGAGTTTGCACATTCTCCCCATGTCTGTGTGGGTTTCACTCCTACAACCCAAAGATGTGCAGGGTAGGTGGATTGCCCACGCTAAATTGCTCATTAATTGGAAAAAATAATTAGGTACTCTAAATTTAAAAGAAGCAAAGTGATGTAATAGATGTGCTTAAAATGTTGAAGTAATTCTATAGGGCACTTCCTCTGGCAGGGAGTCCAGAACCATAGGGCATTTACTTCAAATTAGAGCTAGACCATTCAGCGGTGAAAATTCAATTGTTTACACAAATCGTAGAATGGAAATCTGGAACTCCCTTCCCCAAAATATTGTGGATGGTGGGTTAAATAAAATTTTCAAGAGATTGAGATCAATAGATGTTTGTTAGGTAAGGCTATAAAGGAGAATAGACTATATGGAAAAAAATGAATAAATGGAGTTGAGGTGCAGCTGACCTTATTGAATGGTGGAACAAGCTTGAGGGATTGATTTACCTATTACTTGCATGTTCCTATATGTAGACAAGGCATTAAACTGCAATCTATCTGTACTGATCAGACATCAAACAAGGATCCCTCTCTGCCATTTTGACTTGAAGATAAGTTGTTGATCAGTCCAGTATGGAGTTGTGGACAAAATCAAAACTCCTTTTGCTTATTCTTTCTTTTATGCTTGATCTGTAGCCAGACATAAAACAAAACAAAGGTGCACAGGATGTGGGCATTGCTGGCATTTAATCGCCCATCCCTGAGGGCATTTAAGAGCCAACCATATTACTGTGGATCTGGAGTCACATCTAGGCCAGACCAGGGAAGGACGGCAGATTTCCTTCGTTAAAGGACATTAGTGAACCAGATGGGTTTTTACAACAATCACTTTTTAAATTTCAGGTTTTTATTGGATTCAAATTTCACCATCTGCCGTGACATTCGAATCCCGATGCCCAGAGCATTACCCTGAAGGTCTCTGGGTTATTAGTCCAGCGATTGTGCCACTGCCTCCCACAATTCATTTGATTTGAATGACGGCTGGGAAATGTTATACAAATCCATGTGATCAGGCACCTGTTTCTGAACTCACAGCAGCTCTCAAAAATAAACCGGGATGTCAGATAACTCTCATTGTGACAAGTGCTGCGATTAATACTTTAGTGGTTAATTGTTCTTCAGGGGATAAATATACGCTTGGATCATTAACCTGGATTTTATGGTGCTAATGATTTTATAGTACTAAACACTGTCAGTGTTCACCACTGTTATTGCACTGAAACTGGGAGCATCCTTGGGGGCCCGCACATGTGCAGAGTAATGTGGAAATCTGGATTTGCAGTCTATTAAAAAAACTTTATATTTGTGGAATGTCAGATTTCTCTAATTATAATAAAAGTGCACATTTAAATAACTTTTTAAAAAAGTTTGATTATCTTTTATTTTGGTTCTGTCTTAATCCAATCATTACCATTCAACACAAAAATGAAAGATAATCAACACTTCAGTGTGATTGGCCGCTTGCCGGGATTGCTAACATCACTGCTGTTGAATGCTTGGAGATCTCAGTTTAAACTGCCAATGGGAAAGGGGAAATCCAGATTACAGAGATCATGAGATGTTTGGCTAGCTTTGAGGTCAGCCATATTCTTCTGTTGCTGACTGTAAAATCTAGCAGTACAGTAGAGTTGTATCTTAACTTTTGCACTATTCTCATGAACAGTGCTCCCATGTGGAGGAGCTTGGGTATACAGTTTGTTCATTGTGCATGTAATATTAACTAATTCTGTAATATTAACTAATTCTGTATCATTTTGCTCCAATTTGTCTCCACCTTCTTCTGAACACGTTGATGTCCAAAATGTGTCGAATTTTGTGAAGGTTGTAGTCACCCCACAATATATTGCCCATGAGCATGTTACTCGTCTTTTAACAACAAAACCGTCTCGGCTCTCAATCCACTTTTAAATACAGTTGTACTCAGGATACACATGTGAATCTTTATGTTGAATGGCAGTAGGCTATTTCATCATGGAAGATATCACAACAAAGCCCCTTCCTGTCTTCACCAAACACCTACATGTGCACATTCGCAGTCTGGTTACCCGTATAATCAGGATTGAAAGCTTGGTCAATTCTTCTCTTCTCTAGTACAAATTAACTGGCCAAATATTCTTCCTTGCTACGGCAGAGATCACCAACGTAATGTAATGTTTACATATAAAACTATCCTTCCTGTTGTAAAGATGCCGTCTCTAACTGGGTGTAGAACCACTTGAGCAGCTACTAGTTTCTCACCCAAGTGATCATTTCTTATCCGTAGGACCATTGTTAATATTGCAAATGCCGTGCCAATTGAGTGCATTGTCTGGTTGCGATTAAGAGCCGCTGACACTAATTAAGGAAAGGTTTGGGCACATATGTAAGAACATAAGAACTAGGAGCAGGAGTAGGCCATCTGGCTCTTCCGAGCCTGCTCCGCCATTCAGTGAGATCATGGCTGATCTTTTGTGGACTCAGCTCCACTTTCCCACCCGAACACCATAACACTTTATTTCTTTATTCTATCTATCTTTATCTTGCCCCCCCCCCCCCAAATCCTTCTAAATTCCAATGAGTACAGTCCCAGTCTACTCAACCTCTCGTCGTAATCCAACCCCTTCAGCTCTGGCATTAACCTAGTGAATCTCCTCTGCACACCCTCCACAGTCAGCACATCCTTTCTCAGGTAAGGAGACCAAAACTGAACATAATACTCCAGGTGTAGCCTCACTTACACCGTATGCAGTTGCAGCATAACCTCCCTAGTCTTAAACTCCACCCCTCCAGCAATGAAGGACAACACTCCATTTGCCTTCTTAATCACCTGTAAACCAACTTTTTGCGACTCATGCACTAGGACACCCAGGTTCCTCTGCACAGCAGTATGCTTTAATATTTTATCATTTAAATAATAATTCCTTTTGTTGTTATTCCTACCTCACATTTGTCAATATTGTATCCCATCTGCCAGACCCTAGCCGATTCACTTAAACTATCCAAATCCCTCTGCAGACTTCCAGTATCCTCTGCACTTTTTGCTTCACCACTCATCTTAGTGTCGTCTGCAAACTTGGACACATTGCACTTTGTTCCCAACTCCAAATCATCTATGTAAAGAATCAGTTTCTACCTGTATGTGGGGAAAATAATCTGCACGTGTGTTATACTGGATTTATGAATAAACCTATGTTGAAGACAGATTGACTCCAGCTTCTTTCTTTGCCAGATGGATGTGCACCGCATTAGCAGCCATTCCCCTTGTGAGGAGTATCACAGCCGATGCTGATACTGTATTCACCCAATATATATGATGATTATACCTGTTTTTCAGCAGTGAATTGTAACTTAGAGGGAGATCTCTCTCTCTCTCTTAACCTCCTCCCCCATCAAATCCGAGGAATGCTGAGGAATATTAAGGTGCCCCTACCACTGACTCTTGTGGTGATCAGTTAACTCAGCATAGAATGAGAATTAAATGTGGAACCTTTCTTGGTCTGTGTACCTCAGTTCCACGCTGATGAAAACTATGCTATCAAGGAACTGAAACTAATTATTTAAGTGACATAACCTGTCAAGAAAATGTTTAGCTGTAATGTTATTCAGAGAAACTTTGCAGTACATCTTGTACTGTACTCCACTATAAGGTTCTTTATAGACTTGCTGGCACTATGTCAAGAACTGCCTCTCCATTAAAGCAAAACTGCGTGGTTTCTGACATTGAGATGAATAATTTCCTTCAATATAATGCTGGCATTGAATCAAACTACGTATTGATGTCAGTAATCTGGTCTTCATCTGCTAGGTAGTTTTGTGGTCACAGGTAGGGGAGGGCTACTTTGATTTGCAATGGATAATGTGTGCTTTGCTATTTAAGAAAAGGTCCCGATAAGTAAATTCAGAACATTGGCTCGATCGTTAGTGTAATCTGCTAAAAGAACTTGATCAAAAACACTACGTCACACAGGCATGTATGATCGGGGTCAGCGAACACTGCAGCTGCAAAGTGTAGCCTGTGATTTTTAAGCTGTAAACATTTGTGATGCTTGCTGTGAATGTTGTTTGATTAGCTTTGTTTTTTTAGATTTGTTTTCACGGCTGTGCTATTTTTAGCTTGGTGGCAGCAGCCAGATCAAAGGGTACACTGGTTGCTAAAGGTACTGAGCAAGCAAAATTTACAACTGACATGCATGTCACAGCCTAGAACTGGTTCTGGAACACTCAGTGAATGTATTACCAAAGCCTGTAGTTTGAATCCAATTTTACCATTGTAGGCCGTGAGGATTTAGTAAGCCATTTCAGATAAACATGGATTGGGAAATCGATATCTAGGGTTGGCAGGAATTGGAATCAGGGGCCCACACCAGCTCTCTTGGCTCTGAAGCCAAGTGGAACAAATGAAACTCACAAGCTGTAGTGCTTTGCTGCATCGCCATGTCAAACCGCATTGTTCTGGGTATTTTCAGATGCTTCGTGGATGTTGAATATTTAGGAAAGCCTCTATAGAATCAAAGAATCACTCTGTGACTTTAATTTGTGTTTGGTTTGCTTGCAGATCCCCTGCCCCTCTGATCAAAATGGAGTATAATCTGGGATTCTGGAAATCCACCAGTAATGGCTTCAGCCCACAAGATTTTTTCCATGATGTTTCTACATCTGTTTCCCCCACCTTTGCTCATCACTTTGCATATCGTCGGGAATCTGAGGATGGAAAATTGGCAGATGCTTACAAAGCAGGTGGCACTATTCGGGTTTACTTACCAAACAAGCAGCGCACCGTGGTAAATTTTTGTTACATTATGTAGAAGCCAAATAATAGGAAAAGATTTTCTTCCTCTGGAATTTAAGATTTTCTGTAAAGGGTTATTGGTTTTTAAGTAACCATTTGATTTTGCTCATCGTGTATTTCCTGCAGTAACATTCGTTAAACTAATTAGTATCTGCATAGTAATGCGATCTCACAGTGCTAGAAGAATGAGGGCAGGTTAGTATTACATAAATGCTTCCATTTAATATAGTGCTTGACTTGGATAATTGAAATATAATTGTGTAGCTCAAGCTGGGGAGAACCTGATTCTTGGCCAGAATGGTATAAGATTTAGTACGAAAGCTGAACTTGGGACTGGTAGATAGGAATGTCTTCTTCTTAAAGAATAGGGCAAAAGGAAAAGTGTAGAATCTAGGATTCAATTGTATCACTGGTTATTTGATCCTTGAATAACACTGAAGGCAGTCCTGAGGAAAAACCATGTCACCAAGACGACTCTTTTTCCGAGCTCATGCTTACTAGTTGGTTAGAAAAAGGTGTTGTGTGAGAGGACTGACAGATAGTTAATGTTATTCCTATATTTAAGAAGAAGGATGGAACATATCCAGGGAATTAACATTGGTCATGAACAATAATGGACTCTCTTCCAAGGGAGAGAAGAAAAGAACATTTAGAAACATTGGGTGGGATTTTCTGGCCCCACCTACTGGTGGGATCGTCTGAAAGTCAATGGGTTGCCGCATCTCTGCTCTCCACCCCCTCCCCCCCCCCCCCCCCCCCCCACTCCCTCCCAAACACACACACACACACACAAAACCAACTGGCCCTGCCACACTGAGGTCAGAAAGTCCTGGCCATAAAATAGCTTGAATTTTAAACGGTAAAATCTTACTTGACCAAACCCATTGATTCTGGTGACTGGTGGTGATTTAACCTGAGGATCACCACACCTCCGGTGAGAGGCAAGGTTGAGAAGGCGAGGCCTTCATTAATAACCTCAGACACTATGGGAATTGAACCCACGTTACTGGCACTGCTCTGCATCACGATCCAGTTGTCTAGCTAAGTGAGCTAAAGAATGGGCTCCACTTTCCTGGATGAGTGCAGCTCCAAAAACACTCAAGAAGCTTGACACCATCCAGGACAAAGCAGTCCACTTGATTAGCACCCCTTCCACAAACATTCACTTCCTCCACCACCAACGCACTGTAGCAGCAGTGTATACCATCTACGAGATGCACTGCAGGAACTCAACAAGGCTCCTTTGACAGCACCCTCGAAACCCACAACCAATGCCGTTAAGGAGGACAAGGGCAGCAGGTGCATGGGAACACCACCACCTGCAAGTTCCCCTCCAAGTCACTCATCTTCCTGATTTGGAGATATATCGCCGTTCCTTCACTGTCGTTGGGTCAGAATCCATTTCTACTTGCACAGGGGGCCCAATTCCACTAAAGCAGTGGTGTGTAAACTGCCCACCCCTGCAATGCAGTCTGCAAGAATGGAAGCACTGCATGGAGGCGGACTGTCCACACCCTTGTCCCACGAAATTGCCAGAAATGGGAATGATGGTGGGAATCCCAGAATCCAGTCCCACCCGCCATTTGTAAAGCTGGCCCAATTCAACCAAACTCCAGGCCAGTGTGGGGAAGAGAATATGGAGACCATCAACATAAGGTAGTCACAAAGAAATCAAAGGAAATTCAGAAAAATCTTTACCCAAGAGCTGGTGAGAATGTGGAACACACTAAAAACGGAATGGTTGAAGCCAATTGTGTGGATGCATTTAAGAGGCAGCTCGACAAGAGTATTAGAAAGAAAGGGTTATGATGACAGATTTAGATGAGGAAAGATGGGAGGATATTTGAGTACAGCTTAAACGTAAGAACATAAGAACTAGGAGCAGGAGTAGGCTATCTGGCCCCTCGAGCCTGCTCCGCCATTCAATGAGATCATGGCTGATCTTTTGTGGACTCAGCTCCACTTTCCGCCCGAACACCATAACCCTTAATCCCATTATTCGTCAAAAAGCTATCTATCTTTATCTTAAAAACATTTAATGAAGGAGCCTCAACTGCTTCACTGGGCAAGGAATTTGTTATGGGCGAGGCATTTTCAGAACCCCAAAATGTATCATGGAGTTCAACCAACCTCACACTTTAATGTATTTGTTGCTTTTCCTAGCACACGGCTTTTTTCCCTAGGTGTGGGATTACAATTATGGACACGTGGGTTTTTAAACACAAAACACTGTTTATTCCATGAACTCAACTTAACATCTTAAATAAACATTGGATCTCTTAACACCCCTTCCTTCAAAGATAGCTCAGAAAATATTGCAACAGTAAATAACGCCTTAAAATGTTCCTTCAAATTTCCAAGAGACTTAACACCTTTAAACAGTATCACATCAGGTTAAAGGATATATATATTGTTTTTTTCCTGCACCTCTCTGGACACACACAGACACACACAACCTGCTTTCTCCAACTGCAAAACTAAACTGCAAAACTTGCAGCTCTCTGGAAACACACAGACACACACACTGCTTTTTAAACTGCAACTAAAAACCTGCAAAATGGCTGACCTGAACTGAGCTCCACCCACTCTATGACATCACTGTTTTCTTAAAGGTACATTGCTTAAACATCCAGTTCTTAAAGGCACTCTCGCATGACACCTCCCCAAGAAAAAAAAAAATAAACCATCAACTTCAAGATGGTTTCAATTTTCACCTTTGCACCATCAATTAAGAAATGTACACAGTAAATATACCTTTTTGTTTTTTAAAAAAAAAACAACACATGCAAACAGGTATAATAATATAGTCCATTTTTCTTTGTTCTTCTTCCTCCAACCGAAATCCTTCTCGATTGACAGTCTCTTTGAACAAAGTTTCTGCACGATCCATCCATTCCTCTACTCCTCGGCATTTCTCTTCAGAATCAGATAATTTAGTTCAATCTGACCACAGAGTCCCTTGCAATTCTCAAATACAGGAGTATTGGTGATCACAGCTTTCAGGCAGTCAAATGACTGTTGAACGTCCGCTGTCCATTGAAATCTTTTACGTTTCTTCAGCAATTCCATCAGTGGAGTAATCACGCCACAAAACCTTTGCACAGCTGTTCGATCAAATTCATTCATGTTAAGAGATTGCATTGCCTCCCTTCGTCTTGAGGGTATCAGAAACTCCTCAAGGAAACTGATTCGGGCTTCTCCAAATTCACTTTCGGCTAAGTTCATCACCAAACCCGCCACCTGAAGTCGATCGAAGAACTCCATACGATGGTTTAAATGTTCTTTCCCTGTTTGGAAGTTGAAAATAAAAGCAGATTGTCCCACTTTCTCCATGCAATCCTTCAATGGTGGGACAGGATAAGAGTCCGTTCTTGTAACTGCATTCACCTTTCTATAGTCCACACACAACCGTTGGGTACCATCTGGTTTAGGTACCATCACTATGGGTGAGCTCCATTAGCTGCAACCCACTTCAATTATGCCATTTTTAAGCATACTCTCAATCTCTCTGTTAACCTGTGCCAATTTTAAAGGATTAAGTCTATATGGATGTTGTTTGATAGGAACAGCATTTCCCACATCTGCATCATGTATAGCCATTTTAGTACTTACCAATTTATCTCTACAAACTTGCCCATGTGATATCAAGGTATCTGATAAGGTATAGAACCTTAGTTAGGCCACACTTGGAGTATAGTGTTCAATTCTGGTCGCCACACTACCAGAAGGATGTGGAGGCTTTAGAGAGGGTGCAGAAGAGATTTACCAGAATGTTGCCTGGTATGGAGGGCATTAGCTATGAGGAGCGGTTGAATAAACTCGGTTTGTTCTCATTGGAACGACGGAGGTTGAGGGGCGACCTGATAGAGGTCTACAAAATTATGAGGGGCATAGACAGAGTGGATAGTCAGAGGCTTTTCCCCAGGGTAGAGGGGTCAATTACTAGGGGGCATAGGTTTAAGGTGCGAAGGGCAAGGTTTAGAGTAGATGTACGAGGCAAGTTTTTTACACAGAGGGTAGTGGGTGCCTGGAACTCGCTACCGGAGGAGGTAGTGGAAGCAGGGACGATAGTGACATTTAAGGGGCATCTTGACAAATACATGAATATGATGGGAATAGAGGGATACGGACCCAAGAAGTGAAGAAGATTGTAGTTTAGCCGGGCAGCATGGTCGGCACGGGCTTGGAGGGCCGAAGGGCCTGTTCCTGTGTTGTACTTTTCTTTGTTCTTTTGTTCAATAACTCTTTCAGGTCAGTTTGTTTTTCCTCTGGAAGGTAACTTAACAATTCATCCCAATTTTTAAGAACATCCTCATTTTCCAATTTAATTTGAGGTATGTCAAATTCACAGTCATCTGGATTTGGTTCGTCACTTTGAGTTAGAATCATTAAAACCTCCTTTTTCTCTCCTTCCCTTTCAAAGTACCTTTTAAGCATATTCACTTGACACACTCGGTGAGTCTTCCTTCTATATGGTGTTTTTACCACATAATTCACCTCACTTAATTTCCTTTCAATCTGATACGGTCCACAAAACCTAGCTTTTAAAGGCTTCCCTACCACTGGTAACAACACTAAAATTTTATCCCCACTGGCACAACTACGAACTTTGGATTTCTTGTCTGCTACACGTTTCATCACATTTTGTGCAACTTTCAAATGTTGTCTAGCCAATTCACCTGTTCTATTTAATCGTTCCCTAAAATTTGACACGTAATCCAACAGTGTAATTTCCGATTTCTCACCCACCAATTTTTCCTTCATCAATTTAAGTGGTCCTCTTACCTCATGACCAAAAATTAGTTCAAAAGGACTAAATTTGGTAGACTCATTAGGTACATCCCTAATTGCAAACAATACGAATGGGATTCCTTTATCCCAATCCTCTGGATAATCTTGAAAATAAGCCCTCAACATTGTCTGTAATGTCTGATGTCACCTTTCTAACGCTCCCTGCGATTCTGGATGGTATGCAGTTGATTTAAATTGTTTTATTCCTAATCTATCCATAACTTCTTTGAATAACTTTGAAGTAAAATTTGTTCCTTGATCCGATTGAATTTCTGTGGGTAGTCCATATCTAGTAAAGAATTTAAGTAACTCCTCCACAATCCTTTTAGCTGTAATATTAAGTACTGGAATGGCCTCTGGAAACCTAGTAGACACATCCATTACAGTCAAAAGATATTGATTCCCACTTTTTGTTTTAGGAAGCGGTCCTACACAATCGATTAGGACCCTTGTAAAAGGTTCCTCAAATGCTGGAATGGGTATTAAGGGCGCTGGTTTTATCACTGCTTGAGGTTTCCCAATCACTTGACATGTGTGACATGATTGACAAAATTTAACTACATCTTTATGTAGTCCAGGCCAATAAAAATATTTCTGGATTTTAGCTTGAGTTTTCCTTAGTCCCAATTGACCTCCCACTGGTACCTCATGTACAACTCGCAACACCTCCTTTCTATACCCTACCGGCAATACTACTTGATGAACTTCTGCCCACTTTTCAACCGCCTGCATATGTACAGGTCTCCATTTTCTCATCAAGACATAATTTTTACGGTAATAACACTCTGGTATACTCTCAGATTCCTCTTCCGT
This sequence comes from Scyliorhinus torazame, assembly GCF_047496885.1. Lineage (NCBI taxonomy): Eukaryota > Metazoa > Chordata > Chondrichthyes > Carcharhiniformes > Scyliorhinidae > Scyliorhinus > Scyliorhinus torazame. The sequence continues at coordinate 185,637,038 of NC_092719.1, forward strand.
ATATGCTTTCTGATATATCCGTTTTATTTCTACATCTTTCTGTTGTAACTCTGCCAATTTTCCTGAACTAAAAATATCTGCCTCATCCTCCACCTGTTCTTGTTCTTTTTGAACCATCTGATCAAATATCGTTTCTGATAATTGCACTTCAGCATCATCTTCACTCCTTGATTTCTCCTCTTGTCTTAACCTGTGACTTTGCGACCTTGTTCCTACACAATCCGTAAAAATCTCAGGATATTCGTCCTTCAACACTTCAGTTGTCTGATTTTCCATTGGCTTATCAACCACAGTAGGCATCACTCCCACCTGCGATCCAGCTATATCATTACCCAAGATAATCTGTATTCCAGGACAAGATAGTTTATCTATTACTCCTATTATCACTTCACCACTCTTCACTGGACTTTCCAACCTTACCTTATATAATAGAAAGCTACTCCTCTCACCCTGAATTCCACATATCACCACCTTTTCCGGCAACATTCTTCCCAAACTACATAATTCCTCATCTCTTACCATTAAAGATTGACTAGCCCCTGTATCTCTTAAAATTGTGACTTCTTTACCTGCTCCTCCTGATACACATGAGTAAACTTTACCCACACAAGTAAATTCTTTAAATACATCTGGCACCTTCTTAACAATCTCCTCTTGATCAGGCTGTACAATCGTTTGCACCTCCTTCGCTTCCCTTGGGCTTTCCTTTACCACTCTAATAAACCCCACTGTCTTACCTGTTTTACCACATCAGCCTTCCCAGTGCTTTACTTCAACCATCAACACTGTGACTTTACATGGCCTAGTTTGTTACAGTGAAAACATCTGAAACTTTTCATTTCTTTTCCACCCTCCTGGATTTCTTTTTTAATCTGAGGTACACTCTCTTTATTGTCTCCCATCAGATCACCTTTACCTTTACCACTTGAGTATTTCTCATGTCCCCAGTTTCTATCCCTCACAGGCTGAAACTGATGTCGGAAACCAATCTTTGATTTATGAACTAATCCATAATCATCTGCCATTTCCGCTGCTAATCTCGCAGTTATAACCTTCTGTTCTTCCTCATGAGTTCTCACTACATCAGGAATTGAATTTTTAAACTCCTCCAAAAGTATAATTTCTCTGAGAGCTTCATACGTTTCGTCTATTTTCAAAGCCTTTATCCACCTATCAAAATTACTCTGTTTGAGCCTTTCAAACTCCATGTAAGTTTGACAAAATTCTTTCCTTAAATTTCTAAACCCTTGTCTGTAAGCTTCAGGCACCAGCTCATATGCACTTAAGATTGATTTCTTCACCTCCTCATACGTTGCAGATACCTCCTCCGGTAGTGATGCAAACACTTCACTAGCTCTACCTACCAGTTTTGTTTGAATCAGTAACACCCACATGTCCTGTGGCCATTTCATTTGTTTAGCTACCTTCTCAAATGAAATGAAAAAGGCTTCCACTTCCTTCACGTCAAACCTTGATAATGCTTGGACATATTTAAATATATCCTCACCACATCTTCGGCTATGACGCTCTGTCTCATCACCCTCATCCATCTCCTCCAACTGTACGTGTCGCTTTACATCTGCCAATTTTAACTGATTGTCATGTTTCATGGCCGTTTTCTGCTGTTCAAACACCCTCTTTATCTTTTTCCCTGATCTGTATCTCCCTTTTTCTTTTTGTTCTGCTAGGGCTATTCTTTCTTTTCTCCTTTCTTCTCTCTCCTTTTCTTTTTCCTCTCGCTCTCTTTCTCTTTCTTTTTCCTCTCTCTCTCTCTCTTTCTCTTTCTTTTTCCTCTCACTCTCTTTCTCTTTTTCCCCTCTCTCACTCTCGTATGCCAGCCGCTTGAATTCTTTCCCATGTTCCATTTGTTTAATTTGTAACTGAATTTTTGCCACTTCCAATGAGTCAAACTCTATCTCAGGCAACTTTAAATGCTTAACCACCGCCATAATTACCTCATCTTTTCGCATTTTGTCAGGTAATGTTAACTGCAATGTGCTTGCCAAATCTAACAGTCTGGTTTTCGTTTTTGTCCGTTAGGTACTACGTGTAACATTCTCCACCCCCAAAAACTTCTGAGCCTCTGAAAGAGCCATTGTTCACAACATTCTCCCCACTTAAACTAAAGTACCACACCAGAAAAGCAACAATCCTTCACTGTCTTTTAGTTCACAAAAGCCAATCCAATAGATAGACTTTATCCCGGACGAGCCCCCAATTGTTATGGGCGAGGCGTATCATGGAGTTCAACCAACTTCACCCTTTAATGTTGCTTTTCCTAGCACACGGCTTTTTTCCCTCGGTGTGGGATTACAATTATGGACACGTGGGTTTTTAAACACAAAACACTGTTTATTCCATGAACTCAACTTAACATCTTAAATAAACATTGGATCTCTTAACACCCCTTCCTTCAAAGATAGCTCAGAAAATATTGCAACATTAAATAACTCCTTAAAATGTTCCATCAAACTTCCAAGAGTCTTAACACCTTTAAGGGTGAGGGATGCCGTTAGTGTCCCTGCTGATTTTACCTGCAGGAAGTGCAGCCATCTCCAGCTCCTCCAAGACCGAGTTAGGGAACTGGAGCGGGAGTTGGATGAACTTCGGATCATTCGGGAGGCAGAGGGGGTCATAGATAGCAGCTTCAGGGTATTAGTTACACCAAAGATTGGAGATAGATGGGTAACTGTAAGAGGGACTGGGAAGAAGCAGTCAGTGCAGGGATCCCCTGCGGTCGTTCCCCTGAGTAACAAGTATACCGCTTTGGATACTTGTGGGGAGGGGGACTTACCAGGGGTAAGCCATGGGGTACGGGCCTCTGGCACGGAGTCTGTCCCTGTTGCTCAGAAGGGAAGGGGAGAGAGGAGCAGAGCATTAGTAATTGGGGACTCGATAGTCAGGGGCACAGATAGGAGATTTTGTGGGAGCGAGAGAGACTCACGTTTGGTATGTTGCCTCCCAGGTGCAAGGGTACGTGATGTCTCGGATTGTGTTTTCCGGGTCCTTAAGGGGGAGGGGGAGCAGCCCCAAGTCATGATCCACATTGGCACTAACGACATAGGTAGGAAAGGGGACAAGGATGTCAGGCAGGCTTTCAGGGAGCTAGGATGGAAGCTCAGAACGAGAACAAACAGAGTTGTTATCTCTGGGTTGTTGCCCGTGCCACGTGATAATGAGATGAGGAATAGGGAGAGAGAGCAATTAAACACGTGGCTACAGGGATGGTGCAGGCGGGAGGGCTTCAGATTTCTGGATAACTGGGGCTCTTTCTGGGGAAGGTGGGACCTCTACAGACAGGATGGTCTACATCTGAACCTGAGGGGCACAACTATCCTGGGGGGGAGATTTGTTAGTGCTCTTTGGGGGGTTTAAACTAATGCAACAGGGGCATGGGAACCTGGATTGCAGTTTTAGGGTACGAGAGATTGAGAGTATAGAGGTCAGGAGCACAGATTTGACTTCGCAGGAGGGGGCCAGTGTTCAGGTAGGTGGTTTGAAGTGTGTCTACTTCAATGCCAGGAGTATACGAAATAAGGTAGGGGAACTGGCAGCATGGGTTGGTACCTGGGACTTCGATGTTGTGGCCATTTCGGAGACATGGATAGAGCAGGGACAGGAATGGTTGTTGCAGGTTCCGGGGTTTAGGTGTTTTAGTAAGCTCAGAGAAGGAGGCAAAAGAGGGGGAGGTGTGGCGCTGCTAGTCAAAAACAGTATTACGGTGGCGGAGAGGATGCTAGATGGGGACTCTTCTTCTGAGGTAGTATGGGCTGAGGTTAGAAACAGGAAAGGAGAGGTCACCCTGTTGGGAGTTTTCTATAGGCCTCCAAATAGTTCTAGGGATGTGGAGGAAAGGATGGCAAAGATGATTCTGGATAAGAGCGAAAGTAACAGGGTAGTTATTATGGGAGACTTTAACTTTCCAAATATTGACTGGAAAAGATATAGTTTGAGTACATTAGATGGGTCGTTTTTTGTACAATGTGTGCAGGAGGGTTTCCTGACACAATATGTTGACAGGCCAACAAGAGGAGAGGCCACATTGGATTTGGTTTTGAGTAATGAACCAGGCCAGGTGTTAGATTTGGAGGTAGGTGAGCACTTTGGGGACAGTGACCACAATTTGGTGACGTTTACGTTAATGATGGAAAGGGATAAGTATACCCCGCAGGGCAAGAGTTATAGGTGGGGGAAGGGCAATTATGATGCCATTAGACATGACTTGGGGGGGATAGGTTGGAGAAGTAGGCTGCAAGTGTTGGGCACACTGGATATGTGGAGCTTGTTCAAGGAACAGCTACTGCGTGTTCTTGATCAGTACGTACCGGTCAGGCAGGGAGGAAGGCGTCGAGCGAGGGAACCGTGGTTTACCAAAGAAGTGGAATCTCTTGTTAAGAGGAAGAAGGAGGCCTATGTGAAGATGAGGTGTGAAGTTTCAGTTGGGGCGCTTGATAGTTACAAGGTAGCGAGGAAGGATCTAAAGAGAGAGCTAAGACGAGCAAGGAGGGGACATGAGAAGTATTTGGCAGGTAGGATCAAGGAAAACCCAAAAGCTTTCTATAGGTATGTCAGGAATAAAAGAATGACTAGGGTAAGAGTAGGGCCAGTCAAGGACAGGGATGGGAAGTTGTGTGTGGAGTCTGAAGAGATAGGCGAGATACTAAATGAATATTTTTCGTCAGTATTCACTCAGGAAAAAGATAATGTTGTGGAGGAGAATGCTGAGACCCAGGCTATTAGAATAGATGGCATTGAGGTACGTAGGGAAGAGGTGTTGGCAATTCTGGACAGGCTGAAAATAGATAAGTCCCCGGGGTCTGATGGGATTTATCCTAGGATTCTCTGGGAAGCCAGGGAAGAGATTGCTGGGCCTTTGGCTTTGATTTTTATGTCATCATTGGCTACAGGAATAGTGCCAGAGGACTGGAGGATAGCAAATGTGGTCCCTTTGTTCAAGAAGGGGGGTAGAGACAACCCCGGCAACTATAGACCGGTGAGCCTCACGTCTGTTGTGGGTAAAGTCTTGGAGGGGATTATAAGAGACAAGATTTATAATCATCTAGATAGGAATAATATGATTAGGGATAGTCAGCATGGCTTTGTGAAGGGTAGGTCATGCCTCACAAACCTTATCGAGTTCTTTGAGAAGGTGACTGAACAGGTAGACGAGGGTAGAGCAGTTGATGTGGTGTATATGGATTTCAGTAAAGCGTTTGATAAGGTTCCCCACGGTAGGCTATTGCAGAAAATACGGAGGCTGGGGATTGAGGGTGATTTAGAGATGTGGATCAGAAATTGGCTAGCTGAAAGAAGACAGAGGGTGGTGGTTGATGGGAAATGTTCAGAATGGAGTTCAGTTACAAGTGGCGTACCACAAGGATCTGTTCTGGGGTCGTTGCTGTTTGTCATTTTTATCAATGACCTAGAGGAGGGCGCAGAAGGGTGGGTGAGTAAATTTGCAGACGACACTAAAGTTGGTGGTGATGTCAACAGTGCGGAAGGATGTAGCAGGTTACAGAGGGACATAGATAAGCTGCAGAGCTGGGCTGAGAGGTGGCAAATGGAGTTTAATGTAGAGAAGTGTGAGGTGATTCATTTTGGAAGGAATAACAGGAATGCGGAATATTTGGCTAATGGTAAAGTTCTTGGAAGTGTGGATGAGCAGAGGGATCTAGGTGTCCATGTACATAGATCCCTGAAAGTTGCCACCCAGGTTGATAGGGTTGTGAAGAAGGCCTATGGAGTGTTGGCCTTTATTGGTAGAGGGATTGAGTTCCGGAGTCATGAGGTCATGTTGCAGCTGTACAAAACTCTGGTACGGCCGCATTTGGAGTATTGCGTACAGTTCTGGTCACCGCATTATAGGAAGGACGTGGACGCTTTGGAGCGGGTGCAGAGGAGATTTACCAGGATGTTGCCTGGTATGGAGGGAAAATCTTATGAGGAAAGGCTGATGGACTTGAGGTTGTTTTCGTTAGAGAGAAGAAGGTTAAGAGGAGACTTAATAGAGGCATACAAAATGATCAGGGGATTAGATAGGGTGGACAGTGAGAGCCTTCTCCGGCGGATGGAAATGGCTAGCACGAGGGGACATAGCCTTAAACTGAGGGGTAATAGATATAGGACAGAGGTCAGAGGTAGGTTCTTTAGGCAAAGAGTGGTGAGGCCGTGGAATGCCCTACCTGCAACAGTAGTGAACCCGCCAACATTGAGGGCATTTAAAAGTTTATTGGATAAGCATATGGATGATAATGGCATAGTGTAGGTTAGATGGCTTTTGTTTTTTGACTTCCCATGTCGGTGCAACATCGTGGGCTGAAGGGCCTGTACTGCGCTGTAACATCGTTCTCTGTTCTATATTCTAAACAGTATCTCATCAGGTTAAGGCACTCTCGCATGACAAATTCCATAGATTCACAACTCTTTGGGTGAAGAAGTTCCTCCTAAACTCAGTCCTCAATCAACTTCCTTTATTTTGAGGCTATGCCCCCTAGTTCTGCTTTCACCCGCCAGTGGAAACAACCTGCCCGCATCTATCCTATCTATTCCCTTCATAATTTTATATGTTTCTATAAGATCCTTCCCATATCCTTCTAAATTCCAACAAGTACAGTCCCAGTCTACTCAAGCTCTCCTCGTAATCCAACTCCTTCAGCTCTGGGATTAACCTAGTGAATCTCCTCTGCACACCCTCCAGTGCCAGTACATCCTTTCTCAAATAAGGAGACCAAAACTGAACACAATACCCCAGGTGTGGCCTCACTAACACCTTAGACAATTGCAGCATAACCTCCCTAGTCTTAAACTCCATCCCTCTAGCAATGAAGGACAAAATTCCATTTGCCTTCTTAATCACCTGTTGCACCTGTAAACCAACGTTTTGCGACTCATGCACTAGCTCACCCAGGTCTCTCTGCACAGCAGCATGTTTTAAAATTTTATCATTTAAATAATAATCCCTTTTGCTGTTATTCCTACCAAAATGGATAACCTCACATTTGTCAACATTGTATTCCATCTGCCAGACCCTAGCCCATTCACTTAACCTATCCAAATCCCTCTGCAGACTTCCAGTATCCTCTGCACTTTTTGCTTTCCCACTCATCTTAGTGTCGTCTGCAAACCTGGACACATTGCCCTTGGTCCCCAACACCAAATCATCCATGTAAATTGTGAACAATTGTGGGCCCAACACTGATCCCTGAGGGACACCACTAGCTACTGATTGCCAACCAGAGAAACACCCATTAATCCCCACTCTTTGCTTTCTATTAATTAACCAATTCTCTATCCCTGCTACTACTTCACCCTTAATGTCATGTATCTGTATCTTATGCAGCAACCTTTGTGTGGCACATTGTCAAAGGCTTTCTGGAAATCCAGATATACCACATCCATTGGCTCCCCGTTATCTACTGCACTGGTAATGTCCTCAAAAAATTCCACTAAATTAGTTAGGTACGACCTGCCCTTTATGAACCCATGCTGCGTCTGCCCAATGGGACAATTTCCATCCAGATGCCTCGCTATTTCTTCCTTGGTGATAGATTCCAGCATCTTCCCTACTACCAAAGTTAAGCTCGCTGGGCTATAATTACCCGCTTTCTGCCTACCTCCTTTTTAAAACCATGGTGTCACGTTTGCTAATTTCCAATCCGCCGGGACCACCCCAGAGTCTAGTGAATTTTGGTAAATTATCACTAGTGCATTTGCAATTTCCCTAGCCATCTCTTTTAGCATTCTGGGATGCATTCCATCAGGGCCAGGAGACTTGTCTACCTTTAGCCCCATTAACTTGCCCATCACTACCTCCTTAGTGATAACAATCCTCTCAAGGTCCTCTCCTGTCAGAGCCTCATTTCCATCAGTCACTGGCATGTTATTTGTGTCTTCCACTGTGAAGACCGACCCAAAAATCCTGTTCAGTTCTTCAGCCATTTCCTCATCTCCCATTATTAAATCTCCCTTCTCATCCTCTAAAGGACCAATATTTACGTTAGCTACTCTTTTTTGTTTTATATATTTGTAGAAACTTTTACTATCTGTTTTTATATTCTGAGCAAGTTTACTCTCATAGTCTATCTTACTCTTCTTTATAGCTTTTTTAGTAGCTTTCTGTTGGCCCCTAAAGATTTCCCAGTCCTCTAGTCTCCAACTAATCTTTGCCACTTTGTATGCTTTTTCCTTCAATTTGGTACTCTCCCTTATTTCCTTAGATATCCGTGGTCGATTTTCCCTCTTTCTACAGTCCTTCCTTTTTGTTGGGATAAACCTTTGCTGAGCACTGTGAAAAATCACTTGGAAGGTTCTCCACTGTTCCTCAACTGTTTCACCATAAAGTCTTTGCTCCCAGTCTACCTTAGCTAGTTCTTCTCTCATCCCATTGTAATCTCCTTTGTTTAAGCACAAAACACTAGTGTTTGATTTTACCTTCTCACCCTCCATCTGTATTTTAAATTCCACCATATTGTGATCGCTCCTTCCGAGAGGATCCCTAACTACGAGATCATGAATCAATCCTGTCTCATTACACAGGGCCAGATCTAGGACCGCTTGTTCCCTCGTAAGTTCCATTACATACTGTTCTAGGAAACTGTCGCGGATACATTCCATAGACTCCTCCTGAAGGCTGCCTTGACCGACCTGGTTAAACCAATCGACATGTAGATTAAAATCCCCCAAGATAACTGCTGTACCATTTCTACATGCATCGGTTATTTCTTTGTTTATTGCCTGCCCCACCGTAATGTTACTATTTGGTCGCCTATTGACTACTCCTATCAGTGCCTTTTTCGCCTTACTATTCCTGATTTCCACCCAAATGGATTCAACCTTATCCTCCATAGCCCCGATGTCATCCCTTAATATTGCTCGGATGTCATCCTTAAATAACAGAGCTACACCACCTCCCTTACCACCCACTCTGTCCTTCCGAATAGTTTGATACCCTCGGATATTTAACTCCCAGTCGTGTCCATCCTATAACCATGTTTCAGTAATAGCCACTAAATCATAGTCATTCACGATGATTTGCGCCATGATTTAAACATCCGCTTCGACTGGTTGGGTTGAATGGCCTGTTTCTGTGCTTTAGATCCTATGTGAACTATGTATGTAAACATTATATTGCTGCAGATTTCAGTTTCTCATAAGGAATCAATATGTTGATTTGGAATTGACTGCAGGGAATATTCAGTGACAACGAAGCAGTGAGTGGACCATGGCAACATGGCTGTCTGATAGCATCTAATCACCATGGTAACAGTGTCAGAAGAGTATTTAATGGCAGAAAAAAATAGCGCTTGATCTTTGTACGCCTGTCCTACTTGATTGGTATTGCTTCACTGAGAATGGAGACAAGTATGTTCATGTTATAGTATTTGGTATCCAAAAAGTTCTGTCAAAACCTGGCTGCTCGAGAGTTAGACAGACTCTTATTGATGGATAAAAGAATAATTTATGATTTCCAGTAGGTAATTTATGAGAGCTTGTATTTAATCCTTTCTGAAAGTATAATTGCTACCAAATGCTGTGTTCAAACTCGGGCCAGTAACAAAATTTTATGAACCACACCCAGAGGCACACCCATATTAATGAGTAAGACACTTTACTATTGACTATAAAGAATATACTGACATTGCCCATAGATAGATATATTTAGTTTTCTTCTGGACTCTGAACAATATTGTTCAGGGTGGTAAGTGTTTTGAGCTTACCAGTCCTGCAGGGCGAGGGTGTTATGTGTGGTGGGTGGGGCGGATGCATTGAAATGATTGAATCAAAATTAGAGCTAATTCTATCCCTGACCCTGAAGTGTGAGGATGAACAGAAAAAGTCTAAAATACAAATTCCCTGAAAGGGCAAGTGCAGGTAAAATGGCCAAAAGCATGACTGTGTTGCAGATTTTGTGGATTGGATATCTCGAGTGGAATTTAATCCAGGCGATGGGAGTCTCACTTGCTGGCTGGAGAGCCGGCGAGAGTCTGGTGCCGTCTCCTTTGGGCTAGGGGTGCTGAATGAAGTACCAGTCAGGTACTTCAGTAGCCCCAGATGGGCCTTCCCCGGGACAATGTACTCCAGTACACTGGAGGCAAAAGTCTCACCCCCTCCCAGCCAATCAGTGGCTGGCAGATCCTCATTGCTGTCAGCGCTACTGCGGTAGCAGTGGTAGCTGCTGGCAATACGCCCACTCGAGGCCCAGGATCAGCAAGAGCCAGGGATGGTTCTCGAAGTGTCCCTACCTTCCCAAAGCCGGGTCCTTTAATGAGGGACTGAATATCTTTGAACAGGGGGCTGCTTTCTGCTACTTGGGTGCCTGATTGCCAGGCTTCCATTGTGGTGACTGTCTGGGCTGCTGCTGAGTTCCATCAGTGGCAGGGTGAGACCCTTTAATTGCCCAATGAGGGTTCAATTGATGTGGGGACAGGAAGGCCCTTAGCCTTCCTTCTCCAGACTTAATCGGGGCAAAGGCAGCAAAGTGGCAGGATTCCCAACTAGTAGCCTTCCATCCAATTAAATGCCTTCCTCCCCCATCATAATCTCCAAAGTCACCTCGAGGAGGGCATTGAATACCATCCATTAGATTCCTTATATCCCACAAATGATATCCCACAAATGATGTATTCATGGTTTCCTTGTACAAATGATGTATTCACGGTTTTTGTAGAAAACGTTAAAATGGCTAGCATAAGTTAATATTTGGGCACAACATTTGTGCATATCTGACCTATTGCCCTTCCTTTATGTGGTGCTGTAGGTGAGTGTGAGACCAGGTATGACTGTACAAGACAGCCTAAAAAAGGCTTTGAAAGTCCGAGGTCTTCAGCCAGATTGCTGTGCAGTCTTCAGGCTGCCACAGGGATGGTAAGAACATTTTGTTTGTTCAGTTAACATGAATAATAGTTGACTGGTTTGTTATGTTCTTCAATGGTGGAGTCAAATGTACATTATGCACTGAATAAATTATTGATATCAAATGAAGTTTGTCAATATTCCGTTCCAATGTGTTCTTACTGTAATTAATAAAGCTTTGTGAGTTGTTCTTGATCCTGGCCTGAGGAATGTAAAATGACTCAATTTTGTGAGACAAAATCGAGCTAAATGCTTTCCAGAAAGAAGTCTGGAATAATATGAAATAATTCTTCAAAATGTGCTATCAGAGGTGTTTCCACATTACATTAAATGCTATTGCTTGTTTGATGCACTGATTTTCCACCATGAATTTAATTGACTTTGGTCACATGCCTCTGAAAATATGGGCCCCTATGTTAGACTTGTTGCTGGAAAGAGGCTCAAACCACTTTTCTGATCAGGCCTCATTTAAATGTAATTGGTAAGTTGCCTGTGTGAACACTTGTGGCTGCTTACTGTTTTTTGGGGAATTGGAAAATCTGGTGTGCCTGCCGTAGTCCCAGATGACCATAGGCTGCTTTTCTCTTTTGAGGGGGAGAGCTGAGTGGTATTGATTTAGCCTGAGAATCACCACATCTCCGACAACAGGCAAGGTTGTGAAGGTGGGTCTTCATGAATAACCTCAGTCAGTACAGGAATTGAACCTGCGCTGTTGGCCTTGCTCTGCATCACGAACCAACTGTCCAGCCAACTGAGCTAAACCGGCCCCAATTGAATTGGAAAATCTGGTGGGCCTGCAGCATTGTGTTAAGGGGAAGGTGGTGTCATATTGTGGTGGGGTTTGGGCCGATAGAGTGAATTACTGATTGGGGCGTTAGGTAGCTAGGAATGACTATCATTGAGGAGCACTTATTTTCATCCTGAATTGCTATTTGGAATGCATTTTCCTCATTCTTGGCCTGTTTGCCATTTAAGGGACACCCGTTCATTCATTTTTCCACTCTATATAGTGAATGCATCATGTGTTTAGCAAGTGTTGCCCTGTCTGTTACCCAGTTCCATAGTACTTTGAGGCTGCTTTGTGTTTGCAACATAAAGTGCGGGTTGCCTAAATTGAGGTTTGTTTGAAAATCATAGTGGACAAATGTCAAATGAGAAGTATGTTGACAATTAATTCTTGCGATTTTCATCCCTATCTTCCTGCTCCTGCTGAAAAATAGGATGAGAGACCACATTTTAGGCCAGTGTCATAGAATCATAGAATTTACAGTGCAGAAGGTGGCCATTCGGCCCATCGAGTCTGCACCGGCTCTTGGAAAGAGCACCCGACCCAAGGTCAACACCTCCACCCTATCCCCATAACCCAGCAACCTCACCAAACACTGAGGGCAATTTTGGACACTAAGGGCAATTTATCATGGCCAATCCACCCAACCTGCACATCCTTGGACTGTGGGAGGAAACCAGAGCACCCGGAGGAAACCCACACACACACGGGGAGGATGTGCAGACTCCGCACAGACAGTGACCCAAGCCGGAATCGAACCTGGGACCCTGGAGCTGTGAAGCAATTGTGCTATCCACAATGCTACCGTGCTGCCCCACGGTCATCTCGTATGCTCGCCACTCTCCATCACATGTGGTGAATCGGGCACAGAAATATGGCGAATATATGTTTATTTTTAGAGCCACACATTTCTGAGTTGTGTTAAAGTTGCAGTGATGGGTATGAGAGTGGGCATGACTTGCTTGACCACTATTTGTCATCCGTCCCAAATTGAGCAAGGAAGAATCACCCACATTGCTGTTAGCCAGGAGTCCCATATCAGTCATATGGTGACAATGTTTATCAGAAGATTGTTCAGTTTTGACTTCCGGTTGCGGCTATGCAGAGCTAAGTCGCACGTTCGGCAGCTCCCGCTTGGAACGGACTTTTCAGGGCCCCCAACGGAATTTTTTCGACATTTCCCGGTGTGGGAAGAAGATTGCAATATACCCCAACAGTGTATGCCTTGGACCAGGAGTGGGGCGACTAAAAAAAGTGGTGGTGAACCCAAAGAAAGTGCGAGGGAAGAAGAGCAAGATGGCGGCGGGCGGGGATCAGGCAGCGTGGATGCAGTGGGCGCAGGAGCAGCAGGAAGCTATCCAGCGCTGCTTCAGGGAGATCAAAGCGGACCTGCTGGAGCCGATGAAGGCTTCTATCGACAAGCTGCTGGAGACCCAGACGGCCCAGGGGGTGGCGATCCGCGAGGTCTGCCAAAAGATCTCCGACAACGAGGACGAGATCTTAGGCCTTGCGGTAAAGGTGGAGGCGCACAAGGTGCTCCACAAGAAATGGCAGGAACAGTTCGAGGAGATAGAGAATCTGTCGAGGTGGAAGAATTTGCGGATCCTGGGCCTCCCGGAGGGGCTGGATGTGGGGGCCTATGTGGTCACCATGTTAAACTCGCTGATGGGAGCAGGGTCCTTCCAGGGGCCCCTGGAGCTGGAAGAGGCCCATAGAGTGCTGGTGAGGAGGCCCAAGGCTAACGAGCCGCCACGGGCGGTGCTGGTGCGGTTCCATCGGTTCGCTGATCGGGAGTGTGTGCTCAGGTGGGCTAAGAAAGAGAGGAGCAGCAGGTGGGAGAACGCGGAGGTTCGAATATATCAGGACTGGAGTGCGGAAGTGGCGAAGAAGAGGGCCGGGTACAACCGGGCGAAGGCGGTGCTGCACAGGATGGGGGTGAAGTTTGGCATGCTGCAGCCGGCGCGTCTGTGGGACAAGGACCGGCACCGTTATTTTGAGTCCCCGGAGGAGGCGTGGGCCTTTGTTCAGGCCGAGAAGCTGGACACAAACTGAGGGTCGGGATGGGTGGTCAGGGATTGCTGTTCGTGTGTTACATTTTGAGGGGGGGTTCTTTGCTCTTGTTTCTTTTTGGTTCGGTGTGGGTGGTTAGGGTGGGTTGGGCACTGTTTTGGTTGGGTCTGTCGGGTGGGCTCTTGGAGGGGGGGTAAGTAAATGGAGTAGGGGTGGATGGCCGGTACGGGGGATGGGGCCCCGTGGGGGAGGGTGAGGCCCGAGTCGGGGGTGAGGGGACTGGGCCTGTAAAAGGAGCTGCGTCAGAGGTGGCGGGGCCGGGCAGGTGGAAAGCGCGGGATTTTTCCCGCGCTGGAGGGGGCGGGGCCGGGGTGAGGAAGAGAGGGTTGTTTCCCGCGCTTGGGATGGAAGGGGGAGGCGGAGAGCCAGCTGATGGATAATGGAGGAAGAGGGGATAATGGAGGAAGAGGGGATAATGGAGGAAGAGGGTAATGGAGGAAGAGGGTATGTCCCACAATGGGAGGAGTCGAAGGAGAGGCGGGAGTGGCCGGGGTCAGCAGGAGTCAGCTGACTTGCGGGAGTGCAATGGGGGGAGCAAAGCAGCTCGGAGGGGTCCTGGGTGGGGGGGTGGGTGGGGGTGGGGAATGGGGTTGCTGCTGGTATCGTCAAGGGGGAGCTGGAGCGAGTAGATGGGGAACGGGCCGGGCGTGGGGCGCAGGCGCGTGGCTGGCCGAGGAGGGGTTATGGTTAGTCGGCGGGGGAGGGGGGCGGGTAGCCCCCTGATCCGGCTGATAACTCCCTGATCCGGCTGATAACCTGGAATGTAAGGGGACTGAACGGGCCGGTCAAGCGGGTCTGGGTGTTCGTGCACCTGAAGGGGCTGAAGGCGGATGTGGTCATGCTCCAGGAGACACACCTGAAGGTGGCAGACCAGGTAAGACTGAGGAAGGGGTGGGTAGGTCAGGTGTTTCACTCGGGGCTGGATGCCAAAAATCGAGGGGTGGCAATCTTGGTGGGAAAGAGGGTGTCGTTCGAGGTGTCGAGCATTGTGTGAGACAATGGTGACAGGTACGTAATGGTAAGTGGTAAGTTGCAAGGGGAGAGGGTGGTGCTGGTCAACGTGTACGCCCCGAACTGGGACGATGCGGGTTTTATGCGGCGCATGTTGGGTCGGATCCTGGACTTGGAAGTGGGGGGGCCTGATAATGGGGGGGGGGGGGGGGGGGACGACTTTAACACGGTGTTGGATCCGGCACTGGATCGCTCCAGGTCTAGGACGGGTAGGAAACCGGCGGCGGCTAAAGTGCTGAGGGGGTTTATGGACCAGATAGGAGGGGTGGCCCTTGGAGATTTGCAAGGCCGCGGGCTAGGGAATTTGCATTCTTCTCGCATGTCCATAAGGCTTATTCCCGGATCAACTTTTTTATTATGAGTAGGGCGCTGATAGCGAGAGTAGAGGATACCGAGTACTCGGTGATAGCCATTTCGGATCACGCCCCGCATTGGGTAGATCTAGAGCTGGGGGAGGAGAGGGACCAGCGCCCGTTGTGGCGCTTGGAGGTGGGGCTGTTGGCGGATGAGGAGGCGGGTCCGACGATGCATAGAGAGATACCTGGAGGCCAACGATAACGGGGAGGTCCGAGTGGGGATGGTATGGGAGGCGGTGGTTAGGGGAGAGCTGATCTCCATTAGGGCCCACAAGGAGGGGAGAGAGCAGATGGAGAGGCTGGTGGGGGAGATGGTGAGGGTAGACAGAAGGTATGCGGGGGTGCCTGAGGAGGGACTGTTGAGGGAGAGGCGTAGCCTCCAGGACGATTTCGACCTGTTGACCACCAGGAAGGTGGAGGCGCAGTGGAGGAAGGCCCAGGTGGCGATTTATGAATATGGGGAAAAGGCAAGTCGGATGCTGGCGCATCAACTTCGGATAGGGACGCAGCTAGGGAGATCGGGGGAGTTAAGGATGGGGGACGGAGTGTGGTGCGGAGTGGGGTTGGCATCAATGGGGTCTTCAGGGACTTTTATGAGGAACTGTATCGGTCCGCGCCCCCACTGGAGGAGGGAGTGTTGGGCCGCTTTCTGGACCAATTGAGGTTCCCGAAGGTGGGGGAGGGACTTGTGGCGGGATTGGGGGCCCCGATTGGGCTGGAGGAGCTGGCCAAAGGGATAGGGAGCATGCAGGCGGGGAAGGCACCGGGGCCGGATGGTTTCCCAGTCGAATTCTACAAAAAATATGTGGACCTGTTGGGCCCGTTGCTAGTTAGGACCTTTAATGAGGCAAGGGAGGGCGGGGGCTTTGCCCCTGACGATGTCCCGGGCACTGATCTCCTTGATCCTGAAGTGGGACAAGGATCACCTGCAGTGTGGGTCTTACAGGCCGATTTTGTTGTTAATCGTAGATGTCAAGGTACTGGCGAAGGTCTTAACCACGAGAATTGAAGATTGTGTGCCGCAGGTGATCCACGAAGACCAGACGGGGTTTGTGAAGGGGAGACAGTTGGAACGCGAATGTGCGGAGGCTTCTGAACGTTATTATGATGCCGGCGGGGGAGGCGGAGATAGTGGTGGCGATGTACGCTGAGAAGGCCTTCGATAGGGTAGAGTGGGGGTACTTGTGGGAGGTGCTGAAGGGGTTTGGGTTTGGGGAGGGGTTTGTCAGGTGGGTTAGGCTGTTGTACGAGGTCCCGATGGCGAGTGTGGCCACGAACAAGAGGAGGTCTGAGTACTTTCGGTTGCATCGAGGGACGAGACAGGGGTGTCCCCTGTCCCCCCTGCTCTTCGCACTGGCGATTGAACCCCTGGCTATGGTACTGAGGCAGTTGAACTGGAGGGGTTTGGTGTGGGGTGGGGAGGAGCATAGGGTGTCGCTCTATGCGGACGACTTGCTGCTATATGTGGCGGACCCGGTGGGGGGAATGCCAGAGGTAATGAGGATCCTCAGGGAGTTCGGGGATTTCTCAGGGTACAACCTCAACATGGGGAAGAGCGAGTTGTTCGTGGTTCACCCAGGGGACCAGGAGAGGGGGATTGGCGAGCTCCCACTAAAAAGGGCGGAGAGGAGCTTCAGGTATTTGGGGGTCCAGGTGGCCAGGAGCTGGGGGCACTGCATAGACTTAATTTCACGAGGCTAGTGGAGCAAATGGAGGAGGAGTTCAAGAGGTGGGACGCGTTGCCGCTGTCCCTGGCGGGTAGGGTGCAGTCAGTTAAGATGACGGTGCTCCCAAGGTTTTTGTTCCTGTTCCAGTGCCTCCCCATTCTTATCCCGAAGGCCTTCTTTAGGCGGGTCAACAGGAGCATAATGGGGTTTGCGTGGGTGCGAGGGACTCCGAGGGTGAGAAATGTGTTCCTGGAGCGGAGTAGGGATGGGGGGCGGGTGCTGGCACTGCCCAACCTCTGTGGGTACTACTGGGCCGCCAATGCGACAATGGTGCGCAAGTGGGTGATGGAGGGGGAGGGGGCTGCATGGAAGTGGCTGGAGACGGCGTCTTGAGACTGTACGAGTCTGGAGGCGCTGGCAACGGCGCCGCTGCCGCTCCCTCCAATGAGGCATACCACGAGCCCGTGGCGGCTACCCTCAAAATCTGGGGGCAGTGGAGGCGGCATAGAGGGGGAAGTGGGAGCCTCGGTGTGGACCCCAATACGGGGGAACCACCGGTTTGTCCCAGGGAGAATAGATGGAGGGTTTTCGGGGTGGCACAGGGGTAAGAAGGTTGGGGGACCTGTTTGTGGACGGGAAGTTCGCGAGCCTGGGTGAGCTGGAGGAGAAGTATGGGCTCCCCCCGGGGAACACCTTTAGGTATTTACAGGTAAGGGCGTTTGCCAGGCGGCAAGTGGTGGAATTCCCGCGGCTGCTGCCACACACCATACAGGACAGGGAGCTCCGGGGGGTGGGGGTGGGGGGGGGGGGGGGTTTGGAGAGGGGAAGATCTAGGCAACTTACCAGGTGATGCAGGAGGAGGAGGAGGCCTCGGTGGTGGAGTTGGAAGGTAAGTGGGAGGAGGAGTTGGGGGAGGAGATCGAGGAGGGGACGTGGCAGATGCCCTTGGGAGGGTGAACTCTTCCTCTTCATGCGCGAGGCTCAGCCTCATACAGTTTAAGGTGCTGCACAGGGCACACATGACCGGGACAAGGATGAGCCGGTTCTTTGGGGGTGAGGACAGGTGTGTTAGTTGCTCTGGGAGCCCAGCAAATCACACACATATGTTCTGGGCATGCCCAGCGCTGGAGGAATTTTGGAAGGGCGTAGCGAGGACGGTGTCGAGGGTGGTAGGATCCAGGGTCAAACCGGGCTGGGGGCTCGCAATATTTGGTGTTGCAGGGGAGCCGGGAGTGCAGTGGGCGAAAGAGGCCGGTATTCTGGCCTTTGCGTCCCTGGTAGCCAGGCTAAGGATTCTTCTTCAGTGGAAGAATGCGAGGCCCCCAAGTGGGAAATGGCGGTGTTTATTAAATTGGAGAGGGTCAAATTCGCCTTAAGGGGATCGGTACAAGGGTTCTTCAGGCGGTGGCAACCGTTCTTGGACTTCCTGGCAGAACGGTAGACAATGGTCAGCAGCAGCAGCAACCGTGGGGGGGGGGTGGGGGTTCTATTTTACTTTTGTTTGTTTACACTGGGGGATCTGAGGGGGGTGTATATATTTGCTATGTTTGCTTTGTGTTAATTTGGGGTGTTAATTTATTATTTATGTATAGGGGGGAGGGGGCACGGGGGTTGTTTTATTTTGTTCTGTATTTGATTCTATTGGGTTCCTTTTTCATTTTGTTGTTGATATTTTGTGAAAACCTCAATAAAAACTATTTATATAAAAAAAAAAGAAGATTGTTCAGTTTTCTGGTTTAAATGATCTGGGAGCTGAAGGACTTCTTGCTCAATGAAACAAGTAAAATTGTTGATCGTTTGTTATTTTCTTTGTTCATGTTCTGTATGGGTGCCTAGTAGTGATAATGCATGTAGCTCTGTGCGACCACTTTGTGAAGTGCTGTGAAAGCAAGGACAGCATCTGATTGCGCTCACAATTCTCTTGGGGAATCGAGTGACACGGGGATGCTGACACTTTGTTTTGTTTAGCTGGTAGTTGGCAGTTTTCGTGAAACGGTTGAGGTGTGACAGCACTGAATGACTGTAGGGGGCGGCACGGTAACGCAGTGGTTATCACTATTGCTTCACAGTTCCAGGGACCTGGGTTTGATTCCCGGCTTGGGTCACAGTCTGTGCGGAGTCTGCACGTTCTCCCCGTGTCTGCGTGGGTTTCTTCCGGGCGCTCCGGTTTCCTCCCACTGGTCCCGAAAGACGTGCTTGTTAGGTGAATTAGGCATTCTGAATTCTCCTTCTGTGTACACGAATAGGCGCCGGAGTGTGGCGACTAGGAGCTTTTCACAGTAACATCATTGCAGTGTTAATGTAAGCCTACTTGTGACAGTAATAAAGATTATTTTTATTACATTGGGATTGAAATGTGAAATTTTGGCAAGCTGGGGCAGTACAGGAACATGCAAATCTCTTCAGCCTTCACCTTAATAGAACTGTTGAAATGAATGACTGAAAGTAATTGGGCACTACTAGCTTTAACGGAGGGAATACAGGAGGTTGGCCATGAGCCATAGGCCAATTAATTGTCTGGACACTGTTCAGAAATGGCAGGTGACGGAGCATAAGCAAGGCAAGAGTCAGAACACAGAAGCTGGTATGTAGAGATTTGTTGTTGTTAATTTACTGCACACACCATTGAGTCTCAGAATATATAGATTCTGATTTTAAAAAAAAGATTATTAAATTGGAGTGCACTCTCAGAATCAGAACATTTCAGTCAACACATTGTCACCATTCTTTGACAGTGTATACAGCAGACTTGCTTTGCAGAACAGTTATATTGCAAAATAACTTTGAAACTGTTCTCCTAGCTTTGGCAGTGAATGCATCAGTCTTGATTGCTGATGGTTTAAAACATCACACCCAAGGGCAAATTGTCCTTTCTTTCTTTTCTGTCTTCGTATCCTTCTGAAGGTGTGGTGCCCAGAACTGGACTCAATATCCAGATGATGCTGGAGCATTGTTTTAGAAAGGTTCACCATGACCTCCTTGATTTTGTACTCTATGCCCCTATTTTATAATGTTCAGGATCCCATTTGCTTTTATAACCACTTTCTGAATCTCTCCTTCCTCTTCTTCCTACCAGAATGTATCACTTCACTGCATTAAGTTTCATTGCCCATCCACCAGCCTGTCTATATCCTCTTGGAAGTCTACCATTATTCTCCGAAAAAGTTTACAATGCTTCCAAGTATTGTGGCATCTGTAAGTTTTGAAATTGGGCCCTGGATACCCAAGTCTGTCAGTAATTTGGATCAAGAAAAGCAGTAACCCTAGTACCAAACCCTGTGGATCTGCACTCTATACCTTCCTCCAGTCTGAAAAGCAACTGGTCACCATTATTGTTTGTTTCCTGTCACTCAGCAAGTGACATATTTCATGCTGCCACTGACCGTTTTAACTGCATGGGCTTCAACTTTGCTGGCAAGCCAATTATGTGGCACTTTATCAAATGCCTTTCAGAAGTCCGTGTACTACACGGACCACATCAATCACATTACTTTCACCAACCTTCTCTGTTACTTCATTAATAATAATAATCTTTATTAGTGTCACAAGTAGGCTTAACACTGCAATGAAGTTACTGTGAAATTCCCCTAGTCGCCACACTATGGAGCTTGTTCGAAAACACAGTGCAGTGTTAATGTAAGCCTACTTGTGACACTAATAAAGATTATTATTATTATTATTATTATTAAACAGGAAATGAAAATAGAAAATGCTGGAAATACTGAACTGGTCAGGCAGCATCTGTGGAGCGAAAGAGAGTTAGTGTACAGGGTCAATGACCCTTCATCAGCATAAACATGATTTTCCTTAAACAAGCCAGGGCTGGCCTTCCTTGATTAATCCACGTTTGTCTAAGTGACTGTTAATTTTGTCCCAGATTATTGTTTGTAAAAGCTTTCTCACCGCTGAGGTACCATTTTTAATTATCCAGTCCTCTGGCACCACCCTCATATCTAAGGAGGATTGGAAGATTATGGCCAGTACCTTCATCATTTCCACCCGTACTTTCCTTTAGCATCCTCAGATGCAGCCCATCTGGTCCTGGTGACTTATCAACTTTAAGTACAGCCATCCTTTCTAATACCTTCTCTTTATCAATATTTAGCGCATCCAGTATCTCAGTTACCGCCTCATTCACTCGGACTCTGGCAGCATCTTCTTCCTTGATAAAGACAGGTGCAAAGTAGATTTAGAAACTTGGCCATGCATAGATCCTCTTTTTGGTCCCTACTTGGTCCCACCCCTCCTCTTGCTGCCCTTTTTATTATTTATATACCTATGGATGATTTTTGGATTCCTTTTTTGTTAGCTGCAGTCAAAGAACAAAGAAAAGTACAGCACAGGAACAGGCCCTTCGGCCCTCCAAGCCTGCGGCGACCACGCTGCCCGTCTAAACTAAAATTTTCTACACTTCCGGAGTCCGTATCCCTCTATTCCCATCCTATTCATGTATTTGTTAAGATGCTCCTTAAACGTCACCATCGTCCCTGCTTCCACCACCTCCACCGGCAGCGAGTTCCAGGCACCCACTACCCTCTGTGTAAAAAAAAAACTTGCCTCGTACATCTCCTCTAAACCTTGCCTGTCCTCTCCTCATACTCTCTCTTTGCCTCTCCATTTCTTTTTTCACTTATCCGCTTGAATTTTCTATATTCAGCCTGATTCTCAATTATATTGTCAACCTGATCTGACATCCTCACCTTTTTTTCTGCTTCATCTCACTCTCTATCTCTTTTATCATCCGGGCAGCTCTGGATTTATTTACCTTACCTCTTGCTGCATCCTGTAATCGATGAATCTGGCAGCAGACTATCTCCATTCCAAATCCAAAGAGTCCAATCCGAGAATTTGATTTTTGCTTCTGGTTTGTAGAGGCAAATTTAAGCCATCAACTTTGTGATGTAAAGATAGTTAAAGATTTCAAGAAAAATAATTGAAGCATTGCCACCTAAGTAACACCGAATGGAGTAATTGTATTCAAATTCTTAGAAAGAGAAAACATATCATTCTATTAAAAATGAAAGACACTAAAGCTGTCCTGTAATGTTCTTGAAAATGCTGCTCTACTTGCAGCAGTAGGCAATTGCAACCCGATGTCAGCGCATATCGCTAAATGTCAGAATTCTATCATAAATCTGAGCTAAATGAAGTTTAGGACAAAGAGATCACTTTTTGAATGAGGTGTTCCATCTTTCATATTAACTAGGAAACTGTTATGGTTAGTGATCTGTTATTTGTTTGAGAAATGTTGAGCGTGATTTAACGGAAATTAAGAGTCTCATTTTGGGTTTAAATTGCAGGACGTTTCCCGGCACCTGCAGCGCCGACAAGACCCCGCTATCAGACGGGACTTTGGTTTTTTTGGGGGGCCTCGGCAAGACGTCAGTGCAGGAAGACGTTGGGGCGCCATTGTTAAATCCCACCCCGATCTCGCAACCTCCTCAGCTACCCCACTGCAGCCTCCAGACCTCCCCAACTTGTGTCTTAGGGGATCCTTGAGCCCCAGCTCTCGAGGGCAGGGCACCCTCGGGCTTGATCCCTGGGCACCTTGGCACTGCCAGCCTGGCTACCTGGAAGTGCCCCTGCCAGTCTCACAGTGCCACACAGACCAGGCACTGCCAGGGTGCCTAGCTGGCAGCGGGAGTGCCAGGGTACCAGGCCTGACCTCTTGGTGGCCTCCGATGGCCTGGGAGACGACTCCAGGTGTCATTACTTATGCCCATACAAACGTGGACCAGTGCTAAATGGTGCCATGGCGAGATCTCCCAGGCATGGGCGTTCACTTCCCGTACTCTGGATAATCGCGCGCAGGCATTTTTAAATGAGCCATCTTACATCTCTTAATCTGTTGCGAGATCTAGATCGCAACACCTCACGCGATCTCGTTAGATCTTGCAAGATCTCTGTGCGTCGCAAATCTTGTGAGAGGCCTCTCGTGAGATTTAATGGCTTTGTTGCGTAACCGAGTCGGGCGCAACAAGGCCGTTCGATCAAGCCCATTATCTTTATGCATGCAGTTTGTATCGTTGCTCACAGTGTGTTGGAGGATATGTGGGTTTGTAATGAAAGGAGCAATTGTAATTGACACACTTTGTGTTATGTTAAGAAAGCAGCAGAGGATGATGGAAAAACTGACAAAATGGAACTAAATGAAACTGCTTTTAGTAGACTAAGGGGAACTGCAGAACACTAAACCTTTTTGATGAAGGATTGTGATTTGCCACAGATCTACAATTCAATTCTGTGCAAATTAGTTATTTGCATAACTTGGTATCCTATTACCAGGGCACGTCTGTCTTGTAGATTCATCTGCTTTATATTTGGTTAATTGTAGAGCGGGAAGTGCAATAGCAGAGGTTGAGGTGGGATGGCAGAGAGGGTGAATAGCAGATGAGGGATAATCATGGGGAGCAGATTAGGAGGCAATGGAAGTTGAATTAGCTCAGAGCAAGAATTTGAAGCAGTGTAGCCTTCAAGAGCAATATCTGGGTGAGATATGCACGCATTGGTGTGTCCTTGGTAGTGGGACTGGCAGTTAAGCTATATACAGAAGTTAAAAAAGATGATCAAGTAATAAATCAGTGAGAGGTTCATTGTACAGCCGAGCTATGATTCTTGTTTGGTACTGTGCCATTAAAATAAAGAAATTGTGAATGAACTAGTCAGGTGCAAGACATTTGACTGTAAGCAACTTACATATTGGTAATTTGCGCTACAAATTAATATATAATTAAAAACTCGATTTTTAAAAAAAACAAGATTGTACCACCTGTTTTGTGATTAAATAATTAAGAAACCTTTATAAGCAGTACATGCAAGATTATTGACCACTAATTGGTAACTTACTTTCTGGGGATACGAACAATTATTTATTTTTCTCCAAAGTTAGCAGAGATTAATTTCTTGGACGTCTCTTTTCTACCTTACAATAAGGCCACATACAACCTCCAACCCCCAACAGTCCTGGTTCTGAAACACATTGGTGCTTATATTTCTTAGTCGGTAGTTTTTCTGATATAAATTTGTGAGCCTGAAAGTTTGGAAAAACCAACAAAAGAACAAAGAAAAGTACAGCACAGGAACAGGTCCTTCGGCCCTCCAAGCCCGTGCCGACCATGCTGCCCAACTAAACTAAAATCTTCTACACTTCCTGGGTCCGTATCCCTCTATTCCCATCCTATTCATGTATTTGTCAAGATGCCCCTTAATTGTCACTATCGTCCCTGCTTCCACCACCTCCTCCAGCACTGATCCCTGCGGAACACCACTAGTCACAGCCCTCCAATTAGAAAAACACCCTTCCATTGCTACTCTCTGCCTTCTATGACCTAGCCAGTTCTGTATCCACCCCTGACCCCATGTGACTTCACCTTTTGTAGCAGTCTACCATGAGGGACCTTGTCAAAGGCCTTACTGAAGTCCATATAGACAACATCCACTGCCCTACCTGAATCCACCTTCTTTGTGACCTCTTCGAAAAACTCTTATCAAGTTAGTGAGACACGACCTCCCCTTCACAAAATGTTGCCTCTCACTAATACGTCCATTTGCTTCCAAATGGGAGTAGATCCTGTCTCGAAGAATTCTCTCCAGTAATTTCCCTACCGCTGACGTAAGGCTCACCGGCCTGTAGTTCCCTGGATTATCCTTGCTACAAAGTGTTGCTTTTAACACTATCGCCTCATTGGTAGATTAATTAAACCGCAAAGTTGTGCAAGGTGATGGGAACAGTGATTTAAACTTTCCAGGTGCACTTCCCACTGAGATTTTGTGGTATTTATCTATACAGCTCCCAAGATAATAGCTTGGACGCCCTGCCTTACAACTCTGAAATATTGAAGATGGTTCACATTCACCCTTGGGAGCTCTCATCGGTGGACCTCCTGACTGCCCTGTTACAGTGTCCATTTGGTTTTTTTTGTCTGTGATACAGGGGTGAGTCAGGATCCTCCTGGGACCTCTGTACGATATGAGTACCAGACTGTTTATTGTGTTCGACCAAGTGTAGAAATGTATGAAAAATCTGGAGCATTTTCAACCTTTTACCATGGAATTGGAAATTACAGAATTCTTGACACATCGATGGATTCAGGTCTTCCACAGTGACCTCTTGATCCATATTATCATTCTTTCAGTAGTTCTTTTTATTATTGTAAGTGGTAGTGTAATGTGTTGAAACATTGATGCACACACCATTGGAATGGTGACCTGTGGGTTGGCACATTTGATGCCCATGACTTGCAGATGCCAAACATTTCTGAACAAACAGTTAAATGCAAGAAGGTTAATCATTAATCTCAGCAGCTCCATGTGACTAGTTTCCAAGTAACATTATTGAATGTTTAGGAGTAAGTTAGCTAGGCACATGCTTACTCTGCTACTGTGTGGATAGGGAACAAAATATCTTGGAAAGGGGGCATTTCATTGTTTTTAAAAAGCTTATATTAACCTCTTGCTCCAATGCTCCATCTAATGCCATTAATCCCTTGCTCCATCTACAGCCCCAAGTACCGTATAGATTGGACCACAGACGCTACCTCATTGATTGGTGAAGAGCTGGTGGTTGAGGTCCTAGACCACCTCCCTCTAACTACTCACAATTTTGTAAGTACTTCAGCTTACGTTTGATTCAGTTTGCACACTCTTCAGTAGTTTCGCCATTTTAACCCATTCTCATGTTATCTTGTTCAAAGGTCCGCAAAACCTTTTTGAAGTTGGCATTCTGTGACATCTGTCAGAAATTTCTCCTAAATGGCTTCCGGTGTCAGACCTGCGGCTACAAGTTCCATGAGCACTGCAGCACCAAAGTCCCTACCATGTGTATCGACTGGAGTAATGTTAGGTACTTGTGAGAACTTTAAAAAAATGTTTAATTGGTTTCTCAGAGAGAAACCATTCTAGTGAACTGCGTTATTTTAGCATACTTCTATGTACACAAGCTCATCATCGCTGGTAATAACGGTGTATTGATCCTGACTTGAATAACTGCCGGCAAAATGATTGGCTATTTGTACAACCCGCTGATTCAGTAGGAAGACATTGAATTCACGCTCGATAATCTCAGAATCTGAGTTTTGGCATTCAATGATATTTTGTGAACCTGAAAGTTTGGGATGTGTTGCTTCTTAACACTCTAGATAAATCACATTGGAAAGTTGTGCAGGATGATGGGAACATGGACTTAAACATTTTAGGTGCCACTTCCCACTGAGGTTCTGTGGTATTTATCTACGCAGCTCCCAAAGATAATAGCTTGGACCCCCGTCTTACAATTCTCTTAAAATATCAAGGAAGGTCCACATTCACCCTTGGGAGCCCTCATCGTGGGCCTCCTGGCTGCCCTGTTTAATTGTCCATTTGTTTTTTTTGTCTGTGATATAGAGGTGATTCAGGATCCTCCTAAATCAATACGAGTGCCAATCTGTTCATTGTGTTCAACCAAGTAGAGAAACGTATGGAAAATCTTGGGAATTTTCAACTTTTTAACTATGGAATTGGAAATGACAGAATTAGAACACAGAACATAGAAAAATACAGCACAGAACAGGCCCTTTGGCCCACGATGTTGTGCCGAACCTTTGTCCTAGATTAATCATAGATTATCATAGGATTTACAGTGCAGAAGGAGGCCATTCAGCCCGTCGCGTCTGCACCAGCTCTTGGAAAGAGCACCTTACCCAAGGTCAACACCTCCACCCTATCCGCATAACCTAGTAACCCCACCCAACACTAAGGGCAATTTTGGACACTAAGGGCAATTTATCATGGGCAATCCACTTAACCTGCACATCTTTGGACTGAGGGAGGAAACCGGAGCACCCGGAGGAAACCCACGCACACACGGGGAGGACGTGCAGACTCCGCACAGACAGTGACCCAAGCCGGAATCGAACCTGGGACCCTGGAACTGAGAAGCAATTGTGCTATCCACAATGCTACCGTGCTGCCCTTAAGAACAAGTTAATCTACACTATATCATTCTACCGTAATCCATGTACCTATCCAATAGCTGCTTGAATGTCCCTAATGTTTCCGACTCAACTACTTCCACAGGCAGTGCATTCCATACCCACACTACTCTCTGGGTAAAGAACCTACCTCTGACATCCCCCCTATATCTTCCACCATTCATCTTAAATTTATGTCCCCTTGTAATGGTTTGTTCCAACCGGGGAAAAAGTCTCTGACTGTCTACTCTATCTATTCCCCTGATCATCTTATAAACCTCAATCAAGTCACACCTCATCCTTCTCTGTTCTAATGAGAAAAGGCCTATCACCCTCAACGTTCCTCGTAAGACCTACTCTCCATTCCAGGCAACATCCTGGTAAATCTCCTTTGCTCCTTTTCCAAAGCTTCCACATCCTTCCTAAAATGAGGCGAGCAGAATTGTACACAGTACTCCAAATGTGGCCTTACCAAGGTTTTGTACAGCTGTATCATCACCTCATGACTCTTAAATTCAATCCCTCTGTTAATGAACACTAGCACACCATAGGCCTTCTTCACAGCTCTATCCACTTGAGTGGCAACTTTCAAAGATGTATGAACATAGACCCCAAGATCTCTCTGCTCCTCCACATTGCCAAGAACTCTACCATTAACCCTGTATTCCGCATTCATATTTGTTCTTCCAAAATGGACAACCTCACACTTTTCAGGGTTAAACTCCATCTGCCACTTCTCAGCCCAGCTCTGCATCCTATCTATGTCTCTTTGCAGCCGACAACAGCCCTCCTCACTATCCACAACTCCACCAATCTTCGTATCGTCTGCAAATTTACTGACCCACCCATCAACTCCATCATCCAAGTAATTAATGAAAATCACAAACAGCAGAGGACCCAGAACTGATCCCTGCGGTACGCCACTGGTAATTTGCAATCCACCACCACTCTCTGACTTCTATCGGTTAGGCAGATCGTTATCCAACTGGCCAAATTTCCCACTATCCCATGCCTCCTTACTTTCTGCATACGCCTACCATGGGGAACCTTATCAAATGCCTTACTAAAATCCATGTACACTACACCCACTGCTTTACCTTCATCCACATGCTTGGTCACCTCCTCAAAGAATTCAATAAGACTTGTAAGGCAAGACCTATCCCTCATAAATCCATGCTGACTATCCCTCATCAAGCAGTGTCTCTCCAGATGCTCAGAAATCCTATCCCTCAGTACCCGTTCCATTACTTTGCCTACCACCGAAGTAAGACTAACTGGCCTGTAATTCCCAGGGTTATCCCTATTCCCTTCCTTCAACAGGGGCATGACATTTGCCACTCTCCTGGTACCACCCCTGTTGACAGTGAGGACGCAAAGATCATTGCCAATGGCTCTGCAATTTCATCTCTTGCTTCCCATAGAATCCTTGGATATATCCCGTCAGGCCCGGGGGCCTTGTCTATCCTCAAGTTTTTCAAAATGCCCAACACATCTTCCTTCCTAACAAGTATTTCCTCGAGCTTACCAGTCTGTTTCACACTGTCCTCTCCAACAATATAGCCCCTCTCATTTGTAAATACTGAAGAAAAATACTCGTTCAAGACCTCTCCTATCTCTTCAGACTCAGTACACAATCTCCCGCTACTGTCCTTGATCGGACCTACCCTCGCTCTAGTCATTCTCATATTTCTCACATATGTGCAAAAGGCCTTGGGGTTTTCCTTGATCCTACCCGCCAAAGATTTTTCATGCCCTCTCTTAGTTCTCCTAATCCCTTTCTTCAGTTCCCTCCTGGCTATCTTGTACCCCTCCAGCACCCTGTCTGAACCTTGTTTCCTCAGCCTTACATAAGTCTCCTTCTTCCTCTTAACAAGACATTCAACCTCTCTTGTCAACCATGGTTCCCTCACTCGACCAACTCTTCCCTGCCTGACAGGGACATACATATCAAGGACACGTAGTACCTGTTCCTTGAACAAGTTCCACATTTCACTTGTGTCCTGCCCTGACAGCCTATGTTCCCAATTTTTGCACTTCAATTCGTACCTGAAACATCGTATTTACCCTTCCCCCAATTGTAAACCTTGCCCTGTTGCACGCACCTATCTCTCTCCATTACTAAAGTGAAAGTCACAAAATTGTGGTCACTATCTCCAAAATGCTCCCCCACTAACAAATCTATCACTTGCCCTGGTTCATTACCAAGTACCAAATCCAATTTGGCCTCCCCTCTGGTCGGACAATCTACATACTGTGTTAGAAAAGCTTGCTGGACACACTGCACAAACACCACCCCATCCAAACTATTTGACCTAAAGAGTTTCCACTCAATGTTTGGGAAGTTGAAGTCACCCATGACTACTACCCTGTGACTTCTGCACCTTTCCAAAAACAGTTTCCCAATCTGTTCTTCCACATCTCTGCTACTATTGGGGGGCCTATAGAAAACTCCCAACAAGGTGACTGCTCCTTTCTTATTTCTGACTTCAACCCATATCACCTCAGTAGGCAGATACTCCTCGAACTGCCTTTCTGCAGCTGTTATACTATCTCTAATTAACAATGCCACCCCCCCCCCCCCCCCCACTCTTTTACCACCCTCCCTAATCTTATTGAAACATCTATAACCAGGGACCTCCATCAACCATTTCTGCCCCTCTTCTATCCAAGTTTCCGTGATGGCCACCACATCGTAGTCCCAAGTACCGATCCATGCCTTAAGTTCATCCACCTTATTCCTGACACCCTAATGGATTCAGCTGAATTCTGGGCAGCCTCATCAGCAGATTTGACGGCAGAGGCACGTAAAATCCAAGGAGTTACCTTGCTGCTGCCTATCTATTCTGACCTGTCTGAAATTTTATATGGGCATAAGAGTGGCAGCAGTTGGCTCATCATCCCTTGGGCCTATTGTGATCCTTCAAGAACCTCATCCTGCCGCCGCCAGTATTTCTTTTACCCATGGTGATGGGGGAGGGCCCGAAAGCTTTATCTGCACATACTGGTGTCAGCAAGACATTAAGGACCTCCTTTGTTAGCCTCCTAAGCCGTCCCCCACCAACATCATTGCCCCCTTTAATTCTTCCCCTTTCACCTCTTGAACCTGACCCTCCTGCCAAGATCTGTGACTCTTACCTGGGTTCCTCCACGTAGTGGGACTGCATGCAGTCCCAGCAATAGCCACTGCTCCTAGCTGGAGCTGCTGGGACTACAGAGTTGCCAGTCATCTGATTGGCCGACAGCTCTCTAAAGTGGGACTTCTGAGAAAGGGGCGGAAGTCTCGCCCTGAAGCAAGTAATACTGCTTTTAAAGTGCTATGGGGCAGCCATCAGGATCATGGGTGGCCTCCCCCTGACTTTGCAGCTGGGTGCATTCAGCCCAATGATTCAGCAGAACTGTCTGCCAGTCATGTTTGCTAGATTTTGGTCAGTCTATTAAGTGGAGTGCTTTACAGCAATGTTGTTGCATGGTGTTGAAGTTTCATGTATTCGGTGTTCATGAATCCTGAACATAGAACATAGATTGGATTTTGTTTATTGTCACGTGTACTGAGGTACAGTGAAAAGTATTTTTCTGCAAGCAGCTCAACAGATCATTAAGTACATGGGAAGAAAAGGAAATAAAAGAAAATACATAATAGGGCAACATAAGGTATACAATGTAACTACATAAGCACCGGCATCGGATGAAGCATACAGAGTGTAGTGTTAATGAGGTCAATCCATAAGAGGGTCATTTAGGAGTCTGGTAACAGCGGGGAAGAAGCTGTTTTTGAGTCTGTTCGTGCGTGTTCTCAGACTTCTATATCTCCAGCCCGATGGAAGAAGTTGGAAGAGTGAGTAATCCGAGTGGGAGGGGTCATTGATTATGTTGCCTGCTTTCCCCAGGTAGCAGGAGGTGTAAATGGAGTTAATAGATGGGAGGCAGGTTTGTGTAATGGACTGGGCGGTGTTCACGACTCTCTGAAGTTTCTTGCGGTCCTGGGCTGAGCAGTTGCCATACCAGGCTGTGATGCAGCCCGATAGGATGCTTTCTATGGTGCATCTGTAAAAGTTGCTAAGGGTTAATGTGGACATGCCGAATTTCCTTAGTTTCCTGAGGAAGTATAGGTGCTGTTGTGCTTTCTAGAACATAGCACAGCACAGGCCCTTTGGGCCACGATGTTGTGCCGACCATTTATCCTAATCAAACTAACCTACACCCCTTCAATTTACTGTTGTCCATGTTCCTATCCACAATTGGTTAACATTTGTCAGAATGCATGGGCGGCACGGTGGCGCAGTGGTTAGCACTGCTGTCTCACTGCTCCGAGGTCCAAGGTTCGATCCCAGAACCTGGTTACTGTCCGTGTGGAGTTTGCTCCTTCTCCCCGTGTCTGCCTGGGTTTCACCCCCACAATCCAATGTGCAGGGTAGGTGGATTGGCCACGTTGGATACTCTAAATTTATGTAATTTAAAAAAAAATAAACAAAAACATTTGTCAGAATGCATTAACTGGTTAGCTATTAATGTAATATCAATTTATTTTTGGCTGGGGTTTTTGGGCAACTTAGACGATTACAGTGATTTACCAAATTGCTTTATTGCCTGTTTTTTGGTCCATTTCATCCCTCCCAATTGGTTGTACTGTACAGCTCCTATTTGGTGGAAGAATGAAAAGAACAACCTATGGACACATAGGACAGGATGTTCTGGCCTCCTCCTGCGATACGTTTTCTGGCGGCAGAGACGGCTCACCGCTGGCCGCTGGCAGGATCTTCCGGTCCTGCCGCTGTCTGCGCTGTTTTGGTCTCTTCAGCCTCATGCCACGACTTTATCTCAAAACAACTGCTGTTTTCAAGCCATCCTCTCTCCTTCATTAATTTCAGTTGAAGCAATCAATGTATTTTCCATAAGTATGTGATTATTTTATAATTTATCCCAAGATCAAGGACATTCTAATTGCAAATTGTAGTAAATAAATTTTGCATTTAAGCAATTCTTGCTAGCTCACCTTTTTATCCTCTGCCAGAGCTTATCAAGCAGCCACAGCATACTCCAGACTGTTCCACACGTCCAACAATGACGGGGTCGTGCCATCTATTACACAAATGACTACACGCCGAGTACGCGAGTCATTTTCACGACTTCCTGAGAGGCAAGTTGGAATCATTGAACTAATTTCAAAGATGTTCCATCACAGCTTGTTGTCTGCCTCTTGGGCTGTTCTTAGCTTGTGCTTTTCTTTTTCCCGTTTTCAGCTTGCAGTACAGGCATTCCAGCTCCCATGCCTTCAACGGTCCCATGCCTTTCTCGTCCACAGAAGGTCAGCTCTGTCAACGGCAAAGGTCTTCATCCACTCCCAATGTTCACATGTCCAGCACCACCATGCCGATTGATAACAGCATTATTGAGGTAAAAAGAAATGACACTTGTCCCCAGGTGCTTTGACAGAACCTCCTAAATTTATACGTGTCTAAGAACATGCAGCTGTTCAGAACACATGGGCCTTTTCTGACTTGGCTTTGGCTCGAAAATTTAGTTTTCATTTGCCATTCGAAATAAATAATGGCCCAGACCTACCAATCGCAGGATTGGAATGGATTGCATTGGATTTGTTTATTGTCACGTGTATTGAGGTACAGTGAAAAGAGATTGGATGTATGACCCAAGATATGCCCCAGGACCATGTGGCTGTCCCGACACGTTGACACCGGTGGGAATTACCCGGGACGTTTGAACTACTGACAAAAAATTCCCCTGCTCCTTGGGACCCTCAATGAATGTCTCCGATTCTGAGTTAGAGTCGGAGAGTTGGGATGGTTCTGACTTATTTACCTCAACAGTTACCCAGGAAATGTTGACCAACATTTCCTGGTCTAACTCCTGGGCGACATGATGGCACAGTGGTTAGCACTGCTGCTTCACAGCACCAGGAACCTGGATTCAATTCCTGCCTTGGGTGACTGTGTGGAGTTTGAGTCTATGTGGGTTTCCTCCAGGTGCCCCAGTTTCGTTCACAGTCCAAAGATATGAAGGTTAAGTGGATTGACCATGATCATTGTGCGCAGTTATGAAAATGAAAATCGCTTATTGTCACAAGTAGGCTTCAAATGAAGTTACTGTGAAAAGCCCCTAGTTGCCACATTCCGCCACCTGTTCGGGGAGGGATGGTACCGGAATTGAACCGTGCTGCTGGCCTACCTTGGTCTGCTTTCAAAGCCAGCGATTTAGCATTGTGCTAAACCAGTGGGCCTAGGTAGGGTACTCTTTTTTGAAGGGTCGGTGTAGATTCGATGGCCGAATGGCCTCCTTCTACACTGTAGGGATGGATTTTTCCCAAAAAAGACTACGTGACGTTTTTGAGCACAAAATCTGGTGTGAATCGCATTGGCTGTTCCAATGCGATTCCCATTGCGATCTTCCTGCACTTAGTCATTGTTTTGGGAGGGGGACATGCTATATTTTTATTTGTTCACGGGATGTGGGCGTCGCTGCCTGGACCAGCATCATTTATTGCCCATCCCAGAGGGCATTTAAGAGTCAACCACATTGCTGTGGATCTGGAATCACATGTAGGCCAGACAAGGTGAGGACGGCAGATTTCCTTCCCTAAAGGACATTAGTGAACCAGATGGGTTTTTATGACAATCGACAATAGTTTCATGGTCATCACTAGACTTTAAATCCAAATTTTTATTGAATTCAAATTTCACCATTTGCAGTGGTGGGATTCGAACCCGGGTCCCCAGAGCATTACGCTCTGGATCATTAATCTAGTGACAATCCCATTACACCACTGCCTTCCCTGCATGATTTGTACCGCCATTGAGAGGAACGGGGCAGGGCTTAAACATGCTGGCAGGTCCGACTCCTCAGGGATTGGGGCACCCTTTTTAAAGGGTATCCAGATCTTAGAGTAACGCTACAGAGTGGCCCTCCCAAAAAATCGCCACTACCAGCGCATCTAGGCGAGCATCGCCGTGCTACGTGGTTGCCACTGATTTGCCATATCCCTGACCACTTGGGTTTCAATGACCTCTGAGCACCTCTGAGAAGCTGAGATCAGAAAAAAGCACATGACATGCTGGGAGAGACATCAAAGGGTTCCAACACATCAGAGGGAAGATTGACATGCTGAAAGACAATTTAATGATTTTCAAAAGTACAGACTCCCATCCGGGATTGACCCCCGACCTGAGCCCCCCCCCCCCCCCCACCCCCCCCGACAAAAGAGGAAATTTATGCGTGGAGTCAGAGGAAATGGGTGAGATTCTTAATGAGTACTTTGCATCGGTATTCACCAAGGAGAGGGACATGACGGATGTTGAGGCCAGGGATGGATGTTTAAATACTCTAGGTCAAGTCGGCATAAGGAAGGGGGAAGTTTTGGGTATTCTAAAAGGCATTAAGGTGACAGGTCCCCAGGCCTGGATGGGATCTATCCCAGGTTATTGAGGGAAGTGAGGGACGAAATAGCTGGGGCCTTAACAGATATCTTTGCAGCATCCTTGAGCACGGGTGAGGTCCCGGAGGACCGGAGAATTGCTAATGTTGTCCCTTTGTTTAAGAAGGGTAGCAGGGATAATTCAGGGAATTATAGACCTGTGAGCTTGACATCAGTGGTAGACAAACTGTTGGAGAAGATACTGAGGGATAGGATCTATTCACATTTGGAAGAAAATAGACTTATCAGTGATAGGCAGCATGGTTTTGTGCAGGGAAGGTCATGTCTTACAAACTTAATAGAATTCTTTGAGGAAGTGACAAAGTTAATTGATGAGGGAAGGGCTGTAGATGTCATATACATGGACTTCAGTAAGGCGTTTGATAAAGTTTCCCATGGCAGGTTGATGGAAAAAGTGAAGTCGTATGGGGTTCAGGGTGTACTAGCTAGATGGATAAAGAACTGGCTGGGCACCAGGAGACAGAGAGTAGTGGTGGAAGCGAGTGTCTCAAAATGGAGAAAGGTGACTAGTGGTATTCCAAGGGATCCGTGCTCGGACCACTGTTGTTTGTGATATACATAAATGATCTGGACGAAGGTATAGGTGGTCTGATTAGCAAGTTTGCAGATGATACTAAGATTGGTGGAGTTGCAGATAGCGAAGAGGACTGTCAGAGAATACAGAAAAATATAGATAGATTGGAGAGTTGGGCAGAGAAATGGCAGATGGAGTTCAATCCAGGCAAATGCGAGGTGATGCATTTTGGAAGATCTAATTCAAGAGCGGACTATACGGTCAATGGAAGAGTCCTGGGGAAAATTGATGTACAGAGAGATTTGGGAGTTCAGGTCCATTGTATCCTGAAGATGGCAACGCGGGTTGATAGAGTGGTCAAGAAGGCATACAGCATGCTTGCCTTCATAGGACGGGGTATTGAGTACAAGAATCGACAGGTCATGTTACAGTTGTATCGGACTTTGGTTAGGCCACATTTGGAATACTGCGTGCAGTTCTGGTCGCCACATTACCAGAAGGATGTGGATGCTTTAGAGAGGGTGCAGAGGAGGTTCACCAGGATGTTGCCTGGTATGGAGGGTACTAGCTATGAAGAAAGGTTGAGTAGATTAGGATTGTTTTCGTTGGAAAGACGGAGCTTGAGGGGGGATCTGATTGAGGTCAACAAAATTATGAGAGGTATGGACGGGGTGGATAGCAACAAGCTTTTTCCAAGAGTGGGGGTGTCAATTACAAGGGGTCACGATTTCAAGGTGAGAGGGGGAAAGTTTAAGGGAGATGTGTGTGGAAAGTTTTTTACGCAGAGGGTGGTGGGTGCCTGGAACGCCTTGCCAGCGGAGGTGGTAGAGACGGGCACGATAGCATCATTTAAGATGCATCTAGACAGATATATGGGCGGGGAACAGCGGGAATTGGATCCTTGGAAAATAGAAGACCGGTTTAGATAAAGGATCTGGATCGGCGCAGGCTGGGAGGGCCGAAGGGCCTGTTCCTGTGCTGTAATTTTCTTTGTTCTTTGTTCTTTGACCCACAGCTCCCCTGAAAGACTCCCCTTGGCACCCTAGAGGTAGATGTAGAGAGTGTGCTCATCCCCTTGCTCCCCCTCGGAGTCCACAACGCCAGGTTGGCACTGTCAATGGGGAGGGGGGTATTTTGGCAAGCCCATAACGGGGTGTTGCTCACTTGGGGATGAGGCCTTGCCAGCTATTTTGGGGGTGGAGGTGATGGTGGCTGCAGTATAACTCTGAGATTGGGGTTCCCTTTAAAGATGGTGCCCCGATTTCTGAAGAGCGGGATCTGTTAGCATGTTTAGGCCCCCTCCCTTTCAAGGCCAGCGCAAAACCTGCCCCTCTCTAAAAAATATTTCCAAATGCTGTTGAATAACACCTGATTAGCACTGCCAGGGTCAGTCGTTTTTCCCACTGGTGGCAGCACTTAGATTTAATTTGGGAGAATCGGGGCCATAATCTCACTGAATGGCCTAACAGACTCAAAGGGCTGCACGACCTTCTCATGTTCCTATTTCTGAAGCTGAATTTAGCACGACACCATTTTAGTAAAGGAGTTGAAAGCCAATACGAGAAACTACTGAAGAAGTTAGTTGCCGTTTTAAGATGGCTGCTCATTAAAGGGGTTGCACAGCATTTTGGTGCCTAACACTTCAACAAATTCCCTTTCCTAACCACGGCCAGCTGTTTGGGAGTAAACAGACATTGATGTCAATTTCAAACTGTGTAGTTAGAATGATACAGATTCAATGCTTATTGTTGCTGGAAGTGTGAAGAGCAAATCTGAAACACATTGCGAGAATTTCTGGGACACTTTGTCAAGACTTCACCAACAGTCGAGCAAAATTTATTCCAAAAATTCTCCACGGATTCCACTTTGCCAGACTAAGAGCTGTGCTGCTCCACTTTGCCAGACAGCTTATAATGGAAACCAAAGGGTGGCATGTGGCACAGTGATTAGCGCTGGAACCTACGGTGCTGCGAACCCGGGTTCGAATTCCGGCCCTGGGTCACGGTCGGTGTGGAGCTTGTACATTCTCCCCGTGCCTGCGTGGGTTTCACCCCCACAACCCAAAGGTGTGTAGGTTAGACGGATTGACCACGCTAAATTGCCCCTTAATTGGAAAAAAAATAATTGGGTACTCTAAAAAAATGTTTTTAAATTTATGGTGACCAGGATAAAGTGAATGTTTCCTCATGGACATCTTGCTAGGGAATCCGTCTTGGACTGGCTGGGGGATGGGAGGCGGACATGAGGTTAGGCAGAGCAGTGCCAGCTGCTACAACAGGAGAGCATCAGAAGGACGTGGCATCCTCCGCAGAAACCCCTCCCCCGGCACCCTTGCAGGTGCAGGATTCTAGGACATGTCTCCTCCTCCACAGGGACAACCTCTCTTGGTCACTAACTGTTCTGCAACATACTGCTACCTCACGTCTTCAGCGGAAATGGGTGCGAAGGACCCACGGATACTGCACCATGAAAATTACATCTAATCAGTAATTGAATTCTAAACCTGCCAGTTTCTGGTTAGAGTCTGCAGGTGCATTCGAATCATCAATTAACGTGGAAATTGTGTGATAAATCTGGACTTTTAAACTTAACATGTAATATTAGCTCAAATAAATCCGTTTGTCAAAATAATCCCACATCTCAAATCCATATTTACACAAGATATTCACATCTGTATACCCTCCACCATCTTGTGACGCTAATCAGCTGAGATGTCTTCAGCTCCTCATGCAGCACAACACATCGCAGGAGTACAACGTGACTTTGCGACGGTCATTTTATTGTAGATTGTTTTTGCAGCGTTTCTTCTTGGCACGATGCCATGTGTGACGGATCCACCATTCTTTGGACAAAGATTATCACACTTCCTTCATTCACAATCACCAAACCATTTCTGGAAAAAATAAAGTCCTGCAGATTGTTTGGGTGAAGTTAGAGCATATTGAGGCCACATGTAGGGTTTCTGCGATGAGCTAAAGTACTGAATCTACATTTTACGTTCAGTTTTGTTTGTGAAGATAAACTGTTTTGGATGTGGGTAGATTATAAGGAATTAAATAATTTTACCACTAAAATAGTAACATTTCCCTTGGCATTCTCGTGGATAGTTTAGTTAGGTGATGACATGGAATTAAAATTCTTTTGAAAATTGAGTAAGCATTCTTTGAATGTTTTCATGGCCGTTTCTATAACTATGAATTTTGCAAATTTATGACAGTCATGTTCGGTACATAAGTGTGCCTTCAATTTGACCACCCGTGGTTCCTTTTGTTTACATTTAGTTGTCTGCAATCTTGCTGCAGAGTAAAATAATGAATCACCCACAATTGGCATCCAGTGACAATGCTGCAAATCCTGAGAGCTAACATTCTGTAGAAAATTTGAAAGGTGGGGTTTTGACAAAATAATAATGTTCACTTTTCAAGGTTTGTGGTTGCAGTGGAAGAGGATAAAATTAGATTGTCTCAAGGCTGGCTGATACTCATCAGAACCTTCTCCGAACTTGCAAGTTAGTCCAGGAAATTTGTTACAGACTGCTAACAAGACAGGATGTGCTTTCAAAATGCTCCAGCAGACAAATTGTCATTGATCTGGTACTTTGTTTAGATTTGTCACTTGGGGAGTCATCATAGATCCTGGGCTGGATTCTCCCAAAATAGGACTATGTCCCCACGTCAGTGTAAAAACACTGGAGTTTTACTCTAGAGATTCCTGGAAAAAAGTACAGCTAAATCAATGCCCTGCAGGGGGCTAGCAGGGACCCAGAGTAATTCACGCAGCTTTAGCTGTGGATATGGGCCCCCGCACTTCTGGTTTTGAGTCCGCGCATGCGCACGGCAGCGGCCTCCAGCGGCCACGCCGAGCTCCATGGTGGACTCGGACCGTGGAGGCAGACATAAAAATTAGACCCCCCCCCCCCCCCCCCCCCCCCCCCGGATCGGCCGCATGCCCGAGCATTTGACTGCGCGGATCTAACCCCCGGCCACCTATAAGCCGCCCCCCCCACGGTGTCCGATTTACCTCCCGCCCCCTCACCTGGGCGGCCGCGGACTGAGTCCGCAGGCGCCACGCCAGCATCCAGACCGGCAATAGGTGGTTAGTTCCACGCCGTCGGGAACTCAGCCGGTCGGGGGCGGAGGATCACTGGGCTGGCCTCTGTCAATGGGCCCCCAGCCGTGCGGAGTACTCGGCAATCACGCCAATTCTCGGGTCCCAGAGAATCGGCAGACCGGCGCCGGGCCCGATTTCGGCGTGAAATTGGGTGCTCTGCCCCTGTGCGGAACGCAATTTTGGCGCGGGTCTGCGGAGAATCCAGCTCCCTGTTTTCAGCTAAGGTGGTCAATTAATTCTCAATCTCCACCTCAAACCACAGGAACCAGTTGATATTACATCCATATTGCTATCTTTACCAAAGAACCCATGAGATGATATCTGCTCCGAAAGTCTGGCCCATGTGGCAGAAGCACTGAGGGAAATGAGGAATGTACTGTGGATGGAGGACTTCAATTTCCATCAACAGGCATGGCTCAGTATCACCACTGTTAACTGAGTTGGCTAAGAGCTGAAGGATCAATCAACCAAATTGACCTTGTATAAGATGGTGAGACAACCAACTTGAGTGAAAAACCTAGCCGATCTCGTCCTCGCCAGTCTACCTATCACAGATGCATCCACATTTGACAGCATTGGTCGGAATGAGCGCTACACAGTCATTGCAAAGACAAAGTTCCCTCTCGCACTGAGCCCCCCCCAGTCACTAAGGTCACCCACCATTGTGCTGTGTGGCACTACCATTGTGTAAATGGGATAGGTTTTGAATTAATCTACCAGATCCAAATTGGGCATTAATGAAATGCTGTGCATTGCCCTGGACATCAAGGCAGCATTTGAGCAAGTGTGGCACCAAGGAATCCATGTACAATTGAAGTCAGTGGGGATCGGGAGAAAGCTTAGTACAAATGGAGATTGTTGTAGTTATTGAAGCCCAAAAGACCTTAGCCCCAGGACGTTCCTGCACAAATTTCTCTGGGTAGTGTGTTGGGCCCAATCTCTATCAGCTGCTTTGTAAAAGGCCTTCCCTTTATCATGGGGCGGAAGCTTGTTGCGGTGTCGTGGGTTGCACTCATTGGCAAGAGAGCCGGCGAAAGACTCGTGCTGCTCCTTTTCAGGAAGACCCACTGAACCCCAAGCCAATCAGCAGTAGCGAGGCCACTGGGCAAATGTCCTCTGGAACCAAGGTCCAGGGGCAACACTCTTGCCAAGCAAGAATCACCAGTCGATCAGAGGCAACAGCTCATATGATCAGCAGTGCCACAGGGGAGGCAGTGGCTGCTGCAGTGTTATCACCTACAGGAGTCTGAGGATTGCGGAGAGAGCCAGGCCACAAGTAAGTAATGTGGGGGGATGGGTTTTCATGGGTAGAGGGATGTGGGGAGAGGGGTGTTTGAGGGTTCAGCATCAAGGGCAGGGGCTGGCTCTCAGTGCACCCTGCCCTTCCTGATGCCTAATCCCTTGATCAGCCACTGAGTGCCTTTGATTGAAAGATGCCAGCCCGCAGATAACGAGCTTGCTGCACAGTGTCAGCTGGTGTCCATGGCAACAGGCTCACCTGCAACTGGGTTAGTATCAGCAATGGTTGGATAGAAAGGTCGACCAGGGCCTTCCCATCCATGATTTAATACTGGCAGAGGCAGAAAGGTGGCAGTGCACAGGTCTGCCATCAACCTGCCTAATTATATACCCTACCTGCCTTCAAGCTAGCCAACAGAAGAATCTGTCCATAAGGTTCAAAGTGGACACGGTTACTGGTGATAGCACAGTGTTTGGTTCCATTAACCATCTCTGAGATTGAGCTGAAAATTGATATGCCATATTATGTGAATAGGTGTGAAGTTATCCATTTTGGTAGAAAAAAACAAAGAGTATTTCTTAAATGGTGAGAGGTTGGGGAAGTGTTGATGCACAAAGGAACCTTGGTGTCCTTGTTCTTCAGTCACTAAAAGCTACTATGCTGGTGCAGCAAGCAATTAGGAAGGCAAATGGTACGTTGGCCTCAATTGTAAGGGGATTTGAGTGCAGGTGTAAAGAAATCTTGCTGCAATTGTGTAGAGCCTTGTTGAGACCGCACCTGGAGTATTGTGTATAGTTTTAATCTCCTTACCTGAGGAAGGATCTACTTGCCAAAAAGGGAATGCAACAGACTAATCACTGGGATGGCAGGATTGTTTTCTGAGGAAAGATTGAGGAAACAGGGCCTGTATCCTTTAGAATTTTGAGAAATGAAAGCTGATCTCCTTGAAAATTACCAAATTCTTACTGGGTGTGACCAGGTCGATGTAGATAGGATGTTTTCCTTGTCTAGTGAGCCTAAAACCAGAGGACACAGTCTCAGAATAAGTGGGAGGCCATTCATGACTGAGGTGAGGAGGACTTTTTTCACTCGTATAGAGGGTGGTGAATCTTTGGAATTCTCTACCCCAGAAGGCTGTTTATGCTCAATCAGTGAACATGTTCAAAAAGAAATCGATAGATTTCTAAATACAAATGATAGCCAAGAATAAGGGGCGGGTTTCTCCCTTTTGGGGACTAACTCCCCACGCCCGCCGGAAAGCGGGCTAGAATCACTCCGGACTTTTTCCTAGAAAGTCTGAGGTGATTCTCCATTCTCTATGGGGCTAGCACAGCCCCAGCATGCGTCCCGTAGTTCTGGCTGCCGGTGGGGCCTGCTGCCCAGGCTGCGCATGCGCGCGGCTTCCGCAAGCGGGTCTGCGCATGTGCACGGCTTCCCACTTCGGTGCGGGCGAGGCTGGCATGACAGATGGAGAAGGTGGGCCGCACGGAGGAAGGTAGGTCTTCCTCCGATCGCGATGGCCCGCCAATCGGTGGTCCCCAATTCGCAGGCCTGCCCACCGCTGAGGCCCCCCCAGAGTCCGGTTTCCCCCCCCCACTCCCCCAGGACCAGCACCATGGCCGCGAGTCCGAGCTCTCGCCGGGTGGTATCAGATTAGAACCACACCGGCGGGACCGCGCCGCATGGCTGGCGGGCGATTCTCCGGTCCAGGGAGAATCGCGTCCCGGTTTCGGAGCGGCGTGGCAGGATTCTCGCGCCGCCCCGGCGATTCTCCGCCCCGGCATGGCCTGAGAGAATCCCGTCCAAGGTCTAATTGCCAACCCTTGACTTTCAATGATGTTACCATGGTTGTGTCCCTACCATCAACAACCTGAGAGCCAACCTGACTGGAAACATAGTGGAACAAGTCACATAAATACTATGGCTACAAGAGCAGTTTTGAGGCCGCAAATTTTGCACTGAGTAGCTCCCCTCCTGACTCCCCAAAGTCTTTCCACCACCTAAAAGGCACAAGTCGGAAGTGAGATGGAATACTCCCCAATCTGCTTTGTTGCATGCTTGATTGGCAGCCGAGTGACTATAACTATAAGACACTAGTTGACATGGGGGAGATTTACTTTGGCTGACATTTTTTAAAGAATCTTTACTGCTGCTGTCTGCTTCTTCCTTTTGACTTTCCCCATTTTAAGTCAAAATGTAGATTTACTAATTCAGCTTATTACGTTGCTTGATCCTTCCATTTTTATCCTCTGTGGCTTGAAAAATAATGTCTAATTCCTCTTCTTTTGAATGAAGACAGTACTGCCACCTTCCCCATCTTCATAAACCGTACCGGCCTCCCCGAACAGGCGCCGGAATGTGGCGACTCGGGGCTTTTCACAGTAACTTCATTGAAGCCCACTTGTGACAATAAGCAATTATAATATATAATAATAAGTAAATCAAGTTTCAATTCACTATATATTTGTGGTGATGATAGTCAGAAATAATATATTTATTTACTTTTACAGGATGTAATAAGAATCCACAGTCAAAGAGGTAATTTGATTATTTTATATTCTTTCTGTTAACACCTGGCCTGAGTTTTAGTAAAGTTGGAGGGGCAAGTGATCTTATGCCAACATGCAGCAATGATGCACCTTTTTTTCCAAAGCCTCATCTTCTGCCAGTGGTGATGAACCATGTGGTATGCCAGTTGCTGCACAATCATGGTGCTGACTGACTTGTTAGTAGGTGCATCATTCTCTTTATATATTATACCATTCAGTACATTTTACCTTAACCCAGTTTTTTTACAGTTGTAACTTTTTAAAATTTTAATGAGTTGGGTGTCTGACCTGCATCAATACCCGCCTGTGCTGGAGCCTCCAAACCAAGCTATTGTGAAATACATTTGGATAAAGTTTCTAGTTTTCTGTTATTAAGTACACACTGTTTCCCTGTAGTAATTTAGTTAAGTCCAGAGCATTTGGGTGCAGGTTGGGAATGGTCAAGGCATAGTGTGCATAGTGGTACTTCCCTATTTTAGCTGAATTCATTCCAGCCAGCCTGCTAGCACAGTTAGTGTCGCCCTACTGTTATGTAGCATTGATATTATTACGAAACCCTGGGCTAGTGTGCGGTTAATTCCAGCCCCACTTGACCCGTTGTCGCAACACAAGTGAAATTAAAGTTACTTAAATATCCAATGTCTTTGGTTTGATCCCGAAAGTACAACCACCAGGTTTGTAAATTTAAACATAAATAACTTATTATTATTTAACAGTCTTTGTACTAAATAGGCAACAATACAACTGGTTAACTATTAGACATAGAATTTACAGTGCAGAAGGAGGCCATTCGGCCCATCGAGTCTGCACCAGCTCTTGGAAAGAGCACCCTACCGAAGGTCCAAACCTCCACCCTATCCCCATAACCCAGTAATCCCACCTAATCCCCATAACCCAGTAACACCACCCTACGGGCAATTTTGGACACTATGGGCAATTTAGCATGGCCAATCCACCTAACCCGCACATCTTTGGACTGTGGGAGGAAACCGGAGAACCTGGAGGAAACCCACGCACACACGGGGAGGACGTGCAAACTCCGCACAGACAGTGACCCAAGCCGGAATCGAACCTGGGACCCTGGAGCTGTGAAGCAATTGTGCTAACCACCATGCTACCGTGCTGCCCCAATATTGTCTAATTCCCAACGTCCACCACGCCACCCCTTCCCCACTTCAGATGGATGCCTTCCAGTTAGCTTCTTTCTTCAGTTTAGGCCTTCAGTTGGATGTTGCCTTGCTTGTAATGGTCTTCACTGTAGACTTGCAGAGACACCAGGCAGCCAGCAGCCATGAGAGAAGAGGGAGAAAACACAGCTTCTTACTTTGAGGGTATCAAGTCTTCTGCTGGGTTCTCACCAAAAGCCCCACCTGGCAGGAACCGATCGCTGTCTGTTGGCAGGCACAGTAAGAAGTTTTACAACACTAGGTTAAAGTCCAACAGGTTTGTTTCGATGTCACTAGCTTTCGGAGCGCTGCTCCTTCCTCAGGTGAATGAAGAGGTATGTTCCAGAAACATATATATAGACAGATTCAAAGATGCCAGACAATGCTTGGAATGCGAGCATTAGCAGGTGATTAAATCTTTACAGATCCAGAGATGGGGTAACCCCAGGTTAAAGAGGTGTGAATTGTGTCAAGCCAGGACAGTTGGTAGGATTTCGCAGGCCAGATGGTGGGGGATGAATGTAATGCGACATGAATCCCAGGTCCCGGTTGAGGCTGCACTCATGTGTGCGGAACTTGGCTATAAGCTTCTGCTCGGCGATTCTGCGTTGTCGCGCGTCCTGAAGGCCGCCTTGGAGAATGCTTACCCGGAGATCAGAGGCTGAATGCCCTTGACTGCTGAAGTGTTCCCCGACTGGAAGGGAACATTCCTGCCTGGTGATTGTCGCACGATGTCCGTTCATTCGTTGTCGCAGCGTCTGCATGGTCTCGC
The DNA here is from genome assembly GCF_047496885.1 of Scyliorhinus torazame. Classification (NCBI taxonomy): domain Eukaryota; kingdom Metazoa; phylum Chordata; class Chondrichthyes; order Carcharhiniformes; family Scyliorhinidae; genus Scyliorhinus; species Scyliorhinus torazame. The sequence goes on from NC_092719.1 coordinate 185,681,525, forward strand.
CAATGTACCACGCTTCGGGACATCCTTTCCTGCTGCGTATGAGGTAGACAACGTTGGCTGAGTCGCATGAGTATGTACCGCGTACCTGGTGGGTGGTGTTCTCATGTGTAATGGTGGTATCCATGTCGATGATCTGGCACGTCTTGCAGAGGTTGCCATGGCAGGTTGTGTGGTGTCGTGGTCACTGTTCTGAAGACTGGGTAGTTTGCTGCAAACAATGGTTCGTTTGAGGTTGCGCGGTTGTTTGAAGGCAAGTAGTGGGGGTGTGGGGATGACCTTGGCAAGATGTTCATCTTCATCGATGACGTGTTGAAGGCTGTGAAGAAGATGTCGTAGTTTCTCGCTCCGGGAAAGTACTGGACGACGAAGGGTATTCTGTCGGTTGTGTCCCATGTTGGTCTTCTGAGGAGGTCGGTGCGGTTTTTTGCTGTGGCGCGTTGGAACTGTCGATCGATGAGTCGAGCGCCATATCCCGTTCGTACGAGGGCATCTTTCAACATCTGTAGATGTCTGTTGCGCTCCTCCTCGTCTGAGCAGATCCTGTGTATACGGAGAGCTTGTCCATAGGGGATGGCTTCTTTAATGTGTTTAGGGTGGAAGCTGAAGAAGTGGAGCATCGTGAGGTTATCCGTGGGTTTCCGGTAAAGCGAAGTGCTGAGTTGGCCGTCCTTGATGGAGACGAGTGTGTCCAAGAATGCAACTGATTTTGGAGAGTAGTCCATGGTGAGTCTGATGGTTGGATGGAACTTATTGATGTCATCGTGTAGTCGTTTCAGTGATTCTTCGCCGTGGGTCCAAAGGAAAAAAATGTCAGCGATGTATCTGGTGTATAACGTCGGTTGAAGGTCCTGTGCAGTAAGTAGGTCTTGTTCAAACATGTGCATGAAGATGTTGGCGTATTGGGGTGCGAATTTGGTCCGCATGGCTATTCCGTGTGTCTGGATGAAGAACTTGTTGTCGAAGGTGAAGACGTTGTGATCCAGAATGAAGCGGATGAGTTGCAGAATTGCGTCTGGAGATTGGCAGTTGTCGGTGTTGAGTACTGAGGCTGTTGCAGCAATGCCGTCGTCATGGGGGATGCTGGTGTAGAGTGCCGAGACGTCCATTGTGACGAGGAATGTTCCTAGTTCAACTGGTCCATGGGTGCTGAGTTTCTGTCGGAAGTCCGTCGTGTCGCGACAGATGCTGGGCGTACCTTGTACGATGGGTTTCAAGATGCCCTCGATGTAGCCAGAGAGGTTCTCACACAGGGTCCCACATGTTGGCAGGCAGAATACTATCTCTGGCCAACCAACCGAACTGAATCCCTCCAATCTGCTGGCTGCCAGAAAGTCTGGGATTTCCTTTCCCAAATACAAAACTTGAGGACATGGTGTTCTATTAAAACTTTGAATGCCGTACTTCCCCCACTCGACTTAAAGGTACATCTCAATTAACAAACTCCAGACCCCAAAAAATAATAAGGATAAAAGAAATGGGAACAAAGGGAAATCAAAAGCAAGGACTCTAACAATATACAGTACAAAGTTATTTCAATCCATGTTAGACGCAACTCAGCCCCTATCTGATGGTTCCTGCCTTTTGACCTTTCAATTGTGGGCCAGAAAATCTGTAAAACTTCATCAGTGCCCTAGAATACTGTGGGGATTCCTGATTCAGGTATTGGATTGCTAATTTGCCACAGAGGGTTGTCTTTGTTCCAATTTCCCATAGTCAACTTGAAGTCAACTGGACCCCAAAGAGACTTTACCAGACACTCCTCTCCAACTATTTTAATGAAACCAAATAAACTAAATTAAATAAACTGAGGGACAAATTAAAAGGAGCAACTCCTTAAAGGGACACTGCCTTAAACAAAAATAAATCATACATGAAACTTAAAATATCAAAACCAAAATATGATTAAAAGGGTCAATAAAACACCCGCGATCCCATGGGGCCCACTGGGCATGCGGGGCCTCAATGGTGCCCATGGACACCGCATGCTCCCTCTCCAGGGACACCCAGCCGCGAATGTGGCTGCAGTTAGAGGATCAAACAGTCAGGTCGCCCGTTACCTGGACCTGTTTATAGCAATTTTGGCCAGGCCCAGGAGTAGATTCACTAGGAGGTCCTCCTCCCTCTCCACCCCTCTCCGCACAGATTTTGACACTCGCCTCCAATGACTAGGCAATAATTGGTTATTGAACAACTGATTAGTGTGGGTTTGAGCGCTGATTTGTGTGCACATTGACCCCGGCATATAATTTTCAAGTTATAATGATTGCACCAGATTTAGAGTATTTTGAACTTGCAGAAACACAAATCCAAAATAGATTTTGGGTCAGTTTGAATAGTTTTCTGAAGTCTTGAAGCCCAACATTAATAGTAAACTGAGGTCATGTGTTTTTCTCCAGTTCCTGCATCAGCACTATCGAATAGCCCACCCAGCTTAAGTCCAACACGTGATTCTAAGCAAAAGTCTCCAGTTCAAGCTCACAAAGATAGAAGGCCATCAGCGACGTCAGAAGGAATAAAGAAGATTGTAAGTTGAAGTAAATTGGTGCAACCTAATTAAGAATGTATGCCGAGCTATTCTGCTTAAGACTGGATTCGGATGCATTTGCATGTTTGTAGCATGTTGTGCATAGATGAAAATACTTCAGTGGGTGACTACGTTCCCAGGAATAGAAGTATCAAAAAGCTGTGATCTTTAAAATGATATTTTACAAGACCGTTCCCTGATAAATGACCCGTTCCCAATTTGTAATACATCCTGGATTCAGGCTGACAGGTGAGAAAACGAACATTCTGTGAATAGATCATTTTATTTGCATTCATAATGTATAAAAAATCAATTGTATGGATAATATTTCTTGAATCGTGTCTTGCTTGTCTTTAATGACTGATCTGGGAGGAAGACAATTTAGAATTTTTATTTTAAATTGTACTACTGACAGGAAATTGCTTCTCTTCCTATTAAAAACAATTGGGCCTTTATATTAATTTAGCAAAATGGAATTGGAATGTACTATGACATGTCCTCCTTACCTCCAGCGGAAAGAGGAAGTGAACTGAAGTTGAGGCAAATCTCCCTCACCTAACTGGAAATCGGTTTTAATATCTGGGACATGGATGTTAGACACATTCCCTCACGGACGCACAAAGAAAGTTCAGAGGACTTTACACACTTGTTCATTCAGCAGCCTCAGAGCAGCACAGGCAAAAGCTCGGGAGGATATTGTCTGTTTGTTATCGCAACCAGTGAGCAGGAGCTGGGGTGAGCGGGATGAAGGAGCTTCTCAGAGATGAGAAATAGGACAGAATTTTATGGTCCTGTTGTGGCGGGAACGAGGACAGAAAAAGCGGGGAGTCGTTCGATCCCGCCAACAGGACAGGCTGTAAAATTGCACCAATTATAGCTTTTTAAAAAAATAACATGGATGATGAAGTAAATAAAGTACTTGATTTCTTTTTTTCTGTCAATTTTTACTTGCTTCTCCCGCTGAAGATGTGAGCTCTTCTTAAGAGTATGGTCCCATAGTCATCCCCTATGAGTAACATGACTATTATTCGTGAGCTTTGGCAGGGCATGTTGCCAGGTGATTTCATCATGATGGACATGGCAGATGAACCCAGCCCAACACACGCACTCTTATTCAGACTCTGCCGGCAGTAACCTTTGGGTGTTAACCTGAAGTGAGAATCTTAGCAGGCTCTCCTTTCCTTCGCCCAGGAATGCTGAATCCACTTGTGCTCAACTCTGCTGCACCAGCCGAGAGCACAAACTCAGCAGATTGGACATAGAGTTGCGTGGGCTGCCCTTGACAAACCTGTTGTCCGTAACTTAGCTTGCAGAATTGCATTTGAACAGCTTGTTAAGTAAGAATTGAGCCCTAACTGCATTCAAGAGAGTTAATGGAGTAAGATTTTTGATAAATTAGTAATTTAAATCAGGAACATTGTAGAAGTTAGCATGATTAATATTTCTAAAATCAGTGCTTAAACACGTTGATATTGTCTCAGATATTTTCCTGTTGGTTTCAACGCTACTCTCTGTTACAGCGCCCACGTGTTCAAAGGGACTCCAGTTACTACTGGGAAATAAAAGGGGAGGAAGTAGTATTATTGAAACGAATAGGTTCTGGATCCTTTGGAACAGTGTTTAAAGGAAAGTGGCACGGTAAGAAACTGATTGTTTTCAATATCTATCATCTAAATGAGGTTTTTCTTTAAGCAGCCTGCAATTTAGACAGTAGGAAAACTTGAACTGCCAGGACAGACCTGCCA